>NW_024062653.1:703747-1407495 GCF_006381635.1 Hibiscus syriacus
ATCTTCGGTTGCTCGAATGTCGGTGGCCCTTCCACCGAGTTCACGAGCTTCTTGCCGATGCCGGAGACTCCAGTGCCTCCGATCCATTTCCTTACTTCGTCATCGTAAACTCTGGCCCTCAAGGCACCAAAAAAGTCTGCAAATTAACCCCCCAACCAGCCCAAAAAAAATGTTAGTATCGTTATAAAAGTAAGGGATCAAATCTTACTAAAATAGAGAAACTAAATCCTAAATTTCAGCATAGTATAGGGATTAAAATCATAATTAGTCCATTTTATGTTAAAACTGGAGGTTTAATATATATTTAATTTATGTTTGCGTTTCATGTTCGAGTTAGAGATGAACATTTGATATGAATTCGATGAGTTTTGACTTGATCTATTTTTATATAGAAAAAACGAGTTCAAGTCAAGTTTTTTGAAAGGTAAGACCAAGTCAGATTCAGATTTAGGATTAAAAAATTTCGATTCAACATAGGAATAACAATATAATTGACCATTATATATTTAGGTATAATTGATGTAATATCTCTCTCTATATATTTTTTAATTATGTCCTTATTTTATCTAATAAAAATTAAAATTATATATATATATATATGTGTCAAATGGAATTGGGTTGAATCAGTTGGGGATTTTACATTAGAAATTAGATCAAATTTTGGGTTGGTGGAGTTTCCTTAAATTTGGATCGGATCAAATGACAGGTGGAGTATTATGCTTGGATTAGATTCGAGGGGGTTAAAAGTCCAACTTGACTCGACCCATAACTATCACTAGTTCAAGTCATTCAGATATGAGATTTTGGTTTTTAGGTCTAATCCTTATCCGTTCGGGTTATATCATTTTCAAGTTAGCTCTAGAGGGATTAAATGTCAGGTTTCAATATGATAAAAGGACTAAAATCATGAATAGACCTATTTACCACGACATAGACCGTTATAAGAAAGAAGTTTACCAATGGATTGACCAGGGAATGTGTCAACAAGCTTGATAATGTCTTCTTGGGGCACACCGTCGGTCCTGAAAATACCAGTGCAAACACCGATCCTGTCTTCCCTAGTAGGTGCCCAGTAGAACTTCTCCATACGACCGTCACGGATGAGTGGCGCATACAGCGTCGAGAAGTCGTTACCGGTGACGATGATAGGGACACGAGGGTTATCTTCCTTGTTGTACATTCCGGGGAGCTGGACGTTTGTCGGGTTATCGGCGATGTTCATGAGTGTGGCGTTCACCATCTGGTTGTTCACTGTGTACTGTGTCGTTCCTCCCATACGACCGGCACCGGCGTCGAGATCATTGATGAAGAGGCAGCACATTTTTCCCTTTCTGATGATGTCGGCGGCCTCCCGGTACCTCTGCCTGATTAACTTGGCCGGTTCTCCGGCGTTCCCGCTTTCCAATTCTCCAGCACTCATCATGATGGGGCTATAATATTATTCATCATAATAATTCAACTAGTGTCAGATATGAATATGCGACTGATACGAGTAAATTAAATTTTGGATGCGTATATATCAATAACCCACTTGATTCCCATCTTGGCAAATACAAGCTCACATTGGAATGATTTTCCTTGACCTTTGCCTCCCCAAATACCCAAGATGAGAGGAACCTGTGAAAAGAAAAAATGTAAAAAAAATCGAGAAGAACATGATTAAACGTTCAATATCCCGATTACGGATTAATATTTCTTCCAAAAAATTCAAGACATACCTTAATGTTGGGGAGGGTCATGAAGTTCTTGGTTATGTGAACAAGAAGTTTGTCCATGAACGCTGGGGCAATGTAGAAACCATCCATGTTGTTGTCCAAGTTGTACCTAAATTACATGATCATCACAAACTCATTAATACTAATAAAAATTTAAAAATTCGAGTTCGAATAGTCTCAATATTTTATTCGAACTCAAGCTTTCGAATCATTGCATAGATGCTTACACTTTAAGCCCTTGGCTGAGGTATTCATAGGAACTCATGACAGCATAGTGAGTTCCATCATTCATGGGAGCTTGGAAGAGGGAATCAACCATTCCTTTCCCTCGAGTGATGTCTTGTTGGTCGTCGGAAATATCGTTAGCCAGACCCTTCCACCGGTCCTGGTCGGTCTGCTTGCTCTCATCAACTTCTTTGGCCGCCACGACCTTGAAACTCCCTGACGGAACCTTGTTGAACCTCGGACTCACTCTCTTCAAGCTGTTCCCCATGAAAGCCGAGCTCGGAATTGAGGATCCGGCACCGGAGCCATTCAAATTCAACTGCTTTACAAAAAACATAACAATTTGGTACATGTTTGGAACACATGTAATAATAAAATCGATGGTGTAATCGATGATGAGATTGTAAGTACCGGCACTCGGTTGACAGCACCGACAGTGGAGACGGAAGCCGCCATCAGAGACTGGAGAGTGAACTGTAAAATGTTAAGTGATACTTTAAGACTTGGGAGAAAATGGCGACGAGCTATAAGGACTGCTATGAGGGAAGGAGGACTTATAAAGGATATATATTGTGTGTACAAAAATTGAAGGCCACATAAATCACAATCAAAGATTGCATTATGGGTCCACGTCGCATTTTACAGTCTTTCAATCTTGGTCAAATTTTATAGAAGGGTCATGTATTATATACTTTTTATGGTTTAGTCCTTATACAATAATATGATCATTTCTAATCCATCAAATAATTGATATGATTCGTATACACATATAGTTGTGTGATATATACAATTAAACTTGTTTCTAAAACCAACAATTAAACTTGTTTCTAAAACCAACAAGTAGAAGATTATAAATTATCAAATTATAATAGGAGTAGATATAGATGGAGTCCTATTGTTGAGAGATTGTATCATTTTTTTAGGGATAAGATTGGGTTGGGTTGGATTCGATTTTAGAGTAAAAAATATCTTACCCAAGAGAATAATATAATTATCATTTACTTAAGGATAATTACAATAATATTATTCTCTATATATATTTTTTAATTAGATCCTATTTTAATTACCAAAAAACTTGTATATATATATATAAGGTTAACTGTTGATTTTTATTTTTAAAAATCTAGTCGAGATTTGAATAAAATCCCCCTAAACCCAAATCAAGTAACAAATGGAGACATATAATATTTGAATTGATTTCGAGTGGACCAAAAGTCGTTCTGACTTGATTCATATCGACCCTTAGTTGTAGGTGGGAGGGGTCATGCCCCCAACTTTGATGATTTGATTACAATTTAAGCTACTAATAGTTTTGAAACTATTGAAATTAAGTTCTAATTCCTCCCAAATTTTTTGGTTTTAAGACCTTATTAATTTTAAGTTTAATGAAATTAAATGTTGACCATTAATTTGTTTAGTTTAATTACTTTTAAAACCATTTAAGGTTAATGAAATTAAGAACTAATCCCTTATTTTATGAATTAACTACTTTTTATTTAAGCAACTTAACCCCCAATAGTTCAACCTCTTTTACGTCCCTGAAGCAAGATCTGTAAAGTGACAGGGACTCCTTGTAGAATTTCGCCCTTTTCCGTTAATTGGTTGAAAGCCACACATATCACTAGGGGTGTAAACGAGCCGAGTCAAGCTCGAGTATTGTCGAGCTCGACTCGAACTCGAAAACTTTAAATGTAAGCTTGACTCGACTCGAAAACTCACGAGCCTAAAATTTTCAAGCTCGACTCGAACTCGAAAAGGCTCGAACTCAAAAAAAATCAAGAGCTTAACTGAAACTCAAGACTCGAGCTCGATTGAGACTCGATTTTGAGCTCGATTCAAGCTCAATTTTGAGATTCAAGCTCGATTTTGAGCTAGATTCAAGCTTGATTCAAGCTCGAAGACAGATTAATTTTCAGTTGTTGAAACCATCCCCTTTTATACACTCTCTTTACCCCTTATTCCCCCAAAAACCACCGATGTGGGATATGAACTACTTTCAAAACGGCTCAGCAACAACAATGGTCAAGTTTCTGGAACAATGGCTAACAATGGCTAACAACTTTTGAAACCCATCCCCCTTTTATATGTAATCATTCCTTTCTTTTATTCAGAGATTGAAATCAACTTCAGACGAAACTAATACCTTCTTGCAAAACAAAAATGGCTAACACAAACTCCATTAATACACAGTTCTTCCCATTAATTTCAATTGCCTCTGGATTGGATTATTCTACTTTCTGGAACTCAATAACTATAATACACAATCATAATCTTCTTCTTCCTCTTAATCTGACTCGTACGATGTGACGATGCCGTACTTTGTTTCCGCCATAAAGCCGTTGCAAAACCAGAAGGCATGGAGTCAAACATGTGGTCGTCGATGACATCAATGTCGGTTTCCGTTCTTTTGACGAACCGGCCTATGATTCTTGGCCTTGATTCGGCATAGGCCTTTGGGGAAGCGTATCAGATTGTCTTCTCGAATCTTTGATTCTTTCTCTTCTCTTTGTACCGTAAAACTCGAGCCTCTCGGTCGAGTCCGCCTACTCGGGAAGCTTGGTTGTTAATTCCGACAACGTTTGGATCAGTCATGGTTGGAACTGTTCCTACTTCAAGTGACGAAGATGAAACCTGAAAGTTTTATAAAATTTCGTCAAATTATAATTTAGTCCCTCTGTTATTATTACTTTTGAGATTTAATCATCTACTTTAATTTGATAATCTAATAAATTATGTTGAAATATCTTTTTAATCATCAATTTTTTTTAAGTTATAAAATAATCATTAAACAACATAAATAATATTAAAAAAATTCAAATTATTATAAAATGTTCATTAAACTTATTAAACTATTTTAAAATGATTCTAAAAACCTACCTAATTGTTATAAAAACAATATTCAAATTTATCAAGAATTATCACTAATTTATAATATTTTAATAAATTTAATAACTATTTTGTAACTATCTAAACTTTCATATCTAAAAGACCCTTCCGACATAGTTTAATGATAATTTGTATAATTTAATCTAATAAATTTAGGTTCAATCGAATGAAATTGCATAAATTTGTTTTAAATGTTCAGGTGTCATTTATGTTATTTTCCATATTATTTTAGCTTAAATCGAATAGGATCAATTGCATATAAAACCATATAGTTTATGCGCATTTTGTATTTAAGTCATTGGTTTAATTCCAATTTTGTAAGTTTAATTTTACATTTACGTGAATTTAATCATTATTCTAAAGTTAGTATATTTAGCTTAAATTAGTCCTCACATTTAGATTTCTCTTAATTTAGTCCCTGTTTAGGATTATTTTCTTTAATTAGTTGTGTATATTTATTTTGCATGTTGATATGTTTATGTATAAGTATGTGATTGATTTATTTAGGAGTCACATAACATCATTTTGCATAATTTGTATGTTACATTCGTGTGCATAACTTAACCTCTATCACATAATTAGATTTAGGTTTTAGGGTTTAGGATTTATTACAAAGACATTAATTAATCGACTTGATACTGATTTATGAGATAAGTATAATTTAGGGTTTAGGGTTAAGAGTTTATAATTTAAGATTTATAGGTTAGGGTTTAGGGTTCATTGCAAGTACATTAATTAAAATTTGAGGTAGTTGTATTATAGAATTTTTAATATATTTTTAAAATTTTATAATTATCAATAGTGTATTTTTAATATATTTTTAATAATGTAATTTTAAAAAATCTAAAATTACAATATAACATTTTTTCGAGCTGCTCACGAGCTTTTCGAGTCGAGTATCGAGTAGCTCGTTTAGGCTCGTTAAAAACTCTAGTCGAGCTCGACTCGAGTCCATTCGATTCGAGTATTTATCAAGCATTGATTCGAGTATTTATCGAGCCTTGATTGAGTCGATCTCAAGTAACTCGCAATTTGTCTCGTCTCATTTACAACCCTACATATCACAATCAAAGATAGCCTCAAGAACACACGTGCCAGGTGGTGATTGCTGCATTCTGCTGAGTCCATCAATCTTCACTTCATCACCTTGAGGTTACCCGTTAAGGTATTTTCTTCGCCACTAAAATCTGTTCAATTTCTTTCCACACAGACTATGTTTCGGATTTTGTTAGAAAATTATTTATTCTACCTTTATAAGTATTTTGTATGAGAGATAATTAAAGATAAGGTGGATAGACTGTTTGTGATTCAAATTAATTTCATTTTCTTGGAAATATATATACATATATATTTAGAGGATGGTGTCCTCTTGGAATGTTTCATTTTGGTCCCACTTGGGAAAGCTATAAACTTTATAAGAAAATATAGAATAAAGAAGAATTAGTGGATAAAATTTAATGAAAATAATGAGAAAATTTTAATTTTTATAATTCAATTAATTTATCTATCATTTTAACACCAAATGTATATTAATTTATTGGTTGACAGAAATTTACATTTTGATATCGGGAATAGAGTATGTTTAATTGGAAGGAGTCGCTTCTAATGAACTTTTATGATATTCCATCTGAATTAATCGATTAATAATTTAAGTATAGATGGTTAAAAAATATATGTGCACTCGATATTTATAATTAATTTTATATTTTAATTATTTTTCATAGTTTCTGGCAATAAGACCATTAAGCACTAGGCTTGAGATTGCATAAAATTTGGAGTTTTTGAACACGTCATTGTTAGCCCAATAACGTGGCCTAATTTAGGACCACAAAAAACCCAACCATTTCATGCGAGAAATGGGTTATTGAAAAGAAGGGAAATATATAAAATTTTCCGATCTAAATTTCATTTAATTCAAAGCACTTTCTCCCAACCATTTATTTTCATTTTTAAATAAATTAAAATATAATATAATGAAATTGGATTGTGTGGCTAAAAATTCGAAATATATAAACAAAGTTTGTAATTTGAGAATGAAAACGATAATGAACTTGAGCTTGACATGTTCGATTAAATTGACCTCTAAAATTTTCTTTTAATCAATTATTTTTAAAATTTTAAAACATAAAAAAAATGATTTCTAAAATTAACATGATATTTTTTTAAAATAATGAAATTTAAAATCCGCATAGACTAATAAATAATGATGAAATTACATAGGCGAGTACACGCCCCATCAACCCTATTAGTATTCTACCCCCTGGCCTAATACAAACTACTTGAACAATGATAGTCCTAACCTCATCCGTAGATCGCAAGTGGCCACAAAATTGCTTATGAATCATTTATTCCCAAATATAGTATATGAGGGCATTCCAAGCAAGCTTTAGGGTGTTAGCACGAATGGGTTTCCCTTTGAAATGGCAAACTAAAACAATATCGTTAATTTTATGGATCATTTTGTGTCATGTTTTTAAATTCATGAGATGATTTGTTCGAAAAATCGTAAGGGACAATTTGATCAAACTTGTCAACTTGATAAATTTATCAAATTGACTCCTAAACCTTCTTTATGATCCAATTATTTCTAAAAATTTAAAAACATAACACAATGACTCTTAAAATTAATGTGTTAGATTTTAAAAATGGGGTTTAAAATAGTCCTTTGTCAATAACGACACCATTCTAGTGACCCACGTCTATAGAATATTCAAAAATTAATATTATTAATTTAGGGGCCATTTTGTGTTACGTTTTTAAAATAAGAACAATTTGTAAACTTTAAGAGTTCGATTCAACAAAAAGAAATATGGGGTAGTTTGATAAAGTTATCAAGTTTAAAAGATTACGTGCTTTAAGCCATTTTACCATAAGCAATCAACAGAATCAATCATTATAAGTACACATTCGAATGTGAGATAAGATTCTACGTTCGATCAAAGCTATAACCTTTTTAGTAAAAAAAAATTTTTAATAAGAATAAACAGAAAAAAAAAAGGAAGCATTTCAAGTCTAGATTTGGATAAAGAACAGCTCATATTGAGAATTGAGACCTAGAAAACACATTGAACAAATGGGTACTTTTGTCCTACAACAGTTTAATTTAAGGTTAACAAATAGTAGGAAATGAACGCGACCTAAAATATTATAGAAATCGTAATATTTTCTGTTGGACTCAACCGAAAATCTTAACTTTTTAACATTTTCGATTCAACCGAAAATGTTATGTAGAAAGTAATATTTTTTGTTGCCAAACTGAAAATGTTCTGGAGAAAGTTTTCAGCCGAAAAATGTTAATAAAAAGTTAATATTTTATGTTGCTTCTAATAAAAAAATGTTATGACTTTTATAACATTTTCGTTTGCGTCTTTTTTTAACCTTAAATTAGGCTACATTTCCTTAGACTCTCCCTAAACAAATCAATTTTTTTATTTTTTACACATTTGAAGTTGTTAAAATCAAAAGAAGAAAAAATTGCAAAAGTAGAGTATGCATGATTCAAGTAGGGCAAAAGACATCTATGGGACTTTACAACAGCGGAAGTTAACACACGATGGTCCACTCTTTCCCCCAATTGCAGCAAAAACAAGTACAACAATTGAACAAAACAAACTGTAGCAGTGTCATCAGTCATCATAGCACACAAACTTCGAAAATAAAAGATTTAGAGTGGGGTTTTTGTTATGTAAAACTATTGCAACTTCATGAAATTTTGCACTCTTCTTCCATGTTGCCCCTGTGAGAAACTAAGTTGCAGACAGCTTGAATTATGTACAAAAATGGATGTGTTGAGTTGGATACTTATGAAAACATCTATTCGCTTTTGTTTTGTCTTTGTTGAAACTACAGTTGGGGAAAATGTTGATATTTGTAAGGCAAATTATTGTTAGTTTAGTAGGGAGAGACCTTAAGTACGAATATTGTAAACAATTTTTGTTTTAATAGTCTAAGGTTATTACAAATATGATATTGTTTGGAATATTTTTTTGCCATCGATAATGTATACACACGCAAACCATTTGATGAGTTCTTGTAAACGGAAAAATTAGACTAAAAAGGTAGTTCTGCAGTGAATATATGCATTACTAGATTTATATTAATCTGCTATAAAAAATAGGGTAAATTATAAATTCATTATTCAACTTTTTTTTCACTTGTATTTTGGTTACTAAAGGTACAAATTTCTAATTTACTCATTGAACTTTTGATTTGTTCCTACTTGAGTCACGGAATAATTAAATACTTAACGATGTTATGACTGATATTTTTCTTTTTTAAAATATTTTTTTGCGAAAACCTCTTAGTTTCTTATTCTTTTATTTTCTCGACGATGAAACATCTTCTTCCAAATTCTAACAGTGGGGTGGTGGAGAAAGAAGAAGCGAGTCGTATATCTTGAATTTGTGTTGATCAGATTGTGTGGATATTGTATATCATAGTAGTTTAAGGTTTCAAGAGTTTTAAATTTAAATTGAATTTCATGAGTTTTAAAGTGATTTCAAAAGAATATAAACAGACAGGGTGGTAGGAGATATGAGACGACTCCGTTGGTATCTTAAGTGGTTAAAGAAGATGTTTGATAATGATGATTTCAGTGTTACACAAATAAAAATATAAAACTTTTATCTCTAAGAAAATAGATAGAATAAAAAAAACGTAAATGACGCAAAAATATCATGTCAATAAAAATTAGAGAAAATAACTTCAGTGACCGAAAATGCCTTATAATATACGATTTTAACCAATTTTTTTTGGATTTGCGAAAATGACCAACAAATTAGCAACGCGAACTCGAATTTCGCAACTCAGTTTCCAAATTCGCAACGCAAATATGTAAATCGCATTGCGATTTTAGGAATTCACGTTGCGATTTTCCAAATTTGCAACGCGATTTTCAAAATCGCAACGCGAATCTATAATTCGCAACACAGAAGTCAAATTCGCAAAGCGCGTTTATTTTCGTAACGCGAATTTTATTTTCAAATTCAAAACACAATATTAGTTTCGTAACACAAATGTAAACAGTATAATTGCAAATCATAACCTAAAACCCTAAATCACAACTCAGTCTCAGCTCCATCTCTTATTCTCTACGGTGACATCCGTCCCTATCTCCGACAAAATCCATCCCCATCTCCGGCAAAATTCGTCTATCTCCATCTCTCATAGCCACCCTCATAACCATTCACGGTTAGAAATGGAAAATCGACCACCGAGGGTTAGTTTTTTTTTAATTATTTTTATTTTGAAATTTTTGTATTATTATTAGGTTTTTCATATTTAAATTGATAATAAATTTACTTGTAATTTTAGTAATAGATTAACCATTCATGATTTTCATTTTCGTGTTGCGATTTTCGCGTTGCGATTTTCATTTCGCGTTGCGATTTTAAGTTTCAGAAACTATTATTCTTCTGCAAATTGAAACTTGAATGAATTGCATTACTCCAACCAAAAAACAAAGACAAATACTAACTTCACAGTGTTGCGAATTTAAGTTTCAAGAATAAACTACTACTCTTTATGTTGTCCTTGAACCTGCACTAAACCTATATGTTGTCCTTTTAAATGTTTATATAAGTGTTTACTTCTGGAATGTTATCTGATGTATTTTGTGAACTATGATAGAATAATGACTTGGGTGTATAATTTGTAGTTTTTGGTATATCTAACTTGGTATGTTTATTGTTTTTATAGAAATTTTTTTCAGCTTCATTGACCTTAAGGAATAAATTAAGCCTAGCCACTACAATTGCGTCGACGCTTACACCTATACAAAGGAAATTGTTTGAGGATACTTGCTTCGGGCCATGGCTGAAAGTACAACATCTGGGTGGAGATGCTATGTTAAACCATTTGTTTCTTCAGACCATGACTAACGATCTACCCGAGAGGATACAACGTGGTGATGAAGAGATATGGTTTCATTTTCCTCCGGCGTATACATGTTTTGGGCGGGAGGAGTTTTGCTTAATCACTGGTCTACGCTTCGGACACGATGATGTAGGTTGGTACACTAGTCATATCGCCCGCCCATCATGGTTATCTCGGGTTTTTCCTGAGCTGGCAAAGGTGAAGCCGAGTTTACACGTCGACGACTTGAAGAGATTATTTGTTAAAGATGGTTTTTACTCAGATTGATAACCTCGATGTTGTCCGAGTATGCCATTTATTACTTTTGCATGCCGACTTTTTAGGCAAAGAGGCCAGACAACCTATTTCTGATGACCTAATATTATTGGTAAATGACCTAAATGCATGGAACCTGTTTCCGCGGGGTTCATATCTATGGAAAGCTACCTGGAAAAAGTTGTTGTCTGCATTTGAGGACTGAAAAAATTTGCGTGGCCATGGTTTCAAATACACTTTGGCAAGCTTTATTTGGGCCTTTAAGGTAAGAATTTCTATATAATGTTTCCAAAATTATAATTAATTATTTAACAATTACTAATGTTTGTGTATTATATTGTTTGTAGATTTGGATATTTGAGGCTTTTCCCAGCATGCATACATATGCAATCAAAAATTCAAATGATATTCCTAGGGCTATTTCCTGGAGGAGGATCCGACTGTTGGATTGGGAAGAGTTACTACCATATACGATGATGAATGATGTAAGTTAACACAAATACTACCATATATAAACAAGTTATTACTAGTAGACATTTAACTTTGTTTGAGCTTTTATATTGTTAGGAGGCCAACTATCCATTACAGAGGCTGACACCCACAGAGGCTGAGCTTGCCACTGATTGGTGGCAAGCTAGTAAGCATTTTTTTGATGGCACAGATGATGAGCAGCCCCCACTTCGAGAGCCATCACCTCACCTAGAGCCATCACTTGATCGAGCTGATTATACACCTCCACAATGAGAGCCACCACCTATTCAATCACATCATCGAGCCTCTTCTCCACCATCACCTCATGATAGGCGACCGAAAAAGATGCCACGACATATATCTCCCTGTTCTCTACCTCCACGGGGATGAGTTAGGGGAGTTACGTGATGAGGTCAATGCTTTGCATGAGGAGGTCGGTACTTTACGTGAAGACAATGGTGCATGGCGTGACGAGGTACGGTCTTTACGTGGTGAGGTAGAGGTTTTACGCGATGACAATGGTGCTTTACGTGGTGAGGTATCTACTTTACGTGATGAGGTAGCCGCTCTACGTGAGATTGTTGCATCGTTGCAGAATGAGGTTCATACTCTACGCAATGAGGTAAGTTTGTTTAATACTATATTAAAAATGCAAATAAACTCTTTTCGGCATTATTTATTTGTTTATTTACTGATTTATTTATTAATTTATTTTTAGCGGCCCGATAAGGTAGATGTTTTTCGTTGGGTATTTCTTGTACGACAGGGTTCACGCATCAGACATCATGCATGTGCCATTACGTCTCCGTTCACCCAAATAGTGCCAAGACTCCGTAAGAAGAAGTCTGAAGCACCTGCCATCTTTCAAGAGGCCTCTCCTATCGTTCAAGAGGCCTCTCCTATCGTTCAAGAGGCCCCTCCCACCATTCAAGAGGCCTCTGTCATCGTTCAAGAGGTCTCTCCCACCGTTCGAGAGCCCAATTCACATGGAAAAATATGTCAACATATTGATAAACCCCCTCAAGTGCCCGACATGATGGATAAGAGTTGTCTTTCGTATGAGTTACCGGGCAGTACTATTCCGGTATCTGAAGTGGAAAGAAAAACACTACCAGACACAATTCTGGATAATACCCTTTGGGCTAAGACCGCAGTTGATTTTTATCTACATGAACGGAGCCATGGGTGTTACGCTGACATATGCAAACTTGACGATGATATACATTTGTTTCTTGATCGGTCTTGGTGGGGTGTGTTATTAGGGGTTGAAGACAATGGCTATTTCGATGGGGGGTAAGTCTTATATTCTTCTTATATTGCATTTTGATTAATTTTTTTAAAATTTATGAAATTCACTAATATATGTATTTTTTTATATAAAACAACATATTGATGCATGGGTGTCACGTCTTCTGATAATAAGAAAATTGAAGAAAATAAAAAATACGCAATGGACTATTATGCCGACGTCTTTTCACGTAGCTCACTTGAAGGATCAGATAGACACTTCATATGTGTTGGGTAATGGAAAAGCTAAACTTTATCCTGCGTGGTGGGAGGTCGATAAGGTTAGTATTTATTTTTGAATATTTTAAAGGTGTTCATAAATAAAAATTTGATGTGCGCAATTGAATTATTATTTATGATTGCAGGTATTTATCCCTGTTTTAGAACATCGTCATTAGCTTCTTGTCGAGCTTCAGCTTCCATCCCTGAAGACAATGGTATATGACAGCATGTTGAATTACATACCATTGTCTGATTTGAGATATATTATTTGTAAGGGATGGAGCGCTCATTTGGCTAAATACTTGGATACGATTGATTATTGGACTAATTCTGGAAACAAGAAGCCAAAGAAGTTCAAAGTTACAATGATCAGAGACGAGACCGTGCCACAACAAACGTAGGGAGCCAGAGGGGATTGTGGTTCTCTCGTATGCATGTGCTTGGAACGTTTGACGACAGGAAGTAAATAGTTTCTACCTCCCACAGATAGAGATAGAGGTGCAGTAGGCTTGTGGTTTCGGCATTTTATGGCTAGAGCGATATATGCCTACCTGCATCCGCGTGCTGAAAGTGTGCATAAACAACACAAATTGGTAAGTTTGAGCAAGTGTTGTTAACATATATACTCTTTGTTGGTTTGAAAATGTTTGGTTAAGTACCTAGATAATTTGTTGTTTGTTGGTTTTAGATGTGTAGAAAGTGTTGTTTCAGCAAATGTTTGGTTTCTACAGGTTAATCCTGATCCTTAAGTGAGTTGCGTGAAATTGATGTATTTGTGCATAAACAACTGCCTGCGTGAAATTGATGTATTTGTAAAAGTTGATTTGTAAATTTGATTTGTTTAATTGATGAGGAAATAAGAAATATTTTTTGCTTGTTTAATTTATTTGTAAAAGTTGATTTGTTTAATTGATGTGTAAATAATTCTTAGTTTTTGCTTGTTTAATTGATTTGTTATTTTAAATTTCAATCTGCATTATGTTGAAGGAAAAAAAGACCTGTTGAAGGTACACTTTCGCAACGCGAAAGTCAAATTCGCGTTGCGATAGTCAAATTCGCGTTGCGATTTCGCATTTCGAATTTGACTTTCGCAACAATCTCAACGCGAATTTGACTTTCGCAACAATTGCAACAAAAAATCTGATAAGTGATAACAACTGAACAGATCATAGCAATGTTCAAACTCAAGTTACTAATGAATGTCTAATTGAAATGTATGCATTCACACATAAAATACACATAATACAACGTTTGCACTAAGTTAATAAGTCTCAAAAGGTGAAGCCGGTTGTGATTGGGATTTTGATTTTGATTGCAATTTTGATTTCCTTTTGCTTGGCACCATATGAACATTCTCCCATGACCCTCCAAAACACAAATCTATCCAAACATGATCAACATTAGATGATTTCATTCTACAAATTGTAAATTAATTTACTAAACAAACGAGCTATAAACTACATATCATCACTAACTTAGAGAAGAACATACCTTTATTAAGTTGATAGTTGATAATTTGGGAGAGAAATCATTGAAAAATTGTATAGAAATAAAATTATGTAAAAAAAATGCCTTCCGAATATTATCCATTTCATTCAGCTCATGAAGATAGGATAACCGTTAACCGAAACAGTCTGAGAGAAACATAGCTAATGTAGAAGCAACTGCATATTTAAAATCTCGAAGGCGATTCATTTGGTTCTCAAACATTTAAAGCATCGGAAGCATTTCGGACTTATGATTTGGGTGGTATACGGGTAATGCAACAAAATGCATCGAAAAATTCTCGAGAATTAAACGCTAGATCTTTTAATAATAATGTTAAAATAATGGAAGATACACACGTAAAGCATAAGTACTGGTACAATTAACAATGTAAACGGATAAAATTTCTCCGGTATAATGAAAATAGCAGTAAATGACAAGTTGAGACGCTTGTCATGTATGCCTATTACCATTACACCGGTAGAATTTTACCGTTTACATTGTTAATTTAGCAAAGTATCTATAGTTTATACACGTGTACCCTTTAATTATTTTTGTTATTATTACAAGTTGTAGCACTCGATTATCGAGATTTTTAGTTGCCATTTGTTGCATTTCCCGTATACCACCCAGATCATACGTCCAAAACCTGTTTGAGAACCAAATGCATCACTATTGAGATTTTAAATCTGCAGCTGCTTCTACATCAAGTATGTTTGGCTAAGATAGTTTCGGTTTAGGGTTAACCTACCTCAGTGAGCTGACTGAAATGGATAGTATCCGAAAGGCATTCTTCGGATATCCAATCTTCCTGCATGTTAACCAAAAATTACGATGGTCGGGATTTCCCTCGCGTTTAAAGTTGGGAAAAAACAATGGAAATTAGGAATAATCAATGGTAACATATATATTGGCTAAGTTATTCCATTGAGTAAGTTGTTGTTTGGATGGAAAGGCTCGGGCTAATATTTATAGTGGAGCCAAAATTTATATTGAAATTCAAACTCAAATTGAAATTTAAATTCAAACTCCAATTACATATGAAATGAATTTGAAATGCAGTGTTAAATTGAACATGAAAATTGCATTATTGATTCATACTGTTCAAGTAACATGTTTTATGAACCATCAAGCTAAAAGACAATATTGATTGAGTTCAAAGCTGAGTTGTGAGTTGATGGGGTTGTCACACTTGTCACATGGTGGGAATAAAGTACTCACATGGAAGAGATAGATTGTTTTGTTATGCACAGCTCATCCCATCTGAATGAAAATATACATATAATATAATCAAACCAAAAAATACATACACGACAAATTTATACATAACAATGTTCAAATAATGTACCCACAATAATAAAATTAATCCAATGAAAAAGGGTTATTTCTAACGAATTCCGGAACATTATTTTCCAAATAATGTACCCATAACAATGTTCAAATAATGTACCCACAACAATGTTTAATTGATTTGTTGTTTAATTTTCAATCTGCATTATGTTGAAGGTAAAAAAGACCTATTGAAGGTATACTTTCGCAATGCGAAAGTCAAATTCGCGTTGCGATTTTCTCGTTTCGATTGTTGCGATAGTCAAATTCGCAACGTGAAAGTCAAATTCGCATTGCGATTTTTGCGTTGCGAATTTGATTTTCACGTTGCATATTTGACTACATAAAATACAAATGAAAAAGATAAAAGACAACAATCTGATAAGTGATAACAACTGAACAGATCATAGCAATGTTCAAACTCAAGTTACTAATGCATGTCTTGTAACATCCCAAATCAGGGTCAGTGACTAAATTGCAAATTTTGTAAACTAGGTGCTCGATTTCGAAATAAGTTAAAAGTTCATGGATTTAATTGAATAAAGTTGATGTTGGATTTAATGATTAAGTTTGGAAATATTAAGGGTACTATGGTAATTTTTCAGGGAATAATTTTTATTTCCCTTTATAAAGGGTAATAAGCGTAGGAAGAAGAGTCCAGAGCATTCTTCAGTCTTCTTCTTCCTCCTCTCAACCGTGAAGCCTGGTATAAGGTAAGTGGGTCTTTAGTTGGTTAATTCTTTCGTTTTAAAGCTTGTTTTGATTCTTGGGATATTAAGAAAGATTAAGGAAAGCTTTAGGTGGCTTAAACCTCAAAGATTAACAAGTTATGAGAAATTAAGAAAAATGAGTTTTTAAGTGAATTTTTGATATGGAAGGAGATAATAGATTGTGAAGTTGAATTTGACTTGTCAAGGGTTAAATTAAGAAGTATGAAGTGTTAGAATTGGAATTAGAACACATTGAAAATTTGGTATGATTTTTGAATCTCATATGGAAGATAGGATTTTGAGGTTTAAGATGAAATAAATGAATATAGATTGGTTTAAGTATGCGTACTAGAGTTAAGAATGAAAAGGGGATGATATATGAAGTGTTTAAGTGGAAATGAAGTAATTTTCGGGTTGAAAATATGATTTCTGGGCAAGGGGAATCGGTATCCATTCAAGGGGAACCGATACCCCTTCAAACGACAAATTTCCAGAATGTCATGAGGGAATCGATGCCCCCTCAGTAGGGAACCGATTCCCCCTAAAGGAAAATTGGGAATATGGGTTTAATAAGTTCGTTTAAGTTGCTAGTATCCAATTACAAGGTATAGGTATCTAATGATTGTCTCGAAATGTACATTTATGTAGATTCTACGCATAAAGAAATTCCGGAACGTTTGGCAAGTAAGATCGATCAAGGGAAAGATAAGAGATTGGAATTGACTAGTGAGGCCAGGTGAGTGCATACTCATAGTATACGATGTGCGATGGGAATAAGACTTGCGATGAGTCTATTTCCTAAAGTGTGACACATGAATTCATGATTAAAGGCATGAGTGGAATATGCATGTATGTATGCTTGATTATATGGATTGATCTGTTCTTTTATGTGTTAGATGATAAAGTATAAGTAATTATAAAAAGGTTATGAATTATATGATATAAACTATGTGATCATAGTAAAATATAATTATTACTATATGATAAGTGAAATAAGCTGGATAATATTGATCTATAGGATGAAGTGAGAATAGTACACTAACTAGGAGATTTGAACATAAATGATAAGATGAACATATAAGATAAGCTAGATGGGAAAGATTCATATGTTTAAATAAAACTATAACACATGGGTTGTATGATAGAAATTTATGAAGCTATATGAGAAGATTATAGGAGTTATATGAAATTGAATTAAGTAGACAGATTAGATTATATATATATAGAAATAATAGAAGTGAGATGTGTTTATAAGTCTGTCCTAGATGAATATGAATATGAATTATAAGAGTGCTATATGATTTATATTAGGATAAATCTTGAGAATATATATATATAGATAGATATGAAATGAAATGAAATGAAATGAGTTATATGAATACACAATTATGTGATGAAATGGTGGATTACCTGAACATGTGAATATATATATATATATATATATGTCTAAGAGAAGGCATAAGATTAAGATATAAGCAATGTGACTATAAGTGTATGTGCTCTAAGTGATATGACTTATAGATATTTCTATTATAAGTGATATGACTTATAGTGTTATGTATGTTAAAGGAATTATGTGATGGTATAAGAATTGATATGAAATATATATGTGAAAACAAGTATATGTTATGAGACAAAACCTATGATTATAAGCTACGTGAAAGTGTTCCTATCTGTTATATGAAGTATATGATCATATGTGAACAAGATATGATGAGTATGTGTACATGAATAAATGTGGTTGGGTGAGAAATGATAGAAATTATATGAAAACATGTATAGGTGAATTAGCTTTATAATTAGGTAACTATAGGAAATCATAACTATGAATTATGTGATGTGAAAGTAATCTATGTGATTATATGTTATATGAATACAAGAACATGAGATGTGACATGTGAATCATATGGAAATGATCTACGTGTAAGTGAACTACGTGACTATGTGATAATATGAAAAGAAGCTATGTGATAAGTGATATGTGAAAGTGAATTACAAGTTATGTGAATATTTGAAATGAAATAAATGATAACGCCCATGTTATGTGTCATGAGAGCTAGGGGTATAGTTGGCATGCCAAGATTCGAGGGTCTACGCGGTTCTTCGAGACATATGTATATTCTTTGGAACATGTGTGAAGTCTAGAAAGACACATACTTGATCCCTAACATATGTATATGATTCTTAAAGAATTCTATGTGGTCCTTATGGACATTATTATATGGCACTACGGTGCAATTCTACGCGGTTCTTCGGGACATATGTATATTCTTTGGAACATGTGTGAAGTCTGGAAAGACACATACTTGATCCTAGCATATGTATATGATTCTTAAAGAATTCTACGTGGTCCTTATGGACATCATTATATGGCACTACGGTGCAATTCTACGGGGCACTTCGGTGCATTTATACGAGCTGTGGTGACAGCATAGTGCACAACCTCTATAGACTCACATATCGATAGTTCTCACATATGTACATGAGCTAATCCAGAGATATGAACAAATATAAGTTAGTGGTATGATAAATGCTATAGAAATGATATGATGTTGTGTGTGTATAGTGTTTGATTGAAAAAGTATGTGATTATATGATAAACTGTTAATGATGAATTATGTGTATGTATGTATTTACTGCAATTAATCTGATATGATTTTATACGATATGAAAAATGCATGGAATTGCTATAACATGATAGAACAGAACATGCATGTATCAATATATGTTTTAAAGTGCATTATAAGTTGTTATGCCTCACTAAGTCTTCGACTTAGCGTGTGATTGTTTCACACGTAGGTTTCGAGAAGAGTAAGGAGTGATGCGGAGCAAGACATGTCAGTTTTCCTTACCAAAAGATCAGATCATAAATATTTGACAAAGTATGTATTTGGTTATGTATAAAGTGTTGGCATGTAATAAGTCATTAAGTACGAGCACTCTGATAAAGTCTTTATTTTGATTTAAATAAAGTTTTAAATTTCCAGGGATTTTTTTTTCTTAAGAGTCAAGGTTTGAAAAGTCAATGTGACACTTCGGACTCGTATCCGGGTCGGATACGGGTTGGGGGTGTTACATTTAATGGTATCAGAGCTATGGTTTAGCCGATTCTCGGCATAAACCGAAGTCCAAAATGTCATAAAAGGTGTACATGCCAACATAGATTGAAAAAAATTTCTGATATGATAGTGTAAGGAATACGTTGTCTTGCTAATAAAATAAGAATAGTTTAATACAGTAGAAATTCGATCGTGATAATTTCGAAGTAAGTGAAAGGTGATATTCCTGATTGTGATAGCTATTCACTTGCCCTGGCCAGGCAGGATGAAGAGCGGACACCTCAGGAAATGCCTAGTAAGATCAAAAGTTGATTTCAGAAAGCTGAAATCATATCTGAATAATGATAGAAAATTTTCATCGTTTGGAATCGGAAAAACGATGTAGAGTAGTTTTGTTATTATGTGAATAAGATAGAAGATGGTGAACGGGTGTCACCATAAGAATGTTAAAAAGATCTAATGACGTGATAATTACGTATAGAAGAACTCAAGGATAAGTGCATCAGTGACAAGCGTATAAGATGTATATGTCAGAGCTTATGAGTTTGAAACAAAGTGATAATATTGCGCATAAACAAGAGTATGTTTATGATAAGGGTTTGCAGTTAAGATGGAAAGAGTTAGCATTTGCTAACTAGAGTATGTGATAAAAATGTACTGGAATTATAAGATTATAAGATATTGTCAGGATATGATAACCAGATCTGCAATGGATCTGGATACAGTTGCATATTTGGATCATAGTAATGTGGTATAGTAAAGGAAAAGGAAGTAAGAATTTGTATATTTAAATAAAGCTGAGGATTGATAAGAAGAGTTTGAGAATATGTATATTGATGATCAGATTATAGGACACAGGAAGTCAGAATGTTGAGTTTGAATAAAAGAAATTTCGGGATATATGAGAATCAATGTGTAATTGATAAGTTGAGTAAGCGAATGTTGAGATAATTTAGACTGGAAAGGATGTATATGATTGGTATAATAGGGCTTGTGCCCTAGATTGAACGAATGTTATTATCTAGCTGTCAGAGTAAAAGTGATAGAATTATAAGATTGAAGGAAAAGATAAAGTTGAGTTAATTGATTATGATGCGAATTTGAATATGGTTGTATATTCTGAGCAGATAGCTATGATGTAGAAACTGAGATAAGTATTTGCATGGAACCTTCAGGAAGAAAAAAAAATACAAGTATAAGAATGATAAAGAATGAAGTTATGTATAAGAAATGGGTTATTAAAGTAATGAGGATGCAATGAAGATTGGTACATAAAGATGAGTATAGGTAATAAGACAAGAGTATGTGAACATGAAAGGAAATATATGATTTATGTATAAGGAATAAGGAATAAAGAAATGAAAGGGATTGATTTAAAGGATCAGATACGATAAATATGGAAGTACAGAGGATAATTTTGATATAGAAATAAGACAAGTGTGCAAGGTGATGTGAAAATATTGTTTGACTCCTTAAAGTATATGTTTAATCACATTGAAGAAGATTTAAAGTTGTGTTTTGGTCAAATGATGATGAAATACAAGTTTGGTATGGTTATAAGGTAATTAAAGATTGAAAAAAAAAATTGATTGATTAAGGATTTTGAGTGATAGGAACTGATGCTATTGGTTATATGATAAGTAACATGATAAGGATGTATAAAGGAAAAAGGTAGTTAAAGAACTAAGAGAAAGAAAGATTAAGTAAAGGAAACAACATGAGAACATTAACAGACATGTTTTTATCAATGTGTGTAGTGGAAATTCGAGGACGAATTTTCTTTAAAGGAGGGGAGATTTGTAACATCCCAAATCAGGGTCAGTGACTAAATTACAAATTTTGTAAACTAGGTGCTCGATTTCGAAATAAGTTAAAAGTTCATGGATTTAATTGAAGAAAGTTGATGTTGGATTTAATGATTAAGTTTGGAAATATTAAGGGTACTATGGTAATTTTTCAGGGAATAATTTTTATTTCCCTTTATAAAGGGTAATAAGCGTAGGAAGAAGAGTCCAGAGCATTCTTCAGTCTTCTTCTTCCTCCTCTCAACCGTGAAGCCTGGTATAAGGTAAGTGGGTCTTTAGTTGGTTAATTCTTTCGTTTTAAAGCTTGTTTTGATTCTTGGGATATTAAGAAAGATTAAGGAAAGCTTTAGGTGGCTTAAACCTCAAAGATTAACAAGTTATGAGAAATTAAGAAAAATGAGTTTTTAAGTGAATTTTTGATATGGAAGGAGATAATAGATTGTGAAGTTGAATTTGACTTGTCAAGGGTTAAATTAAGAAGTATGAAGTGTTAGAATTGGAATTAGAACACATTGAAAATTTGGTATGATTTTTGAATCTCATATGGAAGATAGGATTTTGAGGTTTAAGATGAAATAAATGAATATAGATTGGTTTAAGTATGTGTACTAGAGTTAAGAATGAAAAGGGGATGATATATGAAGTGTTTAAGTGGAAATGAAGTAATTTTCGGGTTGAAAATATGATTTCTGGGCAAGGGGAATTGGTACCCATTCAAGGGGAACCGATACCCCTTCAAACGACAAATTTCCAGAATGTCATGAGGGAATCGATACCCCCTCAGTAGAGAACCGATTCCCCCTAAAGGAAAATTGGGAATATGGGTTTAATAAGTTCGTTTAAGTTGCTAGTATCCAATTACAAGGTGTAGGTATCTAATGATTGTCTCGAAATGTACATTTATGTAGATTCTACGCATAAAGAAATTCCGGAACGTTTGGCAAGTAAGATCGATCAAGGGAAAGATAAGAGATTGGAATTGACTAGTGAGGCCAGGTGAGTGCATACTCAATAGTATACGATGTGCGATGGGAATAAGACTTGCGATGAGTCTATTTCCTAAAGTGTGACACATGAATTCATGATTAAAGGCATGAGTGGAATATGCATGTATGTATGCTTGATTATATGGATTGATCTGTTCTTTTATGTGTTAGATGATAAAGTATAAGTAATTACATAAGAAAGGTTATGAATTATATGAGATATAAACTATGTGATCATAGTAAAATATAATTATTACTATATGATAAGTGAAATAAGCTGGATAATATTGATCTATAGGATGAAGTGAGAATAGTACACTAACTAGGAGATTTGAACATAAATGATAAGATGAACATATAAGATAAGCTAGATGGGAAAGATTCATATGTTTTAAATAAAACTATAACGCATGGGTTGTATGATAGAAATTTATGAAGCTATATGAGAAGATTATAGGAGTTATATGAAATTGAATTAAGTAGACAGATTAGATTATATATATATAGAAATAATAGAAGTGAGATGTGTTTATAAGTCTGTCCTAGATGAATATGAATATGAATTATAAGAGTGCTATATGATTTATATTAGGATAAATCTTGAGAATATATATATATATAGATAGATATGAAATGAAATGAAATGAGTTATATGAATACACAATTATGTGATGAAATGGTGGATTACCTGAACATGTGAATATATATATATATGTCTAAGAGAAGGCATAAGATTAAGATATAAGCAATGTGACTATAAGTGTATGTGCTCTAAGTGATATGACTTATAGATATTTCTATTATAATGTTACATGATATGTTATGTATGTTAAAGGAATTATGTGATGGTATAAGAATTGATATGAAATATATATGTGAAAACAAGTATATGTTATGAGACAAAACCTATGATTATAAGCTACGTGAAAGTGTTCCTATCTGTTATATGAAGTATATGATCATATGTGAACAAGATATGATGAGTATGTGTACATGAATAAATGTGGTTGGGTGAGAAATGATAGAAATTATATGAAAACATGTATAGGTGAATTAGCTTTATAATTAGGTAACTATAGGAAATCATAACTATGAATTATGTGATGTGAAAGTAATCTATGTGATTATATGTTATATGAATACAAGAACATGAGATATGTGACATGTGAATTATATGGAAATGATCTACGTGTAAGTGAACTACGTGACTATGTGATAATATGAAAAGAAGCTATGTGATAAGTGATATGTGAAAGTGAATTACAAGTTATGTGAATATTTGAAATGAAATAAATGATAACGCCCATGTTATGTGTCATGAGAGCTAGGGTATAGTTGGCATGCCAAGAGTCGAGGGTCTACGCGGTTCTTCGAGACATATGTATATTGTTTGGAACATGTGTGAAGTCTAGAAAGACACATACTTGATCCCTAGCATATGTATATGATTCTTAAAGAATTCTATGTGGTCCTTATGGACATTATTATATGGCACTACGGTGCAATTCTACGCGGTTCTTCGGGACATATGTATATTCTTTGGAACATGTGTGAAGTCTGGAAAGAAACATACTTGATCCCTAGCATATGTATATGATTCTTAAAGAATTCTACGTGGTCCTTATGGACATCATTATATGGCACTACGGTGCAATTCTACGGGGCACTTCGGTGCATTTATACGAGCTGTGGTGACAGCATAGTGCACAACCTCTATAGACTCACATATCGATAGTTCTCACATATGTACATGGGCTAATCCAGAGATATGAACAAATATAAGTTAGTGGTATGATAAATGCTATAGAAATGATATGATGTTGTGTGTATAGTGTTTGATTGAAAAAGTATGTGATTATATGATAAACTGTTAATGATGAATTATGTATGTATGTATTTACTGCAATTAATCTGATATGATTTTATACGATATGAAAATGCATGGAATTGCTATAACATGATAGAACAGAACATGCATGTATCAATATATGTTTTAAAGTGCATTATAAGTTGTTATGCCTCACTAAGTCTTCGACTTAGCGTGTGATTGTTTCACACGTAGGTTTCGAGAAGAGTAAGGAGTGATGCGGAGCAAGACAGGTCAGTTTTCCTTACCAAAAGATCAGATCAGAAATATTTGACAAAGTATGTATTTGGTTATGTATAAAGTGTTGGCATGTAATAAGTCATTAAGTACGAGCACTCTGATAAAGTCTTTATTTTGATTTAAATAAAGTTTTAAATTTCCCGGGATTTTTTTTTCTTAAGAGTCAAGGTTTGAAAAGTCAATGTGACACTTCGGACTCGTATCCGGGTCGGATACGGGTTGGGGGTGTTACATGTCTAATTGAAAATGTATGCATTCACACATAAAATACACATAATACAACGTTTGCATTTAAAAATCACCTAAGTTGATAAGTCCCAAAAGGTGAAGCCGGTTGTGATTGAGATTTTGATTTTGATTGCGATTTTGATTTCCTTTTGCTTGGTACCATATGAGCTTTGGATTTTGATGAGGATCCATATTTTGGTAGAGGAAAAGATGATTATGATGGCACTGGTGATCCACAGGTCAACCTTATATGACAACTTTCCTTGCACCGACTACATGTTGATATCCTCTTCTCTTCACCCTTAGACGTTATACGATCGTGATTTTTTGGTCGGCCAGGTAGCCTGCTGTCTATGACTAGTGGCAAAACTGTTTGTAAGTCATCTAGTATGTCCCACTCAGAAGGATGTGGAATAGGGTAGACAATCTCGGCATAAGTCTGTCGATATACTTCTATAGTGTAGCAATCCAAAGCGTATGTGCTTGAATCATCTTGGTTTAGATGAAGAGAAACTTTTATAACATGGCCACACGGATAACCAGATGTTTGACATTTCATACAACTACACGTCTTTGCATTTAGATCGACAAGCCCATTTAAGTTATTATCCAATACTTCAAACAAAGTGTTTGAACATGGTTCAACTCTCCATGATGTTGACTTCACAATACGTTTCGTTATCTTTTTTTCAGTACATGGTGTAACACGACGTTCCAATGTTCCTGTAAATTTAAATAAATAATACTTAGTAAAATATATATTAAATATGATAAGTTACAAATTTAAAGAAATAATACCTGTATGGTTTCTTTTCTTGTAGTACCACTCTTGAATAGAGGCTCGAAAAAACTTCATTAACATAGTAATGGGTAATTTTCAGGAATGACGACTTAGAGCGTTGATTGATTCTGCACTATTAGATGTCATGAAACCATATCTTGCTCCAAGTTGATATACTCTTGACCATCTTTCAAACCCGACATCTTCTAGTGTTTGAGCACATTGAGGTAAAACACGTCTTAAACAATTTATATGCTTATTAAAATCCACTTCCCGATAAGCTTTTACAGCCTTTAAGTATGTCCATTTGTGATTTTTTATACCAACACACATTGATTTTAGATTTCTGTATAAATGAACACCACAAAGTCCATGAAAAGCATCTGGGAAACACCTTCTAACAGCGTTGTCAATTGAGTTTGCCCTATCGGATATGATTGTCAGATTACTAATAGGACCTATGCAATCCCTAAGATGCCCCATAAACCATGTCCATGAAACAAAGATTTCAGATTTGCCAACCCCGTAAGCTATTAGCAGTATCCCATTATTAGCATCCATGGCTACTGCTAATAAGTTTACTCCAAGGTATCAACCTTTCAAATGTGCTCCGTCAACTATAATAACTGGGCGTATGCAAGTAATAAACTAACGAATCTACAAAATAATATACACAATAAATATAATCATTTAAATGTGAAATGCATTAACTAACAAAAATGAGTCAACTAAATTATATTGATTTACTAACCGCAACATCAATGGCAATAAACAGCAACTCAAAGCGTCCATCTCTATCTGTTTTGATATGAGTTACCGACCCAGGATTTTTCAGCTTTAAATTGTGACAATAAGCCGGCAGTTGGGCAAACGATGCTTCTGGCGACCCCCTCAACAATTCCAAGGCATAACATTTGGCTCTCCAAGCTTGAGAATATGAGATACTAATCTTGAACCGAGCATTCATGTCAGTCATAATTCCATGTCCCCGATATACCCTGCCATTCAAAAACATTAACTCAACCAGAAAACCACCCAACACCTTTTTGTTTGTCTGTCTATAGTGAAGAAAAACTTGGGTTCTTGAACATGTATGTTTATCAATAAAAGTCCTAACTTGAAACATTTTGCAATCTTTTATCCTCTTTGCAATCATACGTCATGTATAGTTTTTGTCAATCATACACCTTGTTTCGAAACGATCTTTGTTTGATTTGTTAACTTTTAGTTGATAGCTATCTTCCACACATTTCATATACAAAGCTATCTTCAAGTCTTCCTTTGTATCAAAACAATCATCTTTCTTGATACGAATAACTTTTGTGTAACAATCAACTGCTATCTTTACCAACTATTCTTCCGGTATCTGAAGTACTTCTGGCATATTCCAGTTATACTCCCGTGGCATTTTCTTCTTTTTCTTTTCTTCGAGGACTTCTTTTTCTTTGTATTCTTCAGGGTTATATGAATTATAGAATGGATGTTCAACATGTTCATTCACAGTCGTAACTTCCTCCTCATTATCATCAACATCTTCCTCGGCAGCGGCTGTTTCATCATCAAAATTCGGGTATTGACCAATATCAAAATCATTACACACATGGTCTGTTTCTTCTTCTGAAACATCATCAAAATCCTAGTATTGACCAAGATCAAAGTCCGAGTATTGACCAAGATCAAATTTTGAATACTGACTAGTACTCACAATTTTTTCTGTTGGCTCATCATTATCTAACTGGTCAATACGAAAAACCAGAATTTGGTGCTGAAAGTTGATTGGGATTTGGATTAGGAAAAGGTTGTGGGTTTTGAGATTGTGTTTGATATTGTGTTTGGTATTGGAAATGTGGTGAAATAAAATTTTCTTGGTAATGAAATTGTGGTGGAACCATTAAATTTTGAGGTTGATAATAACGTTGTACATTGTGAGCACCATAAACTGGGGTTGAAGAACTTAGTTGATTACTACCCGCTACTGACCCAGTTTCACTACTTCTAGGTTCAACAACATACAATGTAACATCATCTTCTTGCGAAACACTAATGTAAGCAATGAATCATTCAACATCTTCATTGTCGGTTAACAAATAAACTTTACATTTTCTCTGATAAGATAGCCTAAATCCACTTAGAGGCTCTAAATTCAATTTCTTTGCAACATGTAACATTAGAGTTTCATAAGTTAACTTTTTTAATGTCAGTTATAGTTGAAGATTCATGGGTAAAGACATATATCGTAAAACACCATGAACATTCTCCCATGACCCTCCAAAACACAAATCTATCCAAACATGATCAACATTAGATGATTCATTCTACAAATTGTAAATTAATTTACTAAAACAAACGAGCTATAAACTACATATCATCACTAACTTAGAGAAGAACATACCTTTATTAAGTTGATAGTTGATAATTTGGGAGAGAAATCATTGAAAAATTATATAGAAATAAAATTATGTAAAAAAATTAGAGATGGGGAAGGATGTCGTTGGATATAGGAACGGATGTCGCCGGAGAGAGAGTGATAGATTGAGATGGAATGAGTTGCGATTTAGGGATTTAGGTTATGAGTTGCTGCTGTTGCGTAGTTATATACCCAAAACATTTGTGTTGCGAAAATAAAACCTGTTGCGAAATTAAAATTCGTGTTGTGAATTCGGAAATCGAGTTGCGAATTTGAAATTCAGTGTTGCGAATTTGTAAATCGCATTGCGAATTTACAAATCGCGTTGCGAATTTGACTTTTGTGTTGCGATTTATAGATTCGCGTTGCGAATTTAGAAAATCGCAACGCGAATTCGTAAAATCGCTATGCGATTTACATATTCGCGTTGCGAATTTGGAAACTGAGTTGCGAAATTTGAGTTCGCGTTGCGAATTTGTTGGTCATTTTCGCAAATCCAAAAAAAGTTGGTTAAAATCGTATATTATAAGGCATTTTTGGTCACTGAAGTTATTTTCTCTAAAAATTAATATGTGATTATCATATCACTCTTCCATTTCTAATTTAACATGTGAATTACCAAAACAAAGGCTATAGCAAAAACTAAGGCCTAGCATTTCCAGATGGAAAGAAAGGAAGAAAGTTTGATAGAATGAATAATTGAATCCATGATAAAGAAAGACACTATCATCGTTAAACTCGAAAGCCAGAAAGCTCCCCCTCTCCATGCATTACCTTCCATTTCATTAAGCAGTGACTGATAAGACAGAATAAAAAGGTAGGGGATGAATGTCACTACTAAACAGCATTTTGTCTCCCTACATCGTTGGATCATACTAAAGATAGAGATAAATAACAAGCAAAAGTTGCATTGAAGCACTTACCAATAACAAACTGTGACTCATAGGCATGTATATCAGCAGCTAGCTGAGCTTGGAACTCCTATTAGAAATGTGTCATTTACCCACCATTACTTAAGTGGCCAACAGCACAGCCTAATTCAATGTAAAAGAATATAATAAAAAACTCAACTTTGATATAAATGAATTAAAAACTGCATAATTATTGGGAATTAGCCATAACCTGACAAAAAAAAAGTTGTAGCCTATGATCCAATCCCTAAGCTACGAATTTATGCATATGAAAAGCAATGTAATTTTGTTCTCATTAGCTTTTGTGACTTAAAGAGGTTAAATAAAAGGTGAATTCAACCCATAAATTCATCTGTATTTCTTTTCATTGAACCATGGCCTAATTGAGGCTAGTTCTATCTCCCATGAAAATGATAGATTCACATGTAAATAGTATTAACATGCTATATGTGTTATTTTGAATTAGGGATTCATGGTCGGGCAGTTCAAAATTTTTGGTCAACTTGAACACAACTTAAATATAGAACTCTTTCATTTGTCACCTGATTCGATTCAAGTATAAGGAAATTTTACATAACTCAAAATTCGACCTGATTTTTTTATAAAAATCCAACATGATATAATTCTAATTATTAATTGATAAAATAGGGAATTAATTGGGGGAAAAATAAAGAAAGAGACATTAACATTTGTACTTTAAATATATGAAGGTTAATTATATTATTATTTTCGGATCATGTTTGAGTTTAGGGTGAAAACAAAAAATATAAAGAAATGGGTATTATAGCAGTTATCTCTAAATATATTAAAGTTAATTATACTATTACTTTTGTGTTAGGTCATATATTTTTTACCTTAAATTCGAAATTGACTCAACCTTATTCTTCAAAAAAATGCACATTGAATCCAAATCTAAAAAAAAAACATATAGGGTTGGATTGGAACTCATTGAATTTGGGTCAAATGTACATCTCTATTCTCAATTCTTTATCTTTTCTAAATTATATATATATCTAGCCTATACTGAAACATACTCGTACACGACATTGACAATCTAAACCCGGATAGCATATACAAAAAGAGAAATAATACTTATTGATAATATGTTTTCAGCATGTGATTTAGTTTGATTTTTGAGTTTGCAGTCGGTTCAGAAGATATTGAACGAACTAGAAAGGCTCACTTGCAAAAAAAACCATGGTAAAGGAAAGGGGAAATATGAAAAAAGCATTTGGAAAGAAAAAAGATTTGTCTTCTGAATATTTTGGTGCTCTTAATGTCATACAAGGATTAGATGTTACTTATCCAAAAAAAAAGGATTAGATGTTTGAGTCATGCATCTGTTGAAAGACTTGAAATATATACAAGATTAAAAGAAATTGATTATCATATAATTCTCGTAATAAACGACCGTAAAATAAAATACGATTCACAAATTTACTTAAAAGTGTCCTATTCAATATGAATTCCCACTTCAAATGAAAAAAAAATAATAGAAAAAAATATGGATTGAATGTGCGACAAAAATCGTATCGCAGCTCTAAAACTTCTACGTTCATCACGAAATTCTTTTTTCTTTTAATTTTACCTTTTTCTCCAAACATTTCGCACCATTAATTTTTCGAATCAACCCAAATAAGTCACGAACCTTTTGTTTACATGATGACATTCTTCAATAAGAATACTTTAGATTATCCTTCAAATTATCCTTAGCTTTTTTAGAGCCCAACTAATCATAATGATGATTGATTCTTCCATTACATTACCCTTATTTGTGAAGAATATTTATGAATAAAAGCCCTTTTCAAGACATAAAATAAGCAAACTTTCCAAATGCAAGAAATGGCAATGTATGCCATTATGGAGACCCAAAAGCCACAAGCATTTTTAGCTTAAGGTGCGTTTAGTTCACAGAATGTAAGATTATCAGTGGGAATAAAAGATTACCAGAGATTAGGATTACTGGGAATGTTGTATTTTGTGTTTGGTTGGTTTAGCATGAATGTAAGATTACCGTGTTTGGTTAAAGAAATAAAAGATTATTGGAATGTATATTTGACCAAATTATCCTTATTATATATTTGTTTTTTAACAAGTTGGAAAATATTTATATATTTTCTTTAAAAAATTTAAATTCATAAAATTTATATAATTTTTTTACAAAATTAAAAATATAAAAAGGTTTAATGAAAGGGTAAAATTTTATTTTAACCCATGAACTTCATATAAAATTTTAATTATAGATTTTTTTGTAAATCTAAAATAATTTAAGGATAAATTTGTAATTTAACATTCGTAGAATTTTTATTATTCAATGACAGAATAATGATATTTTTTGAATGAAAGAAAAATTTAAGGGCATTTTAATCCAAAATGCCGGTAATTCAACAATACCTAAGAAAAGGGAGGTAACGACATTCCCGGTAATATACCCCAAAAAATCTACTATTGGTAATGTAAGATTAACAGGAATGACATTCCTGACCAACCAAACGGGGGAATGTGTATTCCATTCCCATGTGAATCTCATATTCCCCCAACCAAACACACCCTAAGTTTATAATAATATCCCATCCAAGTAACCAAGTTTCAAAATTTTATTATAATTATCGATATTCAATTCATTAGACAACTAATCTAATTCTAATATTATAAAAGTTTATTACATGAACGACCCTTCCATCCTAGTTCAGTTTACTTCCTTTAATTTTATTCATATTCAAATGACCAAACGCATCATTCCGTTAAACTAATTGATAGTATGTAGTTTTGATTCCTTTCAAAATGATGGTTGTAAAGAGCAAATCTTTGCAACTTCTTATTGTTAAACAAAACAAGTATCTATATATGCATATCATTGACACAATCCAAGTGTAAAAGCTTGGGAAAATGACATGGCTTGGATCTTCATGCGGAGCATGCAAATTCCTAAGGAGAAAATGCACTAATGAATGTGTTTTCGCACCCTACTTTTGCTATGACGAAGCTGCAAGTCACTTCGCCGCCGTGCACAAGGTGTTTGGTGCTAGCAATGTCTCGAAGCTGTTACTTCACTTACCAATACATAACCGAAGCGATGCGGCCATCACGATATCCTATGAAGCACTGGCTCGAATCCGGGACCCCGTTTATGGTTGCGTCGCTCATAAATTCGCACTTCAACAACAGGTTTTGAAAATGAAGAGTCCGAACAACTTAAGCAATACGAGTACATGAAATGATGCTAAATACTTCACCTTTTTGCAGGTTGCCAGCCTACAAGAGGAGATTTAAGTTCTCATCAACCAAATGGCAAATTATGCTGTTGAGATTCCCAGCAGTGGAAATCTTCAAGCAGAAACTTACTTGCATGATAAGATACAACTTGCTTCCATGGATGAAACTATGAACACAAACCATAATCAAGATGAACAAGCTACTCTAGCTGACCCTCAAGGATTCATAACTGGAAATCAAATTATCCATACTGAATTGCGTGAAGAAGAATCAGTTCCACCTTTCAAATGGGTGGAAGACCAGATATTTCTCTGATCTCTATCGAAATCCTTTAGAAATAGACTTCAAAGGACTCGAATCCGGAGGCCTCATAGATGATCCATGCACGGGGAACACTTGGATTCCTTCAATCTGGGAGTAAATTTCAAGCTTTTAAACAAGGATTTGGTTCTTTAACAGAAGAGCCTTGTTTCCACATGGGAAAAGTTTTGTACCATGCATGATGTTTATGTATGTTCTGATCACCATTATTCTTATGATTGAATGTTTTATGTATGTTCTTATTTGAATTTCCAAAATAAACAACTTTGTCTTCTAATGTATGTTGTTTATACTAAGAAGATCGTGCAGATAAGCTTTCCAACACAAACTTTTAAGCAATTGATCCAGTTACGCATTTTTAACCTATGTTATTCGAACTCGAATGTGATTTTCAAATTACGGGTATATATCGAATGTCCCTACATGGACTAGATCAGCAGCCATAAGATAATTTGGGCCTATGATATGACACTTTGGGACTGTGTCAAGTAAGACCTGGATCCCTCTTGGGCTTGTATATTGGATAAAAGAATATTTTTTGTATAGTAATAGGTGATTATAGAACAGTATTTGTTCATAACTTTTTTTAATCTATTGATAGTGTATACACATCATACACAAGCAAGTTTTCAAATCTAGTGGTGGATCTAGAAATACTTTTGAGGATGGATACACACATTAATTATTGAATTTTTTCATATAGAATGGGCACAAATAAAATTTTTTGGTGAACACCCATAATAAAATGAACAACTAATATAAGAAATTTGGATTCTAGGGTGGGCACGTGTCCACCCTGGATATACTTTGCATCCACTATTGTTTAAATCTGAATTTTAATAGAGAACGACATTTCATTTTATCATCGAGCCTATTCAATTTTGGATAAAGAAACTTTTACATGTTCAAAAAGAATCATAATTTTTTTAATCTAGTCTATAGGAGGAAGTTAAGGGTCCATTAACCAAAAACGCATTTTTAAAGAGATAGATAGGGGTTGTTTAGGGTTCGAATTAGGGACTAGATGTTAATAATGTAAGTAGGGATGAAGTCAGATAACTTTTCTAAATGGTTGAAGTTGAATGATTATTTTATGGTCGAAATGTGTTTTTATCGATGATTGAATTTAAAATATTATGAATTTTAACGGGACTAAATTATAAATACTATTTTATGAGTCAAGATTTAAATTTCTAATTATTTTAAGAAATTTGAAGAAACTAAAACATAAATTGACTATTTTGGGGGTCGAGTCCTCTAATGGTCCCTCTAGCCCCATCCTTAATCGTATTTTTTGTACTATATGTCACGCCCTTGGAGATTCCAACTCTGGAGCACGCGGTCTTAGACACCTTAGAACACTTCTTTAGTCGCTTTGGCGTCTAAGTCAGCTTGAAAACACTAAGTAAGAACACTTAGTAAAAATGCGGAAGCACAAATGCTAGGAAGGAGATGACTCTCAAAGAACAAGAAGAAAGAATTGAGTGAATGCTATTTATTACTCAATGAAGTAAATGTCGATAGTTATTTTTTATATATTATACTATTGTTATTATTAATATTATTAAATAATATTACAAAACCCAATTTGGGGCCCCGTTACAAATGAAGACATGAAGGCCCAATTACAACATAACCAAGGCCCAACAACCGAGTCAGGACCAATTTCAGCAAGCCCACGAGAGAAGCCCGTGCTGTTAGGGTTTCTCATATGCAACCCCAGCCGCTAGCTCATCTCCACCGTCTGATCCAGATGAAGATCGACGCACCAGATTGCTCCAGATGATTCCAGAAACCCTAGGGTTTCATTGCAACCCTAGGGCCTATTCTAGCCACTGCCTTTGATGCTCCAACCGAAGAGTGCCACACCTCCATCGCCTCTCCAGAGCTATCTTGAAGGTTCCAGAAGATCAACGAGAGTCGCACAGCTCTAGGGTGAGCCACCACCGTAGGTCCAGTGACTCATCGGATCTTGTTATCATTACACCAAATCTTCGAGGGCTATAAATAGCCTCGACCCTGCAAAGACACCAAAACGACAGCAAGCATCTATACAAGAAGAGAGAGCAAGAGACACAACGACAACAACACAGAGAGAAAGAGGACAACAGGCACGAATATCAAGCATATATACACGAGCAGTAGTGAAATCATAGGGAAAAGAGAGAAGAGAGGCTTACCACCTTCATCAGAGCCTTCGCTTGTCATCGGAGAAAAAGAAATACCGAAGGTATTTTTTTAGATCTATGACGTTTGGTTGAGTTTTAGGAAAAAGGAAGCTCGGATTTAGGACGAGGGAAGGTCGGGCTTTATTTTAGTATAGTTTGGTATTTTCCGACCACCGTGTGTGGTGGCCGATGACAGCGGAATACGGCAGCGTAAGGTTTTCGGTCGGTAACCGACGTGCCCCGGCGAGGGTTTCTAGAGAGATGCTAGAGCATCTCTCGTCTAGAGAGATAGGCAAAAGAGAGAAATTGTGAGAAATGGCCTTAATGGCCGGGTTGGGTGTATTTATACCCTCCCCAAAACTACGTTGTTTTGGGGAGGGGCTTCTGGGTAGTTAAGAAACGAGTAAATTACACCCGTGATCCTTTGGCTTTTGTAATCTCACAATTCGGTCACGAAATCAGGTTCATATGTTTCTTAATTTGGTTCTTATATTTTATTTATTTTTATTTTAGTCACTATTATGTTTATATATATATATATATAGGATAAAATTACACATTTAGTCCTTATTATTTTTAATTATTTATATTTTAATCCCACATTAATATATTTGGTTAATTATATTATTAGTATATATAGTTTATAATATTTTGAAGTAGAGATTATAATTATATTATTATACAATTTAGTCATATTATTTTAATATCTTTTAATCTTTTGTATTATAATATTAGTATAAAAAATTTGTATCCTTTGCATTAATAATATAATATTAGTGTATTTTTTATGTAATTTAATCTATGTGATTTTAATAGGTTTTATATTAAATATTATTTAGTAATTATTTGTAAATTAGTATAATTACAAATTTATCATTTACTACAAAGACATTAATTAATAAATACTGGTACCAATTTTAGGCATTTTGGGGGTGCTAATCCTTCCTCATACGTAATCGACTCCCGAACTCATTTTTCTGGTAAGCAGACCCGAGTTGTATTATTTTAATATTATTCTTAGGAAATTTTATTAAAATAATATGACATTTTGGTGATCAATCTCACCAAATTAAAAGATTGGTGGCGACTCTACAACTTTGTGTTTCATCTGATTCATGGAGGATAAACACTTACTTTTTCGAGACTAGTTACACCGTTTGGGTGTACTATTTGCACTCTATGTCGCTGGGAAGAGAAACGTCTCGACAGTAAAAAGTGAAGTGAGTATAACATAGGTGGGGATGCCTCTATTTATAGTTGAATCCCCTTACAATGGACGGCTAAGATCAAACTAAATCAATGGCTTCAGATGATCCCTATTAATTACAAATCTTTGTAACTAAGGAAACTTCATCAATCATCATTTAATCAAATCCCCTATTTAAAGTAAAAACACCCAAACCATCATCTCATCACATCAATTAGTTTGATTCTTTCCTTGGATGGTTGACCACACTTGATAAGGTAAGATTCCCCCACAATTTATTCTAATTTGTTGTCTCTTGTCATATCTACGATGCCTATATGGACAAAATCTTATAAGGTGCCACTTTCCTTGTTTGTACAGTTAGTGTGAACAGGCTCGGGCCCTTTAACACTTTCCTTGTTTGTATACTCCGTGGAGACTGGTCATGCCCAAAATTCTCTTTAGAACCTTTATCGTAGACTTTAGCGCGCATGATTCAAGCTTGGTCACGCGGGTCGTGAAAATCTCCCCCACTAATTCTAGCGATACCTTCATCATTATATCGAACTGTACTCAGACTTGGCTACTTTGAATCTCACTCGGTGGCTTCACTTGTCAGTTCCCCAATGTGAACTGTCTGTCTAGATTTATCTCGGTGTGGATCACCTCGATCCTTTGACAAAGGTTTGGATGACTCCCTTGGTCAAACTCTCAGACTCGTCATCATCCTTTGCGTGCCCTCTTGAACTCTAAAAGGTCTCGTATGTCCCTCTGAACCTTTGTCCCCCATTAACATGATGGTTAGGTCTTTCTCGACCTACACTCATCGAAAATGGCAAATTAGACTTAACAATACAAGAGTTGTGTTCGAGATGTACCTCTTTCTCGTTGGTCGCATTCATCCAAAATTGCATCAACCCTCCTTTCTCCATGGATTCTGGTGCCCCATGCATCAATTCTTCCTCCTATAAGCTCGGTGCCCCTTGCATCGATACTTTCTTTTCGAAATTCGGTGCTCCTTGTTGTATCGGTTCTTCCCTCTTGAAGTCTGATGCCTTTACCACCTCACCCATTGGTGGTTCCTCCATATCACTCGAAAGTTTGATTCCCTTTGTCTCCTCCTCGGTTGTGCCTTCAACAATTGTCTCCAAAGTGATATTTGTCTCCTTCGAAACATCTCTATCAAATTGGATTACCGATAATACTTTAGTCCCTTTTCCTTTGTCTCGATACATTGGCACAATACATGCCCAATGAGGATTAATAAGTTGCATGGTGTCTTCGTAAGGAATGATGACAACTTTAATTCGCTCAAGGAAACTTAACCCGGTAACAAAATCAAAGTCATCCAATGGAATTACCTTGAAATCTTCCATGCCTTACCACCCGCCAATTTAAAGCTCCACCATCCTCGTCACTCCAGTAATGGGCACTTTCTTGGAGTTGAAAATCTTTATACAGCCACTCGTCTTCTCCACTTTGAGGTATAGTTCTTCCACAGCTATCTTGGACATGAATAAATCAGTTGCCCCAATGTCCACTAGAGCATTCTTCGGTTGTCCCATAATTTTGATGTCTACATATATCAACACTTTCTGTTCTTCGGTTTCCTTTACCTTAACAGAACCCATGACCATCGCGCCAAGTTGCATGGCCTCCTTACCTTTGGAATTCTTGGCTCAATCATCACAATCTTGCAACCTTTGTGACCCTCTCCTTGGTGGCACTTTGGTTGCTCATCTTCTACCCTCGGCTTGCTAGTCTTTGGTGCTTACAATTGAACCAAGTCTAACTACCTCTACTTGTGGCTCATCTTCTTGACTCAATATGGTGGCCACCTTGACCTTGTATGGGCAATCTCTCTCCATGTGGTTACTATCGTAAGTGTAACACTTTAAATGACTCTTTGGCCTCAGTTCTCAAAATAGGTTGGTTCTCCCCTCACCATTTTGATACTCTCTGGATTCATCCTTGGACGATTTCTCTCTGTCTCCCCCATCATTGCCCTTGTTCTTCAACTTTAAGATCTCAAATTCTTATATGGACTCAACCAAGGCTATGGCCTTCGAAAGGTCAATCACGTTAATCCGCACTACTTCGATGTTGGCTCATCGTTGTAGTCCACCCAAGAATACATAGTATCCCTCCTCTTCACTCGTGGTTGGGATTTCCAACTTGAGCTCCATAAACCGACTCACATACTTCCAAATTAGACCATCATGCCTAAGCTCCTTCAGCTTCTTTCGTACCTCTAATTCAATATTCACAGGGAAAATTATGTCTTGAATTTAATCTTGAACTCACTTTATTTCCCTATGGGAATTCCCTCCAAGCATCTATGTCTCACAATAAAATAGCATAAAAAAACATAAAAAAAGCATAATCACTCTATTTACCTTTAGTGAAGTCATCCTCGACTCTCATACCTCAGAACTACTACTCTATACACCAAATGAAGTTCTCAACTCCTCGTTTCGATCGTATCCCCTTTAACTTGTTTGAAACTAGAACATCGATCTTGGGCGTACTTGTGGGTGCAACTATTGGTGCCCCATTCACCATGGCCTCTAGATAACCAATCAGTTCACTCTTGAACTCTTTCAACTCCTTTAGCACATCTTCCCTCAAGGCCAAGTACAAACTCTCAAGGCCCCTAATCCGCTCATCGAACGATACGCTCACCCCATCAATAAGTTCATAGGTCTCCCTCCCGAGTCATTCATCCACAGATTCCAACTTGTCCAGGCGAGATTCATCTACCTTCAATACTCCTTAGACTTTACTTAACTCCTACCTCAGACCCAACACCTCATCTCTTACATCATCATACTCCTTTGTCTTCTTCTCATCATAGTCATCAATTGCACATCCTCCATGGCTTTAGTCTGGAAGCCTTCCAACTCGTTGAGTCTTATCACCATGGATGCCATGGAATCTCTCGATCTCCCTCACTTCTTCTCCGCAGCTGCACGAGTCTCGACTCCCTCCACAATAGCTATGACCTCTTCTTGGTTTTTTGGTGTCATCTCTCCTAAAACTAGCTTGAAAATGCTCGTTGTTGCCTCAACGAACTAGCTCTTATACTAGTTGTCACGCCCTTAGAGATTCCAACTCATGAGCATATGAAATTAGTCGCCTTAAAACACTTCTTTAGTCGCTTTGGCGACTAAGTCAGCCTGAAAACACTAAGTAAGAACACTTAGTAAAACGCGAAAGCACAAATTCTAGAAAGGAGATGGCTCTCAAAGAACAAGAAGAGAGAATTGAGTGAATGTTCTTTATTACTCATGAAGTAAAAAAGTGAAGTGTGTACAAATGAGGTGGGGAGGCCTCTATTTATAGTTGAATCCCCTTAAAATTGACAGCTAAGATCAAACTAAATCAAGGGCTAAGATAAAGCCCTATTAATTATAAATCTTTGTATCTAAGGAAACTCCATCAATCACCATCTAATCAAATCCCCTATTTAAGATAAGACACCCAAACCACCATCTCATCACATCAATTAGTTTAATTCTTTCTTTGGATGGTTGATCACACTTAATATGGTAAGACCCCCCACAATCTCTTTTGATTTGTTGTCTCTTGTCATATATGTGCTGCCTATGTGGACACAATCTGATAAGGTGTCACTTTCCTTGTTTGTATGGTCAGTGTGAACAGGCTTGGGCCATTTTACACTTTCCACATTTTGGGTCAAGTCTGACGGACTAGTCATGCCCAAAATGCCCTTTAGAAACTCTATCGCAGACTTTAGCACGCATGATTCAAGCTTGGTCACACGGGTCGTGACGTATATTAATAATTAGTTGTTGAATCAACCAAAAATATTAATCTTTGCTAGAGAGGAAAATGATTTTATTTTGATTTTATGGATAGAGAGAGAGACAAATAGAAATATAGATACATACGATGCATGTATTGTTAGATACATGATTATCATTCCATTTTTATTATTTTATTTAATATTTCTAGTCAAGGCTAACATTTCGTTTTGTACCAGCATTTTTAATACGATAAAGCAGATATTACTGGCCACTGAATAGTGAACAGTCATTAGTAAACGATTCGATGGGCACACGCTTCGGCATAGATTACCGAAAATGTTACAAGCTAGAAAGATAATCTTATCAGTTTTGATTGTCTAATGTTTACAAATTTATTGTGAATTAACTTCATAATTAATATGTAATAACCAGTAGCAACATGAGGGTGTTATTACATGTGTTAAAAGGTGACTAACATTTATTTACTAATAATTTGGGATAAAACAATTTCATGCATATATTGTAGCTTTAAAAGTGATTTATGGGCTTTTAATGCATAATAATGCATGAATTGAAAACATTTGTTACGGATATCAAACAGACAAATTTATTATTCGGAGTTTCATGGTGTCTAATATGCATGAATGTTAATTATGATCATTGAAGATGGATAGAATATAAATGACGGTTATCCTTTCAGATACTATTTTTTGATAATTGGTTTTGGTTAAAGGAATTGTTTGCAGACAAAGAAATCTCAAATTCCTTATATTCGAAATGAGTATGGTATGCTTTAGCACATTTATTTTTAATAATTATTATTAAAGGATATAATTATTATTTTTGATGAATTTATGAAATTTTAGTTGAATATGTATTCTTAATAAGATCATAACCAAGTGTTGAGTGGGAAGCCCTAACCGTAAAAGACTAGATGAACCCTCAAAGAGGATGAATTTTCTTAAAACTCTTAATGAATACAAATCCAATAGTTTGGGTTCATAGTGAGAAGTACATATTGAATTCACCAATTAATGAGATTGAATATTTATTCTTAATGATTTTTTATCCTAGAGTTTGGGTGTTTCATTTCAAAAAGAACTTGAAGAAATTCATCATACCTATTGTGAGGATGAGCTATTGAAAAAGCTCTTAATTATTTGATAGAGCAGTTTGGGTGGTTTATATTGAGATAAACATGATGAAATAACCTACGTAAGTGAGAATTATTAGCTACCTTGTATGAAAAAACATTGGACGGTTTTTCTAATACTATTACTAGAATCCTGAGGAAAGAGGGCTAATTATATATACATTCGTATATATATATTTTGTAGACACATTGAGGACTTCAGTGGATGAAGGGGTTAGTTGTGTGATATGAGTTCACCCTAATCTTATAAATTTTAAGATTCGTTCGCTTATCTAAGAGAAGAATTACTTATCATTACTATGTACTTGTTCAAGATACGTTCACTAGTGCTTAAGCAATTAATCTTGCTATTGCTCTTCTCTTATTTTAACTTCAAATTTCTCGTTTTTACAAAAGAATTCTTTTGTATTAGTGGGGGAATGTTGGTAATACAAAGAACTTCACATTAGGTATTAACCATTTGGTGTGGTCTAATTCGGTTCGTATGTGTTTCTTTTAGATAAGATCCTCCAGGTATAATATTATTTATCAGAGTTTATTTTACCGTTTATAGTCGTTACAAAATATTTAATATAGTTTATGGTCATTAGAATAATGTTTATGAAAATTAATTATTTTGTAATTTCTATTGGATCTTTCACCATTTTACCCCTATGTTGAGCCTATAAATGGATGTTTATGTGGCACTTCAAGAGAAATATCTCTAAAGAATTGTTTGCTTTTGAAGCATTCTCCTTGGTTTTTTATAAACTTGTTCGGATTGTCGCTTTGAGTTTTGAGAGAACAACAATTCCACCAAGTTCATTCCATCTTTCGGGTGTACGAAATTTGGAGAGTCGTGCAAACTTCGGGGGCTTATTCACCCATTATAGTGATTACACACGTCGTGGCAAATTCACCTATGAGGAAGTGGATTACCACAACACGATTATCGTGAGTTGTACGATTTTATAGGCTTACCTAGTAGTTTAAGTTAATTCTAATTCTAATTCTAACAATTAACATATTGTATTAGAATAAAATACTATTAGATAGTCTAGTTCTAGTAGGAAACTTACTCCATATTTACTCCATAAATTGTATATAAATAGGCTTGTATTCACAAGATTAATTATGCAATTGAAAATAATTATTTCTTCTATATCTCACGGGTCTCTTAGTTATCTATATGGTATTAGTTTTCAATGAACATCCTTGTACGTTTGCTTTCGTTGTTGATTGTTAGTCCTCCTCGCAATCTTGTTCATCGACACTGTTTCTCCAGTCTTTGCTCGCAGCAGCCTTCAACGTCTCCATCGCTATTTGTTACGATTGTTGCAAGGGTTCGATCGAAACCAATTCTCACCCTAGCTATCAATTCAAGAAGTTCTCCATCTAATCGATATCAACCATGACTATCGCTTCTTCCTCGGATGTTATCTCAAAGGTCCTCTCTCCCTCACCTCATTCGGTTCTCACCGAGACCACCTCTGCATCTAAAACTTGTCACCAGTTGAATGGTGACAATTACATCCCTTGGTCCGAATCGGTATATCTCTACATCACCAATCGACGCAAGCATCATTTTCACTTGAAGTCAACCCCAATACCTTCTATCTATGATCCCGAATATTCGAATTGGCTTAGTGAAAATACCATGGTTTGTCATGGCTCAACAACTCCATGACTTCATAAGTGGGCAAAAACTTTTTGCTTTACAAGATAGTTGTTGAAATTTGAAGTGATGACAAGGCTACTTATTCAAATATGGAAAATCTAGTTGTATTGTTCAAGATTGAATGTCAACTCTTTAATCTCAAACAGGAAAGTATGAATGTCACTCAATATTTTACTCTTTTGTTGCGGTTTTGGAAACAACTGGATCTGTTTGAATCTCATGAATGAAGATGTATGGATAATGCTTGATTGTTTAAATAAATCGTGGAAAAGCGTTGGATATTCTAATTCTTATCAGGGTTATATTGAGATCTTGATGAAGTTTGGGGAAGAATTCTAAGGCTTGACCTCTTTCTTCTATTCAGGAGATTTTTTCTGAAGTTAGACGATAAAAGAATCGACGCACCATTATGCTTCCTAATTTTGTGTCCACTGAAGAATCTGCACTACTCACACACTCCCAAAACAAACCTCGACCTAAGAAGGGGAGACCTTGGTGTGATTACTATAAGGAGGATGACCATGTGATGGTCACTTGTTGGAAACTACACGACAAACCAAATGATGAAAATTCTTCAAAGCATCATCAATAATGTGATACTCAAGAAAATTGTGTTTTGTCTACTAGATTGCAGGGAAGTTCGTTTGGTGAGAAACAAATAGAAGAACTACAACAACTATCTGGATAACAACATTCTCCTTCTACACCGACATCCTCTTCTACTGTAGGTAGCGTCTCATTTGCTACTTTGGCTCACAAATTTGACACTCCTATGTGGATTGTGCATTCTAGTGCAAGTGATCACATGACAAGTGATCTTCAACTATTTCAATCCTTCAATAGGGACTCGTCTATTTCTTAGATTCAAACAACAATTGGTTCTCTTTCGCATGTTACCGAATATTGGTTCGTTCGGATTAATCTGGACATTCTACTACCATACTTTCTTTATATTCCCAATCTTGCCTGAATCTTATTTCCGTTAGCAAATTATTTGCTAATTTAAGATGTATTATGATATTTGACTATAATATGTGTGAATTTCAAGATTCGAGCTCGGAGAAGGTATTGGAAGTGCTAAGCTTTATGGGATTCTTTACCTCATTCTGGTAACCTTACCTATCACACAACATATCCCTTCCAGACTTGTATCACAATCCTCATTGTTAGATACCTCCACTGATGTTATGTTATTACATTTTTGCTTAGGACACTCGAGTTTCTTTTATCTTGTAAAGTTGTTCCCTTATTTATTTATCGATAAAAGTCCAAAAACATTTTCTTCTGATATTTTTACTCTTGCATAACAAACGAAAAACATTTATCCAACTTTTCCACACAAACCATCCAAACCATTTGCAATGATTCATAGTGATATTTGGGGACCATCTCAAATAAAAACTTTAAATGGATTCCAATGGTTTATCTCTTTCATCGATGATCATATTAGAACCACTTGGACATAACTCATGAAAACTAAATATGAGGATATGATATCTTTAAACGGTTTCATATGATGGCTGAAAATCAATTTCAGAGTTCTATTCAAATATTTCATTCTACAATAACAGTGAGTATTTTGCCAACTTTTTGGGTTCTTTCTTTCAGGAAAAAGAGATTGTTTATATAACCTCATGTGTTAACTCTCTATAACAAAATGGAGTTGTTGAACAAAAAAATAAGCATCTTCTTGAGGTTATTCGATCTCTTTTGTTCTCTAGAAATGTTCCTCGTTCTTTTTTGGGGACGCTCTTTTAATCGCCACATACTTAATTAATAAATTACCCAAAAACAATGTTTTGACCCAAAAATCACCCTAAAAATAAAATATTCCCAGTCAGTCATCATTTCGTAAATATTTCCTGATCTAACACCCTTTTGAAAGATAGAGAAGATTTCCCCTTGAAGGCGCATCACCTGAGGAGAGCTTTACCCGGGTTTTTGGATTCCCCCTAGGGATGCGCCTTCCCCATTTTTTATTATTTTATTAATTAATATTTTTATTCAATAAATTTTTATTATTTTTGTTTAATTAATTTTTGTATTCAATAATTTTTTATGTATTATTTAATTATAAATTTATTTAGTTTATATTTATTATTTGCAGCTAAAAAATGACAGGTGAGATGTTGTGATTGGATGTTGATCATTTTCGAGTTTTTTTGCCAATACAGTAAAAATTTAAAACTATATTATTTTTAAAATTTTAAATATTAGGAAATTGATAATATATATTATTTAAATTGTTATAATTTATTTATTAGAATTAGAAGATATTCGATTACTCATTTACCAGAAAGTTGATGTAGAGGTACATACGTTTTTGAATTTTAATTTTTTATTTAATTGTCTTTATATAATTAAACAAAAATGATAAAAAAATTATTTAATAAAAAATAATTAATAAAATAAAAAAATGAGGAAAGCGCGTCCCAGTGGATGTGCCTTCCAGGGAATCCAAAACCGGGTAAAACTCTCCCTAGGGATGTGCCTTCAAGGGGAAATCTGACAATTATATTTTCTCTCCTCTTAAGGCACTTTTCACCAAACGCGCCTCCTTCTCTCTCCTCCAAAAGAGTGTTAGATCGGAAAATATTTGAGAAAGGGTGACTAATTGGGAATATTTTACTTTTTAGGGTACTTTTGGGTCAAAAAACCTTGCGCTTTCAGTGCCCACAAGAGGTATTCCTTCAATATTTTCCAAATTTTAAGCATATGACTTTCTTTTTACCACTTTGAGTCTTCGATTGTACTGTCTTTGTACATAACAATGTTTCTTCTCAGTCTAAGTTAAATCTTTGAGCATTTTGAGAAAGATAGAGAGGGCTTGAGTTTCCTTAATCAATGCATTGGAAAATTGCAAAGACCTTGGAATATTCATGAAGTTTCATTCAGCGAGGCGGTGGTCGCCTCCACTATCGTTCTTGCTTGCTGTTTTTGCCTTCCCTCGACCGCTTCTCTCAAGTTTTCAAAAGCCTTCACAGTGACGTTGAATCCTTTTTATGTTCTCTAAACAAGGGTTTTGGTCAGCTCGCTCTAGAGTTTTTTAGGAATTAGGGTTCTTTTGGCTTTTGTCTCTAACTTTGCTACCCGACTGTTTGGGTGTTATCTTATAGCTTGGTGAGATCGTTTCTCTCTCTACATGTTGCAATTTTATTCCTGTTTCTTCGATTGTTGTTTCATGCGCGAGATTTGGTTTAAGTTGAAATTAGTTTCAAAGTTTTTGAGATACTGAAAGGTTTATTAGCAGAGTGTGGGTCGTTTATGGTGAGGTTCTGTGAGTGCTCTTTCCAAAGAAGAGGAGTCGAATAGGCTCTAGGCTTGGATTCGATTTTGATATTTGTCCTGTATGTGTAGTTCTCAAGGTTCTAGAGTCTTCAGATCTGTTTGAGATTGGTATGTGAATGTCAAGAGTTGTGAGGGTTTAGGTTTTGGTCTTGAGATATTTGTTTGTGGTGTTGTCTTTGATGATGCCAAGTTGTTATCTGGTGGTTGTCTTCTTTTCTCTGTTTATTGCTTCATTGGTTGTGGTTCAGTGGTCGTATGTTAGTGGGTGGTGTCTATCTTGTGCATTGGGGGTCTGCCGCATGTGAATATATGTTGTGTTACAGATGTTTTGTGTTAGCTTTGGCTAGTTTCATAGGTGTCGTCTATAGTTTGGGAAGATGGGTGATATGTGCTTGTTGCTCTTGTAGTTGGGTTTTGAAATAGGGACGCAGAGTAGGTGATGTTGTTCACATGGTTTGGATGTGTTGTGTTTTGATCGATTTGCGTTTACAAGAGATGTATTGGGTCAGCTGGGTTGGATTCAAAAGTTTTAGTTCTCTGGTTATTTGTTCCTTTTTTGTTCGAGACTATTGGCAGCCAGATGTAGTTTGAGCTTCTACTGTATGGGTGAGGCAGGTTCTCTAGCGAGGGACGGAGCATGGTGAGTAGTCGTTGGGGAAGCGGCTGAAGTTCCTTTGATTTATTATGGCAATTACGCATGTTTCGCTCTGCCAGAGGAGCGTCATTGTCAATGAAAGGGAGGCAATGAGTATGGGGCTAGTGGATTGTGAGGTGGAAATGAGGGATGTTGTTGAAGGGGTTATGCACGATGTTCCTATGTTTAATTATATTGGTCCATTGATCAATGAAAGTGGTGGGACTTTGGCATTTATTAAATTTTGTTTGTTGTTTCCTTTCTTTATTTCGGGTGGTCTTGCTTGAAGCTTCTGTCTTCAAGCTTATTTTATAGATATTTTTATTATTGTTATTAGGGTTAACAGGGTAGGCTCGTATAGTCTTTGATCTCTGCTGATATGCTTCGGTCCTTGGACAAGTCTGTTGGCAGCTAGTTTTCAGCAAGTGTGGTTCTCCATGACTCAGGGCTACTCTTTGTTCAAGCTCTGGTTGCGGGTGATGTTGTGTTTGAGGTGTTGGCTCGTTACTTTGGATAAGCAGTCGGTGTTCAATCTCGTTTTAGTCCTAAGTTCATTTTAGTAGTTTGTTTGTGTTGAATTTCTTGGAAGGGGTTCAGGGTTTGTAGTAAGGTTGGGTTTGGATTTATGTGTTGTTCAGCTTTGTGGTTTTTGAATCTTACCATCTCTACCACCTCAAGGCACACTCTTTTTCCCCATTTAGGATTAGGGGGTTTTTAATGAAGTCCTCGAGGTGGTTTACATTGTAAACGTTCGTAATACAAAGTATCATCTTTCCAAAAAAAAACTTTTAGCATTTCGGTGTGGGTTTCTTGGTTACTCTTCCACTAAAAAGAATTTTCGATGTTATTGTCCTCAAACTAAGAAATTTTTTGTTACAATGGATGTCATCTTCTTTAAGAAAACTCCTTTTTTCCCTCATAAAATTGTAATTCATGGCCCAAAAGTTGTAATTAACACCCAAACTAATGAAGAAACCGATGGAAGGACGTGAATAAAACATTGTTGATATTTTAAACACCCACTTAACAAGATTTGAAGTTTAGAGATTGATTTAAAATTTACATTATATTTTAGATGTGTGTCGTAGTTAAACATAATTTTAGTGTAGAAAGCATTGAAACATGATGTCCCAATTTAGAGAGAGGTGAGCTATTAATGTCATATTAGAAATGAAAAGGAGGATAGCTATTAATGTCATATTATAAAAGAAAAGGAATAAGTATCTTAAAAAAAAGTTATACATACCATTAAATATGTATTTTCGCCAACGAGTGTTGATACAAATGGTTGAGATTCAGGAATTTGAGATTGTAAATTCAAATCCTATCATCGTCGTTCTTGGTAGGCAATCTATAAATTCCTATATAAGTCTCAATTCGATCTTAGGTATGCTCTAGCCCTGGACTTGGAATCCCAATACCTAAATTTTAAAATATAAAAAATATATGTATTTTAAAAAAAATGATAAATTAAGTTTAAAGGTCGAAACATAATTAAAAAAATAAGGTGTTATTAACCTGCCCTAATCTAGAAAGATAAGGTGATAGCCATTAATAAGGTAAGTTATCCTCATGATAACGATATATCATCCAGGATACACGGTGGAGATCTTTAACTTCACAAGGAAAATAGATGAAACATCACCCCTATTTTTTAGATATATTCGATTTTGGGGCAACAATAGTGGCATTTTCTTGACAAACGCCGCGATAGATCCATCTATAATGGCGTTTTATCAATAAAGCCGCAATAATAGTGGCGTTTTTTTTAAAACGTCGCAATAGATCCATCTATAGTGGCGTTTATTGAAAAAACACCACTATATATATACTTTTTTGGGGCTATTTTTTGGGGCCCTACGCGGTCGCGCAGTTCGTGCCGCCCCAGCCACGGCCCTGATCACTTCCTTCACTTAATTAATAAGGGAGTTATTTTAAGAAACAGCAACGACAAATAATAAATGAAAAAGACTGTGGCATTGCTATATGCATGTTGCAGCGAATTTATGTCACCACCCCAACAACAAATCTTGATGTTTTGATGGGTTCTCTTACATGTTTTTTGAATGTCTTGGTGATTTTCTTACGTAAAGAGAGTAGGGTTTAAGGTGTGAAAAGATGGTAATGGCTGCAGAGATGCACATGGGGGAAATGATCTGTCTGGTTCTAAGTTACTTTCGGAAGACTCATTAATGGCGAATTCCTTGTATAATCCGAGAAAGGAGACGCTGAAAAGGGTTTCCTTTTTTTAGAAACTGAACTGCATGCCTTGACAAACTAGATTCTTGCAACGTCTCATGTTGCCTTACGTCGTCGATGTTGTGAGGACCATTTGAAATAAAGTCAACTAGAAACTTCCACCCATCCTAAAATTTGAATTTTTTATTAACTTTTTATTTTATTAACGGACCCTAAAATTTTATTTATACTCACGCTGTTTAAAAATTTTATACTATTAACATTTATACTTAAATAATAAAAAATAACTACTAAAAACATTTGGTCCTTATTTAAGCAATTTTCAAAAAAATTATCCTAAAAAAAGAGAATTAGATCTCAAGTCTAAACCAAGCGACCTCGGTCGTAAAGGAATTATCTTTATTCTTTAGGGTCCTAGGCTTCAAGTACCATGAATATTATGAGCGTGAGCATTCAAAGCCAAACGATTGAGAGTTATCTTTAATAGATATTGTCTTATACTTGTCATATATTAATAAATAATAATAATTTTGCCTCATCTCCAAGTTAGCTGGCCCAAGCCCATGAGACAACCGGAGTCTAAAAAGAAATGGAGCATGAGGCAATATTTTTTTCTTTGTTTATGTAATTAAAATGTTTATACTAGAATATTGAGTAGTTTTTTAATAAAAATAAGCCTAACTAAACAAATTAGGCATGTCCCAGATGGACAAAAGAAAGATCCATGATATCACGTATAAAAAGGGCTGGAATCAGTGTGGAGTCAAACAAGACTAATTAGCCAACATTGCTACCATCGGTCTTCACTAAAGAATCAGCTATCATATTTGCTCCTCGTGGGATGAGCTTAAAGTCGACAAACCAAGCTTAGTTGAGTAACATCGTAATCTCACAGACCTAGGAATAGGGGCTATCGGATGATGCATTTTAAGATGGTGATAAGCATCCAAGCTACTCAATTGAAGTTGAATATTCTTAAAACCATATGACCATGCAAGCTTAAGATCTTCAAAATCTCCTCAAAGTCCGGCTGCAATGCCAGAGGTTGATCCAAGATTAGGGATGGGTCAGGGTCGGGTTTTTGGTCCACCCGACCCGACCCGAGAACAAGGGATTCTCCACCCGAGACTCGACTTGACCCGACCAAAACAAGATTTCATCCGACCCGAACCCGACCTGATATATAACTTAGAAATCCGACCTGACCCGACCCGAAATAATAAAAAAATATTATTTTTATTTAAAAAAAAAATGACTTAATTGAAAAATATATATAGAGAGGGGTATTATTGTAATTATTCCTAAATATATAAGGTAAAATTATATATTTTTTCGGGTCGGATCAGGTATTTTTCACCCTAAACACGAACCCGACCCGAACATCACATTTAAAAAATCCGATCGGATCCGAACCCGAACTTTTAAAAAACACCCGATCTGATCGGGTTGGGTCAGGTCAAAACCCGTCAAGTTCGGATCTCATACCCATCCCTATCCAAGATTCTTGTTAAACCCCGAGGAATGGTCTCGATAAACTCCACTGACTGTTGTTGAACCCTTCACACTGACATAAATCTAATCCTCGAGAGTTGGAGACCATTGCAATCAGGGATAGACAGGTTCGGTGTGTTGGGGCAGTTACCCCTGAAAATTTAAAATTAAATATATTTTAGATTTTTTTGATCTATTTTCTATTGAAAATTTGTTTTCACCCTTAAAATTTTAGTTCGCTCTATAAGTTTAATGTAGCCCCTAACATAAAATCATGCATATTTTCCGGATGTACTTATGTTGCACTTTCACTGCTACTTGTAAGTGAGTCATTTGAAGGTTCTGTGGCATGTTTGGCTAGACAAAGACACTAATAGAGGATGGAAGTTCCGTTGCATGGTACACTATTGAAGATCCTGTCGTTCCTTATCTTCCATGTGTGCCAAAGAATATAAGCAAACAAGATATTCCACGAATTCCAAAAATTGGGTGGCAAGCTTTAATCTTCAAATTTGTGGTGATCCAATCTTCCACCTACAAATTGAAAAATCATGGGATTTTAAGACTATTGACAATTTTGAACCAAATAGTCTTCCACTTGGGGTTACGCTGATGCAAAGTGTTCTTTGTCACTTGAAGGTAAGCATTTTTAACAGTGAAGCGTTTGTGAACTCCATGGTTTCAGTAGCATTTGTCTTTACCGCCGGCAGAGGCGATCAGGTGTTTGATGCCATGACCGAGGGATGAAGCACTTGGTAGATAGCATTCCAATTCTAATTAAGAACCATCGAGACAAGAGGAGTCAACCTGGGTGGATGAGGAATTTTTCCATGCATGCAAAGATGAGTTCGGGGATCCAATTGTCGTACCAAAAGCTAATGAGAGACCCATCGCAAATTGACCAAGCAAGTTGCGGTTTGAATGATGGCCAAACTTTACCAAGGGATCTCCAAATATGAGACCAATTTGCTTCTTCAGAGAACCTAGTACAGATTCTGTATTTCTTGTATAGCAAGCGAACCTAGAAGCGATGGGGAGAGCTGATTAATGCATCACAAAGCTTCATATAGAGAATAATATTGTGATTTCGTGGTCTTCTAATACCAAGTCCGTCGATCATTATTGGTTGGCAGATGGAATATCAATTCACAAGAGGAAAGAAAGGATTTATTATTTGCATTTACACCCCGAAGAAAATTGTGAATGAACTGTTGACTTCCTTACAAACCCGAATAGGAAGTAAGTTAGCTTGCATGAAATACGTGTACTACTATCAAATATAGTCAGAATTCTAACTCGAGAGGGGTAACGTATCTAAAAGTAGGAGACAATCTCATAATTATCTCATAAATATTTAATTTTTTTTTATAAAAATTCCTAACTTGGGTGAGACCATGAGACAAGAGCTCTACCCAAGCATTACATAATTCCGTCCTTGATCAAATATAACATTAATTAAGTTGAATCAAATATAACATAATTATGTATAAAAGAATTATTGTCATTCTTTAAATACTCGAATTTGAACACCATAAATATCAGGAGAATGAAAATTTAATATTAAAAAATTAAAAATTTATATTTAAATATATATTATCTTATACTTATTTCATATTAATAAAAAAAATTAAATTTGATATAAAATTTAAAGTCATATACGTTTTTCAAACATTAAAACTTAAGAAACTCGAGTCAACCCTTGGAGACGGACTCACTCAACGGTTTGGTCAGACTCGGGTTAGGTCCGCTACCGAAAATAATATAATGCTTTGGCAACTGACGCCTGCCAACCTATTACGTGGCGCAATCTCAATGGCTTAGTAACCTGCCCATTGACCCTTATCTTTATTCTTTTTTTACGACTCTAGTAAGTCTATTTCCACGTGTTTCGTAGCATATTAAAACATTGCTTTAAACCATACATTCAACCTTAGCCCTACACGTGTACGTTGAGACATTTTTGTCTTTTTCGATCCAAAAACCTCAATCAAATATATAATAATTATCTTTTAAAATTATTGATATTTAATTTATTAATCGATTATTTTTAAATATTATAAAATTTATTATGAAATAATTATATAAATTTAAAATATTTATATTTAGTAATAATTTAGTCTAGTGGGAAGAGGAACTAGATTTATTAAGCAATATCAGTTCAAATCTTGACGGTTGTGTATAAACCAAATTGGATTGAGACGATCACCCCATAATGAGCCACTACAAAACTTAGTATTGATTAGTTGGTCAATAGACTAGATACAAATGATTAATTAAAAATATTCATTATATTTGATAATAATATTAATGACTTTTAAATATAAAATTATAATTAAATTTATATATAAATTACACAAAACCAAATTTTATAAATGTATCACATTATATGTTAATCTAAATTAAAAAAGTATATTAAGAAAATTTCCTTAATCTATTGTTAGTGCACCAATATATATACAGTTTCTAATTAGTAAAATGGTAATTTTTACCCTTGTAATAAATTTAATTTATCACTTCCGCCCTTATCATGTTTTCGCATCAATTTAACCTTTGAAGTAGGTCAATTACATATTCTATACACTTATCTAACTTAAAATCCTAAATCATAAAGCCTAAAACCTAAATCACAACCTCGTAACCTATAAACCATAAACGATATCTTAGGGTTTATAATTTGGGGTTTTGTTTAGAAGTATGATATATAATGATGTAATTGTGTAATTTCGAGGGTTAAATTGATGCTAAAACACGATATGGGTGAAAGTGATAAATTGGGTCTACTTTTATTCTTGGTGTTTTTAATTTTAAATAATTTTTATTTTTTTCTTAAAGAATAAATAAACTTTCAAATTTAATTAAGAAAACAATTAAACTTTTAATAAAAATCAATTTTTTGAGTTTAAGAGCATACTTGAATTTATAAAATTCAGGGGCTTGATTGATTTTTTCAAAAATTCAAGAGTAGTTATGAAATTTTGAAAAATATAGGAGGAGGTAGCTGAAATTAAGACGCGCATTCGAATTGCAAAGAAGGACAATTTATAAACTTCTTCAAATTAAGCCCTAACCTTGTACGTGTCAATATTAAGTAATTCTGGCAAAAAAAACTTAATATATAGTTAAAGAAAGTCATTATCGAAAATATTATTAGTTTTTAATTTTTTTATAAAACGTTATTTAAAACATTATTTATTCTATCAAAAATATTAATTTTACTAATTAATTAACGATAAAAAAATAATTTTAAATAACGTCTAATATTAATATTTTAATAAAAAAATAATATTTAGATAACATCCCATATTAATATTATAGTAAAATAAATAATATTTTAATAATATTTTACTAAAATTATTAATAATATAACAACATTTCTAATCACGCTTTTTTAGCGGTGTATTAAGCTCCCGCATACGAGACTTCCCGTCAATATTTGACTGCTTGGTATCTTCACGTGGATCCCTATTCCTTTTCTAGTAAGGCGGCCTACGGGCTACGGTTCTGTAAGTCTCTTTCCACGTCTTCCGTAGGCATATTAAATATTACTTAAATAATACATTCAACCTCAGACCTACACGTGTATATTTTTTTCCTTCACGTAATTAGGTCTTTTTAGCAGCAATTTTCTCGATAAATCACCGATGATAGGTATATTTATCGATCTAATACCGGTCAGATTATATTTTTTGATTTAACACTCGTACCAGTAAAGCGCACCCATGAACTGCATTATACGCTGATTTGGCGTCACGTGGGTATAGCGTGCCCCCTGATCCGCGCTATACTTGGGTATCTTACACGTTGGGTATAGCGCGGTGCAGGGAGCACGCTATACTCCTAAATACCCAACCCTACACATCCTCATCCTCCCTATAAATACGTCATCCTCAATCACTTTTATCACACTAAATTCTCTCAAATACTCTATCTTTTTAAAGTATATTTTATAATATTTTTACTATTATGTATTTACTTTATTTAATATTTTACTAATATAATTCTTTTGCAGATATATAATAGAAGGCAGTCTACTTCGCTCGGATGAAAATCATATATTTCTACACTTTGTTGATACAGTAACATTTTAACGTTTTAATTTAATTTAAATTATTAGTAATATTTAGTTGATTTATTTAATGTATGATTATTAGATTAAGAATTAAATATATCGACACTTTGCTGATACGGTAACATTTTAACATTTTAATTTAATTTAAATTATTAGTAATAATTAGTTGATTTATTTAATGCATGATTATTAGATTAAGAATTAATTTTTGTAATTATTTATTTTTAGGAGAAGGACCGTGTATTAGATCCTTTTATTAGAAATCTTAAGTTAGTGATACCCAGCCGTGTCTTGCTGTATTTAGTAGAGGCTGGATTCGGTTACATAGGTAGATATCAGGGTCACTGTAAGATAGAGCCAGACCTGATTTCTGCCTTAGTAGAGCGGTGGAGGCCGGAGACCCACACATTCCATCTTCCGTGCGGAGAGTGCACGATCACGCTTGAGGATGTTTCTATGCACCTGGGGCTTCCGGTGGATGGAGATGTGATATCGGGGATAGCTTCCGGTTCTTACTACTTTTTGTCGGGATAGTCTATGACGCGTCCCGGAAAATTTTAATGGAGGCAGGATACCGTTAAATTGGTTAGATGCCAATTTTCGGGAGTTGAGCGCAGACGCCTCTGAGGATGAGGTTAAGATGTATGCACGGGCATGCATACTGCAGCTGATAGGAGGATTGCTGATGCCGGACAAATCGCGCAACCTAGTTCACTGCATGTGAATGCGACATCTTAGCGACTTTCGTCTCGCCGGATCATTCAGTTGGGGCTCGGCAGTTTTGGCTTTGTTGTACAGGGAGATGTGTAGAGCCACTGACTACAGACGTAATACTATCGGCGGATGTCTTCTGCTGCTGCAGTCTTGAGCATGGTATCGATCGCCTTTTTATGTCCCGTTGTGAAGAACCTATTCGTATTTCCACTACTTCTGAGGTAATTATAAAACTGATTTTGTATATTAATAATTTTATACAGCGTATAACAAATTTTTTTCCTTGAATAGGTGGTCTACTGATAGGAAAAATCATCAAGAACTACCTGATGATTTAGAAAAAATTAGGGTGCTAACGATCAGAAGGCTAGCACACAGGTATGAATTTTAATGTTTAAAAATTGATTTTAGATAGTTATATAATTAGATTATTATTTTGATAAAAATTATATATTATTTGTTTTAGTTTGAATGGGTTCCATATTCTACTGATGATATGAGGGCGTGATCCCACCTGAGTTGAGGGGTTCATCAGATGTTTGGATGGCGATGGTCCCTCTAATCTGTTATGCAACCGTCGAGTGACACTCTACTGATCGCGTGCTCCGGCAGTTTGGTTGTTTTCAACCAATTCCGGAATAACCTCGCAATATGGACGAGTTGCATAGCTTAGATAGACGCGGCAAGACAGATACAGATTGGCTGGTGAGGCATCATGAGTGGGTCGTGTTGTGGGAGGATCGACATCGGCGCCTTCCCCATAGAGAGCCCATTTTTTATGACCTATTGATGTATGCTGAGGATTATTATGAGTGGTTCAACAGTAACGGGAAACCATTTCTACTTCCCGATGATGCACGAGGGCAGACCTTTCCACGACGTTGACAGAGACGTTCACCGATACAGAACCATCGTCCCCCGACTCGTGGACGGAGAGCAGGTGCTTCTGGTTCATCCTCAGCTGTACCAGCAGGAGCTTCCCAGCAGCCACCGCAGCCATATATGATGTTGTAACCATTATGATGCCGCCATCGCCTTTCCATTACCAGATGCGACTTGGGTCTATGTTTACAGATCCGACTTGGGGTTCATATACTGGATATTTGGCGGGTTCAGCCTTATCACCCATGGCCGCAACACAGACACCTACTGTACAGTTTTCACACTCAGCGATGTCTGGGTTTTCCCAGTTTTCGTAGGCCGGTGGGATAGTCAGTCATACACCTCCAGGGTCCTTATTCTATGGAGGTGCTTCATCGTCATCAGCTCCTCATCAACCTAATGTACCTGCTCAGGACGATGACGACGACGACGACGACGACGACGACAGCGAGGAGTCAGAACCAGTGATACGAAGAAATCCTCCTCGAGACCGACATCCACCGCCCTGCGGAACACATTCGCGACGCATGCATCGATAGATTTTTTTATTATATTTGTATTTACTTTATTTTGTTTAATTGTAATTTTTTATTATTTCTCATTTAATACTTACTTTATTTTGTTACATTTGTTGGACTTTTTTTTAATATATTTCAGTTAATTTTGTTTATTACCATTTAATATCAGTTATTGTAATTTGGTTATCATTTACCATTTAATTCTTATTGTAAGTTTGTTGTATTTAAATACCAAATTGTTATTAGTTTGATAAAATTTAATGATTGTGTTCATTTTTTTAATCTTTATCAGCGATTATCGAATGACATTAACTTGAAGTAAATGCAAATTAAAATACAAGAATTATTATTTGATAAACAAATACATCATTTCCTCATCAATTGTTACTTGATGACAACAGAAGTGGACATGTTTTTCTAGTGTGTCCTGGTTTCTACAATGGCCACATCTTCTGTCTTGTCTAGATCTTTCTCGAATATCCATATCGCAATGAATTCGATTGGATTTTGGACGACCACACTCCCTCAATAAACTCGGATTTGGTACAATCAGAAGCCAATCTTGAACCTCATCAGGGTCTTTGTCATTACCTATGGGGGAAACTCGTATACCTTAAAAACTTCATATAGTAGATATAAGGGATCCACAAAATGGTTATAGTCTTGACGTGTATGCGAGTAAGCTGTTATAACATGAGAGCATGGATACTTCAGAGCTTGAAAAAACCCGCAGTCGCACGTTCTATCCCTTAGATTTACTCTTAACAACACAACTTCAATCCCTTGAAGAGGTCGCGGCAACTCTGTGACACGAAACATTTCATGCCTTCTAGAGAAGCTTGTTACAGACATTCCATTTGATGCAACAATTTTTTTCTGTAGATCTGCAACTAATCTAGGGTGATAGACATGACCGCCTTGCATCCAGGTTTGAGCTTGTCCCCCGAGCTTCGCAAAAAGCTCCCCCAAACGAAAATATGTAATTTTTACCAAAGCCGCTACAGGTAAGTGACGTGCACCCTTTAAGGTTGAATTGATTGCCTCAGCCAAGTTGGTCGTCATGTGTCCATATCGATATCCACCATCATATGTCTTCGTCCACATTTCTTTATCGATGAGGCTGATATAATCGTATCCTTCCTCGTTCTTCGCTCGCAAATCTTGAAACATTGATTCAAATATTCGAGGAAGTAGTTCGTAACCTGATCAAAAAATGTATAACTTACTAAATTGCTTTCTTTGCAAAATTAAAATGATCAAAAAATGTATAACTTACTAACTTGCTTTCACTTACCCATGCGCACAATTAATTGACGCTCATCATTCTTCTTGTACCTTCTATGATAGTTCGCAGCAATGTGTCGGAGACAATACCTATGTTGGACAAAGGGTGGTTGCCACATTGGACCCAAAGACTCCATTGCTGCTTTGATCCCAGCTCCGCGATCTGAAATGACAGATTTTTTCCATGTGATAATATGTGCACGTAAATTTTAGAGGAAAAAAGCCCAAGAATCTGTATCTTCTCCTTCGACAAGAGCAAAAGCAACTGGAAGAATATTGCGATTGTTATCTTGGACAACTGCCAATAATAAAACTTGCTTGTATTTTCCATACAAGAAAGTCCCGTCGATCTGGACCACAGGCTTGCAGTATTTGGCAGCATTAACGCACTGTGGGTAACTCCAAAAAACCCGATAGAATTGGCATCGATCGCGAAGAACTCGATCATTATGGTATGCATAGGAGGTTTCGAAGTCCACAATTGTCCCAGGATTCAACGTTCGCACTAGCCTAAACTAACCTGGAAGTTCGTTGTAAGATACATCTCATTCTCCATGAAGTTTGACAATGGCATTTGTTTTGCCAACCAAGCTTTTTTATAGGAGACGGTGTACCCATACTGCGATTGTATAGCTGAAATCAACACTGCAACAGCTATATGAGAGCTTGCTTTTACTATGGGCATGATGGCTTGGCATATCACTTCAGAGTCCAAGTTGGGATGATCTTGGTTGACACCTCCAGCACAACATATGTAAGGACCGTTGTATACTGTTAGTTCTCATATGTTGTTTTTCCTCTTCATTTTCGATACACGAACCATCCAATTACATCCGTTTTCGCGTCGGGTACAGTAGCATACATATTTTTTGGTCGTCGATCGGTTGACTTTGGACTGAACAGAATTACGGATATTATAATTTTTGATAGCCATCATCGCTTCTTCTTTGCTTGAAAACTCCATGCCTAAAGATAACTCACCATTATTTATTGATGAGTAATATCCATAGTCACCGAGATGAAGCATATCCGCAAATTCTGGCCCGTACATTGCACCATAATCAGCTTCATACATGTGTGCTGGAGGGTCAGTTTGTGCCACATTTCCTGGAATTTCATCATCATCGGAGTTGAATTGCGGTGATTCTGGGTGAATGAATAGTCCAATCTCAGCACCATCCGCACCAGGCTCACGAAGCGGTGCTTCTGGTGGAGATGATGGTTCCTCCATGCTCTCCACATTTAGGTCGAAGAACCTATTACTTGTACGCCTTCCCCTTGAACTGAAAGGCATATCGACATTGAGATCGAAAAAGCTCGTAGTCGAATGCCTCCCTCTGGAGCTTGACGCCATCATTTCAAATGGAAACTGCACAGATGGTTGCGTCGATGACATCTCTATATGATCAAAGAAATTTGCAGATGAATGCCTTCCCCTTGAACTGGACGCGGTGTTGCCATACGGATTGTTCGTGGACCCACCTCGGTACATATTATAAGGAGTTGCGGATGAATGTCTCCCCATTATGGCATTAAAATCATTACACATTACTGTAGTCAGGCTGTCAACTTGATCAACTTGTTCAGTCAGCCCATAGTGTGAGCTTAAAGATTGACCCCGAACAGCACGCACTTGAACAAAATATGCATACATCTCAATAGCGGCGTCTGAATAATTACTTTGAGCTTCAACCATCATTTGAACATCATCATTGTTCGAAAGTTCGAATGCTGTATAAGATAATGGCAACAATGATGTTAGAAATATATACTGCAACGACGACATTCTTCTGTTACTTCCAACATGAATCTTCCTCAAAATCTTCGTTATCAGCTCATCGAGAGTTATGTTTCTCTTGAATGATATTTTAACACGCTCATTTGATACAAAAACAACGTCGGTTTCATTTTCTCGAATTTCACCATCATAATAAACAATAGCTGAAAGTCTCGTTATTCTTTGAGTTTAAAAGTGCGGCAATATTATATCTGCAAAAAAATAACTTAAACAAATCTGATTAAATAAATTATATATAAACGAAAATATAACACAAAATTTTTTTTACACATCAACGTAAAATAATTTAAATAATATAATTTTATATTCTTACTTGCACCGCAAAACTATTTCGACGTATGCTCCCGCTTTCAATTTTACAAACATAAAAATTAATTAAAAATAATTAGTATAATATTTTTTCAAATAATGATAATAAACAATAAGTATAATTAAAAAATTATAACAAAATTACCTTATAACAAAAAATCGCACGAACTTCTAAATCAAATATAAGAAGATTACCAGAATTATTACTCGTTGACGGAATTGTTGTATTAATTTATAAGAGATGAGAGATGCGAGGAGATGTGAGGAGAGATGCAAGAACCGGATGTATTTATAAACATATAAGGCGCGGTACCTGCACCGCGTTATATGTAATTATTATATAGCGCGGATCAGGGACCGTGTTAAATATAATTTTGGTACGGCGTATAGCGAGGCCCCTGATCCGCGCTATAACCCTACGTGGCGTATAGCGCGGAGCAGGAGGCGCACTATACCCCACGTGTAACCCAGTCAGCGTATAGCGCGGTACAGGGGGCGCACTATACTCCACGTGACGCCAAATCAACATATAGCGCAGTTCAGGGGACGCGCTTTACTGATACGGGTGTTAGATCGAAAAATATAATCTGACCGGTGTTAGATCGGTATATATACCGATCACCGATTATTTTTGGGGAAAATCTCCATTTTTAGCAATATATAAAATTTTCCAAATATATAATATGAATTTTAGTTATTTCATTTTAAATGTGTATAAAAATATAAATTATTATGTAATAATATTTATTTTTATTTAAAAATATCAAACTGTATATTAATATATATATATATAATTAATTGATTTAGTTTTTTTTATAAATATTTGTATATAAAATAGTTCACTTTACTCACATCATAAATAAAGATAGTAATAAGTAGAGTCAGATTTTTGGTTAATCCCTTTTATATGTCATTCTTGGAATGGAATTTAGGAAATTTTAATTCAAACTAAAATCGAAATTAAATTTTAACGTAAAATCTCGAATCTAAATTCGAACTATATTAATATATATAAATGTTAAATATATTATTATAAAATTAAACTCGAATCTAAATCTAAATTTTAAAAAAATCGTCAGATTATACAGCGTTAATTTTAGATTAAATATCCATCTTAATAATGTATACGTTAAGAAATAATTATTCATTATTTCAGCTCATGTACATGAAAATTCTAGTTAATATAAAATTAATTAAATATAAGAAACGAACTTAAATGAGAAAAGGGATTGATTGTGAAATTTATAGAAGCGTGGGGGAGTAGTGGGAAATAAAGCTACGTGTTCAATTACAAAGAAAGACGGCAAATTATATAATTCTTCACAAGGCAGTGCGCGAGACGAGGGGAATGGCGCACCATCAGATACAGGTCAGCAAAGACACGTGTCGAATATTTGGCCTAAGAGGAAGGGTTTAGATATTATGGTAGGCGTCAACCAAGTGGTAAAACCTTGACACGTGGTGGCACAATTCTTCCATCTGTCACGTAGCAGAAATTTTATTAAATGCCTTCTAGTCGTATATTTGTTTTTCCTCTACTCGCAGCCCCCTGCGTGTGTATGCTCACACTCCTTCCACTGCATAAAGTATAGATTTTATTAAATGTTGTTTTTATAAAATGAATTACATATTTTGAATAAACGTTTTATAATATTTAAAAGATGTTGTGTAAATTATTTTTTTATTAGTTGATAATTTTTTAAATTATTTATTATAAATATTAAATATAATAAAATATATTATTTATCATAAAAATTATTATTTAATAATTTTAAAATATTATAATAATTTATTCAATACTATTTATGTTAACATTATTATTAAAATATTATTTACAAAAATTTATAAATAAAAATATTAAAATTAATATTCTCTATTGAAATAAAAATAAAAATATTATATTTTTAAATTATTAATAAATAAATTTGAAGTGTTTTTATTAAAATATTAATAGATTATTATATTAATATTAAATACATAAATAATATTATTCATTATTAATAATTAAATAACATTTTAATGAAATTAATAAATAATATAAATTTATTTATACTTTATTATATATTACTAAAATAAGAATATAATATCACATATTATTATAATTTAACTTAGTATATTATTATAATATTAAAAATATTAATGAATATATTTTAATAATTAATATTTATTAAAATGATATTAAAATATTATATCAATATTAAATACATAAAATAATATTATTTTGAGTATTTAATGAAATTAATAAATAATATAAATTTATTTATACATTATTATATATTACTAAAATAAGAATATAATATCACATATTATTATAATTTAACTTAGTATATTATTAAAATATTAATTAATATATTGTAATAATTAATATTTATTAAAATGATATTAAAATATTATATCAATATTAAATACATAAAATAATATTATTTTGAATATTTATGCTTTGAAATGAAATATTAAGATAATGACTTACAGAAAATAAGACTGTAAGTCATTTTCTAAAAAATACAAAGAGAATTTTGTTAACAAGAGAAATATTTTACATTGAACAACCAGTTTTTTGTGAACCAAACACCAGAAAATGAGGAAAATGTTTTCTGTGAAATAAACTGACCCTAAGACTTTAAATGAGACAAGACATATCATGAGCTATTTAAATTTGATTTGGTTAAAGTTTGATATATACTCGACTCGAATGAATTCAAATCAAGCTCGAATTTGACTCAGTTCTTAATCAGTCAAAACAAATTATTTCATACTGGATTAAAAAACTCGTGAGCAACTCAAAAAAAATATATTACTTTTTTAGAAAAATAAATTATTAACATTAAATGTGTTGATTTTTTTTAAAAAATGAAGTATGAAGCTTTCATGTACTTAAGATTCAAATTCAAGTTGAGTTAGAGGTTTAATAGAGTTAAGTTTAATATTTTTTTATTTAAAAATTTTTAGAGCTTCAACTCATGGTTTTGAGTTCGAATCGAGCTTAAAAATTTTAGGCTCACAAGCTTACAAGCTGAGTAGAGCTCCAATTTTAAAATTTTCGTGTCGAATCGAGCTCAACAATACTTTAGCTTGACTCAACTAGTTTACAACCTTAGCCCAAAGATAATGAAGTTGAGTTGATATAACAACATTTAGATAGTATAAGTGATTCCGAGATATCAACTTATCAATTAGGTATTGCTTTGGAAAATTGAAAAGTGTTGTAAAAAATTACTTTTAAAAGTGTTTTAAAAAGTACAATATAAAGTTTAACTGTTTGAGATTGTTATTAAAAATTAATTTTGAGATGATAAAATACTAATGAGGTGAAAAATCACTTTTTCATTGCTTGAAACATTTACAAAATTATCTCGAACAATTGTCGTTCACCTGTTAAGGAACTAATCTAGTAACTGTAATGCCCCGAAACCCGGGTTGGTAGATTCGGGCTAACTCGAGTTGGTCCTTAAATAAATTCCTTAGCCTATGGAAGGCCTTGACCCAATTTGAGTGGAGTTGGGCTTGGGATTGACCCCAATAGTTGGTAAAAATAAGGATTATGAGAGTTAACCAAAAGTATAGTGACCAAATGGGTAAATGTACAATTTTTTCAAAACAAAGGTTGAAACTATTAAAAATAGATGATATCACATTTTTTCCTCTTTTTCCCAACTATTCATTGTCCTTTCTTCCTCATTCCTCCTCCTTTCATCTTCCTCCTTTGATATCTAATAAAGGTGATAACTTGATAGTTCATAATCTCTAGTTGGGAATTCTAAAGGTAAGAATCATATCACACTCGTCTTAAGCTTTAATTCAAGCTCTAAATCCGTTCTTTTCAACATGGAAAACCAATAATGGGTTTAGTGGGGGGTTTTAGGAAACCATGACAAACCAGTTCGTTTTTGGGAGATTTCAGCCCATAGAAATGTTGTTGAACCATGTTTTATAATATTTTGATATAACAAATTAAGACAAAATGTTTTTAGACTTGAATTGAATTTATTCAAAGTTTTCAAAAATAATTCAAAGTCTATTAAAAGTGAATTTGAGCACAAAATTGATTTTCAACTTACATAGTAATGATATTGTTCTTACAATATCGATACCATATGAACAGTACAGATATTGTTCATGTGGTATCGATACCCCAGGTAAGAGAAGTATCGATACTATTAAGGTAGTATCGATACCTCCAGCTTGCTCAAGTTTTAGAATGTAAAATAGGTACAGATACCCAAAGGGGTATCGATACTACTTTACATAATAGTATCGATACCATGGTCACAGTATTGATACCGTCAGGCCCAACAACTAGTAACAGCTAGTTTTATTTAAATATTACAAATGTAGTACTGATACTCCTTATAGGAGTACTGATACCCTCTATCCTAGGTAGTTTTATTTTGCAGAGAAAATATCCTCAATTGTTTCAAATCACTCTCAACAGCTAGAAATGACTACAAACTCATTACAACATATAAATACAAGTTCAAGAAACTTGAAAAAGGGTTAGAACACCTATCCAGGTAATCAAACATAAGAGAAACATTTTTCACTCTTCATTTTTCTTTCTTTTGTAAATATTATGTTTTTGTGAGCTTTAATTTGTAAACACCCTTCCTTTTTAGAGGTTTTATTATTTACTTCTTTTATCTTTTGTAAAGAGGTTTTGGTTTTGGCTAAGCCTTTGAAAAGTAGGGAGTTAAGATTATATCTTTGTCCTTGAAAAAGAAAGAACAAATTAGTGGATTTGTTAGAAAATCCTAAGTGAGAAGCTTAGGTAGTGGATGTAGACTTGGTTGATAAGTCGAACCACTATAAATCGCTGTGCAAAAATATCTATATTTTCTTTCTCCTTACTCCCTAAATACAATTTGCCAATTCACCCCTATTGGTACTTTTTCGGTTGTCATTTGAGCTTTATAAATCCTAACAATTGGTATCATAACTTGACTCTTTAGAAGTATTCACATCCTTGAAATGATTCTTGAAGAAGCTCTACCAATATTTAACTCAACCGATAAGAAGATGACTTCGACCTCCGACTCTTACTATATTAAAGAATCTCAACTGGTTAACAAGCCACATTATTTCAATGGAGCTAACTATGCCTATTGTGAGAATATAATGATGCTCTTCATTCAAGCTAACGATATAGGAGCTTGGAACTCAATTGTTAAAAGGAACTCAATTGTTAAAAGGAACTCAATTGTTAAAAGTAACTCAATTATTAAAAGGTACTCATTACAATCGGTGAGATAGATGATTGGAGTGATGAAGAGAAGAAGAAATTCTAACTTAATGCTAAGGCTATGTACATCATCTTTTGTGCATTAATCCCGGATGAATATAGAAGAGTCTCCTCTTGTTCTAATGCCAATGAGATTTGGGACAAGCTACAAGTCATTCATGGAGGAACCAACAAAGTGGAGGAAACCAAGATTATTCTTCTTAACCATAACTATGACAATTTCAAGATGAAACCGGATAAAGACATCAAAGCTATGATGGATAGATTTTTCGTGATTATCAACGGTCTAAAGGGATTTGGAGAAGTAATCCATAATGAGAAACTTGTAAAGAAGATGATATACTCTCTTCCAAAGTCTTGGCAATAAAAAAAGATGGCAATTATCGAAGCTAAGAACCTCAAGTCACTCACTCTTGATGAACTTATCGATTCTCTTCTCACTCATGATTTGATGGTAAATGAATAAGAAGATGAAGAAGAAAAGAAGAACAAGAAGAAGGAGGTATGCATTGCTTTCAAATCCACTAATGAGAGCAATCAAGATACAAATGAAGAGGTAGATGAAAACGATGATGAATAATAAGATATGGTCAATCTCTTCAAAATATTCAAGAGATTCATGACTTCTAAGGAAGTGAAGTATGAATTGATAAAAAAGAAGAGTCTTCTGGTGTGCTTCAAATGTCAAAGAACGGGGTATGTCAAGTGTGATTGTCCCATCTTAAAGAAGAAGGGATCAAGTAAGAAGATTACATTTGTGGTGGCTTGGAGTGATGAAGATGAATCCAATGATGAAGATGAAGTAGCTAATATATGCCTCATGACCATCAATGAAGATTCAATGGTAACTTTTAAGTCCAGTGAATGAGATTCTTATTTTTTTTGATAAGTTACAAGTTGCTTATAATGAGTTGTATTTGGAATTTGAGACCATGAATTCCAAATATAAGAAATTAATTTCAAAACTTAAAGTTGAAAATGATTTGTTTTTGAAAGAAAAAGTTGATTTTGAAAAACAAAATGAATCTTTGAAAAAAGATTTAGAGCTTTCAAAAGTCAAAATCAATGATTTAGAAAAAGAAAATTTTGATTTGAAAGTTAAGCTTGAAAGCTTAACAAAAGAAAAAGAATTAATTTCTAATACAACTCATTATGTTTAAAAATGACAAAATGCTCACATTTTCATTTTCATGGTCATATGGAATATGCTTGTCCTATAAAGAAAATAAAATCTTTTGAAATTAGACAAGTATGGGTTCCTAAGGGAACAAGAGGCATTGAAACTAATATTCAAGGATCCAAAGCAATTTGGATACTAAAATCTACTTAAATGTCTGTTGTAGGTGTGTGGGAGCAATTGTGATGAAAGTGAATATATTCAAATTCTCTAGCCACACTTGAAAAGGAATGGATAACCTCTAAGTTTAAAAGTTTTTTGATTTTGCATAATTGGTTGCTCATTTAGTTTATCCATGCATGAGTTTTGAACTTAAATGATTTTGAGTTGATTTTATATCTCATGTATGTTAAAAAGAATTGTGATGAAAGTTTGTTCATCATAATAAATTTTGGTCAAAATTGATTTTAAAATGTAAATGATATCTTTCTAACAATTGATATCAATTTTTCAAATGCTTTGATTTTTTTTTAATTTTTGACCTAAAATTAAATGTTTATGCATGTGGTTTATTGTAAATGATATATCTCTAACAATTGATATTAATTTTTCAAATGCATAACATTTTTTGATAACTTTATGCATATGCACTTAATTTCAACAATTGGTATTGCATAAAATATATTAGACTTGGATATATTGAATTTCATGTGCTACTAACATGTTTGTTATTCTTTGTTGAAATTCAATTTTCTTAAGTGTCAAGTTTTTTTTAAAGTCAAATATTTGTTTGGAATGCTTTTATTAAGGGGGAGCTTTTAATTTTTCAAATGATTTTACAATAAATTTTACCACTTACTCTCAAATGTTATTTTTGAACTTCAAAGTTGAATTATTTTTTATATAACAAAAAGGGGAGAAGTATTGATTTGAAAAATTCAATATTTCATGAAAAAGGGGGAGCTTTTAACGTTTTCCAAAATATGTCTATTTTTCATTAAATGTTTTATTAAGGGAGAGTTTTGTCAAAAATAAATTTTCAAATATTTTGTTATATCAAAAAGGGGGAGATTGTTGAACCATGTTTTGATATAACAAATTAAGAAAAAATATTTTTGGACTTAAATTGAATTTATTCAAAGTTTTCAAAAATAATTTAAAGTCCATTAAAAGTGAATTTGAGCACAAAATTGATTTTCAACGTACGTAGTACCGATACTATTCTTACAGTATATATATTATATGAATAATACCGATATTGTTCATGTGGTACCGATACCCTAGGTAAGATAAGTATCGATACTCTCAAGGTAGTATCGATACTACCAGCTTGCTCAAATTACAGAATTCAAAATAGGTACCGATACCCAAAGGGGTACCGATAATACTTTACATAGTAGTATCGATATCATGGTCACAACATCGATAACGTCAGGCACAACGGATAGTGACAACTAGTTTTATTTAAATATTACAAAGGTAGTATCGATACTCCATATATGAGTATCGATACCCTCTGTCCTGGGCAATTTTATTTTGTAGAGAAAACATCCCCAACGGCTCTAAATCACTCCTAATGACTAGAAACGACCACAAACTCATTTGAACATATAAATACAAGTTCAAGACACTTGAAGAAGGGTTAGAACACCTATCCAATAAATCAAACACAAGAGAAACATTTTTCACTCTTTATTTTCTTTCTCTTGTAAATATTTTGTTTTTGTGAGCTTTAATTTGTAAACACCCTTCATTTTTAGAGGTTTTATTGTTTACTTCTTTTATCCTTTGTAAAGGGGTTTTGGTTCTAGCTAAACCTTTGAAAAGCTAGGGAGTTTGTAAAGGTTATCTCTTTGTCATTGAAAAAGAAAGAACAAATTAGTGGATTTGTTGGAAAATCTTAAGTGAGGAGCTTAGGTAGTGGATGTAGACTTGGTTGATAAGTCGAACCACTACAAATCACTATGAAAAATATTCAATATTTTCTTTCTCCTTACTATCTAATTACAATTTTCTAATTCACCCCTTTTGGTATTTTTTCGGTTGTCATTTGAGCTTCAGAAATCATAACAAATGTTTTAGATCCCCCTCTAAGTTTCTCAACAACTTTAGTAACATATATGATTGATTCTTGTCTAATGCGAGAAATTGGAGAAAGATCTAAGAACAAGAGGAAAGAAAAACTTACTTTCGGTTGAGCTTTGGACCAATAGTTTATAACTCAAAGGTAACTCACTTCAGACTCAACTATACCATATGTAGGTCAATTAAATGTGTTTAGTAGGTTGCATGAATTAAATGACATTTTCATGGTAGAAATCGAAAATCAGTGTTTCCAACATGTTTATAAGCCCTTTATGACCCCTTTAATCATACATAAGACTTTAAAAACAATTGAGACCCTTAGTAGGGCTTTTTAAAATGGAAAAGTTGCATTTTTCGTACCCAAACAGGACAATTTTGAGCAAGGGTATCGTTACTGTAAGAACAATACCGATATTGTTCTTAAAACAAAGAGTAAATTCAACAAGGAGTATCGATACCAATTCATGGAGTATCGGGTGGTATCGTTACCGAGATAACTTAGCAATTATAGTAGGCGATTTTTGTACCGATACCTAAGGTGGTATCAATATCGATACTCTTCATAGGGGTATCAATACTCAGTCAATTATCAAAATATCAAAGCTAAAAATGGTATCGATACACTGGGGTCGGTATCGATACTCAGGGGTTAGTATTGATACTGAAGGCTTATATCGGTACCCATATACAATTTTGGATAGAGAACACAATAATTTAAAGAGTAAATTGCAAGGGTCCCATTCAAACCATAATGCTACAAAATAAAACTATAAGTGAGAACGTTAAATGAAATCAAAATAATTAGAAACAACAATATCTATGATGAAATAAAACTAGCCCTTTTTTACGCTAAGAAAACAACCAGGACACCCAAGTCAATCTAGTAGATACAATCGTGCATTCAGATATCATAGTCATGCCAAGACACTTATCGCTAGCTGGGCGTAGATGCCCTAAGACTCGGCGGAGTGAGTTGGTCGGGTGTACGTTTCCGATGCAGATTCTGGATCTCACCCAGAGTATCTTCGGGTATTTAGGCAGACTAGAGTGGTGTGTGATCTCCGAAATACAAAATCCCTCAGTCGCACCATGATGTCATTCACACTATAGTGGACCAATATCTTTTATGCCCTTACACCTATGCCATCAACTAGTGTATTTAATAAATACATATAGTATAGTATAGTTTTTAATGAGACACTAAGCTCGCAAGCTTAACGTTCGAAATGTGTTTTCATGCGTTGATTAGGAGACCGTTCATGGGGAGTTATCGTCATCAAGCATTCAAGTGCAGCAGAATAAAGCAGCCGAGTATTTCAAAGTATACCTTGAGTCATTTTTAGAGAGCTTGTACTATTATAGACCCTTGTGTATTCAGTCATAACTCTTGATTTAACTCAGTATTATATTATTTTTTATACTTTGGGAGCTCCACATGCTTATAAACTCAGTTGTTTTTATTTTCATTATTATTTCTATGTGCGATTTTATCATACAATTGACATTAAGTTAATTTAAAAAAAAAATAGGTTAGGCACTTAGGTGGTCCCCTGTGATATTGTGATCCAGTGATCTTCGAATTAGACTGAATTAGGGTATTACAGTAAGATTTAACATTTTTAATGAAAAATTATAATTATAACGTTTTGTAATGATTAGTTATTTTTAATTCAAATCAAAGATGTTAGTCGATGATTCAAATGAGAGAGAAGAAAATTGATGATTTAAAGAAGAAGATAAATAATGCATATGGTTGCAATTATTAGAGAAAAGAGAGACCTTTTACATTTTGCATGATGAATTATATATCTTTTCTTAGTTAATATCAACTTTAGATGACGATGATTATTTGTAAGTCGATAAGATTAATAGATATGACTATTATATAAAAATTTGATTAATTATAAGATTAATATCAATTAGATTAATAAATTAATATTTTAAATGTTATAGAATTTTGATTACTTCGAAGGATTTACAATAAAAGTATAATTAAAAAAAAAGAAAATAGGAGTGTAATAATTCTATTATTTTTCAAAATTAATTAATTATGGTGTGGAAAATGTCACACGAGTCTATTATATTTTCGTGCAAATGTTTCTGATTAATTTGAGTAAGTGTAAGGTAATATTTGTTTAAAGATATCTTTTAATCTTTTGATAATAAAAGTTTATACCCTTGATATTTATAGTACTCAAACCCATATCCTCAAAAAATAATAATAATAATAATAATAATAATAATTATTCCACGAAAATCACTTGATTTGTGCTCTTAAAATATATTTTAGCGATAATATATATGAAACGAAAATTTTAACGAATACAGAAACTATCAACTTGGTTACTGCCCTTAATGCAAAATCAAAAGAAAAATCTTTAACGAATATGTGTATTTGTCTATCAAAATCGTTTTGCGGAAAAATATTAGTGTATAACAATGTGCTGACACAAGCACAAGAAGTCATTGTAAAATATTAAACATAATTTTGTAAAATAAAAAAGAATTTCACGATTTTTCTGAAAATAAAGTAAATCAGAGAGCCATCTATATTATAGTAATGTTTTTTAAAATCTTCAAATTAAGGAACGAAAGATACAAACACTTTTCTTATTATACCTAATAACATTAATATCTTTTTATTAAAAGTGAATGATTAAATTGTATATCTTACTGTGATAATTATTATTGACATAACTCAATTTGCATTTGACCAACAACACATTAACGATTTCAAATGGTATATTTATCAAATTCAAATAGTGTATGCAATACGGTTACCAGAATTTGACAGGTCGATTAAATCAAAAATTGATATTTTAATTAGGGTTAACACAAAAAATAAGTATTTGAATTATGTCTCGAAAAATGTATTAATATTTAAAAGATTTTTCATTAAAAGTAAATGTTTAATGTTTCCAACGTTACATTTTAAGGTATCCAAACGTTAAGTGTTGTTAAAAATCTCATTTAAGTGACACATGTCATATTAAGTTATTTTGAGAATTTATTTAAAAATTAAAAAATATATTTATTAAAAAGAATATTTTAAAAAAACATTTAAAAAAATCCCATCCTGTTCTCCCTTTTCCCTTTCCATTTCCTCCTTCTCCGATGCCTGTCACCACATGTTGGTGGCATACACCGCCACCACCTGTAGATTCGTCGGCTCATCACGATCCCAACTTCAATCAACAATCATCCAAATTGATCATTGATCGTCATTAAACAATAAGAAATCATTCGTTGTCCCTTACCGTCGAATCATTCTCTGATCAACCGTGATCGTAACTACTTCCACAAGTGAGAGTGTTGTCTAACATCTAGAAAATCCAACTATCCTCTTGTCGAGTAGCATTGTCGTTTGCCGTGGAAGACGCCATCGAAGCTGTGGTAAAAACCCAATAACAATTATTTTGTAATTTTAAAAAACTTTTTGAGTTTTTTAAAAATAAATTTAGTTTTTTTTTTAATTTTTTCTTTTAAAAAAATATTTTTATTTATAAAAAATAAAACAAATATAAATATAAATATAAGAACCTAAAGATATAATATATATTTTTAAATAATTTTTTTAAATATAAAATATTTTTGAGACATAATTTAAACATTTATTTTTTTATTAATCCTCTAATTAATTAAATTAATCGAATAAAATCAAACATTTAAAAAGAAGGTGAAAATCTAGAACGTGACTAAACATCACTCTCCAAAGAAGGCGTGTGGAGAGGCAAGTCGAGCAAAAGAATCTCGTATTGCACGATCTCGCCACGTGGTGATATGTTAACAAAAGCTTAATCTTAATAATTTTATTCGAAAATAAATAAATAAAATATATAATAATGAAACAGCGATGAACATAAAAGCAAAGAACGGTGTTAGAAAAATAAGTGTGCGGTTAGTTGGGGGATTGTGAGATTTTTATGAGAATGAAATCTACATTATCATGTTTGGTTAGCTGAGAATGTCATTTTCGATAATCTTACATTAAAAATAGTTTATTTTTTAGAGTATATTATCGAAAATGTCATTACCTCAATTTCCTTAGGTATTGTTAGATTACTAGCGTTTTGGACTAAAATGCCCTTAAAAAAAAATTTCCTTTCAAAAATATCCTTAATATGTTATTGAATAATAAAAATTATACGAATGTTAAATTACAAATTATTTTTAAACTATTTTAGATTTACAAAAAAATCTATAATTAAAATTTTATATAAAGTTCAGGGATTAAAATAAAATTTTACCCTTTTATTAAGTCTTTTTATATTTTTAATTTTGTAAAAACAATTATATAAATTTTATGAATTTAAATTTTTTAAAGAAAATATATAAATATATTTTAACTTGTTAAAAATACAAATATATAATAAGGACAATTTAGTTAAATATATATTTTAATAATATTTTATTCTTTTAACCAAACACGGTAATCTTACATTCCTGCTAAACCAACCAAACACAAAATATAACATTATCAGTAATTCTATTCCCGGATAATCTTTTATTCTCCCTAATATTTCAATTACTCGTGTCTTCCTGTTATTGGTCCACGTTTCCCACTTATCCTATTAAAATTATCTCCACGTGTCATTATTTCAACAAATCTGATCAAACGACGGTCCACGATTCACTAAATCGACGTCACAACAACTATACGTGTCGGGTCCGTCTTGCCCTGACGGTGACGGTAGCCTGCCCGTACTTTGATTGTGGCCCCCAGGTGGATATTAGAGCTCTCTCTTCTCTATCACTACAAAAGCTCTCTTCTCTGCTATTTTCATGGGGTCATTTCATTTCCGCTTCAAATCTCTAAATTGAAATTAAAAGAGAAAATCTCTTTGATTTTGAAACGAAGCTTGTTCTTTACCGTAAAAGAGATCCGATTTTTAGTCTTGAATTTTTATATAGTAATCTAAATGGCTGGAGTTTGCTGTGAAGTTGTTGCGGAGACAGAGTCAGCAGCGGCAGTTGAACAAAACTCGAGATCTTCCCGTCGCCGGAGAATGGACCTTAGGCCGTGTAAGTTAGTCTCCGACGCCTCCGTTTCACCGCCGTTGGAAAACGGTAGAAAACGTCAGAAGCTGGATCTGGGTCTCATCCTCCAGGCTTCTCGTGACTGTGATAACGCGATTGAGAACTCGGAATCTAACCAGCTTAACGAAGATCACGAAACTAATGAAAGTTTTAATTCTAATGGAACAGTAGAGCTAGAGATCGAAACGGAACCGACGAAGTTCGGTTTGACTTCCGTTTGTGGAAGGCGACGCGATATGGAAGACGCCGTTTCGATTCATCCGTCGTTTTGTAAACTAAGCTGTGAAGCTGAAATTTCGTCCGATACTCACTTTTTCGGCGTCTTCGACGGTCATGGCTGCTCTCATGTACTAAACAAATCTAATCTTCGTTTGAATTGAAAATATGACATAAATTTTGAATTTACTTTTGCTTATAGTGGACTTCCGTTGTGTTTTCTAGGTTGCGATGAAGTGTAGAGATCGGTTTCATGAGATAATTAAAGAAGAAATCGAAGCTTGCGGCGGCGGAAAGACGGTGGACTGGAAGCTAATTATGGAGCGAGGCTTTGAGAGGATGGATAAGGAAGTTCAAGAATCCACGGTAGATGACGCCAAGGAGAATTCAAATTGCCGATGCGAACTCCAAACTCCGGAGTGCGACGCCGTCGGATCCACCGCCGTGGTCGCTATTGTCACGCCGGATATGATCATCGTTGCCAACTGCGGTGATTCCCGCGCCGTATTGTGCCGTAACGGCATCGCTCTGCCCCTCTCCGACGATCACAAGGTATAAAGTTATTTTTATTAATTTAGTATTAAAATCTTTTTTTAATAAAAAAATCGAATTAAAATCAAATCACACATCAGTTTTTCAATATTCGGTATTCTCTCGCTCTAATTTGTATATTTATTTTATTGATGATCATAGCCGGATCGACCCGATGAACTGCTCCGAATCGAAGAAGCGGGTGGCCGAGTAATTTACTGGGATGGCCCTCGAGTTCTTGGTGTTTTAGCCATGTCGAGAGCGATTGGTAAGTTTCAAAAATAATAATAAATACGTAAATAAATTATTTCTTTTTTTTAAAAAAGATTCTTTAATCTAATTTAATTTTTAATTTTTAGGTGATAATTATTTGAAGCCGTTCGTTATACCGGAGCCTGAGGTGACAATAACGGAGAGAACTAGCGAAGATGAATGTTTAATATTGGGGAGCGACGGATTATGGGACGTGGTGACAAACGAGACAACTTGCGGGGTGGCGAGTATGTGTTTACACGCTCAAAAGCCTGTATCAACCCCATTGTCACCAGGTAGTGACGCTGTGGTTCATGGTGGCGGAGGCGGAGCCGAGAGTTCCGACAAGGCATGTCGGGATGCTTCCATTTTGTTAACCAAATTGGCCTTGGCTAGAAACAGCGCCGATAACGTCAGTGTTTTGGTCGTTAATTTGAAGAAAAATCAACGGCTATGATTAAAATCTAAAAATTAAGTAGATATAATTTTGGAGACTGATATTTTAATTGACGAACAAATATAAAATTAAAGGGAAAACTATGTTTCTTCTTTATTTTCCTTCCCATTTTGATGAAATTGTAAAATTATAAATGATTAATCATAGTTTTATCTCTGATTAGTGTTAAATGTTTGACCAAATGAAAGCTTAATTATCTTCACTAAAATAATTTATTATACTTTTCCAATATCAAATTAAGTCCGAACTTTTATTTATTTAATTGTTTTGGTTAATCGATGTGTTTTATTTATTTTTTAGAGTCTTCTATGTGGTAGTGTCCATTGGAAGCTCTCATATATTATTGTGAAGACCGAAGTAAAGAAAAATCAAAAGAAATTTTATTGAAAATGCATATATACGAATCTCGCAAAGGGTTTATATCAATAATATGTTGATTGGTTATATTTAATTGCTTCAAATGTCAATTATAATGTGGGTTTTATCTTCAATTGTATTCTCTATTTCCATTTAAAACTGAAAATATATTCATGTTTTAACAATTTTAGCATTTTTTTTACATTGACAAATTTAGCATCTAAACTTATTGGTACATTAACAGTGATTTCTTAAAATTTTGTGAACTACATTGAAGTATAATAATGTCGTATTAATTAATTAACTAATGTGTTGTTTATCCATTAATAATATATAGAATAATGATCTCTTACTTCAATTCTTTTTCTAGAGACTTGCCAAATATAATTTAGTTAATAATAAAATAAGTGAATGGCTTTCATTTCAAATCGATGATCACTCAGAGGCATACAAGATATAGAGAAAATCTCAACTATTTGGCCGATTGTCTGTGCAATTTGCAGAAAAAGTGATACTCGTGTCTGTGTGAGAAAATGATGATGCATATGAATTATTGTGGGAATATAGGCATTGCAGAATTTAATCCAAATCCCGACAGTACCAAATTCCTTCAACGATTTCATATGTACTGTCATACTTTTTGTTGATCACTTGTATTTCCACTTATATTTTTGTTGATGACAGATTCTTATGTCGTACTTTCATCATATTGATTTAGGACTACCAAGGTCAAGTGGAAACCTTTTAAATATTAAGCCCGTCGCCATCCCTAATCCTAACACACTCAAACCTAGGAGTAACATTCAATTATTTAGTTTTAAGGGTTAATTCCACGGACATCTCCAAGTAATGATCCAATTCTAAACCGGTGTCTAAATTTCGAAACGTCTCAATTGTATTCTCAAGTCAAACATGAAATAGTAACCTTTTTGATCAACTCAAAATGATCTTTGTGAATAAAAGATTAGAAATGAAAAAAAGAAATACATTTACAAACCACAAGCAAGCATAACACAAAACACAAATAATTATCATAATTAAAATACAATTGAATTGAGATCAAAATAAATTTAAACAGAATATAATAATTTCTTAGCTGAAAACTAGAGTATTGAAAACCTATACATGAGACTTACACCTAAATTAAGTCAAAGTCCGGTTGCACCTTAAAAATAAATAAACGTGCATAAGGCGGATCAAGTTGAGTTTTAAGTCTACCCTAATTTGATTCGAGTATTATATCATCCTCCATTCATCCGACTTGTGCCAAGTTTAGAAAGACTCCACCTGATCCGAAATACAATTCGATTCTTGAAAAAGAAAAAAAAAAACCTGCCGACTTGCCCAACACCACACAAATTTATATATAAAATATTCTCTTTTTTATTCAGTAAAATAGACCTAATTTAAAAATATAAGAAAAAAAAGATATTATTGCAATTATCCCTATAATATAAGGGATGATTACACTATTATCTAGGGTTATGTTAAATCAAGGATATTTCACCCTAAACCTGAATTCGACTACAACTCAACTTTTTTAATAAAAACAATCCTACAAAATTAGGTCGAGTTGAAACCTGTCGGATCCGAGTCCTATGCCCATCCCTAATCAGACAAACCTTCAAGCTCGACCCGTAGGTCTATTCTCATCCTCATCAAGAAGCATATCTAAGCTCTACTACAGATCAACTAATACGAAGTATAACAGAACGACTATAGAAGAATAAACACAGGAAATCAAAATGAATTTAGCTTTACAAATAAATATTTTATTTTTCCATATTATCCAATGAAATGAAATTCTAAAAGAAAAATGACCCTACCACTTCCCTCAGAAAATAATTAAAACAAAAGTTGAAGATAATATATGTTAGAATTAAAATACAAAAGGATCTGTAAAAACATACCAGGCTCCATTTCAGCTGAAGATATAAAATTATCCCTATGAACCTCAAAAGTTTCGGATGTCCTCCTCCGGTCTGATTACTGTACGATATTAAAACTTCAAAAATCAAGGAGCTGTTCTTTTTTATTTGGAAACAACCCTTGGGCGGGATTTGCGTTAGCATGTCTAATTACATCTTCAAGTTCCATTAGTAAACACCAAGGGGTGAGACTTTGAATGTTTGGTTCCATTGGTTCAGCTGCGGAGTAGGCGTTTGTCACATGCCAAGACCCTGTAACTTGCATGAGGACCCTCGGATGTATAGCGTAGAGCCGGATGCCAACCCATGGCTTTTGCAATATTTTGAAGTTCATCCATAACATCAAGAGAATCGTAGATGTATACTTGTGCGCCAGGTCGCAATATCCAGTCCATTTCAAGCATGATGGTAGACATTACATCTGATATTCAAGTTGGAAATAATCAAATTTATCAACGAATCCTATATACTAACACTTCTCCTTGTCAATAAGACTTCCAAATCATACACATAGCGACAATGAAACTATCCAGACATGCTAACCCATACTACAAAATTAACAATTTTCGATTGTAAGTTATAAAGATCATAAGGTGTACCTTTTCCTCTCAATTTAAAAGAGGCCAGCTGCATGCAAAAAGTCATAGGTCCTCGGGTAAGTATCAAATGGTTCACACCTGTAAAATTACACAATTTAGCTCATAACCCTGATAAAGCAGTGAAAACACACATAGCATACTTCAAACTTTTGGACTAACTTTTCCAAGAAGTTGAGGGAAGGGATAACTTTTCGGAGATCCAAAGCAATGAGTTTTTGGCCACAAGTAACTAATGATTAAAGATAATCGATGAAAATACAGGCATTACTAATCCTATCCAATTCAATCTGATCAACTATAGAGTTTCCTGATTGGAGTTATGATTAAGAAAAAGTACCAGTCATGCATGACTCCTATTAATCCACGATCATATATAACAGGCAAGGTGTTGGGCCCACTAACAGGGACCACATTGAGAACCCAAGCATCAAGTTGATTGTCGATCAACGCTGAAGCAAATCTGCACAAAAGTACACCAAAAAAAGTTTATAACTACTGCAACAAGTATCTTAATTGTACAGTGCAAGACAAGGTTAAATAGAATACCCTCCAAAGCTAGCTCTCATGTCCATTACATTCCTTAGATTAAACTTCTTCCAATGTAGAGAACGGACATAGCTTGCCACTATTTCATTCCAGTATTTTGATTCTGCCTTGAAGAGTTCTTTTCTAGCTACGTAGGAATCAATATGTATGCTCTGCAGCCTGTCAGGTGGAATTTGCAAACGAGCAGGCCATGGAGCAACATTTGCACCATATCCATTCTCAGGAAGTCGACTAATGCATGCCTTTAGATCAACGTACCTGACAGATTATACGAATTTCCTGTGACTTACTTGAAACTACTCACAGTAAGAAACAAACAAATTTAAATTGGCACCCTTGAGCAAGGAAGACCTAAATGATAACCAAGAAGAACTAACAATAAGGACAAGAATGAGCAATTCCAGATTTCAAAATAGGTTTAGAAATTAATCTTCAGAGACTGATGATGTTAAAATAGTATGCAAGTGAGGAAAACATTGTTCAATTCATGGAACCATCAAAAACAAAATAGGCATAGAGAAGTGAAATCATGCCAGCAGTCAATTTCACACAGCTTTCAGTCGATAAAACTTTCAATGGTCAAAAAGATCCTTGGCAAAACTCCAACACCGTTTCAGAAAAGAAATTATATGCAAAAGTTCCTTCAAGCAACAGACGGTTTCCCATTCTTTTTATATGGTACGTAACACTAAAAGCAATATACACCAGCTAGTGCACAACAAGATGCATAGAACAAGTATTAAGACTTCACGCATTCAATTATATGATTGCTGATACTCAAATCATCAGCATATGTAGGTAAGGACATGTATAACTAAAAACTAGCCATTCAAGTTTGATGATATTGTCACATTATCAGTTGTTTCTCAAATAAAAAGAAGAGTTTGAACATATCAAACATTATCTGGGTCAGCTTCACGGCTTAAATAACAGCTGTTATTAAAAGGCTTCTGCCATATTGCAATGTACCCTTCCTTCTTTACAAGATTCCAGCAGAGGCGAGTAGTAAGGTTAAGCATCTCTGGAAACAAAGATAAAAAAATAATCATGCATAGAAAATCTAATACATAATTTCTTACAAACTGCCACACAACATATTTCACCAAATGAGCACAAGACAAATAGCATAAATGGTAAACCAGTAAAATTTAAAGTTGAAATTGCAAATGTGCAATGAGTATTGTAGTTATCACATTTCTTCACATGCTTAACATGAACTCTAGGTCCAGAATTTTACCTTCAAGGGCTTGTTTGTGCTTGTAAACAGGCTGCGCTGCCCAAGCAAAATATCCACCAGCTCTGAGCATTCTATTCACCTCAAGGAGCAAAATTCCATCTTCATTACAAGCCATAGAAGGGTAAATCAAAAGATGTCCCAGAAGTTGATTAAAAGAAACATGAAAGTCATATTCTATAAACATCTAATGAAGCAATAATGTTTATTAAATATAAACAAGTTTTTATTTAAAAAGAAAAGGTAGAAGAAGAAGAAAAAGTTCATTGGCAAAGATTAAGGTAACTGGAATTGTGGAAGAATTTCCTTACTGGAGAAGAGCAACAGATACAATATAGAATGAGTATATAGGGTAGCCAAATCCCGAAGTGAAGATATGATATTTGAAATAGTACAATAAAACTTTATCAGGTCTAAAATATTTTCCTTACTATGCTTTGCAACTAAAAAATGACTAGATAAGACGTGAACAAAAAGTATAGCATTGCAACTAGATAAGACATAACAAAAAGTATACCATCACGAGTCCAGTTGATACGACATCTAGAACAATGTATCAAATCAAAGGCTTGACTTGGATACAATAAACGACGAGTTGCAAATGCAGCTACCATTGCAGGCACTCCACGTTCAAGTGCAAATTGGATCTGGTTTTCATGGACATCTTTAGGAGCTACTGACATGGTTATAACATTCCGTGATAGCAAATATGCACCAAAACTTGCCACACCACATCCAACATCCAGAGCAACACGAATATGATGACCAAATGTAATCTCAGGAACCATCTGGATATACAGATTAAAACATGATCGTCAGAAATAAAATCCACATGTAAAATTGCTTGGAGTTTTGCATGAATACATATAAGTTTTTAAAATTTTCACAACCTTAGACATTTGATCCAGGTACTGGTCTGCCCCATGTATGAATTGTGTGCCACCTCCAGGAAACTTGAATTTATCCTTCCCTTTTCTGGAAATCCAATTCTGACCACCTTTGTCATCTACCAGACGTGAATGTGGGACATTACTGAACCATATCTATCATCCATCGAAGCAGTATAACCTATTAGAAAACTGCGTATGCTACATACAAATAAGTGAGAGTTTTTGTGGATAATTGTTGAAATAATCGAAAGAGTTAACAAATCATACAGTAACAAAAGCAATTTCAAAACAAACCTTCAAGTAACAAAAGGTTCTTGTTAAAGCACAAAATGGGAAAAAGAAAACACTCAAATATTTTTTTTTCCATTTAATCCCTCAGCAACAAAAGGGGAAAACTAAATCAAACCCAGCAAATAACAAACCAAATTCATCTCTATATATGAGTTCTTTGATAGGATCCTTGATTTTAAGGATTTACAATTTTAAATAACTGAATTTGTATTAGAATATTTAATTTCCATAAATGTTATCTATTTCCTTGTTCTAGAACCCTAATTCTTTGTCACCAAAGATTATAAGCACTATAAATACGAAATGCACTATGGTTATTTTTATCAATCAATAAAATATAATAAAAAGACTTTTGACAACTGTTTGAAGGTTGATCCCTCGGAGTGATCAAATTTTAATATCTCTTATTAATTTTCCTAATTTCCTTTTGATAGAACCCTAAATTCTTATCATTCTTTGTTTTAGTCTAAATTATCGAACACTACATATCTCAATTCTCCGTAGGATATATTTTCCGTAAAGATCTAAAGATACCAAATCCGTTTTTCGTACTTCAACACATATAATAATTTAACAAAAAGTTAAGTAGAAAATAAATAATTTAACAAACATATCATTTGGTTAGTGCTTCCTAAACACCCCAAACCCCCAAAAAACTAACAAATAAACTCATAGTCTGTTGTTTTTAATTAATTAATTATGAACTCCTGACTCTAACTCAGCTCCATTAACTGCCTGCAGAACTTGAGTATTGATCGAGTTGAGACGAAGTAGTTAAATATCTTAAAAACAGGAATACATAAACCATGCATTTCATTCAACATTATATCTTTAAAAATTAATCAAAATATTTTACCTCATCACGGCTTTTAGGCCACGGGATCGGTGGTCGGTACCCTTTGGGAGGAGGAACCAAGCAATTCAATCCTTTCCCCTTTTCCGGACAGTGCCGTTCAAATCTCTCCCCGTTCATAGTCGATTTAAGGCTCTTGATCGCTTCCATATTATCCAAACAAGGTACATACTCTCTCATCGTCTGGTCACAAAGGCCAAACTTCTTAACCCGAAATGTGGACCTAGCATATTCCTTACTGGTTTCCGTCTCAATCTCCGTTCCGCTTCCCCAATCCTCCACCAAATCCGGATCGAACTCCCCAATCTCAAACTCATCCGACATCGTACCATTCTCATCCACGATACCGTAACTCTTTATCTCAGGCGGAGGAGGTGGTGGTGGTGGATTCAGAGCTGTCTTCGACGCCAACACCGATTGCTGCACATTACTTATAACTGGATCACCTGGTTCCGGTTATGTGGCATCAATGAGAGCAGAAATATTGAATTCTTTATTGAAAACGAAAGCCGAGAAGTTTCATTGTTTGGAAAACAAAACCGACGGCGGCGAGCAGTGGCGGTGGCGGAGATCTGGAATTCTGGATTGTCGTTTTTGAATCTAGTGGAGTTATATAAAATTGTTGTACTGCAGTGGCATTTTCGTGATTTTTATGGGGTGGAAAAAAAAGCTCCTAGTCTGTGAAGTAACGAATTTTCGGAACTATTAATTGATGCGTATTTTGCTAACCTAACCTGGCCGTGAATAGAAGTTTTCTTTTTGGCTTAATTCTGGATTTAGTCTCTCTTTTCTGTTCAAATTTAAGATTTAATCTCCTTGAATTAATTTAACATAATTTGATTCATCTGATTTTATAATATCATTAGTTGATCTAAATCGATAACTCGTTAATTTCTTTTGTTAAAGTGACGGGTGAAACTATTTTTTAAAATTTATATCGTAACTTTAATAATAACTCTTAATAAATTATTCATTTAAACTTACTAATAATGTCATTAGTCTAGTATTATGAATATAATAAATTGAATTGAAATTCATATAATAAATTATTGTGATATTTAATCTAAATTAGTTGATTAATAAATTAGATACTAATAATTATAAAATTATAACAAAACAAAAATAACAATAAAAATGAAATAAAAGAATTTGCTTATTTATTATTTTTACATGGATATTTATTATGATAAATTACACCTCAGATCATTTAATTATTAGACACGTTTAAAACATATTATTTTTAAGTAATAATTTATTCAATTAAAATATGTTACAAATAGGTTATTCTGTTATCAAAATTAAAACCAAAGTCTAATGTAGTATGATATAAAGGCGTTGACGGAGTTTAATCGTGTTTTTGTAGTCGATAATGACTGAAGAACGCTCTGAGCAGGAACTTGATATCCTGACGAGAAGTAAAAAGAAGATCAAAGCCTCTTCTGATGAGGCAATGGCATCCATCTCTGAGATTAACATGAAGGAGGTTTTAACGCAGACGTCGGTGGAAATACCTGAAGGGGAAAAACTATCCTATCGAAACATGCTTCTTGGGAAAAGTTTGATAAACGGATTTCAGGAAACATGTGAGTTTGGACCTATAAGAGAAAATGATGGCTTGATTTCGATTGGCTGTAAAGAGTCATTGTCCTCGATCACCACTTCGATCAAGTTTAGAGCCTGTCTCCAGATTAGATGGACCAACTGTTTGATTCTGAAGTTGTTTGGTAAGTATATAGGGTTCAGAGCAGTTGATGAATGAATCTGCAAAGTGTGGATGCCTAAAGCTGAATATGAGTTGATCGACGTCGGGGAAGGTTACTTGCTTGTCAAGTTTTCTTCTGTCGATGACCTTCGATTTACCCTGGAAGAAAGATCGTGGATCTTTTATGGCCAGTACTTAATAATTCGTAAGTGGTTTACCAATTTCAATCCTTCAACAACGTCTATAGATTCAACCGTAATCTGGGTTCGTTTCCCTGGACTCCCTATCTATTATTACAATGAGATGATGCTTTTTGCTATGGGGAATACCCTCGGTCATGCTCTGAAGGTGGATGCAAACACTAGCTATGCCTCTAAAGGAAGGTTTGCACGTGTTTGTTTGGTCGATCTCTTGTCCCGAAAATCGAAGTGGATGGTCGTTGGTACCCCGTTGAATACGAATGACTACAACTAATTTGTTTCTATTGTAGTAAACAGGGCCGACCCAATACATGTGCCTGATGGGAAACGACCCAGGGCAACATGTAGGCTGGGGCATCAGTTTCTAATATTTAACAAGCATGCAAGAATCATATCTTGACTGGATTTTAAATAAACGACAAACAATATGCCGCCCTAATAAATCAAGTAGTTTGCTACCATCTGCAAGAAATACCTAACAGACAATGCATCACATATAGACCACAAAAGATACAGGTTACATTATAGAGCTCGATTAGTTTTTCTAGTCACTTGAACTTAATACATCTAACCCTTTTCTGGAAAAATAAAAACATGCTACATGCTATGATATTATTAAAGTGGACGGTGCCAAAGTGGTGACAACGGCAGCAGAGGCGCCAATAACTGTGAAGAGACGGAGGCCAAGAGAAAGGAAGGTTCTCGCTACTCCATTTTCTAGAGCATTTGGGTAAACTGCGTGTATTTCTTTTAATGTTTTATCATTTATTACTACTGATAAATTATATGTTCCTTTTTTGCTACTTTTATAACTAGTTATTTGTTTAACATCAAATGCTTTGCTTCATTAGAAGCCGGTCTTGCTTGGGGAACAGTTCAGGAATCTTCCAAGAGGCTTGTTTATGGTTCTCCAAACTCAAATGAAAAGCAGTCTGTTGTTTCACCATTCTTGTCCGAAAAAAATTATCATCATTGTTTTTAACTCTAGACGTGAGTTCAAGTTGAATTCACGGTAAAATAATTGGCTTTTATGGAGAAAGAACAGAACTTGTCATACCATATAATTTCTTTCTATGTTTTGTCTACTATACAGTAGGGGCATAAAATTATTATCTCGCCCAGGGCATTAAAATTCATTGGACCGGCCCTGGCGGTAAGTTTAGCCACCGTGACTGTTTGTCGAAATCCAATGATCCGCCTTTGAACGTCAACCCTAAGGTTACTTCAATGACCATTGGAGATCAAATAAAAGATAATTCCTCATGATAGATGGCCACTTTGGCAGTAGAAGATCTAAGAGTCTTCGATTTTGGTCCCTGGATGATTGCTTAACGTCAAAATTCAATGAGAGCAACCAAAAATCAAGGAGCTAACAGTGGGAAAGATACTAATCAAGGAAATAATATCTCGGGTTTGAGATTCTCTCCTCTTACTGAAGTTTCAGATGGTCAGCCTTCTAGTATGGAAAGTTTCCAAATTAACTCGGATTTGAAGCAAAATGCTGTGAAAGAAAAAATTGACCAGAATATGCAGGCATATATTTTCAAGAAAGGTAAGGCTCATGTTTCGAAGGCTGTTAATAAGCCAGTATCCAAGCCCTAGTGACCAACCCATTTCGTGCATAAAAAATCGACCGCCAAAAATAATTATTTGTATGGAACAACCCCTAATAATGTACATGCCCTCTCCATGCAAGCTCTTTTGAGAATTTTGAATTGATTAGAATGTGCTGCCAGCTTTGATATTGTCATGTGTGAAATGGAGAATATTGTTCCTCGTTCCTCATATCATAGGATCTCGAAGCCCCCTGATGGTATTGCAACCCCTCAAACAACGAATGCTACAATGGGTGAATGTTGTGGCCGTCCCTTTCTTATGTGGCCACAACCGGATAGGTATGCCAAGGCCAACCATGTATAGGGCCTAGTGGCAGGGTAGAATAAGCTTTTTCTCTTTTCAAGCATTTCAATGTTTTAGGTAGGGAGTGGGGGTATGTCTTACTGTCCCCTGTTCGAGCTTTTCAAACGTCTATAGGTAGCATTTTTGTTATTTTGTTTTCGCATATATGTAGGGGGTGGATAGCCGGTAGAGTTTGGGCTGATCCACAGGTAAAGGTACGTATCTCGTGAACATCATCGAGGGCCGCCCCTACGGCCTAATCGATGGTGTGGGTGAGTCTTCTGTAACCCGATGTTTCTTTTGTTAATAAAACATTTTTCTCTCGGAGAAGTCCGGGGGTTGAGATGTACATCCGCTATGTCCCATGGGCTCAGATTATTGATCAAGGGACCATGTGGCTACAAAGATCTAACATGATGTTTGTTCTTGTTTGATCAGATATATGAGATAAAGGCTGACTTGACTTGGGAAGAGTCCCTTTTCAGGTGACGCACGGATTGCAAACCTATTTGAAAAGGCAAGTCCGTGACACTTGGTATCAAAAAGAATGATTCGTGGTAGACGAGTTGTGTCCCTTGTTTCTTTTAAGGAATTACGCCGAGCGCTTCAGCGTTAAGAGTTGGAAGGAGAACAGAGTTCATATCGAGCGCTTCCAGTGGGGAGTAGGCCGGATAACCTGATCTTACGCCGGGTGCTCTAACGTGTGGAGTATGCAGGGTATTCTTATTTCACGCTGAGCACTTCACTGTTATAAGTTGGAAAGGGGACAGAGTTCATACCGAGTGCTTCCAGTGGGGAGTAGGCAGGATGACCTGATCTTACGTCGGACGCTCTAACGTGTAGAGTAGACAGGGTGCTATAATATCACGCCGAGCACTTCAACATTGAGAGTAGGCAGGGGAGACATAGTACATGTCGAGCGCTTCTAGAGGGGAGTAGGTAGGATGACCTGGTCTTACGCCGAGCGCTCTAACGTGTGGAGTAGGCCGTGTGAAATAAGATGTGCTTTAATATCACGCCGAGTGCTTCAACATTTAGAGTAGGCAGAGGAGACAAAGTGTATGCCGAGCGCTTCCAGAGGGGAGTAGGCAGGATGATCTGATCTTAGGTCGAGCGCTCTAACGTGTGGAGTAGGCAGGGTGTCCCAGATTCACGCCGAGCATTTCAACGTGTAGGGTAGGTAGGGTAGACAGAGTTCATGCCGAGCGCTTCTAGAGGGGAGTAAGCAGGATGACCTGATCTTACGCCGAGCGCCTTAACGTGTGGAGTAGGCCGGATGAAATAAAATGTGCTTTAATATCATGTCGAGTGTTTCAACGTGTGGGGTAGGCAGTGTAGACATAGTTCATGCTGAGCGCTTCCAGAGGGGAGTAGGCAGGATGACCTGATCTTACGCCGAAAGCCTTAACGTGTGGAGTAGGCCGGGTGAAATAAGATTATCTAGGCACAATGGTGCTCAATTGTGAAACTGCGCAGGGATATTTTCATCTGAGTAACAATACAAGCACATGTAATAACAGTGTTTGGCAGGGGATCTTGCTTTATGTAGCACGGAGGTGCTTTATGGTAATATTTGTGCAAGAATGCTTATTTGTGTTGTTGACATCAAGGCGATACTTTTAGCACGAGGATGCTGAAAATTTTGTGTTGTGACAAATTATATTCCAATCATTCTGGTACTTGTGATTATTATTGTTTTTACAGTGTTACCTAAGAGATATTGGAAAATGGTTGGAACACATTCCAGTGGTTCTGTAGACCAAAACAAAATTGAAAGTTTAGAAGCCGAAGTAGCGGCATTAAAAGCTGGGATGATTTTGGAGGATCGAGTTCGAGTGATTGAGGTAGCTCAAGCTCAACTCTCATAAGCCTTAAACGAACTTAAGGCTGAAGCGCAAGATGCTATCAGTTCTGTGTTAGAGTCGTTCGATGAAATCAAGGCTCAAATCAATTTAATTTAACTCGCTGTGGGTAATCTGGGTTCAGGCATTGTTGACAAAAGTCAAAAGGGTCAAGGTACCTGAACCTCAGTGGTTTTGCGGGACCAGGGATGCTAAAGAGTTAGAGAATTTATTGTTTGACATGGATCAATATTTTAAAGTGATACAGGCTAACTCCGAAGAGGACAAGGTCTCTATGGCCTCAATGTATCTTGCAGGAGATGCCAAATTATGGTGGCGATCCAAGTTTGTTGACGGCGTGTGTTCCATTAATACTTGGGATGATTTAAGGAAAGAATTGAAGAAAACCTTCTTCCCGAAGAATGTGGAGTACAATGCAGGAAAGAAGCTGAGGGGACTAACACAAACAGGGACTGTTTGTGAATATGTGAGAGAATTTGCAACACTGATGCTAGACATCCGAGACATGGCTGAAAACGATAAAATGTTCTATTTCCTGGAAGGGCTCAAACTGTGGGCTAGAACAGAGATCCAAAGACAACGAGTAGAGGATGTGATTGAAGCTATGAATGCCGCTGAGCGTCTCAACGATTATACTAATGTTATAGTCAAGTGAAAAGGCCCCTATCAAGGAAAGGACAATCTGTTTAGGGGTGATGGTGGTATGGATTTGAGTAATGGGAATAAGGTGGCTAGAAGGGATGGAGCTTTAAGAGGCCTTTTCTCCAAGACCCAATACCGAATACATCAAGTAATGGGTATAGGCAAAGTGACGATAAAACGAGGCAATCTGTGGATTCATATCCTAAGAATGGGCATAGGCAAAGTGGGGAAAGACCCAGATCATCCTTGGAGTGTTATTTGTGTAAAGGCTCTCATCGATTGGTTGAGTGTCCGCATAGGAGGGCGTTCAATGCGCTGGTGAACACATCGAGGAATGAATCACAACAAGATCCATCGGAAGAGGATACTGAAAATGAACCAGCTAGAATGGGTTCAGTTCGATTCGATTCTTGTGTGCGTTACAAACTCAAGTTAGTAAGTTAAGGAAAGAGCCAGTTAGGGGCCTCATGTATGTGGGTCTCGTAGTGAATGGAATAACTTCAAGGGCCCTGGTGGACACTGGAGCAACCGACACTTTCATCTCCCCTGAGGAAGCTATGAGGTGCAGATTGAATGTTACCAAGGAAGAGGGGCAGATGAAAGCAGTGAACTCATCCGTCGTGGCGATATGTGGGACCGCTAAGAATGTGAAGATAAAACTAGGAGTATGGGAGGGGGAAGTCGACTTTACTATATCTTCGATGGATGATTTTGATGTTGTCTTAGGTATCGACTTTATGATGTCAGCACAAGTTATTCCGATGCCTTCTACAAGTTGCTTGATGCTGTTGGGAGAGAACCCGTGTGTAGTGCCGACAACCTTGCCGCCGAAGTTGGAAAGGAAGAATTTTACCTCGAGAGAAGTCCTCAACACAACGTCAAAAGGAAAGGTTCGAGAAGCACTCGTCGATGAGGACATCGACTAATTGGGTGGGGTAGAATGTCATGGCCGTCCCTTTCTTATGTGGCCACAACCGGATAGGTACGTCAAGGCCAACCATGTATAGGGCCTAGTGGCAGGGTAGAATGAACTTGTCCTCTTTTCAAGCATTTCAATGTTTTAGGTAGGGATTGGGGGTATGTCTTACTGTCCCATGTTCGAGGTTTTCAACGTCTATATGTAGCATTTCTGTTATTTTGTTTTTACATATATGTAGGGGGTGGACAGCCGACAGAGTTTGGGCTGATCCACAGGTAAAGGTACGTGTCTCGTGAACATCATCGAGGGCCACCCCTACGGCCTAATCGATGGTGTGGGTGAGTCTTCTGTAACCCGATGTTTCTTTTGTTAATAAAACATTTTTCTCTCGGAGAAGTCCGGGGGTTGAGGTGTACATCCGCTATGTCCCACGGGCTCGGATTATTGATCGAGGGACCATGTGGCTACAAAGATCTAACCTGATGTTTGTTCTTGTTTGATCAGATATACGAGATAAAGGCTGACTTGATTTGGGAAGAGTCCCTTTTCAGGTGCCTCACGAATTACAAACCTAGTTGAAAAGGTAAGTCCGTGACACCATGGTCATCGATGATGTTGTCGAAGTTCCCTCAAGTGAACAGGTACAACTTGAGACCTCTCCAAATCTTTGTTAATGAATGCTTTAGTGTAGAATTTCAAAGGTGCAAGGAGTAGAGTGTTCTTACGTAATGCGAAGGATATGACTAAGCTACACAAACTTCAAATCCTTGATATAGTTGAGCCACAGATTTCTAGCCGGTCTACTTGTCAAGTTGCGAAGAAATTGGGTTTTCCAAAGACTCATATTGTTGTTGATCCAAGAGGCTTTGCTGGTGGAATTTGGATCGCTTTGGATGATCAAGTCATCTCTCTTGACATTATCTACTCCTCTCGCCAAGTAGTTCATTGCTCTCTAAAGGTTAAAGGTTTGACCCCTTTTTTATTTTCTGTGATTTATGCAAGTCTAATCCTGGAAGTTCGCCGAAACCTTTGGACTAGTCTGGAGCAGTTTGCAAGTTCTGTTTCTATGCCTTGGTTGATTGCGAGAGACTTCAATGATGTGTTTTTTTTCTCATGAGAAGTCTGGAGGTCGACATTCTTTGTACAGAAACAGACTATTTAATGATATGATCTCGAACTGTAACCTCTTGGACTTGGGCTTCCAAGGTGTACCCTTTACTTGGTGGAATAAGAGACATGGCTCAACAAAAATTCAAGCTAGATTAGATAGATTTATGGCTAATCCTGCTTGGTGTTGTCGCTTAGAAGCTCTTGTTTCTCATCTTCCTCGTGTCCATTCTGACCATTGTTCGCTTCTCCTCCAGTTGGCCCCAATGCTTCATTCTGAGAAGAAAATACTCTTTTCGTTTCCAAGCCATGTGGTTAACTAAGGAGGGTTTATATGATATGGTGAATGATATATGGCCTTCTATGGTTAATGATTTTGTGGAAATCAAAGAAAATTTTGGAGCATCTTCAGACTTGGAATCGCAAGCACTTTGAAAATATTTTTGGTCGGAAAAATATCTACTTACTCGTATTAAAGGTCTTCAACAATTACCTGCTCAACACCGCTCGCACCAATTGGAAGTCTTAGAAGCTTCTCTGATCACTGAGTATAACTGTCTGTTGGAACAAGAAGAATGCTTTTGGCTTCAGAAATTGCATGTTCAATGGCTTAAGCATGGAGATAAGAACACCCAGTTTTTCTATCTTTCTACTATAACTCAACGACAGCGTAACAAAATCACCATGCTAAAAAACAATCATGGTGTGTGGATTAATAACCCTCAATGCCTCCAAAAGATTATTTGTATTTACTTCAAGTCTCAGTACTCTAATGAAGTCGAAGTTACTTACCATTTGCCCACACTCAATTGCCCTAGAACTTCTTTAGAGTATAGTTTGCTTCTTACTAAAAAGGGTCAGCAGATGAAGTCCAAAGTGTCGTCTTTATGATGAATCTTGGAAAGCTCCTGGTGATGATGACTTCCATGCCGGTGTATATCAAGCAATGTGGGGTATTTTCTGTGAGACCCTCACTTCTATTGTGTAATTGGCTTTGGAATCGGCTTCTTTCCCGATGGAATTAAATCATACTCGTATTGCTTTAATTCCCAATGTGAGTGAAACAACTTCGACCCATAAGTTTGTGCACCGTTACTTACAAGCTCATAACTAATGTGTTAGTTAACAGATTACGACCTTTTCTTAATGACTTGGTTGGTCCCCTTCAATCCGGCTTCACATCCCAGGAAGACAAGAGGCAAACTATATCCTCCTTGCGCAAGAGGTGTTACATAAAATAAAGCGTTTCAAAGGGAAGAATGGTTTAGTTGCTGTAAAAATCGATTTGTAGAAAGCTTATGATAGGGTCTATTGGGACTTTCTCGAGGATACTCTAAATCACTTCGGCTTTCCTCAATGCTGGATTAATCTTATTCTTTTTTGCGTAAAGAGCTCAAAGTTTTTCTGTTCTTTGGAATTGTGGAAAAATGAACTATTTTAGCCCTTCTCGGGGTCTTCGCCAAGGAGATATGATCTCGCCGTATCTCTTTGTTATTTGTATGGAGAGGCATGGGAATTTGATTCAATCCTCTGTTGCTAATCATTCTTCAAAACCGTCAGACTTGGGAAAAACATGCCTCAAATCTCACACCTCTTTTTTGAAGATGATCTCTTTTTTATTCGGAAGAGCCAATGAAGACCAAGCTTACATTATCAAGGGAATTCTTGATTTTTTTGCACTACTTTTGGTGTTAAAGTCAATTATGAGAAATCCAAATTTTATGTATCTCCACCTGCGAAGTTGAGCAGTGGTAGATAATTCGCTCAAATTCTTAATGTCTTTACATCCTGATCTTGGTAAATACCTTGAAATGCCCTTGATTCATGGTCGAGTGTCAAAAGTTACGTATAATGAATTGGTTGATAAGGTTAAAGCAAGACTAAGCGGCTGGAAAGCCAATACTATATCGATTACTGGCCGAGTCACCCTTGTTAGATCCGTAACATCTGTAATTTCGACTTATACAATGATGATGGCCAAACTCTTGGTTATTATTGTTCATGAAATTGACAAGCTTAATAGGCGATTTCTTTGGGGAGGGAAGACTGGACAATGAGTACCTCATTTAGTTGCAAGAGACAAGGTTTGTAAACTGGAATGGGTTGGGGGTCTAGGACTTCGGTCTATGGCTAAGCATAACTCAGTTCTAAAAAAATGACATGGCAATTCCTTTACCAACCTACTAGCCTTTGGGTTAAAGCCTTCAAAGTAGTTTATGGAGTTCATGGGGATGTTATATCATTTGTCTCGAACCCTTCTCTAAAGACGACATCTTGGTCGCATAATTGGAGAAGCCTTGTTTTTGGCTTAAAGGATCTGGCCTCCGGAATGATGCACAAAATAGGCAACGGTGAGGACACACTTTTCTGGCAGGATAATTGGCTTGGGGAGCTGATCTATAGGTGTCTGAATGTTGATCCAACCTTGGTGGATGACTTGACTAGAGTCTTTGATTTTATCACGAGGGACTTCGAGTGGGATACCAATAAAGTTTTTCTTCGCTTCCCATGGAGATTATTGTGCAAATCATAAGATATCCGCTGCCTAAATTCTCTCCCATGCAAGATAAGAATATTTGGAAATATTCTTCTAATGGTGTCTTTACGACTCAATCTGCATACCTTGCACTCACGACAGTGCCTCCTGATTATCAAACTCCCAATCTTAATTGGCTTTGGAGTTTGCCTATTCTCCCCAAATCGAAATTATTCATTTGGTTAGCTTGGTGTGGTCTCTTATTCACAAACGCTAGAATGACCTACCTTGGAATCTCTAATTTTTCCGGTTGCCTCGCCTGTGGTCATCATGCGAAAAATCTAATTCACATCTTGCTAGATTGTTTTGTAGCCAAGAACTTTTGGAACCATTGCACTGAAAATCTCAACGAGGGCAATTCTACGCTATGGACTTGCATGAGTGGTTGCAGGAGAACTTAGCAATGTCGAGGAATTCCCACGCTTCGCTCATCCATTTTGCAGTGCAATTTGGAACTTTTGGAAAGAACGTTGCTAGAGAATTTTTCAACCTGCAGGTTACGTTTATGATGAATCAAGAACCAGCTGCAGATTACTTTATCCACCAATGAAATGCTTCAATTGAACCATAAGAACCCAAAAAACACAACGTCAATTTTGCTTGTGCATTGGTCATCACCCTCAAGTGGCTAACTAAAGCTCAATAATGGTGGAGCGAGCCAAGGCAATCTGGGAGTTGCAGGATCTGGCGTCTTGTTTAGAGACAAAAATGGTGCATGGGTTATGGATTATACTGCTCACTTGGGGACTTACACAAGCGTAGCGGCGTAACTTTTTGTCATTCGGATGGGTCTTTCTCTATCATGGAAATATGGTTATTGATGTGTTGTTAGTGAAGTTGATGCACAACTTGCTCTCTACCTTATCAACAATTGTGATAGCCCCTCACACCCGCTGGGGTTCCTAATTGAGGACATCAGAAGTTTTAAAGCTCGTAACTGGATACTAACGTTTCAACATATCCATCGTAAAGGCAATTTATGTGCCGATATACTCTCCAAACTTGGGTGCTCCCTGGAAGATGATCTTGTGATCTTCAGTTCACCACCAGCTGAAGTTTCTCGCATGTTAGAAGCTGATAGCAGAGGCTTGTTTTTCCCTAGAGGCTTTTCTTTACAGTAATTTAAGCTTTCCTTTTTGTAACCGAAAAAGTATGATATAAAGGTGTTAAATCGGTTAACAAACTAAATCAAATTACTCAAAATACATTAATTGATTTTTTTTCTTTAACTGTTAATTGAACTGAATTAAGTTTGACTAATTGATCGGTTAATCGAATTAATCAAAATTTATAAATAATATATAAATATTATATATTTACTATTAAAACTGAAGTTTAAACACCCCTAAAGTTAGGTAATATATATAATATATTAAATATTTAACAACTTCGGTTAATGAACTGATTTCGAACCGAATTAACTAATAACTAAAATTTGAAAAAAATAGCAATTGTTAACCGAACAAGCCCAAAATTAACCGACCGATTAACCAAAAAAAATTACTTCAGTTAGTTAATTCGATTTTAACCAAATTATGAACACCCCTAATATGATAGGATAATAATTTAAGTCCTAAAAAATTTATACTTTACAACAAACAATTTGATCCTAATTTTAAATTATAATTTAATCATTTATATTTGAAAATTAAGAAATTTGTCTTTGTTATTCTCCTACAAATGTTATATTACTTTCTTGTTGTTTATGATTGGTCTCAATATCTTATAGTGTTAATTCTATCAATTTGAATCTTTCTATTAGAATCCAATTTTCGTTGTACACATTGTTAACCGAACAAGCCCAAAATTAACCGACCGATTAACCAAAAAAAATTACTTCAGTTAGTTAATTCGATTTTAACCAAATTATGAACACCCCTAATATGATAGGATAATAATTTAAGTCCTAAAAAATTTATACTTTACAACAAACAATTTGATCCTAATTTTAAATTATAATTTAATCATTTATATTTGAAAATATAGAAATTTGGTCTTTGTTATTCTCCTACAAATGTTATATTACTTTCTTGTTGTTTATGATTGGTCTCAATATCTTATATAGTGTTGAATTCTATCAATTTGAATCTTTCTATTAGAATCCAATTTTCGTTGTACACTTAAATGATACAACCTTTTATATTTTATTATTTTTTCGAAGTATCGAGTGTAGGTTGTATTGATCGTCAATCAATTTCTTCTCCGAGTCGCATGTTTTGTTACACGGGTACTTTGTAAGGATTAAAGCTGAGTTTGTTCAACCACATAATTGGTTAATATTTATTTATGGAAGGATTTTATCAATACTTTATTATTTTTATGATAATATAATTATTCATATATTGTTTTGATTTGATGGGTTCACTTGATTTGATAATATCACAAAAATTATTAAATTGATAGAGTTTTTAAACAAAAAGAGTTAAGTTTATTATTATTTTTAAATTAAGACTAAATTTATAGAATATATAGTTTTATGGATTAAAACTATTATTATATCATATTGCATTAGATTTTCATTTCAATTTTTTTAGGACAGTGGAAAGAGCAAAGCTCTGAACATTCAAAAAGACTTGAGCAACCATGTGGACATGATCCAAAACCCAAGCATATATGCCTCTATGAACTAATGGGAAACCGTAGGAGGGCTCCAAGCTAAACGCGCCAAACCATCGGCAACCCGATTGCATTCCCTTAGTACATAATTGAATCGCATACTCCATTCACGTTCGACAAGAGCATGAATGTGTGGAACCAGCTTGAAAATTCCTTCAACACTAGGCTGACGTTCAAGAATGAAGATGACCTCCTGACTATCAGATTCAACAGTAATCTGACGAATATTCCTCTCTCAAGCAATATTCAGTACCGTGTAAATACCCTTTAACTCAGTATCGATCATCGAGCAGTACCCAAGTCACTGCAATCCACTCAGCTTCTTAATTACGGATGACTCCCCCACAGGTTGCAAACGTGAGGGGTTCCTTTGCGCTCCATCTGTATTTAGCTTCATCCATCCATTCGGTGGAACTGTCCACCTATAATCCCGATTCATTGTGGTACGGTTACTCCTTCGCAATTGCTTCTTAAGGAATCATTTATCGTGAACTCCAAGTTGAAAATCATTTTATCCGTTCGATTCCATAAATACCAAATCACCGAGCCAGAGCAAATGTCCCAATCATCTTCCAATACCAGGTAAAATTGAGTCTTTCTAAAGTTCTTATCAATCCATGACACCGAATCAATACTGAAAAATTCATGTAAGAGGCTGGGTTTTATTAACTCTTTCCACGTAGCTAAGGCTAGTGGACATTCCTGAAGAACGTGAGAGCTACTTTCAACCGCCACCCCACAGATTAAGCAGTTGGATCGGAAGTTAGGTGCCAACGCGTGCGCTCGTCATTTGCAAATTTTCCATAACAACATCTTGATTCGTGGTAAGCCATAGAATTTCTCAACCGTATCCCACGGAGCCTCCAGTTCAGAGCTTTCGAATTGCATTCTTTCTTTTGTACACAGTAGAGATAGAGAAACTCCTCAGTTTGTCATGTTTCCAGCCGACCATATCCTGCTCCCATTGATTAAAGGAGGTCGAACAACATTAAGAGTGAGACGAACCATATCTGGGATGTGTTCTTGAAGATTTCCCACTCCCACTCCCACTAGCAGCAACCAAAGAACACACTGTGGTGCCTCCTGAAGGTAGATTATCTTGCGGGGAATAGTAATGTATTGAGGTCCCAAATTCCCTAGCCACACATCATACCAAAAGTCAATCATGGTACCATTACGTAAAGTCTAAACAATGTTGTTTCTCACATTATTCCAGACTACCAAAATTCCCCTCCAAAGTGTAGAACAAGCTCGACGGTTAATAATTTTTTACATCAATTCCTTGATTTTATATTTCGATCATAACACACGATCCCAAAGTTAAGCGGGATTGTTTATCAAATTGAAAACCAATTTCATGAGAAAGTCTCATTCTGAACATGGATCTTCTTTATTCCAACGCCTCCTAATCCCGTGGGTTTGTAAAGGTAACCCATTTAACAAGATGCATCGCACACCTTTCTTTTAATTCACCCTAAATAAAATTATGGATCAAACGTTCAATGGCCTCACAATTATTCTTTGGGAGGTAGCTAGTTTGCATGGCATAGGATGGGATGACTTCTAAGACTGCTTTCGCTGAGGTAATTCTCTAGAAAAAAACAGATGTCAAAATTTTAATCCAACTATCTGATCTTGGACTTTCTGAAGGAGATACCCATACGTAGTATACGTGATTATGTTGTGAAGCAAATGAACACATAAGTATTTTCCTAAGTCATCCACTCTTGTAAACTAGAACCTCATGCTTTCCTGATGGATTACGCAAGCCTTTCCATGCAAAGAAAAGAAGCTAAGGATAATGAATCGCCTTGACAGATCCCTCGAGTAGGCTTAAAACTATCTGTATTCCCACCATTCCAAAAAAAAATCTATACAGTTGCAGAAACAACACAATTCATAATTAAACAACGAAGAGCATTAGGAATACACAAATCAATCAAAGTATCATTGATAAAATGCACTCAAGACGGTCATATGCTTTCTTTAGATAAATCTTTATCGCCATTCAGCATTTTTTTACTGTACTTCTTTTTCATCAAATGGATAACTTCCTGAGTAATAACAATATTATTAGAGATATTTCATTCTGAGACAAAGCTCGTTCGGGTCTCCATAATTCACTTAGGAAGAATGGGTTTAAGCTGATTATCTATTATCTTCGTCACTACTTTAAATAACGCAGTACATACTTTAAATAACGCAGTACATAAACTGATTGGTCGAAATTGAGTAAAATTTTCAGGTGCCACCACTTTTCGAATAAGGATAAGGAGAGTACGATGAATGTCGGCTGGAGTCTCCCATTTCCAGAAGTAATCACTCATAAAATTGCACACACTTGACCCGACATTCCCAATTATTCTGGTAGAAAGATGCATGGAAGTCGTCAATGTCCAGAGCTATTTCAGGTTGCATATCAAAGAACATCCGTTTAATTTCCTCCTTAAGAAGATCATGCGACAGGGGCTCAAGAACATCCGGTGCAAACTTGTAAAACCAGTCACACACACTGTAGGAGTATCCTACATTACCATTCAAAGTAAATAAATTCTGATAAAAAGCAACAGCCTCTTTAAGAAGCCACAATTGACCATAGCACCAATTTCCATCTGCAAGCTTCAATGAAAGAATGGTATTCTTTCTTCATCGGTTCTTAGCACAAACGTGGTAGAATTTGGTGTTACGATCACCATCAAGGATCCAATCACAACGAGCCTTTTGTTACTATAAACTCTCTTCCTGCTCTAACACAGAATTGAGCTTATTGCAAACTTGTTTTCCAGGTCAGATAAGTAACTCGAGTCACAGTGCATAAGAACGTTATCAGTGCCCTGAAGACAAGTCATCAACTTTCTCTTACGCTTACCAATGTCCCAAAAAACATTTTGATTCCAATTGATAAAAGCCATTTGGAGGCCTGCTAAGTTAAGTTGAATATCTCTTTTATTGATCCACGTATCTATCAACAGTTCCTTGAATCCTTGGTGTTCTTGCCACCATAAGAAAGGGAAATGGGGGAGGGTTGAGACAAGAGGGTGGCGGCTGTAGTCTTAGAAGAATGAGGCGGTAATTCGACCCCAACTCATCTAGATGAAAGACCATGGACTCTAAAAAATTACACAACCAGCCCTTATTTACCAAACATCGATCTAGCCTCTAGTGTAAGGACCCTAGAGACTAAGTAAACGGAGGATCGTGAAAACCAAGGTCCGTCAAAGCATTGCCATACACAAAACCATTGAAGCCACTGTTGGGAATTATTCTTCCCACTGAACCGCCCACTCGCTCTCCCTGATTTAATAAGGCATTGACGTCCCCGCCGAGCAACCAAGGGCGATCAATTCCAGGGTCCAAGACTTTAAGATTGTCCCAAATGTGCTTCTGAATCGAAATATTAGGACTAGCATAGACCACAATGATAAACGTAGGACGCCCCAAAGTAGCGTCAAACACCAAAACATGAAGGAATTGACTAAAGATACAATAACCTAAACTTGAGTTCCAAGCCTCCACAACAACCAAATGCCTCCACTAAACCTGTGAGCCACTATGAAAGGGTTGTAACTAGACATGAACTGTCGGAAATGCCACCGATAAGTAGGCTTGCAATGCCCTGACTGTTCCAAAACATACAGCCAAACATAGCAAAACGAAATAGTAGTTCAGGGCTGAGCATCCCCAATCTTCACCAAGTCTGATCCCAAAGGAACTAAATATTCAATCATAAGAACCATAGTAACCTCTCCAACCTGACCATCTGGAGCAGAAGCAAGTTAGGTACTGGTTCTGACCCTATCCAACAAAGTAGTTATGGATTGAACCCATTCCGTGAGAAAGGGGCGACGTAGAGCTTTGTAGTTCGAGTTCTTCTTCACTCGAAGCCCCTTGCTGCTTGCTTATTTGTTTTCCGTTACTGAACCCGACTTGAGTGCTGCCACTCTTTCCCAAATGCTACCTCTTTTCTCAGCAGTACCATCATTAATCTGCACCACCATATGGTTGCCTCCCAGAATACTTGGGGTCTGCATAGAAACATGTGCGTCTTTGCCCAAAATAGTTGGAGCCACGTTAATATTGTCCATCCTTGCCTGAACATGCACACTATTAGTCACCTCTCATAGCGGTATCATGTGCGTCTCAACTCTAACACCAGACTGTAAGGTTATTTTCGAAGAAGCACATGAAGGGGCGCCTTTCCTCATTTGACCCTTAGTGCTAGTCGTCCTTCCATTAACTACAACTGGTTCTTTTCCTTTGGCTACCCTGGATACTTCAATTGTGCTCTCAACCTTATTATCATTCGGAGGCGGATCCGAACTAGCACCTTAATCCTTATTGGACACTGACTGAAGCAAATTAAACCTTGATTTACCTAAGGCAGTAGGGTTTTTCAACTGAGCAACAACTCCTCCTGTCTTTGATAACCCTACGTTTGCGTCCCGATGTTATCATCCAGGGTCCATAAAAGTCCTCCCCAGTGTTTAAGTCATTACATTTTCTTCAGCACGTGTAGCACCCACCGTTTCTGGGTTCACGGTCGTTATCTGTGACCTACTACATTGGGTCTTCGTCTGGCCATAAACGTCGCACTAAAAACAAATATTTTGCAAACCCTCATATTCTAATTTTTGAACGAAACCATCGATCCATACATATGCATGGGAGCAATGGTTTATTTAAATTCACAACAACAGCTAGCCTTATAATTTTACCCCTTTCTCCGGCTTTGGTATTATAATCGATTTTTATGATCTTACCAATCTCTGCAGTAAGGAGTTGGAACAAAGATTTAGTATAATAGTGGTATGGTAACCCCGATAATCGAATCCAAACAATAATCTGAGATGGATGACTATCTGAGGTGGCAAATTTCGGCTCCAAGGTTGAACTGTTAAATAACTACCGAATATCACCCAGGGACCTTCCGTTAAAACCTTCGTATAGTCACTAATACAATTCAAACCTTACTAAAAATAATCATCGTCCAGGTCAATTAGTTGAAATCGACCTTATGGCTGCCAAAAAGTAGTGCTTTTATTCTATAATGCCTGATAACTAATCGTTTTCTCAAGGAGACGAAATCATGTTATGGTCAATAGAGTCATGAACCTGGTTAGAGAATTAAATAACAAGGTAAGCCTCACTGCAATCGATAACCGCATCACCCTCTTGGATGATCACTTCCTCTTCATTCAGTTCTGGGAACGAAGACCGATTAACAGGGTCCTCTCCAAGTAAGGTGGCCGCATAGGATCTGCCAGTAGTAGGGAGACTAGGAGCAGCCTGGGGCAAACATGCCTGGGAATCGACCACTTCTTCCTTAGCCATCTCCCCTATAACAATATCATTATCATTACTCAATTCTCCTTCGAAGTAGCCATTCCGTTAGTCACCGTAGCAACATTCACACCAGAGTCAATTTATTCCTCTTTGTTTCTGGTTGTGAACCAATCACCAGAGGGGAGCCCGACTATTCTAGAGACGGTGGACTATCACTCCGGCCTCTGCCACTAATGGCGGTTGCAAACTCTCAAAATTGAATTTTAGTGCCAAAAAAATATTTAGTTAAAAATATATGCTTAATATTTTTTTCTTATACTTTTAGGTATCTATTATTAAAATTCCGTTAAATGACACTTATCATGTTTATATTTTTTTTATTTTAAATGAAATATTATTTTAAAATATTTAAAAAAATCAGAACCTAACACATGTTACTTAATGGTTTTTTAAAGGTAGACACCTAAAAATATAACGGATAAAATATTCACTTAACTTTAACAAAAAAATTAAGCATCAAACGCCAATTTTGAGTATAATTTAAGCACTTATTTTTATGTTATTACATGTAAAATTATAGCTAAAATATTACAAAAATAATGAATTAATATTTTATTTAAAATTTAGAAATAAAATTAAAAATTAATTATTTTTATTTACATATCACACAGGCAAAATTTTTGAAATAATGATGTGAAAATTTTTTTTTCTTAAGATAAACTGTTGAAAAATTAATTGTTGAGATAGGGCATTTGCAACGACCTCTGCAGATCGCCAGGTTGTCCAAGCGACCAAGAAAGGTCGCCAAGCAATCCATGCTTTCATGCGTGGTTTGCAAAAATGAAAGCTATGAATCTGGGTTCTATATTTTAGTTTTTTTAGGTTAAACTATAACAAAGACCACCCAACTATAGTTTTTTTCCATTTCGACAACTATTTTTGAATTATTGTCAATCAGATCACCTAACTTTTTTTAATTAATCACTGGTATCCGATCTATTGATCGACTAATCCAGATCGACAATTAATGGAAGTGATGACATGACAGTTAATAATGAAAGTATAATAATGATTTGATATTATGATTTAATAATGATTACTAAAAGTTATTTAATAATTATTAAATATTTAAATAGAATTTATTCAATTTAAATCGAATTTATAAATAGTTGAATTTATAACTAGTATGCGCTCCCTCATGCATGTTGCAATAATTTAATGTGATTTGCAGCAGTCCCTCCCCTCATTCATGCACAATAATTGCTGCAATAATTTAACGTGATTTGCAGCAGCCCATGTTGTGTTTATTGGATTAAAAAAATTAAACTCAAGTATTTTAAGTAATAATAACATGTGTTTGTTGCTAGTTGATTTCAAAGAGGCGTGAACCACATGCAAATAGGAGCATGGCCCACTTGATTAACTAGAGAAATTATAGGTAATTTTTTAATCATTTTATCTAATATGTTAATCGATTATATCGAATCGAATTTTGGGTAATTGTATAGACACTTGGGTAATTGTATTGATTAAATATAAATAACATAAAACTATTGATTTTACGAACCTTAAATCCTAAACCTTAAAATATTTTAGTTGTTGTTGAAAACCCTAGACCCTAAATCCTAAACTCTTAATATAAGATAAGTAACCCTAAATCCTAAGATATTTTGGTTATTACTGAAAACCTTTATAAATTCATGGTATGTTGAGGGCAATGAAAGGGGTAGAGGATGGCGATATCTACCATGATGGTGATTACAGATTTGTTTTTTGTAAAAAGAAATTGATTGGAGGGAGAATGGTTAGGGTTTAGGGTTTAGGGTTTAGAATTTAGGGTTTTAATAACAACCAAAATATTTTAAGGTTTAGGGTTTACAAAATCAATAGTTTTATGTTATTTATATTTAATCGATACTTAATTAAATTTATATATATATATATATATATATATATTCAACAAAAAAATATAACTTAAACTATTTAACTAACAAACTAATTAAATTAAATTAATAAAATCCCTCCAATAATAAATGATTAAAGGAAAATATTTGTAAATTATTAGATCTTCGAATTGAAGTTGAATTTATGTAATTATTAGATGGTGCCATGTCACCATTTGATTAAAGGAAAAATATTTAAATTAAATTAAATTAAATTAATAAAATCCCTCCAATAATATCGTGACACGTGTCCTCATATAATTGGAGGATTAAATATATTGAATTAATTTAAATTATGACCAATTTGATAGATTATGTAAGTAATAAGGACTAAATGTAAATTATAAATTTTATTAACTATCATGTCATCACTTCCATTAATTGTCGATCTGGATTAGTCGATCAATAGATCGGATACCAGTGATTAATTAAAAAAAAGTTAGGTGATATGATTGACAAGAATTCAAAAATAGTTGCCGAAATGGAAAAAGACTATAGTTGGGTGATCTTTGTTATAGTTTAACCTAAAAAAACTAAAATATATATAACCGAGATTCATAGCTTTTATTTTTACAAACCACGCATGAAAGCAATGATTGTTTGGCGACCTTTCTTGGTCGCTTGGACAACCTGGCGACCTGCAGAGGTTGTTCGAACCACCTGACAACCAAGGATATAACTGTAGCTAACGTCCTATTTCAACAATTAATTTTTCAACAGCTTTATCTCAAGAAAAAAAAATTTCACATCATTATTTCAAAAATTTTACCTATCACATATGTGATTAAAATATAATAAATAAACGTTGGGTGACTATAATAGGAATAAAATAAAATAAAATAAAAAGTGAACGATACTGTAATTTACACATAAAACGACAACTTATATATTTTTTGCCTTGTCCAATCCGAAAACTCCACCGAAGAAAAAAGATCTAGAAACTATTTCACATTCTCCTTTGGTCATTCCGCCGCTACATCCGCCCACCGCCCACCGCCACCATTACACAAAAAGCAAACTGGCTTATTCTCTTCGATTCCCCATTATACTCTCATAATTTCTCCGAATTTTATCCAATAAATGAAATTCTAGAATTAGGGTTTTGGGCACTCAATGAGGAAAAGAAAGAAGAGCAACATGGATGATTCCGAGGACTCGTTATCGAAATCAGTGAGCGAGACGGTGAACGGGTCACACCAGTTCACGATCGAGGGTTACTCCTTGGCGAAAGGGATGGGTCCCGGGAAATGTATTTCCAGCGATATTTTTACCGTCGGAGGTTAAGATTGGGCGGTTTACTTCTACCCCGATTGTAAGAATCCGGAGGATACCGCGATGTATGTTTCGGTTTTCATTGCTTTGGCTAGGAAGGTACCGATGTTCGAGCAATTTTTTGAGCTCACCCTTGTGGACCAGAGTGGGAAAGGGAATCATAAGGTTCATAGCCACTTTGATCGAGCATTGGGGAGTGGGCCTTATGCGTTGAAGTACAGAGGAAGCATGTGGAAACAGTTTTGAATTTGGAACTTAGGGTTTGGTTCATAATTTTATGTTTTCTTTTAATTATTTATTTGTTTGTTTCAGAAAGAATTTGATAATTTGTGGAGTTAATTGTTGTTTTTGTTTCTGTTATAATTATTAGATTTATATACATAAGCAAATTTTGATCCAAAATGGGGTGTTGAACTTGAGGTTTGTGTGATATGACATTGTTTATATGCTTTTGTTTGATGAATAGGTAAATGTGGGTTTTGTTTTAGGACACTTGTAGATCGAAGTTAATTACACTTAATTTGAGGATCCAAACATTAGACTAAAATTCACATAAGTAAATGGGTGGTTCTAGGGGCACTGACGTCAAACTCGGTTGTTTTAGATGAAATGATATGTAAGTTCCATTTGGTTCACAAATGTCTGTTGGGTCGTCGAAATATGTGCATGTAATTTCCATGATCATCAAGATCAAAGTTTGTTATGTATATTGTCATATTCGTCCCATGAGATGTTAACATTACATGGCAATAATATTGGGATCCATGTCTTATTTTGACAAAGCGTTGATTTTATGTTCTTTTCTTTCCTCCATGCATTCAGGGGTTATAAGCGTTTTTTCAGAAGAACAACCTTAGAAGCATCTGACTATATAAACGATGATTGCATAATCATGAACTGCACTGTTGGAATAGTCAGAACTCGCATTGAGGGGTTGAAACAGTGTTCTATTCATGTAACACCATCAGACATGGGTCAGAACCTTAAGGCTTTGTTAGAATCTGAGATTGGTTGCGATTTAATTTTTCAGGTTGGTGACGAGGCATTTAAGGCACATAAGTTGATCCTTGCTGCTCGCTCACCTGTTTTTAGAGCACAGTTTTTTGGCCTTGTAGGGGATCCTAACATGGATAAAGTAGTTGTGAAAGATGTTGTGCCTTCTGTCTTCAAGGTGGTGCTTCCTTTTTACTTTGTTTAGGATTTTGAATAATGAACCTAGAATTTATCATGTTGCTAAATCAAACCCTTGACAGTAATAATACTAAATATATGATTCTTCTTGAATCTTGATTCACTGAATTAGTAGTAGAAATATGATCCAATTTGCGGTTCTTATGCTTGCCTTGCCTATATGCAATGATTCAAGTATACGTTTTAGTTCTATAGATGTTCTATTTTCATTTATCGACTAATTTATTCTTATTCTCACTTCTCACAGGCAATGCTCTTGTTTATTTATACCGACAAGCTTCCGGATATTCAGGAGATTACAGGCTCCTAGGCTACATGTATGTCTACTAACATGGTGCAGCATATTTTGGCTGCTGCTGATCTGTACAATTTAGATAGGCTCAAAGTGTTGTGTGAGGCAAAATTGTGTGAAGAACTCAATGCTGACACAGTGGAATAAAGCCGTATGTTTGAAATTTGCTTCCACTTCAGCAAACCTGGGAGGTGCGTGTTGGTAGACACTACCGGTACATATTCCAGGTTATGTGAACTTGGTTCCTACTGTTTGCTTTCTTAAGTCTTTTGCTACCTCCCCATGCATATCTAACTCCTGGAAGATGCTTATATTTCAAGTACCAAACCTTTTTGAAGGTTAAGGCCTGAGGGATATATAATCGAATAACCTTCAAGAGGGTTTGGCACTTGAATTTTTTATTTTTATTTTTTGATAGGCACAAACTTGCTTATTTCTGTTGAAGTTGTACTTCTATATTATAATATAATCTAACATATTGCCGTGTTTGGCAGTGGTGTGACATAAACTAATGTATTCTTCCGAATGTTTTGCAGCGGTAATGCAATCATAAGGGTTCCGGCACTTGGAGGAATATTGCCCGTCTCTGTTGTCGGAGCTGTTGAAAGCCTCTGCATCTGTTGAGGAGTGCTCTAGTCTGCCATCATGCAAGAAGAGGAGTGGCAGCAGTCTGCCAGTCTCTATGGGAAGGATCTAGCAGCAGAAGCTCCCATGGAAGAATCGGAGATTCCGAATGAAAGGCGTGTTCGGAAGCGATGAACACAAATGGTAAGCATGTTTGAAGTGTTGCTAAGACAAAATCCATATTTTTCAAAGGAGTGCTTTTTAAACAAAATCCTAATATGTATTACGTGTTTTTAACTTGAATTTTTTATTCTAGATCCCACTTCGTCCTGTCCTGAACTCGAATTATGTCCATATACTCATCGATTATGAGTGTTTGAGATGAATTCCTAAGAAAAGTGAAATTTTGGAGGGGAATACAGAATTTCATTAGAACAGTCATTATGGAATAATGCTAATACACTTGTATATGTATAGAATCTGGCCAGAGAAAAGCACGCATAGCAAACCTTCTCTTGTAATAAATCACCAGCAGCAGACAACCCATATTCAGCCAAGAGCCTATCGAGCTTCCACTCCGGTATGTTCAGGTAATCCTTCATAGTATACCTTGGATAATGAAGTGGCATCTGAAAGAAGCTAACTCCATTCACTTGCTGCTTCTCACTCTCCATCTCCAAATCCGTTCTCGAAATCTCACTTTCAAGCTTTGAAGCTTATATCAATGGCGAAGCTTATATGTTGCAGGGTATCACGAGAATTGGTTGGTGCACCTTCTTGTGTCTCTTTGGTGCAGTGATGAGCTGTGCGTGTGTTTTGTTTTTTTAGAGGTGAAGATTGCATGAATAGTACCCCATCCGTGCATGGATGACTATGAAACCCCGATTCCCATGGATTTCTGTGCAGTTTGCAGGTTTTGAACCGTGGGTTAACTACTGGTTTAACCATCGATGAAAAATGGGTTGTAGTTTTTTTGTGTACTTTAAGTGGCATGAAATGTAACACGGTAACCATCTAACGCCAGACGTTGTCACACGTAAAAGCAATTAAGACAAAGACATGGCATTATTATGGTTATTATTGTGACCATCAAATGATCATAACTAGAAGTGTCCTATGAAAACCTAAAATCCCTTTTCCGAGAGATGAAGATAGATAAAAGCAAGTTCCAAGTTGGGGTTATTCCCAAACTCATCGTTGTTCTTAATGTGTTGTTCTTAACTAGATTTGGTATGTTATAATTTCCGATCTCATAACAAGGTTGGATTCGGGAAGGATTAATTTGATTTTTTTAATTTCGGGTCATTTTAAGTTTGATATTGTTATTTTAAGTTTAGATTATTTGAGTTTTTCAAGTCAAATTATTACATATTTTGTTACTTTGAATTATTTGATCAAATTGTTTTTAGTTTTGATCATTTTAAAATAAAATTGAAATATTTATTAGTAAGATACGATTATTTAATTTTGATTAATTAGGGATGATGACATGTTAGGATTGAATTTGATTCAACTTGACTCTCAAAATATATATTTTCTTAAAAAAATCTAAAAAAAACTACATAGAGGGATGTTACATAATTATATTTAAATTTATATAAGAAAATTATACTCTTATTGGTCAGCTCTTTTTTTTTTTTACTCTTAACTTAAACATGATTCTATCATTTAAAATTTGATCTGATCTGACGGATATGAATTTGATTTTCTTAAAAGTAATTTTAATAAATTATATTGAATCAAAATTCCGTTAAATACAATGACAAAATCAACCTGACTGACCCATTAATGGGGACGAGTTACGTGTGCCTTGCTAGTCCAATAGTTGAAGGCCCAACATGTTCCCAATGCAATCACATGTGATCCAATCGACATCAACTATTTGATTCTTGAGGTAGGCCAATGTCAAACAATGATTGGGCTTCATTTCTCCATCACATGATATGTTGTGCCTAATGATAAGCTCATCAATTTCAACCACATGATCGTGGGAGGGGCCCCAATCGGAATCATTTAACTTTTCTTTTCTCAACTCAAAACACAATATCAACATCATTAGAGATTTTGGGTCACACAAAAGTTTAACGGATAAACGTGGCCCTAAAATATTTGGTTTAAGCTAATTGACGATCCAAAAATGTTTTCGGCCTTTACGGATCCGCACCCCTTAGGCTTGAAAATTAATAGTTTATAATTTTAATTAGTTTTTTTAAAATATATTTCTATCTATACACCTGTTTTAGGGTTAGTTACGGGTCTTGTTCAATAGACCCGATTTTTAAAATTTAAATTTGGGTTTATTAAATCTCTCATGTTCGACTTATATAGGTCATCTTTTAGCAAGAAACATTATATATAGGATAATTATTTGTTACATAAATACAACTTAAATATACAAGATATTGTATTGAGATTTGAAAACATTATCAAACATACTTAATTAATGATACGACATGTATTGCATTATTACTTTAGATAAAGATGGCCTAAGCAGGGTGGGTGGGGGCAGTCGGCCCTATAAATTTAAAATTATTATATATTTTAGATTTTATTTCTATATATTTTCTATTGAAAATTTGTTATCGCCCTCTAGAATTTTATAAGTTCAAGTTTGAACCCCTCACACGCAATTTTTTTAAGTTTAAATTCACCCTCCTAACATGAAATTTTGTGCCTGTCCCTGACTTTAGGTGATATAATATATATTATTTTATAATTTTAAATGATGTGATATATCATATTATCAATTTTAGATGATATGATATATGTCACGTCACAATTAAACACCTATAAAATTATCACATTAACAATATATGATTATCATTAGCCAATTAATAGTTTCTATCTAATGTAAATTATTTTGATAAAAATTTAAAATATTAAAAGCTAAAATATGAATCGGAATAAAATGGCATTTATGCAAATGTTTGAGATCATTTTATTCTTATGCATTTTCTAAAAATATGAAAAATAAAAGTATTTTTTTATAATAAAACGACAACATAAAGAGATACAGGTGGTTACATTGTAATAATAATGTAGCGATTATTATTGACCTTTTTTTGCATGATTTGACTTGTGAACTAAATATGAGCAAACCACGAATCGTGCCAACCCTAGAGCTAAACAGAATGGTATTGGAATTTAATATAAATGCATAAAATGGAATTGTACTATTACCTATTACTACTTTTATTCTTGTTACAATGAGATGCCACTTTATCAGCAATAGTTGTTTCTTATTTCAACCCAGAGGATGAAAAGAAATGTCCCCAAATTTGTACCAATAATGCATCAACGTAGTATTCGTTTTAGGGTTTTCAAAAGACATCCGCTTCGTTTACATTGTTATTTTGTTAGGTTTTGGTGTTCTCACTATATCTATATCTGTATATTAAAGAAGACGTTATATCTTCTAATTTTCTTCTAATCGCGGCAAGTAACTTACACATTTTTAATAAACACTTTAACAAATATGAAATGCCCGTCCAGCTCAGTTGGTAGAGTGCAAGGCTCTTAATCTTGAGGTCATGAGATCGAGTCTCACGGAGGGCATTTCATAATTCGAAGGTCTCCCACGGAAGCTGCTCTCAACCTGACGTTGGATCATACCTCCCCCTTACCCCATTACATATGGGAAAAAATGTTAGCTAATTTTTTGTAACAAATATCTTATTTCAATAAATAAATTCTTTAATATCTTAAATAAGTCAATCTATTTTTCCGACACATTATCTAAGTATTTTTTTCCCATGATTTTGTTTTAAACTAATAAAATAATTTACACGTGTTAATTAAAAAATATAATTAATTGGTTTAGTAAAATAAAATACTAAATTATTTTATTTAAATTAAAAGAATTATCTCATAACAAATTTTTTTTATAAAACTTAATCTCAATTAATCGATTAATATATTAAATATAATTTATTTAAAAAATCATTAATTGAGATTAAATGACCTATAGATTATGTGTAAGGAGACTTTCAAAAAACCCCTTATATATCGACACGTGGAAAATCGCAATGATTAGAAGTGAATCTACTTCTGACACGTGTCGAAATTCAAATCAAACACGCCATCAACCACGAGCGCTATGTAACTTCACAATCAGGAAGTGAGAAGGAAAAAGAGGTAACGTTCCAGAAACTTCCTCTTCAAGTAATGGCTAGAAAACGCTGAGAAACTACCGGTTCATGTTACGCCACGTGGATTTCGATCACAGCGTGCGCATCCTACGTGGCACATCCCGTTCACTTGCAAATGATACGACCCCCCGCTTCTTCTTATTCGCCCCAAATTGTGGGCTTCTCACCAAAACGAAACTAAAACACTCCGAATAAATAAAAAAATAATCAAATAATATTTAAAAAAAAAGTGCTTCTTTTCCTTCTTTTTTTTGTTGGGAGATGAATGGAGAAGGAAAAGAAATCATGGAGGTGAAAATGGAGGAAGTAGTTAACAAACAGCGCGTGGTTTTCATGTGGGGATATTTGCCCGGAGCGTTACCTCAAAGGACGCCGCTTTTATCGCCGACTTTCGTGCGGCTTCCGGCTTCCGGCGGTTGCTCTTGGACCGACGTATGCGGTGGCGGTTGCGGATTCGCCATGGCCATTTCCGGTTTCTTTTCTTTTCAAATCTCTAAACTTCTCTTCTACCTTTTTTTTTAAATCTCTCTTGATTATGAAATCGATTTTTTCCAATATGATAAATTTTATTCTTAGTACGGCTTTTATTTTTTATGATGTGTAATTTTGGTTGAGTTGGTGGAGTCTTGAATTAGTACATTTTGATCTGTTTAGTCAGCGAGAAAATGTAGGTGAAGCAGAGGAAGAAAATTTTCCATTTTTTTCCGTTGTCTTTGTTTTGTCTCCCTTCGAAGTCAACTCAATTCAGTTAAAAGTTAGCGATATTGAGTTCATTCCGGCTCTTTGTTTTACTGAGTTTTTGACTTAATACATTTTGATCTGTTTGGTTGGAGAGAAAATGTAGAAGTAGAGGAAGAGAAATTTCAAAATTCTCACTGTTTTTGTTTACCTTGAAGTCAACTTGAGCTCTTTGTTTGGCTGAGTTTTAATTACAGATCTGTCTCTCTGCTTTACATTAGAAAAAGACGGCTTTCAAATTTCAAGTTGTTAATAGACAAAATGGAGCAGTGAATCAAACTTCTTTTTCTTGTTAATAGTGTTTTTTAGCTGAATTTTGGTAAGTACAAAAAAATTGTATGCATTATTTCGGTTACTAATGGTGCTTTTGTTTAAAACATTAGATTCAGGGAAGCTAATCACATGGGGTTCAACAGATGATTTAGGTCAAAGCTACGTTACATCCGGGAAGCATGGGGTATTCAATTGCACTATATGTTCCCTCTTTTTTCTTTTTCCTTTTTGTTGGGGTTATATTTATTTAACCTTAGCGTATTAAAACTTACATTCCTTTTTGTGTAATTTGCGTGTTCCACTTTCAGGAAATTCCGGAGCCATTTCCACTTCCAACTGAATTGTCCATAGTGAAAGCAGCAGCTGGCTGGGCTCACTGTGCTGCTGTTACAGGTAATACTGAGACTTCCCTACTTTGTTACTCTAACTCACTTGGTTTACTATAGGATACTTGGACTCGGGTGTGTGTCAGATACGAGCATTGCCCGAAATGAGTATTTTTTAATTTGTGTCAAACATGGGATAATTGTGTGTGTTAGATGTTTCACCTGTTTAGTCAAATATGACTTGTTTTTTAGGACTTCAACTAGTAGAACTAGGAAGTAGTTGGAACCTTGGTAAGTGACTAAGATGATAAGTCAATTCAATTTCTTATTAACAGAGAATGCAGAAGTTTACACATGGGGGTGGAAAGAGTGTATTCCCTCAGGGAAGGTATTTGGAGATTCACCCATGGGTACAAGCTTAGAGAAGGATGCATTTGAAAGACAGAACTCGTTTTTGGCGGAGCAAGGTAAACATCTTTTGGGTTAAGATAACAGATTTTGATATATGATCTTGTTGGTATACTCATTTTATGAAGGGTGAAATCCTTGAAGCGAGCCCTCGTTCTCAAGGCTCAAGATCAAGTGGTGGGACATTTTCTGCTGCTGATAGTAAAGGAGGAGGAGAGGAAAGTACAAAAAGAAGAAGAATATCATCAGCAAAACATTCTGCTGAAAGCTCATCATCTGGTGATGAAACTCTCTCGGCATTTCCATGTCTAGTAACTTTGAATCCGGGAGTAAGGATTGCAACTGTAGCTGCCGGTGGGCGCCACACTCTAGCATTATCAGGTACTTGTCCATCCCTTGAACTAATCAGTGAAATGGGTCTAGATTGGTTATATGACATTTCAAGCTGTAAATGGTTTCCTTTTATGAAGAAAGATACTGGATGAATCCTAATTTTCCCTAAGTTTCAGATGTTGGGCAGGTCTGGGGCTGGGGCTATGGAGGCGAGGGGCAGCTTGGTTTGGGTTCCAGGGTACGAATGGTATCCTCACCTCATCCTGTACCTTGTATCGAGCTCCCTTCTTTTGGGAGAAATAGAGCTTCTGCACTTTCTCGAGGGAGCTTGAGTTCAGAGATGCAGAGTTTTAGAGTTCCTGGAAGTTACGTAAAGGGGATTGCTTGTGGGGGGCGACACAGTGTGGTAATCACAGGTATGCCTTTTATCATTCCCTTGTTGAACTGGCTAAATTGCCATGAAAATTTAAACTACTGTATATGGTTACACTTGCTGGAGAATAAGTTATCCTGAATTCTGATGTAGTCTAGAAGTTGAAATGAGATAGGCCAGTAAATTGAATAAAATTTCATTAAATTATAAAGATTTAGGGTGATTAATTGAACAGGTATGGCTCATCTTATAATACATGGTTGGAGGCAAATTGATAACTTCGAAATTAAACCATCTCTTGTACGCTCATAGATCCATTGATCTGCAATATATCCATGAAAATGGATGAAGTACTGAAGTTGTAATATTAGTAAACCTCTTTGGATGTCTGGTTTTTAATGTATATCTTTATGTAATTGTTCATCTCAAATTAGATTGATACCATCATTAACATTAAGCAATTTGGTGCTTTAACAGATGCTGGTGCACTACTTACTTTTGGATGGGGACTCTATGGACAGGTAAGATGCAGTAGTCATAATTAAATTGTATCATTCTAGCATTGAATAGTTTGGTGAAGTGTAGCTCTGTTAAAAGAAAACATTCTCTCAAGTTTCCTTAAGGCTTAGCACTGTATTATTTTTTTACTTGAGCTGGTCATTCATCAATCATCACATCACAAAAAAAACATCCTCCAGAGGAGGTACCAGGAATAAAAAAAACTAACAGATGCTCTTGTGTTCCATCATCAAAGCAGATTATGGTGCTAATTTTTATCAGCACTGCCCTTTTCCTTTCTGAGATTCTAATCATATCATAGTATTGACACCACTCCCACCTATCTGTTCCCCTCATATTTACTTTTTCTTAAGTTTATTAGCTTAACAATAATCACCAAGGTCTACTCTAATTCTATTGTCACCCGCTCTCCCGGTCTATTTGCCTAAAAGTGCAACTATCTTCTATTATGGATGGATGTGCTTCACTTGAAGAAGACGTTGCTCCTTTTCTTCTGTTAATCAAATGCGTGATCCTTAATTAATTGTATATTCAAAATCTTGAGAACTGTTAACTGATTATGGCCTTCATTCATTCAAAAATAGTCCACTTCTTCAACTGGCATGTTCAGTGTTTCAATCCTTATATCCATCCCTGACATTGATTGAAATTTCTCAAATTAACTATTCTTCAGGATCGGTATGTAGGTAAAGTAGAAATTGGTGGAAAAAAAAGCTCAGTAAACTTGAAGATGAAGTTCAATCTAATAAGGGATAATCTTCTCAATTCCTTTTCCTATATTCATCTCTCCTCTGCTAGATTAAATGGTTATTCTGTCCTCAAGTGTTGTGATTTAGGAGTTAATTTTTTTTAATTGGTTTTTCAAGTGTGGGCAAGGAAGTACAGATGATGAATTAATCCCGGCATGTGTATCTTCCTTACTGGGGATCAGGATAGACTCGGTTGCTGCAGGACTGTGGCACACAGTTTGTGTGTCAGCAGATGGTGATATGTATGCGTTTGGTGGGAATCAGTTCGGGCAGTTGGGAACCGGAGGTGATCAGGCCGAGGTATGCACCGTGTTTCAATTCTTTGAATTCCATATTTTCCTCCAGTGATCTTTTTCCCCGACTGCAAGGAAGTTTCTGCATTAGTCTTATTGTTTGAATTTCAAAATCAGACTCTCCCGAGGCTCTTGGATGATCCAAGTTTGGAAAATACACATGTAAAAATTGTTTCGTGCGGAGCTCGTCACAGTGCTGTACTCACAGGTATGCTGGCCATGCATTTTTGGAACTCTTCACTGTTTCATTTTTTGCCTGTCTGTTGAATCTGTGCTTTGGTTGCTTGAAGAGGATAGCAAAGTATTCTGCTGGGGATGGAACAAGTATGGCCAGGTATCATGCTCAACACTTTTCAGTGATCAAACTAGCTGGCAGCTCGATTTTATAACACTATTCTTCGGTATCAAATTGATTTTCTTTTAAATCTGTATTTTAGGGGATAATCCTAGAGATTTTATGCACTCGTAAGTGCTTCAAAGTAGGATAGTCGGTAGTTTTGCATCTTCTCTTCTGTTCTGTTGTTGTGTTCTCAAACTAAAATCCTAAGTGCTTCGTGTCTGAAACAGCTCGGCCTCGGTGATGTGATTGACCGCAATATTCCATCTCAAGTTACCATCGAGGGTTGCCGCCCGAAAAACATTGCATGTGGATGGTGGCATACCTTGCTTCTAGCCGAGTCATCCACCTGAGTACCTTGACCGAGGCCTCGGAACAGTTTTGTTAGGTTAGCAGTTCTTTTGAGTCGATGCATTCTCTAAGTTATTTGTATATGTACATACTATAGCTTATATATACACAAAATGCATGCATGTTCCGATTCTTTCATGGCTGAGGTTCACCATGACTAGGATGACTATTACAATCGAGATGTAAAATATAAGTAGGTCCATTGTGTATATTTGTAGCTTTCATATATATATAAATTCAAACTATACTATCATTAATTGTTTTTGTAATATTATTTCCTCATATATCAAGAGTTTCTCCAGGATGATTTCTCTTTTCACTACCAGAAATCTACCTAAGTTGAAGCAGATTCGGTAAACACTTTGTCCGATGCCGGTTCGGACAGCAACCGGAGATCCAGCATTGAGTTTCATTTTCCCGGAAACCAAACAGTATTTTCAGTCAGGCAAGTAGAAATGTATTAAAATTAAGACCATAAATGACCGGTAACTGTGGGTTTTATTTACTCTCTTTTTTCTTTATGGGAACATTTTAAAGTTTGATTAAAGGAGCTCAGGGGTTTGCCTTTGAAAAATATGGAAGTGATTTGTTGCTGGTTGGTTCCACCATTAATGGGGCAACATAACGCTGGGAGAATAAATAGTATTCATCTTTAAGAATTTGATGGTTTCGTAAATCCGAGATTAGGAGTATTAGTCGTTTTTATTCGGATATGAATGTGAAATACATGATATTCTAAAATCAAATAAGACAATAGTTGATATTCTAATATTTAAAATCAAATAAGACAATAGTTGATTAAGTGGGAATGAAGTAGTAGATCCTTTGAATAATAATTTTAATATTTCTAAGAAAATCTTTTGGGTTGGAAGGGTCATCCTTGTAACATCCTCAATACCGGGTTAGTGATCAAATTGTTAAATTTCAGAATTTAGTGACTGAAGTAGAATAATTGAATAGTTCAAGGACTTATATGGAAAAATGTTGTGTAGGATTGAATTGTAAAGAAGAAGAAATTGAAGGACAAAATGGTCTATTGGTAAGGAAAAAGAATTTAATTTGGGCTATGGTTATATTAACCTTCGTGGAAGGCAATGAAGCAAAAATCTAAGCTTCCAGAGATATCTTCTTCTTCTCTCTTCTTTAAACGTGAAGGTCCCAAAGTAAAGGTAAGTTTCATTGTTAATTGATAATTAGTTGAAATTCAAGTTTGATTTTGATTATTAGGTGATAATTAAGTTTAATGAGAGCTTAAATTGTCTTGAAACAATAAGATGAAGAGAATAGAGGGAATTATAGAAAAGAGGGAGTAAGTGAAATTTTGGAAGATGGTTCTTTAATGAAGTTTGAGATTGAATTTGACTTGTCATCAACCTAATTAACATGTATGAAGTGTTAGAATTGAAATTAGAACATGTTGCAAAGTTGGTGTAATTCTTGAATTACATATGAAAGATAGAATTTTGAGGTTTAAAAGGTGATAAATGAGTAATAATGGATTTAAGTATATGGATGTGAGTTAAATATGTAAGGGGAGGAAATATGAAGTTTTTGAGCTAAGTTGAGTAATTTTCGTGCATAAAATGTGAATTATGGGTTGGTGTGTATCGGTACACATTTAATATGTATCGATACATCAATGGTAAATTTTCAGAAAATGTTCAAAGTATACCGATACACAGGAAGTGTATTGATACACCTCTTAAAATGAAAACATTGAATGTAATTTGTATATCGATACATAGGTAGTGTATCGATACACACGTTAAGGAATGTACCGATACACTATAGTGTACCGATATCTACCTTAAATAAAAGATGAAAGTAGCCTTTCTTTTAGTTTAAGGAATGAAAGATTAGAGTATATAAATTAGAATACTGATATGGATCCATGTATTATTGTGTAGATATAGAACGTAATCCCGTTCTGGAACAATCGAAGAGTTAGGATCAAATCAAAGCAAACAATGTTAAGGTGAGTGCATAATATATGTATAATTTAATGGAAATAAGACTTGCGATAAGTCTATTTCCTAGATTAATTTCATAGTATAATAGTTATGAACATGCATACATTATAGTCTTTGTTAAATATACATAAGTAATATATGTGTATATATGATTCACTATATGTTATATGACTCATATGAATGCATTCAAATACTTGTGTCATAGAATATGATATGGATGATCATATGTACATGTGAAATGTGATAGAAGAAAATATATTTGTGATTACTATGGAAATGATATAAGTACATGTTTATATGAAGTAAAAAATTAATGCCCATGTTATGTAATATGAGAGCTCTAGGTATAGTTGGCATGCCAAGAGTCGAGGGTTTCATAGGTCATTTGAGACAAATCTCATATGTCACTCAGTGAGACTTATACGAGCTGTGGTGACAGCAGCAGATGTGCATAACCTCTATGTACTTGAATACCTTAAGTTCTCAGTATATACATGGGCCATTAAAGATACAATATGAGAAAATTTTGGGTGATGTTATATGTTTGTTTGGTGATATGATATTATATGATATGTATGTGTATTAAAGATAATAATAAAATGAAAAGATAAAATGGATAAACGATGATAATATATTATAAGTTTATGAATTAAATATAGTTTTGGTGTTAATAAAAATTTAAATTTAGTATGCTTTTTTATAATTGTATGTACTTTGAAAAGTCAATGTGACACATTGGATTCGTATTCGAGTTGGGTACGAGTTGAAGGTGTTACATTTAATGGTATCAGAGCTACAATTTAGTCGATTCTCGGCATAAACCAGAGTCCAGAGTGTCTTAAAAAGTGTACATGCCAATATAGTAATAAGAACATCTGATCTGATAAGAGTAATGAGTATGTTGTTTAGCTAATGGAGATTTTTGGTTATATCTTATTAGATGTCCGGACAAGATAGCTCCCGAAGTGAAGTAGGAGATGAAAGGCTAGTCGAAAGTAGTAATTCACATGCCCTGGCCAGGCAAGGTGAAGAACAAACACCTTTTGGAGTGCCTGTACAAGACCAAGACGTCTTCTTCAGGACGTTGGACGTAATCTTGACGTGTTTCCAACCTCTTGCCTCCTCAACGCAGAGGATGAATGTTGCAAATGAGCTAAAGGGATTAGGAGCTCCTGAGTTCAAAGGTGAAACTGAGGAAGGTCATGTTGCTGCGGACCTTTGGCTTAATGACGTGAAGATCATGTTAGAGGGACTCCACTGTTCTGATGTGGAGAAACTGGACGGAGTGGTCTCCTTGCTTCGTGGGCAATCGAGAATCTGGTGAACAAATGTCACCTTGAGGATGACCAGTGATCAAGTGACATGGTCTCTGTTTCTGGAAGAGTTCGGCATAAGTACATAGGAGACCAGTTCATCAAGCAAATGAACCAAAAATTCTTAAATTTGAAGCAAATGAACCACATTGTTATGAGTATGAGTGCGAATTCAATAAGTTAAGTCGCTTTGCAGCAGAATTGGTGCCTACAGAGAAAGATGCATGCGAGTGGTTTGTTGAGGGCTTGTGTCCAAGGCTAAAAGAGATGTTGATTGTGCTGAACCTGTCCTCGTTTCAAGAAGTAGTAAATCGTGCTAAATCCCTAGAGAGAGCTCATAATGAACTGTTTGGGGAACAAAGATCTCAACCGTAAAAAAGAACTAGAGTTCCATCGAGTTCTGCACCGCCTAAGAGAGGTAGAGATTCTTGCTTTCGATCTCAAGCGAGGTCAGAATCTGTGGCATCCTCTACTAGAGGATCAAATCAGGTAAGAACTAGACAAACTCAATCTGTAGGGTCTGGTGATGGGCGAGTACACCAGAGTCAAGTTAGACAGTGTCAGATTTGTGGAAGGAATCATAGTGGGATATGCAGAGTCAAAATAGGAGCTTGTTTCTGATGTGGGGAAACAACATATTTCATGAGAGACTGTCATTTGAGGGCCGGAGAACCTGTTCCACCGGAAAGATCTTCTTCAATATCTCTGAGGGGGCGAGGTAGAGGAAGGGGTAGAAGTCAACCCAACCGAATCCTCTACTCAGCAGGAAGTTAGTTCCACTGCTCGAGTGTATAACCTCAAAACTAATAAAGACCGGGATGACCCAGAGATAATAACATGTACCTTTTTACTATTTGATAAACGTGTTATCGTATTGATTGATCTGGGGTCTACATATTCATACATTAGTAGTAAGATAGTGAGAGAATTGAACATTCTGCTAGAAGTTACTAACGATGAGGTGATAATAATGAATCCATTAGGATATAATGCTCGTGTGAATTTGGTAAGTCAGGGATGTCTCATACATGTTCAGGGAATTGAATTCCCTGCTAATCTGATGAAATTACCTTTTGACGAATTCGAGGTGATTCTAGGAATGGACTGGTTATACCATTATCATACAAATGTTGATTGTAGATTGAAGAGGGTAACGCTAATCAGTTCAGATAGATTGTAAGTGGTAGTTTTTAGTGAAATATGGAATCCATTAGCAAACATCATCTCGGTGATGTCAGCAAAGAAGCTATTGCTACATGGATGTCAGTGTTTCACGGCTAATGTACTGGATACTAGAACCAAGGAAAAAAGATTAGAAGAAATCCCTACAGTCAAAGAGTTTCCCGATGTTTTTCCAGTAGAATTACCAAGGTTACCTTCGGATAGAGAAGTGGAGTTCCAAATTGAAATAATGTCTGGAACTGCACCCATTGCCATGGCACCATACAGAATGGCTCCAAAAGAGTTTCAAGAATTAAATATACAATTACACGAGTTGTTGGACAAAAGATTCATAAGACCGAGTGTTTCGCCATGGGGAGCTCCAGTATTGTTTGTTTAAAAGAATGATGGGTCAATGCGTCTCTGCATCGACTATAGGCAACTCAATAAAGTAACCATTAAGAATAAGTATCATCTCCCTACAATCGATGATTTATTTGACCAGTTGAGAGGAGCTTATGTTTTCTCTAAGATTGATTTGCGATTTGGATATCATCAGTTGAAAGTTCAGTAAAAAGATATTCCAAAGACTGTATTTAGAACGAGGTATGGTCACTATGAGTTCATTGTGATGCCTTTTGGAGTTACAAATGCACCAGCTGCCTTTATGGATTTAATGAATAAAATATTTCAACCATATCTAGACCAATTTGTAGTGGTTTTCATCGATGACATATTGGTGTATTCAAAGACGAAAAAAGATCATAGTGCACACTTGAGAACATTTTTGCAAATTCTACGAGACAAGAAGTTGTATGCCTAGCTATCCAAATGTGAGTTCTGGTTGAATGAAGTGATATTCCTCAGACATGTGATTTCCACGGAATGAATTTGAGTAGATCCTCAAAAAGTAAAAGCTATTCTTGAATGGGAGGTTCCCAAGAATGTATCTGAAGTTCGAAGCTTTATGGGACTTGTGGGTTATTATCGAAGGTTTGTTAAGAACTTTTTGGTGATCGCTTTACCTTTGACTAAGCTGATGAGAAAAGGTGTAACATTTATGTGGACTCCTGAATGTCAAGAAAGTTTTGACATGTTAAAAACGATTTTGACAGAAGCTCCAATACTAGTTCAACCGGAGTCTGGTAAAAATTATGTGGTGTACAGTGATGCATCCCATAATGGCTTGAGATGTGTATTGATGCAAGAATGTAAAGTGGTGGCGTATGCATCGAGGTAGTTAAAACCGCACGAGAAGAATTATCTTACGCATGATTTAGAAATGGCTGCAGTGGTGTTCGCTCTTAAAATCTGGCGTCACTACTTGTATGGTGAACGATGTTACTTGTATACATATCATAAGAGCCTGAAGTATTTAATGACTCAAAAGGAATTAAATTTAAGGCAAAGAATATGGTGGAATTTCTAAAAGACTATGATATAATAATTTACTTCCATCTTGGAAAAGCAAATGTAGTAGTAGATGCTTTAAGCCAGAAGACGTTTGCAGCCTTACGAGCTTTGGATGCTAGGTTTTCATTGAATGATGAAGGTGCTTTATGTGCAGAATTATCCCTTCGGCCATCGTGGGTAGACAGAGTCAAGGAATTGCAAGCTAGAGAAGAAAAGTGTTCAAAAAGGTTACGACAAGTACAAAATTGAGAGCTTGTTGATTATGAGATTAATATGAATCTATACTTTTGAGGGAGACTAGTAATTCCAGATAATGATGAATTGAAGAATGATTTGTTAACAGAAGCTCATTATAGTCCATTGACGATGCACCTAGGAGGAAACAAAATGTACATGGATCTCTAGAGTCGATATTGGTGGCCTGGAATGAAAATGAACATTACGGAATTCGTATCTAAGTGTTTGACTTGTCAGCAAGTAAAAGCTTAGCATCAGGTTCCGTTAGGATTGTTGCAACCAATGTCTATTCCTCAGTGGAAGTGGGAGAATGTAACGATGGATTTTGTAACAGATTTGTCTTTGACTCCAAATAAAAGAGATTCAATATGGGTGATTGTAGACAGATTGACTAAGTTAGTTTATTTTATTCCGGTTCGAGTTGATTTCTCCATGGATAAATATGTCGAACTGTATATTAGAGAAATTATCAGATTACATGGCGTACCAACTTCTATTGTTTCGGATAGATATCCGAGATTTACGTCGAGATTTTAGAAGTCGTTACAAGGAGCATTGGGGACTCGATTGAATTTTAGCACAACATTTCATCCTCGGACTGATGAACAATCTGAACGGATTATCCAAATTCTAGAGGACATGCTAAGAGCTTGTGTAATAGAATTCAAGGGATCGTGGGAAAGGTATTTTCTACTTGCCGAATTTGCGTACAATAATAGTTATCAATTAAGCATCAAAATTGCTCCCTATGAAGCTCTTTATGGAATAAGATGTCGTACGCCCTTGAATTGGTTTGAGCTTAAAGATAAAGAAGTTCTCGGTCCTGAGTTTATTCAAGAAGTGGAAGAAAAGGTCCAAGTGATTCAGAGTAATCTCAAAGCAGCAGTTGATAGACATAAATCTTATGCTGATCTAAAGAGGAAGGAGATAGAATATCAAATTGGAGACAAAGTGTTTCTCAAAGTATCTCTTTGGAAGAAGGTTTTGAGGTTTGGACATAAGGGAAAACTTAGTCTCAGGTTTATTAGACCTTATGAAATCATTAAGAGAGTTGGACCCGTGTCATATCAATTAGCTTTGCCACTTGAAATGGAAAAGATACATAATGTCTTTCATGTCTCAATGCTTCGGAAGTACAGATCTGATCCCTCCCATATTGTGACTCTAGAAGAGATCAAAGTTCAATCAGATTTGACGTATGAGGAAGAACCGGTTAAAATCTTAGCTCACGAGGTTAAGAAATTAAGGAACAAGACTATTCCATTGGTTAAAGTCTTGTGGAGGAATCATAAGGTAGAGGAAGCAACGTGGGAGTGTGAAGAAGACATGAAGAATCAATACCCCCATCTCTTTGCGCATTAAAAATTTGAGGATGAATTTTCTTAAGGGGGAGATTTGTAACATCCTCAATATCGGGTTAGTGACCAAATTGTTAAATTTCAGAATTTAGTGACTGAAGTAGAATAATTTAATAGTTCAAGGACTTATATGGAAAAATATTGTGTAGGATTGAATTGTAAAGAAGAAGAAAATGAAGGACAAAATGGTCTATTGGTAAGGAAAAATAATTTAATTTGGGCTATGGTTATATTAACCCACGTGGAAGACAAAGAAGCAAAAATCTAAGCTTCTAGAGATATCTTCTTATTCTCTCTTCTTCAAACGTGAAGGTCCCAAAGTAAAGGTAAGTTTCATTGTTAATTGATAAGTAGTTAAAATTCAAGTTTGATTTTGATTATTAGGTGATAGTTAAGCTTAAGGAGAGCTTAAATTGTCTGGAAATAATAAGATGAAGAGAATAGAGGGAATTAAAGAAAAGAGGGGAATAAGTGAAATCATGGAAGAACGTTCTCTAATGAAGTTTGAGATTGAATTTGACTTGTAATCAACCTAATTAACATGTATAAAGTGTTAGAATTGGAATTAGAACATGTTGCAAAGTTGGTGTAATTCTTGAATTACATATAAAAGATAGGATTTTGAGGTTTAAGAGGTGATAAATGAGTAATAATGGATTTAAGTATATGGATGTGAGTTAGGAATATGTAAGGGGAGGAAATAGGAAGTTTTTGAGCTAAGTTGAGTAATTTTCGTGCATAAAATGTGAATTCTGGGTATGTGTGTATCGGTACACATTTAATATGTACCGATACATCAAGGGTAAATTTACAGAAAATGTTCAAAGTGTACCGATACACAGGAAGTGTATCGATACACCCTTTAAAATGAAAACATCGAATATAATTTGTGTATCGATACATAGGTAGTGTATCGATATACAAGTTAAGGAATATACCGATACACTATAGAGTATACCGAGACCTACCTTAAATAAAATATGAAAGTAGCCTTTCTCTTAGTCTAAGGAATGAAATATTAGATTATATAAATTAAAATATTGATATGGATCCATGTATTATTGTGTAGATATAGAACGTAATGCCGTTCTGGAACAATCGAAGAGTTAGGATCAAATCAAAGCAAACAAGGTTAAGGTGAGTGCATAATATATGTATAATTTAATGGAAATAGACTTGTGATAAGTCTATTTCCTAGATTAATTTCATAGTATAATAGTTATGAACATGCATACATTATAGTCTTTATTAAATATGCATAAGTAATATATGTGTACATATGATTCATTACATGTTATATGACTCATATGAATGTATTCAAATACTTTTGTCATAGAATATGATATGGATGATCATATACACATGTGAAATGTGATAGAAGAAAAGATATATGTGACTGCTAAGGAAATGATATAAGTACATGTTTATATGAAGTAAAATATTAATGCCCATATTATGTAATATGAGAGCTCTAGGTATAGTTGGCATGCCAAGAGTCGAGGGTTTCATAGGTCCTTTGGGACATACTCATAGGTCTTTCGGGACATATACATAGGTCCTTCGGGACAAATCTCATATGCCACTCAGTGGGACTTATACGAGCTGTTGTGATAGCAGATGTGCACAACCTCTATGTACTCGAATACCTTAAGTTCTCAGTATATACATGGGCCATTAAAGATACAATATGAGAAAATTTTGGGTGATATATGTTTGTTTGGTGATATGATATTATATGATGTGTATGTATATTAAAGGTAAAAATAAAATGATAAGATAAAATGGATAAATGATGATAATATATGATAAGGTTATGAATGTAAATATAGCTTTGGTGTTAATAAAATTTTAAATTTAGTATGGTTTTTATAAATGTATGTACTTTGAAAAGTCAATGTGGCTCTTCGGATTCGTATCTGGGTTGGGTACGGGTTGGGGGTGTTACAATCCTTGTTTTGTAATACTTAATTTGAATTAATCAATTAGATATAAGCAACAATTATAACAAAAAAATTAAGATGTTGTAATGTTACTTGCAAAAAAAGAAGAGGCAGAACAGTGAGAGCAGTTCAGTCGTCAATGATACATATTGTCTTTGTTAATAATGTGAGTAAAAGGATTTATCCGTTAACATTTAAGAAAGCGTTCCAGGAGTATGGTGCAGTGTCAGATGTGTTCATTGCGTTAAGAAGCAGAAGGAGACTCTTAGTTGGTTCTACATTTGCGTTTGTTAGGTTTAGAAGCAAGAATAAAGCTAATTTAATAGTTCGAAGGGCATATGAGAGGTTGGTGGATGGTTACAGAATTAGAGTTTATCATGATAAAGCATCTGAATAAAAAAGTAACAGATTTGAGTATGGAAAATCGGTTAAGTAGGTGTGGAAACCGACTATAAGAGATTTCAAGTCATTTAGGGATGTTTTGGGCGGTCAGAATGATGAAGTTGGATTGTCATAGGAAAAGGTTACAGCAAATCAACAATTTAGGATAGTAGAATCTGGTGCTGTTGTTCATGTCAGTATTTCGGAAGAATGCTCTCCAAACTTAAGTCCGAATAGTCAAACAACTAGTTCAAATATAGTGGTTCCTAAGAATGAGTTACGGTGGAGAGAGAGTTGTTTGGTCGGTAAAATTAAAAGGGTGTATAATGAGGACATAATTCATACAGCCTTCAAAGCAGAAGGTTTTTATGTAAGGGTTAGTTATTGGCACGAAATGCTAGTGGTTATCCAGTTTAAAGGGGAAATGGAGCGTCATGTGTGCTGGGATAGAAGAGAGGATTGACTTCGAACCTGGTTTGATGAAATGGAATTCTTAGAAGGATATGAGTAAAGAATCAAAAGAAAAATATGGGTTGTTTTGAAAGATGTTCCAGTGATAATATAGAGCAATAAGTTCTTCAACGGATTAGGGAGCTTGTGGGGTTCAGTTGTTTAAACCATGAAGAAACAAGAAAAAGAGTTAGATTCGATGAAGCTAGGTTGCTTCTGGAGATTCAGTGTGCATGGCAGTTCTGGAGAAATGTCCTGTTATCATTAATGGTAGGGTTTTCACCATTAAAATTCTTACGGAGGTCCACGAAGAGGGAAGAGTGTTCATTGATGGCACTCCGACTGGTGGTGGAGCATGGCAACCAGAAGTCGACGGAGATGATATGTTTCCAAGGCTGCAGGAGGAATTTACTGCAGATGCTGATCTCGATGCAGGCATTAATGAAGAAAGAATTAATGATGCGCAAAGCCATAGGAGTGATAACGGTGATCTAACAAGTAGGAATCCACATGCAGCTCCTTACGCGAGAAATATTGAGGTTGTGGTTGATGGTTTACACGATGTGCCAATCTTGTCTAATGAAGAGCCTATTAATCAGTTGGTTAATGAAAGTATTGGATTAGTAGAAATTAATAGAGAGCCAACCCATTTTGGAATAACCCAATCCATCTCTAATAGTTCAAGGCTATTAGAAGTGCCAATAGAAGAAGTTTCATCTATACAAGGCCGAGTGGAAGGAATTCGGGAAATAGCATATGTGTTTAACAAAGAAAAAGTACCATTTATTTTTGAAGGTGTTACAATTTCTGTTGTGGGCAATTTAGATAATGGTGTTAGTAATGATTCATATCTGCAGAATGGAAGACAGTCACATTCAAAAAATAATTCCATAAAAAAAGAGTGCGAATGGAAGCAGGGAGAGGATAAATTCTGGAAAAGCTCAAAATTGGGTTGGTCCTTCCAGTGGGGATAATTTCGGTCAGTCTCTGGGGATTGAAATCGAAGCTAAGGCATCCTTAGCGGTGGCTGATTCTTTGGGTGTGCAGTTTGGAGCTTCAAGGAAGATGGTGCTTTAGAGAATGGAGTTCGTTGAACAATTGGGTAAGCCTTGATACTGTTATAGAGTTATGGGTAAACTTTGCTTGTGGGTTTTATCTTTATTTTATGGGATTAAGTTTATATGTATTATCGTGGAATATTAGAGGGTTGGGTAAGAAGGAGAAAGTTATAGCAGTTAGTCGGGTTATTGAATCAAATAAAGTTAATGTGGTGTTGCTACATGAATCTAAAGTTTTGAGTATACATGTTGTTGTAGATAGAAGGTTAAAGGGTAGGATTGTTAGGGAGTTAGCTTCTGCTCCGACAGAAGGTGCCTCAACTGGGTTGATTTCATCATGGGATAGAAATGTTTTTAATGTTAGCTGCCAAAATGTTTTTAGGAGATTTATTATGTTAAAAGGTTTACTTGTTCAACATAATTTGGAAACAAGTATTATCAATGTTTATGGTCCTAATGCCTATGGTGAAAGAGTGTGCTTTTTCGAATAGTTAAATAACATTATTGAAAATCTGAAGGTACCGGTTATTGTGGGCGGGGATTTTAATATCGTGAGGTCGGACTTGGAAAGAAGAGGGGACCACGACATCTCAGCTTCAATGATGGTTTTCGAAGAGTTCATTTCGAAATGGGATCTGGTTGATGTTCCAATATCGGGCAGCGTGTTTACATGGTTTAGGGGAGGGTTGAGTACAATTGCTAGTAGGCCTGATAGATTTCTAATTTCAGTCGATATTGTGTGTTTAAGTCCAAATCTATTGCAAGTTACTCTCCATAGAGGGTTTTCAGATCATAATCATGTCATGTTGTGTGAATGGAATATAAAAAAGGCTCGCAAGCCCTTCAAATGGTTTAACCATTGAACAGACGATCCCATTCTTGCTGATAAAATTAGGGTGGTATTCCGAGCTAATAAAGGTAAAGATCTGAATCATGTTTTGTTGTTAGCAAAGAATGACTAAGGAATGAGATAAGGTGATAAGAATACTAAATTCTTTCACCTAACTACTGCGGTAAGAGGCAGAAGGAATCAGATTTCGAAACTGAAGGTGCACAATTCGGTTTTCAAAAATCAATCAGGGATTCAACAAGTATTCGTCAACCATTTCCGCTCTTGTTATAACGATGTGAATATTATTCCTGTAAAGAGGTTTGATGTACCGTTTAAAAGGCTCAATTCCGCCAATAGAAGGTGGATCGAAAGCCCATTCTCGGAAGAGGAGATTTGGCTAACAATCAAGTCTTTGGATGGAACAAGAGATCCGGGACCGGATGGTTTTAGTTTGGATTTTTTAAGAAATTTTGGAAGGATATTAAAGATGATGTGTTAAAGTTTATAGATGATTTTTATTGGGGAAAAATTACATATTTCTCCTTTAATAAGTCGTTCATTGCTCTCATTCCGAAGAAAATTCAAGTTGTCTATCCCGAAGACTTCATACCAATATCATTGGTGAGGAGTATTTATAAAATTGTGGCGAGCGTATTGGCGAAGAGAATGGCTTCTTGCATAAACGAAGTGATTGGCGAGAACCAATTTGCTTTTATGGCCGGAAAACATATTTTAGATTTCTCTTTGATCGCGAATGAGGTTATTGATGATTTGATAAAAAAGAAGAGTGAAGCAGTCATGGTAAAAGCAGATTTCAGTAAAGCATACGACAAAGTCGACTGGGATTTTTTGAATCTAATTTTAAAGAAAATGGGATTTGGCAAAAGATGGAGGAAATGGATTAATTTGTGTATTTTGATGCCAAAGATTGTTGTTTTGATTAACGAGTGTCTGTCGAAATGTTTTTCTATTAAAAGGGGCCTTAGGTAAGGCTGCCCACTGTCGCCATTTCTGTTTAATGTTGTGGGCGAGGCACTTAGTGAACTGTTGAAGAAAGCGGTTGTATTCGAGGTGTGTAGAGGGGTTCATATTGGAATAAGAAGATTAGGTGTTTTCCACATCCAATTCGCTGACGATTTAATTCTATTTTCGGAAGCAAAAAAAGATAAGATCAAAAATTTGTATCGAGTACTAAAAAATTTCGAGGTTGTAGCTAGACTGAAATTAAATATGCAGAAGATGAAATTATTTGGTATTAATGTGGATGATTACAGAGTTAAAGGGTGGGAAGATTCAATGTATTGCAATTGGGCAAGGTTGTCTACGACCTATTTGGGGCTTCCGTTAGGTTATAAAAAAACCTTAAGCTGATATGGCAACCTATTGTGGATAAAGTTAGAACCCGTCTCCAAAGCTGGAAAGGTAAGTTACTCTCTTTCGGGGGAAGGATTACATTGATTAAATCCGTGTTGGTGAATTTACTGGTGTATTATATGTCTTTATTTTCTATGCCTAAATCCAAAACAGAGATGATTAATAAATGTATAACTAGATTTCTATGGAATGTTAAGACTGATAGAGGTATTCATTTGATTAAGTGGGACATGGTTTGTGGTCCAAAATCTCATGGTGGTCTAGTTTTTTTTTGATATTAAGGATAGAAATCGAGCTTTGATGAATAAATGGATTTGGCGATTTAGTGATGATATCGAATGCTTATGGAAAAAGATTATTGTTGCGAAGTATTATTATGATCCAGATGCGATTTTACCAAAAGGTATTATCTCTCAAAGTTTGACTGGGGTGTGGCATAATATAGTGCATCTGGTGTTGTTGAATGATGATGTTTTTTCCTGATGTACGGTGCGTTATGTGGAATGGTTCCAGAATAGATTTCTGGTCCGACCATTGGACTGAAGTTCGTTCTTTAATAGTAGATTTCCCTAGAATATGGGATGGTTATTAAAAAACAGGGCACGATTAGTGAGTTTGGGAGTTGGGCGAATGATGTATGGATATGGAGGATTGAATTGAGGCGTGGATTGTTCGAATGGGAATTGGCGATTTGGAATCATTTTAATCAAGTTCTGAACAGAGGTGTTTGTGCAAGTCATGGTTTAGATAGATTAATGTGGTTAGGTGCTTCCGATGGCAAATATAACTCTAGAGATTTCCGCATCAAGTTGGCTTCGGTTGGTAAGATAGAAGACCCTATTTGGAAAAAGGTTTGGAATAAGTTCATTCATCCTAAAGTGGTTACTTTTGTCTGGAAAGCGGTTTATAATAGGCTGCCGGTTGCGACTGAACTGATTAAGAAAAGGGTTAACGACAATGTTCAGTTCCTATGCTTATTTTTAAAGGTCACCCGGAAGATGTTATTCATGTGCTATGCCACTGTAATGTTGTTTGGCAAGTGTGGCAAAGGTGGTGTAACTTATGGAAAGTTAGGTTCATTTCCCCATGAATGTTAAACATCTATTAGAGATATGGTCGTCACAGTATATAAGAAGGAAAATTAGGAATTTATGGCAACTTGGTTTTTTCGGCTTGATTTGGCAAATTTGGTTGTGCAGAAACAAGTCTAGGTTCAATGACTTGTCATTCTCAGTGGATCGGATTTTCAATATGGTTTTATTGCAGATAGGGGTTTGGGCTAATATCTTGTGGCCATCTTTGGTTCCACATGCTCTAGATTTTGTGAGTAGTCCGGATTCCATTATTTTTGGCTATGATTATTGGTGAGCATACTGCTCTTGTGTTGGTTTATCCAGTATCCATAGAAAGGCTTATGCTTAAATGTTATATATTTCTGAGGTTGTAGTATGGTTTGTTTTTCTGGCTGGATGTGCGTTAGTTCTTTCTGTGTTCCATGCAGAGGGTCTGTAGCTATATAGTAAGTTATGGGCGGTGTAAGTGGATTAGTCTCAGCTTTATGGTTTGTTGTAATAGGGACTATGGTCGTATTGTTATTTTTCATTCCAAGGTTCACTCTTTTTCTTCCATATAGATTTAGGGAGGTTTTTTTAATGAGGTCATTGGGGTGGTGTACTTTGTGATATCATTAATACAAAGTACACTTTTTCAACAAAAAAAAAAAAGAAGAAGAAAAATCGTAGATTGAGTTGGTTTGGTTTGGATTTATTTCAAAGGTGTTTCAAAAGACACAGCGGCTAATAAAATAATACCAACACGTTTTATCCATCCAATTACTACTTCAAGTTGAAATGCATTTTCGACCTTTCTAAATTTAATCTGAGTATTGTATTTCCATTTGGTTCGATTTAAGCTTTTATTTGTTTTTGAACTTGGTTTACTTTAGAGTATAAGTTGTATTTGGATTAATCTTGAATTTATGTATGTGTTATTAATAATTAAGAAAGATTTTGAAAATATTATTTATAATTTTATTTAAAAAATGAAAAAAATATTAAAATATCATGAAAAGAGAAATATTATAATAAGTATCTTTAAATATATATAGGATAGTTGTACAATTATCTCATATTGAACTGATTTTTTTTTTTTTTGAATTTGAATAAGATATGATCACATTTTATCCTTCTCATTATACGATACAAACTCGAATTAAAAGAATATCATATCTTATTATATTGTATGAAGTCGGAATACATAAAATTCAAATAGGCGATAATCTCTATAATATAATTATATTATTTAAATTTTGATGTTTTAATTGATTAAATTTCAATGTTATTATTAAGGCAATAATTAGAAAATCATGAATTGAAAAGAGTTTAAATGTATTGTGTCTTCTTTCTGAGGAAAGTATATATTTAATACGTGTGATAAAAATGAAATGGAAGATTCCATCGTTAATGTATATATGATAAAGATAACACATTGAATATTTTTTAAAAATATTAAAATTTATACAACATGATAAGTTTCACGGATTGTCAAATCATTTAGTCAATAGTATTGATTGAAATAAGATTTTATTAAATATTTAAATTCGATCTATTAAAAAATTGATTTAAAATATGTTTAAATAACAACTTTTTAACGCAAAATTTTTAATAATTTTCCTAAAACGAATAATAATATAAAAGATAAATTATAACCCTTTTATTTTTATTATTGGTCTTTCAATTTTGTCAATCAAACTATCTAATTATTCAATTGTTATCAATCAAGACACATGCCGTTAACCATTAACGGATAAGGTGATGTGACAATTGATTATTATTTTTATAATTACATATTTAGTCATTATTATTTATATATTTTTAATTTATTCTTATATTTAATAAATTAAATTAATTTAACTCTCCAATCAAATGATGACACATGTCATCATTTGATTGGAGAGTTAAATTAATTTAATTTATTTTACATTAATATATTTATTTTAAACAATTAGAGAATGACACATGTCACCCTCTAGTTGAAAGAAAACAAATAGTGCCAAGTAATTGCTAAACCATTGAGCCAAGACCAACAATTGGTCCAAACTAACATATATATATATATATATATATATATTGTATTATACTATATAAACAATTAAGTTAATTTCATAATAATTTATGTATCTTTTTTAATAGAATATTTTATGTATGTTAACTTTAAAAAATATATTTTATTTTTATCTTAACTTATTGAATATATTTTATTATCAAATTAAATTAAAATATATATTTTATTCTTATTTTGGTTTAAAAATATATTTTTACTCTTATCTAACTTAAGAATATATTTTTATTATCATTTTAACTTTTAAAAATATATTGTATTCTTACTTAAATTATTAAATATTTTTTTAAAAATGTATCGTATTATATTAAAAAATAATAATAATTTAAAAAAATTAAGTTTAAAATAAAATATATTTAATAATTTAAAATGAAAAATATGTTTTTAAAGGTGAAATATAAAATATTATCAAATTAAGTTAATTATTTAAACAATACAATACAAAATATATACAACATATTGTCAATTTGAACCAGTTGTTGGTCTTGGCTTAAAGATTTAGCTATTTCTTACTTCCCTCAGCAGCCTTGGATCAATTCTGCCAGCCCCAATTATGTTTGAAATAAATATATTAAATTAAAATAAAATAATTTAGCTTCCAACCAAATGGTAAATTTATTTTAATTTATTAAATATAGGATTAAATTGATAAAATATACAAGTCATGAGGACCAAATATATAATTATACCAAGATATTTAACTGCCACATCATCTTATTTGTTAACCGGACAAGTGGCTTGATTGATAACAATTAAAAAGTAGTGGTATGATTGATAAAATTGAAAGATAGGTGGTAAAAATAAAATAGCTAAATAATTGAGTGGTCAAGGATATAGTTTACCCTAATAAAAAATGGTTGACAAATGGACAGTAGGAAAAGACTTTCAGAAACTCCACCAAGCCTTGAATTTTCTAATTTCATAAAAAAATCTAAATGTGTATCTATACTAAGAAATTTATTTATATCAGCAGATTCTATTCCATAATTGGGAATCAATTCAATCCTCGTGCTTTGATATCAATTGGAAAATGTTCCACTACGAATTACTCTATTATTACTAAGTCATATTTTAAAAAATTACAATCAAATTATTTAATTAATTAAAATTATAATAATATTAGTTGTGTCTTTCAATTTTAAAAAGACGTTAACTTTTTATTTATATTAAAATTACATTGAGTCACTCAATTCAGTACATATTTCATATTTGTAACAATTGAATAAATTTATTAACTAGTTTATAACATTTGAATATTTAATAACGGCAAAACTCTCGAGTTAATGTTGTTGAATAATTAATTCACGAGATAATGCACTCCCCATATTATTTGCTGAGATAGGGTGAAATCCACAGTGCAGCCGTAGGTCGCCATGCATTGTGGGCGACCTGTTGAAGGTCGCCATGGCATCCGTTCGAGGTAGGTCGCCAGGGCATCCGAGGGCATCCATTCGAGGTAGGTCTCCAGGGCATCCGAGCGAGCTATGCGATGGCATCCGAGCGAGCGAGGTAGGTTGCCATGCACGCTAGGCGGCATGGTAGGTCGCCATGTGATCCCGACGAGATTCCTGCATGCTCGCCTGCTCCCCGCTACTCCATGCAGCTTTATTCACTGCATTATTGCAACGTCATTTTCGATGCTTCATGCAACAATTATTGTTGCAATCCACGAGAATCAACGGCTCCTGATGTCTTCAATTATCGGTGCATGAATTGAAGCAGCCGACCCTTTAATATATAAGGTATGATATGGGGTTAAGGAAGCATAAGAAAGAAAGGAGAAGAGCGCCGAGAGAAAGGAAAGGAAGAAGAGGAAGAATAAGAAAGGGAGACCGGCAAACATAGAGGTAAATTTTCATTTTATTTAAATTAGTTTATTATTTTACATTATTAGTTTGTTAGTTTAGGGTAAATATTTTTACTTAATTAGTTTGTTAGTTTAAGTTATATTATTGTTAGTTTAAGTTCTATCATACATAAGTAAAAAAATTATTTAATTAGTTTGTTTGATAGTTATATATTAAAAAAAATAATTAATTAGTTTGTTTGTTAGTCGTTAGTTACATATAAAAAATAGTTAATTAATTTGTAGTTAGTTAAAAAATTAAGTTATATTATATTATATAAAAATTTTAGTTAATTAGTTTATTAGTAGTTTAAGTTTTATTATAATAAAAAATAGTTTATTAGTTTAAGTTATATAAAAGAATAATTATTTAAATTAGTTTATTATTATAAATTATTAGTTTGTTAGTTTAGGGTTTAGGGTAAAACAAAAAATTAGTTAATTAGTTTGTTAGTTTAAGTTATATTATTGTTAGTTTAAGTTATATCATATAGAAATAAAAAAATATTTAATTAGTATGTTTGATAGTTATATATTAATAAAAATAATTAGTTAGTTTGTTAGTCGTTAGTTATATATAAAAAAATATGTAATTAGTTTGTGTTAGTTAAATAGTTAAGTTGCCATATTATTTGTTGAATTTATATTATATAAAAAATTTAGTTAATTAGTTTTTTAGTAGTAAATTATAATTAAAAAATCATTTATTAGTTTAAGTTATATTAAAGAATAGTTTATTAGTTGAAGTTATATTAAAGAATAGTTTATTAGTTGTTTAAGAGAAAATTCACGTTTAAGTTATATTTTAAAAAGTTTAGTTTATTAGTTTATTATATTATAAGTTATTATATTAAATTTTTTTTGTTGTGTTGTAAATTAGTTAGTTAGTTAGTTAGTTAGTTTATATTAGATTGTATTAAATGTTTTTTTAAATATTGTTGTTTAATTTTTTTTTACAGATTCATTCCAATGGTTGACCAAATTCTACTGCTGAGACTTGACAATGAACATATTTCAAGTCATTTGGGAATAATGGTGAATAAAATATTTGTTTAATGAATTATAATTAATAAATATTTGAATATTATTTTATGATTGTGATAATGTTTTTGAAATATTTAATTACACGAGGACGACCAGCGAGTCCTTCGTCATCGGCTACATAAAGTGCCCAAGCCACACCGATTGATAGAAGAAAACTTGCAACAGGCTGGATATTGGTATGTAACATTTGTGCGAGATTTCAAGTTGGTCCCAGGTTTGATCAGTGCGTTGATTGAACGTTGGAGACCAGAAACGCACATGTTTCATTTGTCGTGTGGCGAATGTACGATAACTTTGGAGGATGTGGCAATGCAACTCGGGGTCCAAATAAATGGGATGTCGGTGGTAATGACACATGAGTTTAATAATGTGGCACAACTTTGCAGTTTGTTTCTTGGGAAAACGCCCGTACCACCAGAGTGTAAAGGGTGGAGTGTGAGGTTGTCATGGTTGAAGAATGAATTTCAGCTTCAACCAAATAGTACGGAGCACGAAATTATATATGCAACACGAGCATATATATTGCAGTTAATTGGGGGAATTTTGATGCCGGATAAATCCAGTAGTTATGTTCACACTCAGTATCTTCTTTTTTTAAGAAATTTTGAGAATAGTAGACAATATAGCTGGAGATCGGCGATATTGGTGTTCTTGCATCGTGAGATGTGGAAGGCGTCATTAGTCGTGAATGATAATAATACAGCTGAAATCAGTGGATGTCTGCTGCTGCTATAATCATGGGCTTGGCATAGACTTCTGTTTTTGACACCGATTAGTCGGACTGCGGTTGAATTTCCACTTGCCGGAAGATAATATGAATTTTTTATTTTAATATAAAATATTAATTATAAATTATTTATTTTGATTAAAATTATTGAACAAAATGACCATATTTTTGTTTTGATTGATATACAGATAGAGGCATAAAATTGAAGGCACGGGGTTGATGCACAACAACATTAAAGAATTCAGGCTGAAGATCAACATTAAGGCCAAAAAAGAGGTATGTATAATCTTTTATTATTAATTATTATTTAAATTAACTATATTATTTGATTTAAATCAATTTTATTGTTATTTTAATTTTACATTTTAATTGGAGACCATACATGAATGAATACATTTTGGAGTTGGTGCCGCACGATGTTTTAGATGGGTTTCAATATTGGTGTGATGTTACACCATTGATAAAATTTTCTTTTGTTAAGATCCAATTTGGTGATAGAGTGCTGAGGTCATTCCACTTCCACCAACTTATTCCACGGAGTCCATGGGATCATGACCTCCTCCAAAACTTAGATGGTCGTCGTCAGGTGAATTGGGTTGAGACGCATAACCACATGCACAGTTTTGATGGTCGCCGTAAAGAAAAGGTGAATTGGGTTGAGAAGCATGCAACATATATTAATGCTTGGAACAATAGGGCTTCATTCATGCCAACTCTTGACCTCATTCAAGACGACGACTTTAATTTTGAGACTTCGGCTTACCTTGCTTATTTTTGGGATAATAGAATGCCGTTCTTGACAACAATGGTAGACAGACGACAATTTTTTAGGTTTAAGAAAAGATTTGGTAAAGCTGAATACTCTCTACCGAGTGGGAGTGGGAGTTCATCTCAACAACCTAAAGTGGAAATGACCGATGTGGATAATAGCACACCACAACCGTTCGGCGATGTGGGATTCTTGCATCATGCATTTGATGATTCTACTGTCCCGACATACATACCAGAGTTTGTGCAGCCTGAGGCACCCATCTACTCTCACATGTTTGCATCGACGTATGATTTGACCAAATGACATCTATGATGTCAAATACCAGTATTTTTCAGTCAACGTTTGCAAGTGGGATGAAATCGCAAACTGGTGGAATGGTAGTTCAAATGCCCCCAATAAATGAGGAGGATGGGAACCATACTCATGAGCAACCGCAACGGCCACAACACATCAGACGTCTGCCCCGACATTATCATTCAACAACACCCCGGCATCGACAACAATTGTAAGCTCATTTGTTATTTGTTATAAATTAAATATTGAAATTAGACTAGTTTTTTATGTTTTAAACATAAGTTATGTATTTAGAATTTTTTAACCTTAACTTAAAAACTTTAATTTCAATTTAAATATATAAAGATAAATTTTAACTAATCATTACTATTAAATCATTAAGTATTAATAATAATTTTATTATTACTAATCATTACTAAATCATTACTATCAAAATATTAAATATTAATAATAAATCATTATTACTAATCATTACTAAATAATTATTATAATTTTAAATATAAAATCATTATTAAATCATTATTATCAAATCATTACTAAATCAAATCATATCATTATTATAAACCAAACAAGTGTTATATGGATGAATATTAGTTATATAACGCAAATATGGTTAATTGAACCACACGTCTATTCAAATTGTTCAAGTCCTCGAATTATAAATGTAATATCAATTAGGTCCCTCTATTTAAAAAGTTCGCTCGAATAATTTATCGACAAAATTTACATAAATTCAACTTCAATTCGAAGATCTATTAATTTATCAAATCATTAAATATTATTATTCCATAATTTTTAGTAATAATTATTAAATCATTATTATAAAATCATTATTATAATTTCATTATTAGTAATCATTACTATCAAATGATTAAATATTAATAATAATTTTATTATTACTAATCATTACTAAATTATTACTATTAAAACATTAAATATTAATAATAAATCATTATTACTAATCATTACTATCAAATTATTAAATATTAATAATAATTTCATTATTACTAATCATTACTAAATTATTACTATCAAAACATTAAATATTAATAATAAATCATTATTACTAATCATTACTAAATAATTATTATAATTTTAAATATTATATCATTATTAAATCATGATTATCAAATCATTACTAAATCAAATCATATCATTATTATAAACCAAACCAGTGTTCCATAGATGTGTATTAGTTATGTAACGAAAATATGGTTAATTGAACCACACGTCCATTCAAATCTGTTCAAGTCCTCGAATTATAAATCATTACAAAATTAAATCCGGATAAATACATAGAAATACATATATGATTACTAATGATGAGGCATATATCTTGGTAAATTAAATCCGAATTATAAATCATGCTTGACCTCTCTATCTAGCATGGAAATCCATACTGGTATGAATACAAGTGGACTCAGGTCGACCATTTGGACTTCTGCGAAGCATTGGATTTGGCAGCTGTTGAGTTAATCGATCGATGGAATCGGCCAAGAGGGGGGTGATTTGGCAATTAAAATTTTGGTGGAAGCTTTTGCAGAAAATTGAAAGTAATTGCACAACGATTTAGAGTGGTTCGACTTTCTCAACCAAAGTCTAAGTCCACTACCTTAGCTATCCACACTAAGGATTTTCCAACAAATTCACTAATTTGTTCTTTCTTTTGAGGCCAAAGAGATAACCTTACAACTCCCTCAAGAATATACCCCAATTCTTGAGAACACTCTTTCTCAAAGACAATATTACAAATTTGCAAACTTACAAGGAAATCCTCACAAGGTAGATTGTTTGCACAATTCTAGAACAAAGAAAGAACACTCAAGAATAATACAATTGAGCACAATAAGTGTTCTTGAAAGCAAAAATGAATATTGAATGAAATAGGCTTGAAAATGCTCAAACTTGAGGTTTGATGCTTTCTCTTTAATTCTCTCTTGATTCTTGTTGATTCTTGTTTCTTGTTATTGATCAATGGCTTCTAAGCTTGTTTAAATACTCCTTCAATTGATTCTAAATGTTGGGGATGATTAGTGGAGTCAATAGAGTTGTTTAAGTGTGAAAACAATTAATAAAATCAGTTGGGAGCGTCAGTGCATCGATGCATACACAGGGTGCATCAAGTGCAAAATTCAAATATTTTGACTTTGAAACACTTAGTGCATCGGTGCACTAAGTGTGCATCAATGCATAAAATGCATTCGATGTTTTGAATAAGCCTAAGTGCATCGATGCATGATGTGTGCATCGATGCATAAAATGCATTCGATGTTTTCATTAAAACCTAAGTGCATCGATGCATAAAATGCATTCAATGTTCAATTTATTCAATGATGCATCGATGCATGGATTGGTGCATCGATGCATTCCTTTGAAAAATTGATTTTAGGCTTGATTTTGGTTCAAAATACTTTGTGAAAATTGTTTCAAAAATAGTTTAAGTATAAAACACAATTTTACACATTTAGTAAGGTTTGAAAATTGATCTTGAAAGACTTAGAGTAATAATTTGATATTAGAGTAATTAAATCGAATATACTTAGAAAATCATTTGTAAAATCTTAAAATTCATTTAACTTAATTTTTTATATCGAAACATCAAAATGTTTTCAACAATCTCCCCCTTTTTGATATAACAAAACATTTGTGTTATTTTAAGATTTTCTTTGAAAATAAATTTTGAAATCAAGTTTGAAAATTACTCCCTTGAAAATTACTCCTCCTTACTTTAACACTTTCTCCCCCTTTTTGTTAAATCAAAACGATTCTAAAAAGATTTTAAACAAGGATTTGAAAATCTTAGCCAAAATGTTTTTAGAAACTTAAAGTTTCAGCTGCTAAGATCAAAGATCAAGAGAAAGGTTAGCCATTAGTTTTCATAAACAATATTCATAAACATGTAATGGATAATTGGTTATATATGTCTAATGATGCAAAAATAAGTATTAATATCAAAAAGAAAATTTAAACCAAACATATATATATTAAGATTTAATATCCAAAACAATCAAAATATAAATCCAAACAAATTCAAACATCCAACAATCGAAGTAAAACAATCCCAAAGCATTCAAAATGTTTTAACAAGAAAAGTTCTAAGATGATCCAAAACAAAAACAAAGCAATGTCTACTCGTCCATAGAAGGATCGGGAGAAGGAGGAAATCGTGCTTGCATCTCAAGAGAAAGAGCATCCATACGTGTAAGCATCTTCCATTGAAACTCCATTTGTTGAGCTTCCCAAGTGTCTAAGCAATGATTCACCGCTTCGTTGTTAGCAGTCAAATATGATTCGATGGAAGCAAACCGTAGATCAAATGTCTCCAAAAATGAACGAAAATATAGAGGCACTTGATCCTCTTGTGGTGCCGGTGCATTGTCGAGATTGTCAATGTCTTGAAATAATCCTTGAAGCTCAGGATCATCATCTGCAGCCAGTGTCGGAGGAGGAGGACCACGAGAAGAGCTAGGAGCAGCTCGTGAAGAACTAGCTCCCAGAGTTTGCTTAGAGGGTCGATAGACCCATAGACCAGTTTCCTCGTCCTGTTTCCAATCAGCTTTCTTCAACGATCTGAGATTGATTTGGTTTTGGAGAGGAATGGGATTGTCAAGAGAGACGTTAAGACCGAGTTTGATAAAAAGGTTACTAAGAAGACATCCATAAACTAATGTTTCGACATGTTTTGAAGGAATAATGTTTATGGTATCCACTAGCTCACTAAATATAATGTGTGGCAAGTTTATTTTGTTCTTATTCTTGATACAGTGCATCCACCATAAATCCCTAATACGAAGAGTGGAGTACCTACCTCCGGATGGTCTAAACCACCAAGAGATCATCAAATGAAGAAAACGATAGTGATGAGATCGTAGAGTACTAACACTAGCATTTGGAACATAGGGATATTCCACAGTTTCTTTCTCATTATATAACCCATTATCATCTAGCCCAAATTGTCTAGCTATAGACTTGGAGTCAATATGAATATATTGTCCTAAAAGGTAGGATCTAATTCCTATAGTTCCACATTGAGTCTCGTTTTGAATACATACCGCATTAGAGTAGAAAATGCGGACTAACTGATGATAGACAATAGGTTTTAGTGAAAATAGTTTATCAAACTTCCATGTTTTGAGAATCGGAAGGTATTTGAAGTCAATATCAATCATGGCTTGAACCGAAGGAATACGTTCTTCTCGAATTCTATAAGATTGGAAAGAATTCATGTACCTATGGTACAATTCTTCTCTACAACGTTCAGGCATATTAAAACAGGAACTTATAATGTTTTGATCATTTGAATTTGGATTTTGAGGTTGAGGAGGAATGAGAGGTCGGTTTGAATGACTCGATGAAGATCTAGGGTGTTTTGGGTTTGACATGATTTAGGAAACGGAATTAGAAATGTAACCCGCAATTTTGAAACACATGTATGCAAAATAATCAATCCCAAAACTCAATTGAGTCCGCAATAATTCAAGGTTCTCTAAACCGAATCCTAATGGGCAAAGTTTTTGAAAACTATTTGAAAATAACATTTAGAGATATCATAATTCATATAAATTTTCATGAAAATAATACAATTAAATCAAAAACAATGATTTTCGAAAATAACATTTTTTTTATTTCAAAAATTCAAAGACAATGTTGAAAAATTGCTTGTTTTTGACGAAATTGATTGTAAAATCTAGTTTAGAATCATAATATAATCAATGCAAGATATAATGTTCATCCTAAAACTAATCAAAACTAGTTCTAAGTTCAAAAATCAATAAAATAGAGGTTTTGAAATATTTCCTTGAAAATTTTGGATTGAGAGGAATGTGATGTTGTTTTGCACGATTTGATGATAAAATCATGATTGGGAGATGAAGAATTATTGAAATCCATCAAAATTACGTTGATTTGAAGCGAAAGGAGAGATTAAGGATAGAGAGGGACGAACGGCGCAATGGAGTGTTTTGAAGAGTTTTGAGAAAATGAAGAAAATCAGGGTTTTTATCCAAAACTCGATCGATGCATGGCCTTGTGCATCGATACACATTCAAGGAGTGCATCGGTGCATCTTCATGATGTATCGATGCACATACAAAGGGATGCATCGATGCATTAAGCACAAAAATGTCAAAAATCCGTTTTAAATACTCAAAATGCTAAATTAATTAGCTCTAGTGGTATTGGTAACTCATATATTGAAAATTAATCATGTTCAATCAATTAATTTTATCTTTGAACTTCATTTGAACATATAATCAATTTTCACTAAAAATCATAAACTCTCCCTAACTAAAAGTAGAGAATGCAATCAAAAATTATTATTAATATAAGCATTTTTCATTTATTCTTAAAAGTGCTAAAATTAATTTAAACACTAAGTGAAGATAGGTCAGTTAAACCTAATTCTCTTCTAAGTGTCCAAAATCTTTCTTTGTCTAAAGGTTTTGTAAAGATGTCCGCTAATTGGTGCAAAGTATCAACAAATTCTAGAACTACATATTCCTTAGCGACATGGTCTCTAATGAAGTGATGTCTAATTTCAATATGCTTAGTTCTAGAGTGTTGGATGGGATTTTTAGTGAGACAAATAGCACTAGTATTGTCACACTTGATAGGAATGGTACCTACTTCAATTCCATAATCAAAAAGTTCTCGTTTCATCCATAAAACTTGTGCACAACAACTACCGACTGAAATGTATTCCGCTTCAGTGGTAGATAATGCAACACAATTTGTTTCTTTAAAAACCAAGAAATCAATATATGTTCAAGGAATTGGCAAGTACCGGAGGTATTTTTCCTATCTAATTTGCATCCTCCATAATCCGCATCATAGAAGGCATGCAAGCTAAAACTAGAGTCTGTAGGATACCAAAGTCTTAAACTAGGAGTATCCTTAATGTATCTAAAGATTCTCTTAACATCTAGTAAATGTGATTCTCTTAACAGCTAGTAAATGTGATTCCTTGGGACATGATTGAAATCTAGCACATAAGCAAACACTAAACATAATGTCCGGTCTACTTCCAGTTAGATAAAGCAAAGAGTCAATCATTGACCTATATAATTTAACATCCACACATTTACCTCCTTCATCTATGTCAAGCTTTGTTGATGAACTCATTGGAGTGTCATGAGGTTTCCTATTTTCCAGTCCAAACTTCTTGAGCATATCTTTGACATACTTAGCTTGATTGATGAAGATGCCATCTTTTCTTTGCTTGATTTGGAGTCCCAAGAAAAATGAGAGCTCCCCAATCATGCTCATCTCGAATTCACTTTGCATTAGCTTAGAAAATTCTTGGCAAAGAACATCATTAGTAGAACCAAAAATTATATCATTAACATAAATTTGAACTACTAATAAATCTTTACCTTTATGCTTTATAAACAATGTAGTGTCAACTTTACCTTTTGAAAAACCTTTTTCAATTAAAAAATTTAACAATCTTTCATACCAAGCTCTAGGAGCTTGTTTTAAACCATAAAGCGTTTTTGTTAATTTAAGAACATGATTTGGAAATTTTGAATCTTCAAAACCAGGAGGTTGTTCCACATACACTTCTTCTTTTATAAAACCATTTAAAAATGCACTTTTAACATCCATTTGATATAATTTAAATTCATTGAAACATGCAAATGCTAATAACATTCTAATTGCTTCCATCCTAGCTACGGGAGCGTATGTTTCATCATAGTCTATGCCCTCTTCTTGAGTATACCCTTGAGCAACAAGTCTAGCCTTGTTTCTCACTATATTACCACTTTCATCAAGCTTATTCCTAAATACCCATCTAGTACCTACAGTAGATTTATTACTAGGCCTTTCAACTAATGTTCATACTTTACTTCTCTCAAATTGATTTAACTCTTCTTGCATAGCCATAATCCAATGTTCATCATTTAATGCTTCTTTAATATTTTTAGGCTCTATGTATGAGATAAATGCAACATAATTACAAATATTTCTAAGAGAAGATCGAGTTGTTACCCCTTTGGATGTATCACCTATTATTTCACCATCCTTGACATAATTGTATTCCCTTGGGTAAGAGACTTCCCTTTCTTCAATGGTTGGATTCTCGAGAGGATCTTGAGTTTCCTCATCTTTCGTTTCTCCCTTTGATGATGGTTCTATAACGTCATTTATATTTATAATGCCTACATCATCATTCACACAAGAATCCTTCCTCGGAAAGGGATTATCATCGAAAACAACATGTATAGACTCTTCTACAACTAAAGTTCTTTTATTAAATACTCGATAAGCTTTAGAATTTAAGGAATAACCCAGAAAATTTCCTTCATCACTTTTAGCATCAAATTTGCCAAGGTTTTCTTTACCAGTATTTAAAACAAAACATTTACATCTAAAAGGATGAAAATAGCTAATGTTAGGTTTTTTTTTTGAAAATTTCATATGGAATTTTCTTTAAAATTGGCCTAATCATTACTCGATTTACAACATAACAAGCGGTATTTGTGGCTTCCGCCCAAAAATATTTTGGCAAATTATTTTCACAAAGCATGGTTCTAGCCATTTCTTCTAAAGTTCGATTTTTCCTCTCAACAACTCCATTTTGTTGAGGGGTTATAGGTGCTGAAAAATTATGGCTAATACCATTAGAATCACAAAACTCAGTAAATCCAAGATTTTCAAATTCAGTTCCATGATCACTCCTAACACTAGTGATAGAGTAACCTTTTTCGTTTTGGATTACTTTTGAAAACGTGATGAAATGTTCTAATGCTTCATCTTTAGTACTTAAAAATAGAACTCAAGTATATCTAGAATAATCATCTACCAAGACAAATGCATATTGTTTTCCACCCAAGCTAGTAGTCCTAGTTGGCCCAACAAGATATATATGGATCAATTGTAATACTCTACTAGTTGACACGTCATTAATGGATTTAAAAGAAACTCACTTTTGTTTTCCTTTAGCACAAGCATCACAGATTTTATCATTATCAAATTTTAGTTTAGGCAACCCTCTTACTAAATCTCCTTGAATTAGCAATTGCAAAACACTCATACTAGCATGTCCTAGTCTCCTATGCCATAACCAACTATCATGCTCATCCTTAGCAACTAGGCATAAATTAGTCATATCTATAGAATCTAAATTCACAATTTAAATGTTTCCTATTCTATGACCAACAAGCATAATCTGATTAGATGCAATGTCAATAACTTTACAACCATTAGTTTCAAACATGACATTGAATCCCTTATCATAAAATTGATTAATACTCAAAAGATTATGCTTTAATCCATTCACATATAAAATATTCTTAATTTGTATAGAAGAGGTATTACCTATAGTGTCTATACCTTCAATGTGACCTTTTGCGTTATCACCAAAAGTTACCTCTCCTCTATTTTTGGTGTTGAACTCTATGAACCGGCTTTTATCTCCAGTCATGTGTCTTGAGCATCCACTATAAAGGTACCATGAGTTTAAATTTGTTTCCCGTGCCTTGTAGTAATGCTCTTTTTCCTACAAACATAGATTAATTTTTGATTTTTGGTACCCAAATTATTTTAGGTCCATATTCATTAGTTTCCAAAATCCTAGTCCCCTTAGGTATCTATTTGTGTAGGATAACCTTATCTTTAGTAGTAATGAGTTCTTTAGGAACCCATATACTTCTAATTATTTTTCCATTAGAGGTTCTTTGGGGACCTCTATGATTGTAGTTTCTAAAACTTTTTTTAACAAAGTTGGTTTTTGAATTTTCTCCTTTTTCAAAACGTTTTGATCCAACTTTATCAAAAGAAACTTTAAGATCATCAATTTTCTTTTGATGATCATCATTGACCTTTGAAAGTAAATTTTGTAAATCTGAATTTTTCTTTTCAACTCTTTTAGTTTGATTTGCAAATCACTGATTTTACTTTCAAGATCACTGTTGGTATTGGATATGAGATTGTTTTCATTTTTCAATTTCGAAATATCATTTTTATATTTTAAAAACTTCTCATAATCCGAAGCCAACCCAGTATATTCCTCTACTAACTCATCATAAGATAAATCATCTAAATCAAATGAGTTAGAGGTTACCTTAGAATCTTCCCCGAATGCCATCAAGCACAAGTTTGCTACTTTTTGTTCCTCTTCATCGGAACCTTCTTCATCGCTCCATGTAGCCACATGAGCCTTGTACTTATTCTTTGAGTGACCATTTCTCTTCAATTGTGGGCAATCATATTTTACATGCCCCAGCTTTTTGCATTCATAGCAAATGATTGGGTCATTCTCTTTTGGTTCATTTTTGAAGCCTTCATTTCGTTTGAATTTTCTTCCTCGGTTAGATCTCATCATTTTTCTGAACCGTTTGGCAAACAATACCATTTCCTCGTCATCGTCATCTTCATCCGAATCACTCTCATATTTTGTGGATTTGAGAGCAACTCCAATATTTTTCTTATTCTCCTTCTCCTTTGGTGTCTCGTCAATCTTATCGAGGTCCACCTCATCTTCAAGCATCATTTCATGAGTGAGGATGGAATCGATTAGTTATTCAAGAGTTAAGGACTTTAGGTTCTTAGCCTCGATGATTGTCATCTTCTTTGATTTCCATGATTTTGGAAGTGAGTAAACTAATTTCCTCACAAGTTTTTCTTTTAGAATGATCTCTCTATATGATTTGAGACCATTGACAATCGTTGAAAATATATTCGTCATAGCTTTGATATCTTCATTTGGTTTAGGCCAAATGAGTGAGGCTCTGATACCAATTGTTGAGTTAATCGATCGATGGAATCGGCCAAGAGGGGGTGAATTGGCAATTAAAATTTTGGTGGAAGTTTTTGCAGAAAATTGAAAGTAATTGCACAGCGATTTAGAGTGGTTCGACTTTCTCAACCAAAGTCTATGTCCACTACCTTAGCTATTCAAACTAAGGATTTTCCAACAAATTCATTAATTTGTTCTTTCTTTTGAGGCCAAAGAGATAACCTTACAACTCCCTCAAGAATATACCCCAATTCTTGATAACACTCTTTCTCAAAGAGAATATTACAAATTTGCAAACTTACAAGGAAATCCTCACAATGTAGATTTTTTGCACAATTCTAGAACAAAGAAAGAACACTCAAGAATAATACAATTGAGCACAATAAGTGTTCTTGAAAGTAAAAATGAATATTTAATGAAATAGGCTTGAAAATGCTCAAACTTGAGGTTTGATGCTTTCTCTTTAATTCTCTCTTGATTCTTGTTGATTGTTGTTTCTTGTTATTGATCAATGGCTTCTAAGCTTGTTTAAATACTCCTTCAATTGATTCTGAACGTTGGGGATGATTAGTGGAGTTAATTGAGTCGTTTAAGTGTGAAAACAATTAATAAAATCAGTTGGGAGCGTCAGTGCATCGATGCATACACAGGGTGCATCGGTTCATCAAGTGCAAAATTCAAATATTTTGACCATTGGAACACTTAGTGCATCGGTGCACTAAGTGTACATCGATGCATAAAATGCATTCGATGTTTTCATTAAAACCTGATAGCATCGATGCATGGTATGTGCATCGATGCATAAAATGCATTCGATGTTCAATTTATTCAATGGTGCATCGATGCATGGATTGGTGCATCAGTGCATGGATTGGTGCATCGGTGCCTTCCTTTGAAAAATTCATTTTAGGCTTGATTTTGGTTCAAAATACTTTGTGAAAATTGTTTCAAAAATAGTTTAAGTATAAAACACAATTTTACACATTTAGTAAGGTTTGAAAATTGATCTTGAAAGACTTGGAGTAATAATTTGATATTCGAGTAATTAAATCGAATATACTTAGAAAATCAATTGTAAAATCTTAAAATTCATTTAACTTAATTTATTATATCGAAACATCAAAATGTTTTCAACAGCAGTCATACGTCATGATCCTTTTTGGGCCAATATGATTCATTCGAGATCTGTCTGAACACATAGCTGTAGACATTTAATATCCTACGTAGGTGAAAGCATTCATCAACATAAGTGTATGCGCTTACACAAGCATACATACATGCAGCGACTGCATGAGCACATGGATATTTCCATGCCTGAAAACGACCACAATCACACCATTTGTGTTGCAAATCAACTCTAAATGTTTGGTCTTATCCTCCGACGTTACGGTATATGCACGAAACGAAAAAAGTATGACCAACTCGGTCGAAATTATGAACAACCATTGATGTTGCCAATTGCTCATTTGCTTTCATTGATTCCACCACTGTAGGAGCTCAAGTTTTATCTCTATTTATGAGACTCTCAATTTCCTTGCCTTTATCGGACCATACCTTAGCCAATCTAAAGTATGTATCTTTCACCACACTCGCTATTGGGAGATGGCGTGTATCTTTTAGTACTGAATTAATGGTCTCGGCAAGGTTTGTGGTCATATGTTCGTATTGCCGATCTTTATCGTATGCTTGCAACCATTTTTCCCACGGTATTTTTGAAGCCCACTTCCAAACACGCTGATCATCGTAAAATACCTTCAAATTATCCAATCTCTTATCAAAATTTGGTCGACGTAGTTCATATCCTGTTTCATAATATATTGTGTTAAACCGTAATTAAAAAAACTAAGTAAAAAATACACAAATATTGAAAATAAAACTTACTCATACTGACTATCTCACTACGAATGTGTGTGTTATGAAACTAGTCGATACTATTATTACCAATATGACGGATAGAAAATGTCGAATATGTATACGGAGGTATCTAACGACTTCCTGGTCGTTCAATTGCTGCCAAAATACCCATTCCTTTATCGGATATCAAGCAAACTCCATCTTCACGAACGACATATTGACGTAGATTGGTCAGAAATAAATCCCAAGCCTCTGTTGTCTCTCCCTCAATAATGGCGAATGCAATTGGGAAGATATTTTGCTCAATATCTTGTGCAACTGCCATCAAGAGTACATGCCTATATTGACCATACAACCACGTACCATCTACTTGGATCATACGTTTGCAAAATGGAAATCCTTCAATACATGCCTTGAATGCCCAAAATAGTATATGGAATATTTTCTTTCCTGGCACAAGTTGACCTTCTTCGTCATATGAGGGCATGGTTTGAGACTTCACTATGGTTCATGGGATAAATCGCTTCATTGCTTGTAGCAAATGTGGTAGCTCATTGTACGATGTATCCCAATCTCTATACGTCAGCTTCATTGCCTTCATCTTCGCATTCCACACCTTGCCATATTTTACTTGATATCCAAATTGGCTTATAATAGATGCAGCTAACATTGAACAAGATATCCTTGTATCCTTTTCAACCATCACCGTCACGTATTCGTATATTACATCGGAGTTCAATAGTCGGTGGTCTTGTTCGATGGAGTTTCGCAAACATGTGTGCGGACCATTGTACCTCGTGATGACCCAAGCATCGTGCCTTTGAATTTTTGACACTTTGATCTTGCACTCTGGGTCATATTTTACATACTTCGCATATAGGGTTTTCTGGTTTGACTCTACAACATGGACATCAACATGGCATTTGATGCATTACTCTTTAATCGTTAGCGTAGCTTCATTTTTTCCTCTGAATTGAACCCCAACTGAAAATTCACTAGAATTATTGAATGATTCAGCCATTTGGTACGGAGGTAAATGTGGCATGTCTGGGAATTCAAGTGCCCTCATCGCATCATAGTCTATCTCGTACATGTGAGGAGTAGCTTCATACGGTGTCGGAACTTCATCAATTGTACCTCCACCAAAAATATTTTCATCTTCGCCCAAAACGGGTTCTTCGGTTTCTTCATCTTCGCTTGAATCATCATGAATTTCTCCCCATCGATTTTCAGCATCAATATCAACAGCCAATTCTGGTATGTATCTCGTCTTATACTCTGCTGCTGCAGATGTCCCTCCGACTTCATTTCCACTTTCTAATAGTTCCATAAAACTGTTCTTTAACATGTATGTCGGGTACTCAAACTCACTATTGAAAGCCATTTCAGATGGATTTCGAGCCACATCTCTTGATAACCCATGAACATCACATATGTTACGGACATCAACAAATAACTCAATAACTGCTATATTGGTTGACTCATGTATTACAATCATGGTTCTAATATCATCATCTTCTTCAAGTGGAACTACAACATATCTGATTGGGTTGAGACATATCATAAATCTGTACCTCAAATCATCCACTGCAGCTCGAATTTTTCTTTCTATCTTCTGCATCATTTCTATAAATGTGATGTCTTTTTTTAACATCATATTTATTGGTTTTTCAGACTGAAAAACAACTCGACCTCATTTTCCATAATCTGTCCATTATAATGGACAATCGTGAAAAAATTGTTGCTCATTTTCTCTACAAATAAATATATATATAAATTTAGATTAAAAAAATTAGATAAGATAATTTTATAAATCATTAAATAATTTATTAATCGAATGATTTGATATTTAATGATTTAATAATAATATGATTTACTCATGATTACTAATAATTATTTATTATAAATATTTAATGATTTAGATTTAATACTAATCATTTAGTAATGATTACTAATAATAATGATTAGTTTGATAATTTTTTTTAAAATATCAAACAAATTTGTTAATTAATCAATCAAAATTGTTAAATATCAAATAAATTTAAATATCAATTTTATTAATCAATCAGATTTATTAAACTTTGTTCAATTTTAAGATTATAAATTAAACAAAATATTTTTTTTAAATAAAATATTTTTTAAACAACAATAAATATTTTTAAACACAATATTTTTTTAAACGGAAATAACTTAAACATATTAATTTTATATAATCTAATATAAACTAACTAACTAACTAACTAATTTACACATACACAACAACAAAAAATGGATAACAAAAAATAATAAATTATCTACGTATTTATGCCTTTTTCCTTTCCTTTCTTGTTTATTTTTTCGAATCAATCTGTACGTAGGCAAAAATTGTGGAATAATGCCCTGTTCGTGTAAACAAAATATTTTATACAAATCAATTTTATATAATCTAATATATTATTATAAACTAATGAACTATTTCTTTATTACAATATAACTTAGTTAAAATAACAAACTAACAAACTAATTAAACACTAATTATAACTTCAACTTCAACAAACAACCTAATATACGTTTAAACACACTAACAAATTAATTAAATAATTTTTATACATATAATAACTTTAACTAAGAAACTAATTAACTAATTTTTTATATAATATAATATATAACTTAAACTAACAAACTAATATAATATAACTTAAACTAACAAACTAATAATCTATACTAACAAACTAATTAAACCCTAACCCTAAACCCTAAACTAACAAACTAATAATTTCATATAATAAACTAATTTAAACAATAAAAATTACCTCACAAATTATGTTTGAGCCTTTATCTTCATTTCTTCTTCTTCCTTTCATTTCTTTCCTCTCGGCAATTTTCTTTCTTTCTTTCTTATGCTTCTGCCCTAAACCCCTCATATATAATATATAACACACTTTCAACCGTTGGTGAGCTGTAATCAATTTGAGCGTTGAAATGCATTCAATTTGAGCGTTGGTGAGTTGATTTCACGCTGCATGGGAGGAGCATAGGCATGCAGCGGCAGGGAATCACGCATGGAGGGAGCAGCGGCAGGGAATCGTGCAGAGCAGGCATGAACGGTGGTCGTCAGGCGTGCATGGCGACCTGGTAAGTTTTTGGGCGTGTATGGCGACCTACCCCCAAAACAAACAGGTCATAGGATGCCATGGCGACCTCATTCCTCGCCCGGATGCCATGTCGACCTACCCCATATGGCCCATGCAAAACACACAGGTCGTACGGATGCCATGGTGAACGCATGTGAAGCTTCATTCTCTCACCACAGGTCGTATAGATGTCATGGCGACATCCTTCCTCCCCTGGAGCACTTGGCAACCAACGGTGGGCACTATAGTATTTGCTCTATCTCAGCAATTAATATAGAGAGTACATTATCTCGTGAATTAAAGTTTTCAACAACATTATCTCGTGGGTTGTGCCATTTAATAACTAAATTAATCATTTAAATATTAGTAACATCGTATGTACGTTTAGAAAACTTCCATCAATTTCCCAAAATAAACCTTATGGATGCTGGTATTTACAAATATTCCAGCAGTAACACCATCATGTTCTTGAACTGTACGGACTCGATACTCCGTTCTCCGTTGGACTGTTCCGCCACGGGATTGTGCTACGTGTACGTCAACGAGACTTCAAGAGTGAATGCTTGTGAGGCTGCGCCGATCTGTTGTACGTTAAAAGCCGGCGGGAGTGCGACGGCGTATGCCATTCGGGCGAGGGAAACTGGGTGTAGGGCTTACACTAGCTTTGTTAACTTGCAAATGAATTTGCCGGTGAACAGGTGGCCTGAACCGGGGATGGAATTCCAGTGGGTTTCGCCGCCTGAACCAATATGCGGTAACCAAGTGGACTGTGATGGGAACTCCACTTGTGGACCCGACCCGAATTCAAATGTGTTCTGGAGTTGTTTATGCAATTCCGGGTTGTTTTGGAATCCGATTAAAGGGGTTTGCGCTGCGAGTGGGCTTGGTTTAATTTGATTGGGCTATTATTGATTTAAGGGTAAAGTACACAAATGGTCCTCTTATTATAGGGTGCTGCTTTATTAAGTACATCGACTATTAAAAGTTACAAAATGGTCTTCCGACTATAAAGTGTTGCTTTGTTGAGTCTCTTAACTATTAAAAGTTACAAAATGGTCACCCGACTATTCATTATGTTCCAAACTTGCCATTTTTCTTTAAAAAAATTGGTGGTTGCCTAAGTTATACGTTAACATGATGATTGAGATATGATAATTGTTTAATATTCTTATATCATATTTTATCATATTATAATAAACAAGTTGACGTTTAGCTTAGAATATCATTAATTTTTTAATGGAGAAAGACGAATTTGGAATATAATGAATAGTCGGATGACCATTTTGTAACTTTTAATAGTCAATGGACTCAACAAAGCAACACTCTATAGTCAGAGGATAATTTTGTAACTTTTAATAGTTGAGAGACTTAATAAAGTAGTATCCTATAGTCAATGGACCATTTATATACTTTACCCTTGATTTAATTCAACAATTCAATTTTATTGAAAAATTAGAAAACCTAAATTAATAAAACAATGAAAATGCTCTAACAAATTTTTTTCCCCAATTTTAACAATGTCTTTTCATTTTGGATACAATCTATTAGAATTTTTTTATTTATATTTAAATAACCTTTCTGACTGTTAACTTAATTAATTAAGATTATAATAATAATATCACTATATCATGAAATTTGAAACAAACATTAATTTTTTATTTATATTTTAATGAATAAGTTTTCATATTGGCTTCTTTTTCTTTTTTGTATTATTGGTTACTTTACTTCTAATTGCGAGTTAACTCTTAGATTGCTTCCGATTTAAGTTAATTTTTCATTTAAATTCAAGTCAATTTTGATTTAAATCGATTTATTTCAAATTTTAAATCAAATTTAAGTTTATATCAGATCTCAAGTCAAATAAATCAATTCGAATAGTTAGGTACGAACCTAGTGATTTAATGTATGATACTAGGAGAAATTTAAGCCTTTGAATCGATCACCTTCAAAACTTATCAATTGGCATAAATCAAGAACATAACACAAAAACTATCCAGGAACCAGAAATTCAACTAAAATAAGTAGAACACAGTCATGCAGGAACATAAAATTTGAAAGAAAATAAAACGGGGAAAACGGCCAAAATCTGCACTTTCAGACAGTTGAATGCAACTGTTGACAATTTTAGAGAGAACACGCTAAACCCCATGAAGATGATAATCTTTCTAGTTTGTTCTTGGGGTCGCCCACTCGACTCGAAGGATGAGATTGTCGTAACCATATCCGTTCAACTTGTTAATAGCTCTCTGGGCATCCTCTCTGTTCACAAAGTTCACGAAACCAAACCCTCTACTTGTGCCCGTCTTTTGATCCATTGCAACATACACGCGAGTCACAGCACCGAATGGTCGGAAAAGTTCATGCAAGTCGGGCTCCCGGGTGTCCTCAGATAAGTTGGTTACCCTCACAGAGTTTTCATCGTTCCTACGTCTCATATCCGATCCAGTAGTTCTTTCTGCACCAGCTCTCATGCTTGGTGGGACATAGGCTCCCTTTCCAGCTCCGGGAGTAGCCACAGAGGCTTCGGATGCTGCAGGTTTCTCGACAAAGTTTCGACTGGAGCAGCAAGATCCTTGTAAGGACATTTGGAAGTCCAGTGATCACCTTTCTTGCCACATGTACGGCACACCATAAGCACGGCACCTCCTTTGCTAAGCTGAGCCAAGCTGTCCCCTGCAACCTTCATTTCTTCCTGTTTGGTACCTGCAAACAATTCGATATTCCAAAGGTTTTTACATCCAAAAAGAAAAAGGGATAAAGACCCAAATTTTTGCAAGTTCTTGTTCCATAATCATAGATACAAACAAACTCGCAGATTTTAGAAAACAAATGTTTTTGGATGTTAAAAGAAATCAATTTCTTGGCACGATTCAACAATCAAAGATGCAAATGCAATAGGCAGCCCCATGACCATTCCACTTTAAATGACAGCCATTTGAAATACAAAACCGAAACGAAATATACAAGCATTAATTTTAAACAAAGAATCAAGTAATCGAACAAAAACAGGGGTGAAATTTTGGCGACGAATGTAGTTAATGGCTCAAAAAGTGAAAAATGTAGAGTTTCATTTCACTGTGTAGAAAGGCCATGAACAATTACTATTGGTGGCTTACTGACCATTCACACAAATCAACAGCCACAACGGCCAATATGTAACTGGCTAATTAACCACCATAACCAAACGATTCGAATCAAGCTCGCTTTAACAGTTACTTTTACAAATTGCTAGCAATCTTCTCGAAAGATGCCAAATAGACATAAAAGATGACAATTGACTGATAATGAATAAAACGACTGCATTGAAACACGATATCTATCATTGTTATTCCATATAAAGATGGATCATGCATTACATTATCCAATAAGATCACAATTCTGGTTTTAATTCTTCAAGAATGATAATTACTCAGCGCCAATTCCAACAAAATTGTTCCACAAGTTAAATCACAATTTTCTTTAGCCAATTAATATCCAAATGCAATTTAAAAACAATCAAATCCAAATAGAAGAAACATAACAACACTCGAACTTAAATAAAATAAAATTCACAAAAATCAATCCAAAACAGAAGAATTTTAATAATTATTAGATCCAAATAGAAGATATTTAACAATAATAAAACCCGGGTATGAGAAATTTAGCAACAATCAAGCATAATAGTCTAACACTTCAAACATTATATATTCAATTTAATCAAATCTAAAATAAACCACACAAAACCAATAAAATTTGATAAAAAAAAGAGTAATTAGAATTGAACCAGGGGCTCTAGGCCGTTCGAGAAGGATCTCTTCAGTTGAAACCATAGTGAGACGACTCCCAACATCTTCACGCACCGCATCGCCGAACTTCTCCCAATTCCTCCTCTCCAACGCCCGTTTACTCAAACGGGCCTTCGCCAGCTTTCGGACTCGGGTCGTCGTAGTTATTTTGACCTTATTACCTTCTTCGTTAAACTTGTATTCGATCACCTTTTTGATCCCGTTTTCGTCGGGGCCGATAACTTCCTTGGGTGGCAACAAGAAGTCGAGATCGTCGTCTTCCTCTAGCTCTCCCCAACGGAGCTTGCTAGGTTCGTTTTTGTCGATCGCCATAATTAGGTTTCGCGGGAACTTAGAGGGAGGCGCATAGGCTATTTAGATTAGACGAGTAGGGAAAGTTCGAGATGCGAGGGTTTTTGCTACTTTAGATGCTTGCTACGACTTACGACGTCGTTGCTTTCCTCTCATAATTATGAGTAAACAATTTTTAGGTTAACTGTTTTCTTTTGAATAAATTATTTAGAGGAAATTACGTATACTTAGTACGTAAATTATTAATTTTAGTTAGCAACTAAACTTTTAATTTTTTTAATATAATATTTAAAATTTAGTTTTTTGTTTTATTGTAGTAAATTCGTTCAAAATTTAATGTTAATTTTTTATAAAAAAAAATTGAAAGTTTAGGTGCTAAAATTGATCAAAATAGATAGTTTAGGTACCAGAAGCGTTAAGTTTTAACAGCGGATACTAAAATGAAACAAAAACTAAACTTTAGATATGATTTTAAAAAAATTAAAAATTTAAGTATTAAACGGAAAAAAATGATAATTTAAGTACTAAACATAATTTACCTAATTTTTTATTAACCAAGTAGAGAAATTACTACATTATTACAATGAACAAGGGCACATGTAAAACTTTAGGAGATACTCTACATTATACAAAGTCTAATATTTACACGATAGCAATTTATACACTTATTGCTAGTTTTAATAGTATCTATATTCTTTATAGTCAACAGTCTCATCAATAATTCGAATCTTCCCTTAAACGGTCGAAAATTCTTGTTCTATCAAACACAATACACGAGAGCACTTCATGTATATTCTAAAATAAAAATCAGCAGAAACTTTCCCTTCAAATGATTTATCATTCCCAAAAAACTTTATCACCAACAACACTTAAATCTTGATCATTCCCAAAAAACCTTATACATATTTGATTTATCATTCTTACCACAAACATAGGCAGAATAAGTTACCTACACTGAAAGTTTGATCATTGTTCTAACTTAATCTTAATCTTTTCCAATAAGGGTTGATAGTCATTCTCTATATGCTTATGGATCATAAGAGGAACCCTAAGTACCTAACAGGAAGTCGACCAAACTTAAAACCGAAAATATTTGAATAGTTTCCATCTGACATAAAAGATTTAGAAAAAAACAAATCACTCTTTTTAACATTTAACTTTAGACCTAACGGTTTTTTATTTAATTATTCAAATATATTTGGACTTATTTTTTTATTATCCGTCTAATATTTTTTTCCTCAAACCTTAATATATATATATATAAGGGTTAGGATCCACTTACACCTAGTGTAAAATTTTTAATTTTACACCTTTTTATGAACGTTAGATGAATGAAAATCAAATATTGAGATTAACTCATTGTTTTTTTCCAATGAATATCTTATTATTTCCTACTATTAATCTTAGCCTTCGATTTTCTCTTATCCAATGATCCTAAAAAGATGTAAAACATTTTAGTTTTACATTTTGTAATTGAATCCCGTGTGAGATAAACATAGAATCAACAGAAACAAAAGAAAATGAATAAGAGAGTAAAGAATTAACAAAAACTAAAGCAAGAAGAGATTAGAGAGAAATCTCTCCTAACTGTTTGCGAGTATTATTTTGCAACTAACAGAGTCTTAAACCTGTCAACAGTTCCATCAGGTTTCCTTTCCACCTTAAATAACCACTTACACCCTACAGGTTTACGAGTGGGTGGTAAAGTTTGTAACTCCCGGGTTTGATATTTACGAGAGCAACATACTCATTCTGAACAGTCTCCTTCCAAAATAGATGTTGCAGAGCCTCATAAACATCAACCGGCTCTTGAAAATCTTTTTTAGCAAGCAAAACTTTTGGATTAGTGATCCCATCTTTTCCACATGTAATCATAGTATGATTATTCTGAAACAAATGAGGAACGAGGGATGAGATGGTGGGTGGAATGGAGGATGTAGTGTATGATGGTTGAAGTGAATGATGGAATGATTGATGAGGTGAGGAAGTTGTGAAAGGTGATGATGAAATGTGAGGCATGGTAGGAGAAGTTGAGTGAGGTGAATGATGAATTGTTGATGGAACAAATTGTGACAAAAGTGGAGATGGACTAGGAATGAATAATGTGATGATGATGGAGTTGAAGTGGATAATGGAGATCGATGAATGAGTGGCAATGAACCAAAAGATGATTGACGTGAGTGGGAAGATGATGATAGTGAGGCAACATATGGAGGTTGAGGAGGTGAAGACAGATTAAAATTTTGAGCTGATAAGGAAGAATGCAAAGACGACAACAAAGGTAAAATAGAAACAAAAATTGATCTAGACTTGTCTCCTTTTGACTTTGACTTGACACAAAAAACAATATTCAGAAAGTTTGGATCTACTTGATATGGAAATTCACCTTCCTCAAACCCAACATGACGCGACACATACACACGTCCACTAGAGCCAGACACTTGTGCCCTTTATGAACAGATGAATAACCTAGAAAAACACTTCTAGCTGACCTAAAATCCATTTTATATTATTGAAAGGCCTAAGAAACGGATAACATATACAACCAAAGACCCTTAAAAAGCTATAATCAAGACACTTGTGGAACAATTTTCATAAGGAGACATACCTGAAAGTGCTTTAGTTGGCATTTTATTGATGAGAAAAACAACACTAGCAAGTGCCTCATTCCAAAACCTCAAGGGCATTGAGGCTTGGGCTAGCATGGATAATCTCATTTCCACCACTTGTCGATGTTTCCTCTCTACCAGTCCATTCCGGCTCGGATGTGTGTGGACATGACATCCTGTGAACTATCCCTTGCTATTTGAAATACGGTATTAGAGCACCAAAGTCACCTCCCTCATCCGTTTGAAAAACTTTAAGTTTATCTCAAACTGTCTTTCAACATGTCTACGAAACTGAATGAACACACTTTTAGCTTGTTATTTTTGCTTTAGAAAATATAACCAAGAATGCATATTGTGCGCATCAGCAAAGGCTACATAATATCAAAACCCATTATAGTACACAAGGGCTGGACCCCACACATCAACAACAATTAACTCTAATCTAATGGCTGTGAGCATGGTTTTCAGAATCGGACCGATTAGTGAACCGGTTATGCTATCGGTTTATTGGTTTAATCGGTTGAATCAGTTTGATCAGTCGAAAAAACTGGACGACGTCATAATTATTTAAAAAATTAAATAAAAATACCAAAAATAATTTTTATATCACAAGTCATATTCAAAACAAGTCATAACATATATAAGTTAAAAACCATAAAATCAAGTGAAACAAAATTATTCAAATTAACTACAACATAATATTTAAGGTAAAACATATTAAATAATAAATATAATTATATAACTATAATTAAAAAATAAATTTGGGGCTAAAAAAATCATAACAAAATGATATTGTTTGATTTATTTTTTTTTTTAAAAATAATCTCACATGGCTAAGAAACATAGAAGAGCATCCCAAAAGTCTAAAGAGTAAAAATATGAGAACAAAACAATCCCACATGACTAAGAAACATAGAAGAGCATCCCAACTAACTTCTATAAATAATAGAGGTAATTTGACATTCAAAATCATGGAGCCTTTTGGTGAGCATTGAGTGAACTATTTTTTCACTTCAATCAAGCTCGAATTTTAGGCTTCAATCGAGCTTCTAAATTTTTTTTGAGTTCAAGTTTCAATATTATATTTCGAGTTCGAGTTGAACTTGATAATTTTTAGCTCGTGAGTTTGAGTCGAGTTGAGCTTACCTTTAAAGTTTTCAAGTTCAAGTCGAGCTCAGCAATACTCGAGTTCAACTTGGCTCGTTTAACAAACGACGTCGTTTGGTTTAATTTTTTTTTTTAAACAAAATTGGCAGTTTTTCTGGTTTTCAGCCGATCCGGTTCGAACGGTTCAACGGTTTCGGCCATTTCACTAATAGCGGTTCAACCGGTATAGATTGAACCGGACTAGACAACGGTTCTCGATTGAACCGGCCGGTCCGATATGGTTTTCAAAACACTGGCTGTGAGTACATAGTATGAGAATCAATAAAAGGCAGTCTATGTGATTTTGCACAAAAATTGTTCTTTATTTATATCAATAAAATCAATATTACAACGTTTCAAAGCAGAATATATAACATCCTTAGAAGGATGGCCAAACCTCTTGTGTCAGATTTCTATAGAAGCCTTAGGACTATTAACCAAATTGCAACTAAAACCAATATCATTATGCCTAAGAGCAATTTTATTAACAATAGTATCATTACTATCAGCAACACTAGCAGGTCTATTATTAGATAAATCATGCTTGTAAAGACCTTCAACCTCATTTCCTCTTAGTAGAACTTTTCAACCTTCAACCTCACCTTGTGGTCGTGAGACTTGATCCCACAACCACAAGGTTAAGAGCCTTGCGCTCTACCAACTGAACTGGACGGGCAATTCATAATTCTGACTGCCGAAGGTCGGAAGTTACTCTCAAACTGACGTTGGGGCAGCCTACTACCTTACCTCCCCTGACCCCATTACATATGGGAATATGGTCAGCTAATTTTTTTAAGTCTTGAACTTGACATAAATTTGGGTAAAATTCAAGAAGAACTTGGTTGTCAATTGAAAACTTTGAAATGGACAATAAATTTTTGGTAATGTCAGGTACAAACAGTAAATTCTTTAACTGGCAGTTGTTTGAAATTAGTAGAAAAAATTTTGACCAGTAAATTTAATTGACAGAGTGTTACCATTACCAACTTTCACATTACCTGAAGCAAGATGAACACTACCAACTTGCAGGTTGCTAATACCTTGGTGAAATGGATAATAAGTTTTTAGTAATGTCAGGTACAAACAATAAATTCTTTAACTAGCAGCCCATAAATTAAACAATGTCAACTGGGAGAAAAGAGAAAAAAAAATAAAACCATGTCAACGGGACAATGACATTAATCACTTGGCACTACCATAAGGCAGGAGTTCAAGAACTGTTCGATTAAGAACAGTATACAATTTTATGTTAGATCACAAATATTAAAATTTTAAAAAGTATAAAATTTTAAGATTTACAAAATTAAAATATTAATAAAAATATTTAAATTAAATAAAAATTAAATTTTTTAGAGATACAATCACCCTAAACATCACTTGGATCTATTTCTTTTTTTATTTTACATTAAATAAATAATTAAGATTAGGGAAACTGATTGGTTAGACACTTTAAATAATATAAATATTACCCACATATTTGGTTTCTCTTGAGAGCATCGTGGGGTGGGCTTTAGTTGATCCGCGTATGCCAAGCCGTAATTATTGCCTTTCTAACTAACCAAGTCAAACTATGTATGCCTTGGTTGATTTTGAACATGGTTTCAATTGAATAGATATTGGTCGGGTCGGGTCAGGTCGTGATCCATTACCTACCAATTACATCCGTATTATATCATAATTATAGCTTATAAAAATCTTAACGAGTTCATCCCCGTGTTGTATATGAAAAAAATTAGATTGAGAGAGAGATTCTCATAATAATTCTGTATAATTTATGAATTATATTAGTCGATCACAAATTAAAAATAAATAATTATATTAAAATTGTTACGAATTTAATATATGTAACTATGTAAATTTATTAAAATATTTAAATACATTTTAAGCGTAAATTATTATAATATTATTTTTTGAATTTAAATTTAAACTAAACATTGTTGTTTATAAGAATGGACAAGGGTCATACCAATTCGATTCCATCTTAGAAAAATATATTGTTGATTTGAAATTTAATTCAACACCGATTACTCCACTCAATCTAAAATTTGATCATTCTTTTAAGATATAATCTGCATCCGTCCCCACTTGACACAAATGTGTAAATAAAAAATAAATAAATAATTCTTAATTTTATTTGAAAATAAAAATATAATTAAAAAAATAATATATAGAGGGATATTATTATAATTATCTCTAATTAGATGGGGAGTGTTTATATTATTTCTTGGATCAAGTATCATTCACCATAAACCTGATCTCAAACCAAACGTATATTCTAAAAAACTTGTTATTTCTTGGATCAAGTATCATTCACCATAAACCTGATCTCAAACCAAACGTATATTCTAAAAAACTTGAACCGAATTAACTCACTTGATTTTTTTAAAATTTGACATAATAGGGTCTAGTCAAGTCAGAACCCATCACAAGTTTCGTATCCATCTCTAATTATTTATTGAGTATCTATTTTATTTATTAAATTTGAATTAAAATTTTAATGTTTTATTATATAAAAAATTAATAATGAAGATTAGTTGAACGAACTTCTATACTTACCCAACAATGAAAGCCATCATCATTTTCCTTTTTCCATCAATTTCTGACCACACCCACATTCGCCAACAAAACCCGGACCGTACTATTTTATCCACGACCCGTAACCCATCCAAAGCCCGAAACCACCCGGAAACATCGCCTACGATTTCCAAATCCGTCACTAGAACTCCTTTTTTTCCACTAAAAATAAAAATAAAATTCAATTTAATAATTCAATTTCGAGTCCGTCAAGGAAAACTTCACGTTGGTTATCTTCATCAGTCTCCCCTTTGTATATAAATACTGTTTTCCTTTCTCATAATCAACGCCCCCTCCCCCGCGGGAAGCCAGCTCAGCTACCGACGGAAAAACAAAAACTATAAAACTCGTCCTAGTTGACTCATTTCCCCGCCCTTTTTCTCTTCGGTTGTCTCGAATCGGGCTCGAGTTTTGTTGTTTGGACTCAGCTCGTGCCTGGATCTGGTAAGGCTTTAAGGTAATCACTTAATTCTGGTTGTTTCGAGCTTTGTACGGAGTCTTCTCTCAAAGTTCGTAAGAGTTTTGCTTTGAATGATTCGGTGGAGACGTGGAGTTGACATTGTGATTTGCCGTTCGTTGATTTTTTGTTCGATTTCGTTGTTTTGATAGCCTTTTTTGGGAGAATTTTAAGGTTTGATTTGATTTGCAATGGTGTATCTTGTTAGACCTGATTGTTTACATGGTCAAATTCAAGAAGAACAACAGAGACTTGAGTTAATTTACTTAATCTCATTCTCGTTTAGCCACGGAATCTAAGATTAATGTTTTACTCGCCATTTTGACGTTGGTTAAGAATTCTACTGAAATTTTCATTTCTTTTTGCTATGTCTGTCTTCAATTACTTTGTAACTTGTAAGATTCAAGAATTTCCGTGTCGCCAGATCCAAACTACTTAGCTGGAATTGTCGGATTCAATTGCGTCTAGTTGAATTTTTGTGTTTATTATATCCTTTTAGGTACGATTTTTGTGGCGATTTTCTGTTTCATATGGCACCATTGGAGAGTGGAAGCGTGAAAAGGAAAATCTTTAATATATATATATATATATTTCTTTTCCCTTTAAAAGGATTTAAAAAATGGAATAGGAAAAAAAAATAAAGTAGCTTAATCCATCTAGCTTAACCCATCTGTCATTACTTGAAGCAGAGGTTACTCTATAGCTGGATTTCGTTCTAGATTCATGTTGCCACCCAATGGATTAATTTTTCACATCAAAATTTGCTATTTTTTTTTTTAAAATTGCTTTTAGGTTTAACATTTGTCAAGCTGCTTTCCTATTTGGATCTGAACTGGATTGTTGGCTTGCTGCTTAAGATACTGATCGTATTATCTGCAGGTAATCAAAAAGGTATATCACAATGAAGGCACTTATTCTTGTTGGAGGATTCGGAACACGTTTGAGGCCCTTGACTCTGAGTGTTCCTAAGCCGCTTGTTGAATTCGCTAATAAACCCATGATACTGCATCAGGTATATTTCTAGACTATGGTTCTTGGAATCATTTTTTTTTTGTTTATGGTTGTTGTTTTATCAAGGTAATTTTGTTTATTTTGTGGAATAATGTTGCTTGGATGTTTTCAGATTGAGGCTCTCAAGGCTGTTGGAGTAACTGAAGTTGTATTGGCTATAAACTACCAACCCGAGGTACATGAGGCCTTCATGTGTAAAATTTAATTCAACGGACTAAAATTTTAGTGGCTAAGTGGTTCGTAAGCTGACCATTGAGCACTTGATTTTGTAGGTAATGTTGAACTTCTTGAAGGAATTCGAAACTAAACTCGGGATCACGATCACATGCTCTCAAGAGACGGAGCCGCTCGGCACTGCTGGTCCTCTTGCTTTGGCGAGGGACAAACTCATTGACGAGTCTGGTGAACCATTTTTTGTCCTTAACAGTGATGTCATCAGCGAGTATCCGTTCAAAGAAATGATTGAATTCCACAAAGCCCATGGAGGAGAAGCTTCCATTATGGTAACCAAGGTAACAATTCAGCTCTAAGTTATTTATTTTCAGTTTTTAAGTTATTTTCTTTAGAGAGATCGTAATACTTGATTTGAAACTAAATAGGTGGACGAACCATCGAAATACGGTGTGGTGGTGATGGAAGAATCAACAGGGCAAGTGGACAAATTCGTGGAAAAACCGAAGTTGTTTGTTGGAAACAAAATCAATGCTGGGATTTATCTGCTGAATCCGTCTGTTCTTGATAGAATCGAGCTGAGGCCAACCTCAATCGAGAAAGAGGTCTTCCCGAAGATCGCAGCAGAGAAGAAGCTGTATGCAATGGTCCTTCCCGGGTTTTGGATGGACATTGGTCAGCCAAGGGACTACATTACTGGACTGAGACTCTATCTGGACTCCCTGCGGAAGAAAGCCTCAACGAAGTTAGCCGCTGGTTCTCACTTTGTAGGAAATGTTTTGGTTCACGAGACTGCCAAAATTGGAGAAGGATGCTTGATCGGACCGGATGTGGCAATCGGTCCAGGCTGCATTGTCGAGTCTGGTGTCAGACTCTCTCGCTGCACCGTGATGCGTGGAGTCCGCATCAAGAAGCACGCTTGCATATCAAGCAGTATCATCGGATGGCACTCCACCATCGGCCAATGGGCTAGAGTAGAAAACATGACTATTCTCGGAGAAGACGTCCATGTATGTGATGAAATTTACAGCAATGGTGGCGTGGTTTTGCCTCACAAAGAGATCAAATCGAGCATTTTGAAGCCAGAAATCGTCATGTGACGACGAATTCCGTTTTGCAGGTGAAATTAAGTAGCAAAACATGTTTTGTCATAAGGAATGCATTTGTTCTTGTCATTTATTCCTTTCCTTTTCACTCCACAAATGTTGAATCTCAGTTTTCTGCAAGTCTGAGGGTGATGTTCTGTTTGTCAACTGCATAAGATAATCTTTGGTATGAAATGTGTAACTCTGGTGTATACAAAATAAATTATTTCACTTTCTTTTTCGTGTTGGATACATATGTGGATATTGTCATAACCATTTTTTTGTAAAATAATTAAATATTATTTTTAAAACGATTATGACTTTTATTTTGAAAAATTGAGTATTTTGGATTAATTTGGATTAAATTGAATAGAGTCGCCATAGACCTTTGGGTTAGGTAGGTCGAATACCTAAAAACGTCTTTTTAAAAGAAATTTAAGAAAAATCATTTTTTAAGACAAAAATGGTCTACATTTACCAGAAATCAAATTTAACGGGTTCGGGAGTCGGTTACGTGTGGGGAAGGGTAAGCACCCCCACAGCGCCCAAAAATGGTACTGTGTCGCGTACACATTGTCGTAAATGATGGAAATGATAAATCGAATATAAAATTAACCTATGATCCATTTTTTGAGATTTATTTAATTTGCCTCGAATTATTTAAAGAAAATCCTTTAACTCAATCAGAAATCTTGAAATTTGCAATCCTCTGTCGGGAAAGCTATTTCAACCATTTCTCATTCGTAAAAGAATATTCTACCATTGATTATGTTAAAAATACAAATCGAATATAACTAAAAACAATGTTTACATACGAATAAATTGATTAACTGAAAACGTGAATTGAATACAAATTAAAAATTTTGAAATTTACATTCACATAAAATAAAGTAAATTGTCATTTAAAATAACACACATTGCATCGTTTGGATAAATTAATTAGTAAAATATACTCGACTTGTTGCAAGTTCCTATGTCGTTAAAATGCCGTATCGGATCGTACCACTTCGACCAAGTGGTACTTTCTACGCCCATTCTACGCATACGTGTTCTTGAAAATATAATCGAATATTTCTTACATAGATAAAGATATAATGAAAATAAATGTAATTGGAAATACAAAATAAAATATTTACATTAAATGAAATTGAAAACATTATTTACATAATCCAAATAATTAAGTAATGAGTAAAATACACATCCATACATAAATGTCTAAAAATAAATTAGTAAATATTACAAACCAAAATAAATATAAAACATTTAAGAGGCTAAAATAATATAAACAGAAACTTAGGAGGCTAAACAGCAAAAAACAGAAAGTTAATGGACCAAAAATAGCACTAACCGAAATTTAAAGGACTAAATATAAAAATAAAAATAATTTAGAGCCCATATCCCAAACATTAAACAGTCAAATACTAGAAGTGAAAATAGCCCAAAAGTAAAGCTTATGACTAAATTGAAATTTCACAGAAACATGGAGGATCAAAAAAGTAATTAAATAAAATGTCAGACAGTGACCAAAATAGAACATTTGCAAGTATGATGGCTGAATTCAAACATCCACAAAATATCACAACACAAGAACTTAGGACTAGAATGAAACTATTACAAACATAATGTCTCAAAGTCAAATATTCACAAAAATGACATAACATACATTAATAGGACTAAAATAAAATATTTAAAAATGGGATGGCCAGATTCGAATATCAAAGAAACATACATGAAATATTAAATTAGTGGCTAAGATGTAACATTTATAAATATTGAACCCAGAACCAAATATACACAAAAATGATATAACCTAGGGTAGTGACTAAAATATAAAAATGAAAAGATAAAGGCTCAAATTGAAATAATGTAAACTTCATTCCATGGCTAAATAACACGGTTACAAAGCATCAGGGACCAAAAGAGTAGTTATCCCGTAACTCAAAAAATCAGATGATATTGGGGGCAAAACGACTGCGTTTTGCTCGGCATACCCCCCCCCAAAACCGAGCTCATCTCTCATATTCCCTCATTTTCCCTCTTTCAGAAACAAGAAAAAAAAAAGAAAAGAGAGATATAGTTGAGAACTCTCTCAACTTCTCTCGCCGGAGACGAGGGCGTTGGCCGCCAACGACGGAGTCCACGGCGGAACTCACGGCGGCCGGAGAGAGAGAAGCCTCCAAAAGACTCCTCTCTTAGCTCTCAACCCAAATCTAAAGTCCCCTACCCCAAAATCCAAACAGAAAACCCTAGATTTAGGATTTACCTCACGGAAAACCGAGACTCCAACGCCCCTTTGGACTTCCGATGGTTCCTCCGATCAAGGTATGGGTTCCCCTCTCTCTGTTTTTTTTTCTTTCGTATTTTTGTTTGAATGGGATGGATGGTTTTTTTCTTGGTTTCTTTCTTTTCTTTCCTCTGTGTACTTTTTTCTTTTCTTCTTTTTTTGAATCCCTCCCCCTTTTGACTCTGATATCTTGCTTGATTTATGGTTGATTTTTTCGTTTGGTGAGATGATGATGTCTAGGAATAGGATTTGATTAGATTTGCTTGGATTTTTTTTTAATTTTTAATTGATTTCTCTGCTACCTCACTGTTGAGGATCACTGTGGATGACGGATGGACGGCCCTTCAATCGCTGTGGATGCAGGCGGCCGGCGTCAAAGGCTGTCGAGGGGTGAGGCTCGGCTGGGAAGCTGAGGAGTCGAGGCGGCTGGAGCTATTTTAGGGTTTCAAACCCTAAGCTCTGCGTGATCTGGACCGTTGGATGGGTCCAGATCCAACGGCCAGAAATGAGGCGGCTGGAACATTTAGGGTTTGAAACCCTAATCTGGTTTAGGGTTTGAAACCCTAATCTGATGGGTTGGGTTGTCTGGGTCAACAGTGGGCTTGATGTATATTGGGCTTTGGCCTGCAAAAATTGTAATATGTAATATTAATAATATAATAATAATAATAAATAATAATAATAATAATAAAATAACAATAAAAAACCCGGACAAAAACGGGTGTCTACAGCTGCCCCTCTTTGCACATTCTTGTGTTAACAAGAATAGGGCAAAGATAATAAGACAACACGTTTTTGTCTGGTTCTCTTCCATTTATACATAGAAATTGGATAATATTGGTTGTTGGGGACGACACTGCTCATACGTGATGAAGAGTTTGGGTCGTCTAAAGGTGACACGGCTCCTACGTGATGAAGAGTTCTTGGCCATCTAAAGGTGATAACACGGTTCCTACGTGACGAGGACGGCTGTTTATCTATGGTTGACACGGCTCCTACGTGATGAGGAGATCTGGTCTGGGGATGACACGGCTCATACGTGATGAAGAGTTCTGGCCATCTAAAGGTGATAACATGGTTCCTACGTGATGAGGACGGCTGGTTATCTATGGTTGACACGGCTCCTACGTGATGAAGAGATCTGGTCGGGGAATGACACGGCTCATACGTGATGAAGAGTTCTGGCCATCTAAAGGTGATAACACGGTTCCTACATGACGAGGACGGCTGGTTATCTCTAGGATAATGGTTTCAAAGGAGACCAACTCAAAGGTGTGTTTCAATAGAAACAAACTCAAAGATTGGATTTTGATAAAAATTGTCTCAAGGGAGACGAAATTCGTTTCAAGAGAAACGATCTCAAAGATATTTGCTTTATTTCAAATAAACTCAAAGATAAGTTTTTCCAAAGCAACTGTCTCGAAAGAGACAAAATTCGTTTCAAAGGAAACAACCCAAAGACGGCGTTTAAAGGGAATTGTCTCAACCGAGACAAAATTTGTTTTTTTAAGGAAACGTTCTCAAAGATCGGTGTTTCATGAGAAATTGGCTCAAATAAGACAAAATTCATTTCAAGAGAAACGATCTCAAAGATGTTTATTTTGTTTCAAGGGAAACAGATTCAAAGATGGTAAATTTTGTTTCCAAAGAAATAAACTCAAAGATTTTTCTCAAAGACTGTCTCGAGAGACACAATTTTGTTTCAAAGGAAACAAACTCAAAGATTTTTTTCAAAAGAAACAATCTCAAAGATTTTTTTCACAAAATTGTCTCAAGAGAGACAAAACTTTGTTTCAAAGTAAAATAGACTCAAAGATTTTTTTCAAAAGAAATTGTCTTTAAGAGATAAAATTTTGTTTCAAAAGAAACAGACTCAAATGATGGATCTCATCTTAAGTGAGACCAAATTTGTTTCAAATGAAACAATCTCAAAAGTTAGTTTTTAATTAGAAACTGTCTCAAGAGAGACAACATTTGTTTTTAAAGAAATAGACTCAAAGATGATTTTGTTAAGAGAAACAAACTCAAAGATTTTCAAAATGAACATATTCAAAGATTTGCTTCAAAAGAAACGGTCTCAAGAGATACAAAATTCATTTTAAGAGAAACAGATTCAAAGATTTTTGTTTCAAAAGAAATTATCTTAAGAGAGACAAAATTTTGTTTCAAAAGAAACAGACTCAAAGATTTTTGTTTCAAAAGAAACTATCTTAAGAGAGAAAAAATTTTGTTTCCAAAGAAACAAACTCAAAGATTTTTCAAAAGAAACGACTCAAAGATATTTATTCAAAAGGAACAAACTCCAAGATTTTTATTCAAAAGGAACAAACTCAAAGATTTTTTCAAGAGAAACTGTCTCAAGAGACAAAAATCGTTTTAAAAGATCCAAATATTGTCGATTTTGTTTATATGGAAATAATCTCAAGGGTGTTTTCAAAAGTGTTTATTTTGTTTCAAATGAAACAATTTCATGATTTGTTAAAAGGGAAAACTGTCTCGTGCGAGACAAATCAGCTTTGAAAATCTCAAGTGATATTAATTTTGCTTTAAGTACAACAACCTTGAAATTTGTATTATGAGAGAAAATGATGTCTCAAGCGAGATGAAATTTGCTTTAAGATATAGTCTCAAATGAGAAAAAAAATTTTTTTTAGAGCAATTGTCTCAAGCGAGACAAAGTTTGTTTTCGAGAAATGATCTCAAGTGAGATCAACTTTGTTTAATGTGAAACAAATCCGAAATTTGGATCTCAAAGGGAAAAGGTCTCAAGCGAAACAAAATTTGTTTTGAAAGAAGCAACAATCTAAGGTGAGATTAATTTTGTTTTTAGTGAATCAAATTCAAAATTTGTATCTCAAAGGAAAAATGTCTCAAGCGAGACGCAATTTGTTTTAAGAGAATTTGTCTTAAGTGATACAAACTTTGTTTTTAAAGAAATTGTCTCAAGCAAAACAAAATTTGAGAAAACGATCTCAAGTGAGATCAACTTTGTTTAATGTGAAACAAATTCGAAATTTGGATCTCAAAGGGAAAAGGTCTCAAGCGAAACAAAATTTGTTTTGAAAGAAGCAACAATCTAAGGTGAGATTAATTTTGTTTTTAGTGAATCAAATTCAAAATTTGTATCTCAAAGGAAAAATGTCTCAAGCGAGACGCAATTTGTTTTAAGAGAATTTGTCTTAAGTGATACAAACTTTGTTTTTAAAGAAATTGTCTCAAGCAAAACAAAATTTGAGAAAACGATCTCAAGTGAGATCAACTTTGTTTAATGTGAAACAAATTCGAAATTTGTATCTCAATGAAAAATGTCTCCAGTAAGGCGGAATTTGTTTTTCAAGAAATTGTCTCAAACGAGACAAAATTTGTTTTTAGAAAGCTGTCTCGATCGAGACAAAATTTGCTTTGAAAGAAATTGTCTCAAAGATGAGACAAAAATTTGTTTTAAAATTCTCAAAATTTGTGGAAAACTATCTCCAGTGAGACAAAAATTTTGTTTTGAAATAGATACGATCTCAAATGAGATCAACTTTGTTTAATGTGAAACAAATTCAAAATTTGGATCTCAAAGGAAAAAATGTCTCAAATGAGACGAAATTTGTTTTGAAATAAATTGTCTCAAGCGAGACAAAATTTATTTTTTAGAAAAATCTCAAAGTTTGTGGAAAAATGTCTCAAGGGACAAAAATTTGTTTTGAAATAGATACGATCTCAAATGAGATCAACTTTGTTTAATGTGAAACAAATTCAAAATTTGGATCTCAAAGGAAAAATGTCTCAAGGGACTGAATTTTACTTTAATAAAAAAAACCTCAAAGATGATAGATAGTCTTCTTGTTCCTGTATGTTGAGGAAATGTCTTGATTGTTGACTTCAAGAAGTCAAATCATTGCTTCTTCAAGTTAGGGATTTCTGGTTATTTCTGAGCTTTGATTTCCTGAGAGATCAAAATGATGTATTTTTGACTGACTATCTTGGATGTTATGATGGATGTCAAGATGAAATTTATTTGATTTTTTTTATTGAATTTGTCCTCCAGCGAGGAGAAAAATGTCTTTAATACACATGATGGTAAATGTTTGATGCAAATTTATGTATCATGTATGTATGTGTATGTATGTTTCTCAATCTGGAAGGAGAATTGTTGCGAGAGCAGTCTTCACTCTATCATTGATTCAATTTGTCTGTATTTCCACCAATGTGTACTCTTACAAACCTTAACCTGAGACCATTTGTTTATTCCATCAAATTTTGTCCAAAAATTAGCTTTCTCTTGCCCCAGCTTCGATATTGAGCTTCAGATAGATATTTTTTGAATTCCAAGATACGCCTCCAGAGAGATTATCTTGTTTGAAAATGTTTTTCTTCTTCTTTTATTTTCAAAAGTCTGAAAATATCAATAGTTTTGAAAAATGTTTAATCAAAAGTTTTGAAAATATTGCTCTTTTCAAGGTTTCACAATTGACAAATCATAAAACAAGAGTTCATTGGATATCAAAGAATTAATTACTCTTTTAATCCTTCAATAAGTTATAGCTATTTGACAAGTGTCAAGATCAATGTTATCTTTGAGATGGTTAAGTAAGGAATGATAAAAAAGTCTCAAGGGGTTATTTTTGGTCAAAAGTATAGTGTTCTTATTTATTCTTTTGTTCACTGATCTGATGGAGTAGCTTCTGTACTCAGCTATTGGAAGTGTGCTCTGACTCCCAACTCTCATGTTCTCATTCATGTTGTGTGATGCCTCATCAAGGGATTTGAGCAATCGTCTCCTATGTCATAATCTTCATACTCGAGCCGCCCTTTCAGGTTTTCAACTCGAATCCTCCTTTGGTTTCAAGACGTTACTCAGAATTTTACGTCTTGAACCCCCCTTTGTTATTTTTCTCTATCATGCATTAAAGATTTTTAGAAAATCTTTATAAGTAAAATATTAATCCTGATAGGCGGGATGAAATATGAGGATAGTCTCTTCCGCTTAGAAATCCATGTATGATTAGAAGGGACTTGTAAGGCACGTAATGTAGGTCATGGTTCAGGGTTATGAAAGAAATGGATAAAAGGCCCAAACATGTGTTTTAAGGGTATTTGAACCAAGGATCAATTAACCCTGATGCCTTCAATCTTGTCTTGCTCCATTTGAATATGCTCGTATGAGTCCTTTGTCTTCTCTTGATGTTCTATGATCTTCTGGTGAACTAATTCTGGATCAATCTCATAGTTTGAAACTTGATGTGCCATTTGAGTCGAGAGACTCTTTGTATGTGCTCTTTGTCCACTTTCTCTTCTTTTTCTTTTCACTTTGTTTCTTTCTCTTTGCTTTTCTTTGATTTTTGCTTTGATTTTTCTCTTTGCTCTGTGTTTTTTTTTTTTTTTTTTGGTTTGATCTTTGCACTCTGCGTCTGGTTCACCTTTCGGTATCTCATTTGGATCAATTTTCTTCACTCAGATTTCCCTCACATTGCCCCCCAGTGTGGAGGGTGATCCTTGGTTAGGGTTGAATCGAAAGAAAATATCATTCAGGCTCAAAGGGGACACAAGGGATATATTTCTCCTTTTGTGAAGGGATAAAGAAAGAAAGCCGTTCATCATCTCATACACAGAAGTCCTTGCAGAAGAGGTATCCCTAGGGGGATAGATTTTCAGGATTTAATTTTATTTAAATGAAAATAGTAATTAATGCATGATAGAATTATTTGAATGAATTCTATTTTTTTCTTCGCTTCTTGCTCTCAACATGTCTCAATTGCTCATGCTCGTCTTCAGAAAATTGATGCGAGATGCCTCACACTGTGTCTTCTTTGTAGGAAGGTTTATGTTCAATTGAACATCTTGTACTCAATGTCTGTAGGTTTTATTGGTAGAAAATGTTGGTTTTACGTCTAAGAAGACGATGATGACTTTATTGGCTCAAAGAAAGGTACGGGTATGACTTTTGTGTCTTAAAAAATAAATACAGTGTTTCAAGGTGGAAAGAATATTTCAAGGTCTCAAAGAGAGGGAATGTTTCAAGGTCGAAAAGAATATTTCAAGGTCTCAAAGAGATAGAATGTCAAAAATTGGTTATTTGGTAGTGACCAGGAATTATTTCGGGTAAAAAAAAAATCGAGAGATTTTATTTTGGGTTTTAGACAGGATAAAAAAAAAGGGTCTAATCTTGCCATATGTCAAAAATCTATAATTCTTGAAGAATTAAAAGAATATGTAATTCATTCGATATTCAAAAAACTAAAGATTAAAATTTGTTCAATTATTTAACCTTAGAAGGTAGCATCATTTCAGTCATCAAAGCTTAAAATATTTAAGCAAATATCGAAGAAAGAACAAAAACGAGTTCAAACAAAACAATCTCTATGGATGCAAGTGGTTGATGCAATGACTTCTCTGGCTTAGTATTAGGATACCCCTGAATAAATCATATTATGGATTTTGTGCTTTAGTGTCTTGCAGTTCTCAGTGGGATGTCCTGAGATCCCCATGTGGTAGCTGCATATGGCGTTAATATCATGGCCTTCAGGATATGGGTCAGTTCTTGGTTTGGACTGAACTGGAATCACCAGGTTGTTCTCAATTAGTACTGGGAGCAATTCCTCATATGTCATTGGGATTGGATCGATGCGACAGAATGCCTTATGAGGTTTGGTCCCCAGATTAGCTAGATAAGATCCTTCAATGTTAATATCATCTCTTTCCTCATTGTCGGAATGACTAGTGCCTCCTATCTGGCCATTCTTGACTGCTCTTTCGATCATTTCTCCACACATGACAATGTCAGAGAAACTCTTAGTGGTAACCCCTATCATGTAGTCGATATATGGAGACTTCAATATATCGATGAATAGAGTGATGAACTCTCTTTCAGTCATTGGTGGACGCACTTGAGATGCGACATCCCTTCATCATTGAGCATATTGTCGGAAACTCTCATAATTCTTCATCTTCATATTCTGAAGCATTGTTCGATCGGGGCCATATCAATCATGTGCTTGTATTGGCCCAGAAAAGCACTAGCCAAATCCCTCCAGGAGCGGACTTGAGAACGACTCAGTTGGTGGTACCACCTTGAAGCGGGTCCAATCAAACTGTCTTGAAAGCAGTGGATCAACATCGGATCATTGTTAGTGTATACAGTCATCCTTTGGATAAACATCGTGAGATGTGAATTAAGGCAACTGGTTCCACTATACTTTTCAAACTCAGGCATCTTGAATTTGGGCGGAAGCACCAGGTCAGGAACTAGTACTAGTTCTGTTGCATCCATCCCGTTGTGAGAGTTTTGTCCTCTCATTCCATGGAATGTCTCTCTGCACCACTGTTTCAAATTATATGGGATCTCGTTCTTGGCTCTTCTCGTCGCTAGGTGACTAGAAATCCTGTTGGGCGAGATAATTGGTTGCGAACTAGCCTGTGCTTTCACACATTTAACTGTTTCACGGGTTAATGAAATCTTTTCTTTGCCTTTTTCTTGGTTGAGCTCAACCATCTTTGCTACCATTTGGTCAACTAGGTCTCTTTGGTTTTGCAAGATACGATCCACGGTGGTCTTTTGCATCTGCTCCATTTTAACCTCCCACTCAACTTGCATCTTTTGCAAACTCTCGTTCAGCTCTTTCTTTAATTCCTCAAATTTTGCATCCATTCTCAGTACTATGTGAATGCAATTGCACAGTTAGAAGTGCTTCCTCAAAGTTTCCAGCAAGGTATGATTAATGCATGTAAACATGCTTAAATGAATGTTATGCAAAATGCAACGATGCAAATGCAAATGCAGAAATGTGGATCCCAACAATGAATATTTTAGAACAATTTTCACCAGAAATAAAAGTTTTCACATTACAAGACAGTCCACTTTACAGACATGCATTCGCTTAGATGCTGAGTCTGAAATAGATCGCTGCTTCGTCTCAGATCTTCGTCCTTGAAAATAATGCCCCTCAATGATCTGTAATCTGACACCATTAATGCCCCGGCGGTGCTGAAGTCAGTGCGTCGCTCCTTGATGGATAGCGATGAAATAATTGTAGATGAGAATCTACTGTTGGATTACTCTTCGGATCAATGGATTATCATATCAGTCTCGAATGATGCACGATCTTCGAGCTCACTGCTTCGTCTCGGATCTTTGTACTTGGAACCGATGCCCCTCTATGCTCTGTAAACTAACTCCATTAATACCTCGGCTATGCTGAAGTTTGTGCTTCACTCCCTGATGGTTAACGATGGAATAATTGTGGATGAGAATCTACTGCTGGATTACTCCTTAGATCAGTGGATTATCATATCAGTCTCGAATGATGCACGATCTTCGAGAAAATCTCATTCTTGTACTCTGGACTTCTTTTTAGCCCTCGATGCATGTCTGTGTATGCGATCGCTTGATTGAAAACTTTTATCTCTTATTGTGAAAATTTTCTCTCGAATATCCCCTTACGATCAACACTTTTGCATTATGATGATGCAATGCAATGCAATGCAAGTGACAAAATGACACAAACAAAAGAGAAGAAATAAGTTAGTATACACAAACAAAAGAGAAAAATAAGTTAGTACATGTAAAATAATTGATACAAATAAAAATGTAATTCAGAGATGGATATAACACCTACCCCGTCATGATATCTACCCAAACATGCTTTCAATTAAATAACAATCCTACCCGGACATGCTATCTACCCAAAATGATCTATTTTCAAGAAATTGGTCCTAACCGCATGGTATCTAGTTCGCATGCTTTATTCGGAAAAAAATATCTTCTACAAATTTAAAAGGTTAAGGTTTAGAATCGTTCCTCCTTCGTGTACACCTATTTTGGGTACCTACTGACGGACAAAGGTTCGGTATGACTATACCTAGGGTGATCGTTCGACGGTTCACTATATGCTTGGTTTCGGCTCTAACGGAAAAAAGGGTACTCGAATTATCCTTAATGTCGGTGCCCCCTTGGGCTGCCAGACCCTCGATCCTCACCCATTACAGGTTTCGAGCGGAACGAGTTCAATTCGAGGGGATTCACTGTCTTATACCCGTACGAGGAATAAATCCCTACGAAGGTATAAGGTATGTATCCCATGGGTTATTTGCTAAAACTCATACGAAGAATAAATTCTTACGAGAGTAAAGCATTCACCCCAACTAATTTGGATCGAAGCTCGTGTCTAGAGCTTATGTTATGCCAATGCGAGTGATGTGTGTGAGGAGGAACATACCTACCTTTGACCCAAAATGAAAAGAAAAAAACTCGACAAAAACTTGGACAGAGCTGAAAGCAAAAAGATAAAATGTTAGTATGATAATTAAAAATGAAGCAATAAAAAACTTCAATAAATGGATCATAAATTAACTAAAGACTCGAACTCATAATTTCGACCATAACGACAATGTGTAAGCGACATACAGCTTGACTCTCTAAAAAAAGTCCCCAGCGGAGTCGCCAAGCTGTCATAACCATTTTTTTGTAAAATAATTAAATATTATTTTTAAAACGATTATGACTTTTATTTTGAAAAATTGAGTATTTTGGATTAATTTGGATTAAATTGAATAGAGTCGCCATAGACCTTTGGGTTAGGTAGGTCGAATACCTAAAAACGTCTTTTTAAAAGAAATTTAAGAAAAATCATTTTTTAAGACAAAAATGGTCTACATTTACCAGAAATCAAATTTAACGGGTTCGGGAGTCGGTTACGTGTGGGGAAGGGTAAGCACCCCCACAGCGCCCAAAAATGGTACTGTGTCGCGTACACATTGTCGTAAATGATGGAAATGATAAATCGAATATAAAATTAACCTATGATCCATTTTTTGAGATTTATTTAATTTGCCTCGAATTATTTAAAGAAAATCCTTTAACTCAATCAGAAATCTTGAAATTTGCAATCCTCTGTCGGGAAAGCTATTTCAACCATTTCTCATTCGTAAAAGAATATTCTACCATTGATTATGTTAAAAATACAAATCGAATATAACTAAAAACAATGTTTACATACGAATAAATTGATTAACTGAAAACGTGAATTGAATACAAATTAAAAATTTTGAAATTTACATTCACATAAAATAAAGTAAATTGTCATTTAAAATAACACACATTGCATCGTTTGGATAAATTAATTAGTAAAATATACTCGACTTGTTGCAAGTTCCTATGTCGTTAAAATGCCGTATCGGATCGTACCACTTCGACCAAGTGGTACTTTCTACGCCCATTCTACGCATACGTGTTCTTGAAAATATAATCGAATATTTCTTACATAGATAAAGATATAATGAAAATAAATGTAATTGGAAATACAAAATAAAATATTTACATTAAATGAAATTGAAAACATTATTTACATAATCCAAATAATTAAGTAATGAGTAAAATACACATCCATACATAAATGTCTAAAAATAAATTAGTAAATATTACAAACCAAAATAAATATAAAACATTTAAGAGGCTAAAATAATATAAACAGAAACTTAGGAGGCTAAACAGCAAAAAACAGAAAGTTAATGGACCAAAAATAGCACTAACCGAAATTTAAAGGACTAAATATAAAAATAAAAATAATTTAGAGCCCATATCCCAAACATTAAACAGTCAAATACTAGAAGTGAAAATAGCCCAAAAGTAAAGCTTATGACTAAATTGAAATTTCACAGAAACATGGAGGATCAAAAAAGTAATTAAATAAAATGTCAGACAGTGACCAAAATAGAACATTTGCAAGTATGATGGCTGAATTCAAACATCCACAAAATATCACAACACAAGAACTTAGGACTAGAATGAAACTATTACAAACATAATGTCTCAAAGTCAAATATTCACAAAAATGACATAACATACATTAATAGGACTAAAATAAAATATTTAAAAATGGGATGGCCAGATTCGAATATCAAAGAAACATACATGAAATATTAAATTAGTGGCTAAGATGTAACATTTATAAATATTGAACCCAGAACCAAATATACACAAAAATGATATAACCTAGGGTAGTGACTAAAATATAAAAATGAAAAGATAAAGGCTCAAATTGAAATAATGTAAACTTCATTCCATGGCTAAATAACACGGTTACAAAGCATCAGGGACCAAAAGAGTAGTTATCCCGTAACTCAAAAAATCAGATGATATTGGGGGCAAAACGACTGCGTTTTGCTCGGCATACCCCCCCCCAAACCGAGCTCATCTCTCATATTCCCTCATTTTCCCTCTTTCAGAAACAAGAAAAAAAAAGAAAAGAGAGATATAGTTGAGAACTCTCTCAACTTCTCTCGCCGGAGACGAGGGCGTTGGCCGCCAACGACGGAGTCCACGGCGGAACTCTCGGCGGCCGGAGAGAGAGAAGCCTCCAAAAGACTCCTCTCTTAGCTCTCAACCCAAATCTAAAGTCCCCTACCCCAAAATCCAAACAGAAAACCCTAGATTTAGGATTTACCTCACGGAAAACCGAGACTCCAACGCCCCTTTGGACTTCCGATGGTTCCTCCGATCAAGGTATGGGTTCCCCTCTCTCTGTTTTTTTTTCTTTCGTATTTTTGTTTGAATGGGATGGATGGTTTTTTTCTTGGTTTCTTTCTTTTCTTTCCTCTGTGTACTTTTTTCTTTTCTTCTTTTTTTGAATCCCTCCCCCTTTTGACTCTGATATCTTGCTTGATTTATGGTTGATTTTTTCGTTTGGTGAGATGATGATGTCTAGGAATAGGATTTGATTAGATTTGCTTGGATTTTTTTTTTAATTTTTAATTGATTTCTCTGCTACCTCACTGTTGAGGATCACTGTGGATGACGGATGGACGGCCCTTCAATCGCTGTGGATGCAGGCGGCCGGCGTCAGAGGCTGTCGAGGGGTGAGGCTCGGCTGGGAAGCTGAGGAGTCGAGGCGGCTGGAGCTATTTTAGGGTTTCAAACCCTAAGCTCTGCGTGATCTGGACCGTTGGATGGGTCCAGATCCAACGGCCAGAAATGAGGCGGCTGGAACATTTAGGGTTTGAAACCCTAATCTGGTTTAGGGTTTGAAACCCTAATCTGATGGGTTGGGTTGTCTGGGTCAACAGTGGGCTTGATGTATATTGGGCTTTGGCCTGCAAAAATTGTAATATGTAATATTAATAATATAATAATAATAATAAATAATAATAATAATAATAAAATAACAATAAAAAACCCGGACAAAAACGGGTGTCTACAGATATGAATAAACTATACGATCTTCAATTATCGAATACATATTCGTATCAACGGTATTCACCGTTGTGTTAGGATATGATAGTCTTTGAAATGAGTATGATAGTGTCCCCATTCTGTCGGCAGCATTGTATAAGAAGCTTTTGTGCATTTATTACATTAACCATTGATTTTTAATAAGAGTTTTTTTTTATTTCTTTCACAAATTATGAAAGTTAATCACAAGTAATCGATTCTAAATAAAAATAATAATAACATGCAAATTAACGTAAAAAATCTTTAAAAATCACGTTTAAAAACAGTTCCTTATGATAGATCTAAATATTATAAAATGATTGCAAAAAGCATACTAACCTTAAAAAAGTAATATACATGCATATACCAAGTCCTCGTTTTATCCGGACTAGTAGTCACCTGTCTTGTCCTTGTAAATCTTCTTCGATGTAGTTATGGTGTGAACCAATGTGGTTTGATGAGATTTACATATAAGATATGTGAGTAATATATGATTATAATTTTTTTTAAATCATACTTTTATTCGATGATCTGTTTTCAACCATCCAACGATCGTAAATTTATGTAAAACTAAAAAGTTTTGCATTGTGTAAGTAGACCATAACCCCATATAGATATATATGTCATAAATCTTTATTCTTATCCGAATTATTATAAGGGTGTTTTGTGAACCAATGTGATTTAATGAAATTTACATATAAGATATGTGAGTAACAAGTGAGCATAATTTTTTTAGGCCAAACATCTTATTTAACGAGATACACCTTATGCTAAGCTTTTTCTTAAGATCTATTCTAATCAAACAAAAATATGATAACCTTATTTTATTTTTCGAACAAATTGTATGTATTATATCCAAAGAAATCAGCAAGTTGTTGCAAGAAGCTAGAGCATCAAAGAAAAAACCCGATGCTCAATCAATAAGATCCCACTCCATACTCAGTTTAAAATCCACAAAACCAACCCTTAATTTTGAGTCTTTTAGAGTTTAAAACTTTAAACTTAATTTTAAAGTTTACCTTTAAAATTTGATTTTTTTTTAAAAATTTTTGAGACAATTGCTACCTAGTTTTAAGTCTTTTAAATTAACTATACGACTTTTATCCAAATTGAGTCTTAGACGATTCTATCTAGTCAAAACTTGCTCACATTGCAAAATTTTGAACGGTCTTTCAATTTTCTTACCTAATTATGATTCTATCAAACTATGTATGCCAACATTCCATAAATGCAAATAAAAAATATTCCTTTTTAATTTGATCGCATTTCCATGGTTCATGATGCATGTTAAATTGCCATCGGGAAGAAAATTTAAAAAAATTAAAAGAAAACGTGTAGCGGAAATTGATTTGTTTATTATACGGGGACTTAGGTTTTTGGCCATCACAATCTTCTAAAAAATTGATAATTGAGTCCTTTTGATTCTCATTTATTTACCATATTCTTCACATGAAAATAGGATCCAAGTATCTCAACAACAAATAAGTCAATCTCTTTCTTTTTATTATTTGGAATCAAGTGGATAAATAAATAAATATATGTAGGAAAAATTTTAATTAAATGATGTATTCCCTACCATGTGGAGAAGTGACATTATCGAGCACACATATATTTTTCTTAATTAATTAATTAATTAATGTTAAAATTCAATTATTAAAAAATGCAGTTGATAGCCCCACCTCTTAATAAAATCTAATCCTGTTGAAAATTGGTACAAATCACATGCACCGAAAGCACGAAATTTTGAGGCTGCAATTGTCAAAATTAGGTGCAGCAATGATTGAAAATTAAGTCTTTGGATTTTAGGGTATTTATAAGATTAGTCCTTAAGGTTCAACTATAAATATCCTAACCCATTTAGCTTCAAAATCATCCCAAATCATTCTAGCTTTCTCCCAATACTAGAGAATTTAGAGACTTTCTTGAGAGTTGTTTTCTCCTTTTTATCAAGAAAGAATTGTCATTGTTTTCTCCTTGTTAGATCGAGAGAAGTTGTAATTCCTATTTTCTCATAGTGAAATTCTTCTACCTTTGCCCATGGTTTTTACCCTATATTATTTGGGGGTTTTCCACGTAAACTTTGTGTCTTCTTTATCTTCATTTTTATTTTTTCAAATTATCAGTTGCAATTTTTTCTCTATCCGATAGCCATATTCTGCAACAATTGGTATCAGAGTCAGATTTGAGTGTGTAATATATACTTATTGTCTTTGTGGTTACCACCAAAAGGTGGATCCTTCAACATAAGAAAGTAAGAAGGTTTTAACTATTCTTTGAAGGTTCTAGAGAACTATTCACGATAGTGAAATAGTGTGAGCTATTCGTAATAGAAGCTATGACAACGAAATTTGATATTAAAAAATTCAATGGGAGAAATTTCTCATTGTGAAAATTGAAGATGAAGGCCATCATGAGGAGATGAAGTATTGTCAAACATTGAGGAGAAGAAGACAGCTAAGGAGATATGTGATAAAAAAATTCAAAAAATGCAAATTCTTGTGGTATGATAATGGATTAAAGGGGTATCGCTTGTGAGATCTCACTGCCCGCAAAGTAATCATCAGCAGGGATGTTATCTTTGTAAAAGATAAACTACAAAGAAAAGAAGACGATGATAGCGCTAAAAAGTCAGAGACTACACAAATACATGTGGAAAAGGAGTTTGAACAAGGAGATTCTTCTGAAGCAGAACCAACACATGATGAACAAGAACCAGAGAGTTCTGAAGCTCCAACAACTCGTCAATCAGATCGTGTGAGAAGACGTCCCAATTGGCACTCAGATTATATTATAGAAGGAAATATTGCATACTGTCTTTTAACAGATGACGGTGAGACATCAACATTCCAGAAGGTAATAAACAACTCAGATGCTTCACTATGGATGATGGCGATGCAAGAAGAAATTGAAGCCCTTCATAATAATAATACATGAGACCTTGTGCCACTACCACAAGAAATGAAGCCAATTGGTAACAAATGTGTCTTCAAAATCAAGCGAAATGGTGACAATCAAGTTGAGAGGTATCGTGCAAGACTGGTGGTCAAAGGATATGCTCAAAAAGAAGGTATTGATTTATATGAAATATTTTCTCCTATGGTTCGACTAACAACAATTCGAGTAGTCTTGGCAATGTGTGCTACATTGAACTTACATCTAGAGCAGCTAGATGTTAAAACAACTTTTCTTCATGGAAATCTTGAAGAAGAGGTTTACATGCTCCAGCCTGAAGGTTTTGAAGAAAAAGAAAAAAGAACTTGGTTTGCAGGTTGAACAAATCTTTGTATGGTCTAAAGCATACGCCGAGGTGTTGGTATAAGAGGTTTAATTCCTTCATTATGTGCCTTGGATACAACAGACTTAATGCAGACCCTTGTGCTTATTTCAAGAGGTTTGGTGATAACGATTTTGTTATATTGTTATTGTATGTGGATGTCATGTTGGTTGCAGGACCCAAAAAAAGATCATATTGAAGAATTGAAGGCATAACTGGCTAGGGAATTTGAAATGAAGGACTTGGGATCAGCAAACAAGATTCTAGGGATGCGAATTCACCGAGGCAAAATAATAGGAAGATTTGACTTTCACAAAAGAATTACTTGAAGAATATCTTGTCACGATTCAACATGCAAGATTGTAAGCCAATTTCTACCCCTCTTCCTATTAACTTCAAATTATCCTCCAGTATGAGTCCTACCAGTGAAGAAGAGAGGATGGAGATGTCTCGAGTGCCGTATGCATCGGCAGTGAGAAGTTTAATATTCGTTATGATATGCACAAGACCAGACATTGCACAAGCAGTGGGAGTGGTTAGTCGGTACATGGCGAATCCAGGCAAAGAGCATTGGAATACAGTAAAGAGGATCCTGAGATACATCAAAGAGACCTCAAATATTGCATTATGTTTCGGAGGATCAAACTTACTTATCAATGGGTATGTCTATTCTGACTATGCAGGGGATTTGGATAAAAGCAAATCTACAAAGGTTATGTGTTCAAATTTGTTGGTGGAGCTGTAAGACGGGTTTCAAAATTACAGCCAGTTGTGGCTACGTCCACAATAGAGGCAGAATATGTAGTAGCTACACAAGCCAGTAAAGAAGCAATTTGGTTGAAGTTGATATTGGAGGAGCTTGGGCACAATCAAGAGTATGTCTTTATATTTTGTGATAGTCAAAGCGTCTTGCATCTAGCAAAGAATCCAACATTTCATTCAAGGACAAAACACATACGAGTTCAGTACCATTTCATTCGTGAAAAGGTGGATGAAGGGACGGTAGATATACAGAATATTCATACCAAAGATAATATAGTAGATTTCATGACGAAGGTAATCAATGCTGATAAATTTACCTGGTGTCGATCCTCTTGTGGCCTGTTAGAGACATAAGCAACATGAAGGTACAAAGTAGAAAGAATGGTGTGAAGATATGATTGTTCCAATCAAATCTTTAAGTGGGAGATTGTTGAAAATTGGTGCAAATCACAAGCATCGAAAGCACCGAAATTTTGAGGCTGCAATTGTCAAAATTCGATGCAGCAATGATTGAAAATTAAATGGGAAAATTGCTCTTTTAGTCCATCGACTTTAGGGTATTTATAAGATTAGTCCTTAAGCTTCAACTATAAATTCCCTAACCCATTTAACTTCAAAACTATCCCAAATCATTCTAGCTTTCTTCTAATACTAGAGAATTTAGAGAGTTTCTCAAGAGTTGTTTTCTCCTTTTTATCAAGAGAAAATTGTCATTGTTTTCTCCTTGTTAGATCGAGAGAAGTTGTAATTCTTATTTTCTCATAGTGAAATTCTTCTACCTTTACCCGTGGTTTTTACCCTATATTATTTAGGGGTTTTTCACGTAAAATTTGTGTCTTTTTTATCTTCATTTTTATTTTTTCAAATTATCAGTTACGATTTTGCTCTATCCGATAGTCATATTCTACAACAAATCCAATTATAAATTTTCACGGCAATGGTTAAAAAATGGTTATGTTAAATTGATTTTTTAATAAATTAATTGTACTTTTAGAAATAAAGTATTTAGTAATTTTCATCGAGATTTAATTCGGTTAATATCAATATTGGTGTAACATTCTGAAGATTGTGAATTTAAGATTGCCTTAAACGTTATAGAATCCTTAGACTAGTTCTTGTTCGAGCAACATAATCTATATATATGTGCGACTTTAGATCTTGTTTAAAAAAAATGGATGTTATGATAATAGCGGTACAAATCGAACTAAAACTCAATTCATATTTAAAATGTAGCATTTTTAATGTGAAGAAGACCTATTTCAAATCCTATGGTCCTTATTTATCGAGATTGAACAATTATTGTCTAAAAAAGTTATTTGGTGAGTGTCGGGGATAATGATCAGTGATGAGGAGTAAGTAATATTAGGGGTGTATTTGGTTCGGATTTTATTAAAATATGAATTGAACCGTTTTTATCAGTTTTTGAAAATAGAAATCAAAATTGAATGGTATAAAAATCATGGTTTTCCATTCGGGTCGGCCATTTTTTACGGTGCACAATTTTTCAAACTCAATAAACATATAAATTTAATATTTATAACAAATATTATTAGTTTTAATATTTTATTTATTCAAATTTATCTTATAATAAATTCAAAATGAATGTGTTTTGGATACTTATTTTCTTTTATTTTTTAATTTGGTTCAAACGGTTTCCATATGAAAAAATTGAACCGAATTAGATATCTATTTTTTAAACCAAACTAAAACTGAACCGCAAATTGAAAAATCCAAACTGAATTGAACTGAATAGTTTCGTTTGGATCGGTTTTCTTGGTTTCGTTGCTTAGCCCTAAGTAATATGAGAGACAAACAATAATTAAATAGATAAATTTTTTATATAAATAAGTAAATTTATTCAAATATTTTGAAATAAAATGAAATTAATAGAATGCATAATTTTAGAGACTAAAATTATTATCCGACGAGGTTACATTAGGCTTTCGCTTCATTTTTGACGGAGTAATTTGTTTGTAACAAACTAATAAAGTGACCTGAGTGTGACTTTTTAAAATTGGACGACCTCTATATAACCTTATAATAATTCAGTGATCTGAAATATGTTTTACCCCAAAAAGAATTAAGCAAATCTCATATATATTTTTGCCGGGCCAAGAATGAAGATGACAAAGAACATAAATAGCATATTCCTCCGAGTCACTATAATAATATTAGAGGACCGCAACAATTAATTAAGAAAAATAGTAATTAATTAAGGAACATAAACTAATCAACTCATTGACTTGTTGTATTCCCAAAAAAAAAACAGTTAATTAAGAAAAATAGTAATTATACTTTTAATTGTTGGTAATGCAAATTGCTGACATTAACACGACAGCATAGCTGTAATTCCCTTTGGCTGAGCAGTTCCTATTATCATGGGTAAGTTTTTCATCTCAATAAATCACTCTTTATTTAAGGAGAGATCCTTTTTGAATTTAATATTATTTTTAAGTATGATTAATGGATTAAATTTGAGCTTTTCGAATGAATCAATGATTGCTTTCACTATCTCGGTGGATAGGGAAGTGGCTATATACAAGAATAAAATGATACTTTAGAAATAAATATAGACAAGAATAAAATGATGGTTAAAATTAAAAATAGAGGAGACGAGATTGATATATTTAAAGAAAGAAAATAATAGGCTAAAACTTGATTTGTTTAGTTTCAAAATTAAGAGGATCTAAAACGTAATTGTATCAAAAATGGGGGATTAGGATCTAATTTAGATAATATCTCAAAATGGTCTTGGTTGATGGCAGTAGTGACATGAATGCATGTAGTAGTGGAAACAAATCCAACAACAAACAGGCTAACCAGGACATGATTCCGTAGGTTTTTGTTTGATCTCAGAGCATGGAAATCAAGTCCAAAGCTCCACAAAACCTGAATCCCCCGTTGCTGCTATCAAGTTGCTGAAGAACACAAAATTGACCAATGAAAACACGTTAGGCAAACACCATTGCTTTCCAACATCCTAGGAAATCTTGCAAACAATGACAAAACTATTAATCACTTAGGTTGCTCCAATTCTTCATCTTCCCCCCCCCCCGAAAATACTCGTGTTTAATATCCATACACAATTCGTATCTAGACATGGTATGAGACTATAATCCTCTGAGAACTCTTCGATATATTCGAACACATACTATGCTCCTCACTTAACACCAGGGATGGAGCTCCCTTAGGGCCCAAGGGGCCCCGACCCCTCTTAAAATTTGTATATTCGATATAATTTTAGTTTCATAGTATTTTGGTTCATGTAAAAATAAATATTTAAATTTAAAAAATCTAAAAATTTATTAAATATTTAATCAAATAGTGGTCGAACTAAAGAATGATAAGTACGTGTTCTCAAATTTTTAGTGTAATTACACTTTAGGTCATTATAAGTTAAATATTACACAAATTAGAAGTTTTTTTTTGTGAATTTTAAGTTTTTTATTATAAATTTAAGGTGAATACAAGGTACTATATATACAAAGACTTTCAACTATTTGACAATGAATGCTCGTACCCCTACATACGCTTCAGGACTTCAAGGATAACAACAATTTCCTTAATCAATAAGGTCGTTTGTTGATGCTGAATTTTGAGTTTAAATATCTAATAAGTCTTTATATTTTTCTTAAATAGTTTAATATTTCAACCCCTATCAATATTTAATTTTAGCTCCGTCCCTGCTTAACACCCAAGTAACATGAGTTCATCAATAGTTTTAACATACAAAATATGTCACACCTCGAAGTTGAGGCAAAATTTTAAGGGATCAAAATGGATAATTCTGAAGATTTTTGGGTTAAGTTTGAATAAATAAGAAGTTCAGGGACTAGCACTATAATTTGTCCATAACAAAAAAATAACATTTAACACCAAAAATAAAATAAATGGTAGCTATGAGACTTGAACCCATGACCTAGGGCATGGCCAACCATCCCTTTACCTTATTCATCTAGCATAGGTCACTATCAATGATTAGAAATAATAAAATTTTATTTTTATGTTTAATAAAATGAGTGTTAACCCATTTGTTTTAGTACCCCCATTTCGTGAAAAATCACAAGCCCCAAAATCAAACCTATTCTTCAACCCCGAACCAACCCACTGCTGACCACCGTCCTCCGACCATCCATAGCGATCACCCCGTCGTTCTCCTCAACAACAACCCGCGACCAATCCCCAACTAGAGAACCGCCACAATCGATCGTCGTTGCTCCTAAATCGCAAGGAAACCTTTTGTTCATCCACCATCAAACTCGGTCGTCGGTCACCGTTAAGCGTCATTGTCATCACCATCTGGCGCGTCAAGAAGTCATGAGCAAACCCCTACCAACCGTCGTTATTGTAGACCCACCGTCCGCCGGAGAGAAGTCTTCAAAGTTTCACTAGAGAGAACCCCGACATTGCGGTTTCTCATGTTTTTCTGGCTTCCTCGGGAACTCGTTCGTCACACCGCCTACACTATTGAACTCCCCACCTCTGTACGCTCAAAATCCAACTAGTGGGTCACCGTATCGTCGTCAGTTTAGTCTGTCCACCGTAGAGGTAAGAGTTTCAGCCATTTTTCTTTTGATTTTGATGATTTTAGCTTGATTTGTGCGTTGATGTGGATGTGTTATGACGTTTGGATGCTCCCAGCGTACTCGGCCGCCACCCCGACCCCCGTCGCCGTCGTACGTGCCGTCAGTGTGCGTGGGGCACCTCTGTCAGACCAGGAGTTTTCTGGAACCAATCCAGTCAGACTAAATCGGGTCGAGCTGAGTCAACTCAGATGGAGTCAACATGTTGACTTTGACATGATGTTGACTTGACCTTTGACTTTGACGTTAACCAGTGTTGACTTTGACAAAAAAGTCTAATTTTTTGAAAAGTCATATTTTTTTGTCGTCTTGAGTCTGTTTCACCAAATTCGAACTCATTAAGCTATTTTTCACTGATTAACCTCTTATTCAATCCATTTTTCGCAATTAAACTTCGTTTCTGATGTAATTTCTGTTGATACGTATCCGAGATATTATTAGACGTTGGATTCAAGTTAAAGTGATCGAATGGAGTTTGAATGTTCAATCAGTGTAGCTCGAGAATAGAGGTAATATTTTACTACCTATTGCATGTTGTATGGTACAAGTTAGGTATTGGTTAATGCATAAATAAATATGATTGTGCTAGGAATAAATATTAATTATTCTAAACCTATATTGATCCCGGTAAAATGTCGAAAATGCCCTTCAGATACAAATATGACATGATTTACCTTTAATAGTGGAAACAACTTGGAATAAGTGAATGACCTTGGATAAACCCTGAAAATACCTTAAACCTAAGCATTGAATTGCCTATAAATTCTTGGAACACGACCCTAGCTCGTCGGTCTCTGGATACGATTGCAATATATAAATAAATAATATCATTAGGATACCTGTTCGTCTTTTCAAGATTCGTTCTAATGGTGGTATGATGCTGACTAGTTCAACTAGTGTAATTAGTATTGAGAATTGAATATTTTGAAGGATATCAGTCTGAAAGATTAGTGAGTATAACAGTGTTGAGATCTGTTCAACCTTAATTGACCCAGAATCATGATAATTCAATATAAATCTTAAATAGGAAAAATTATTGTTAAATTATTCAGTATTATTTCAAAATCAAAATGACAAAAATAGCCCTATATAGTAAAATTACAAAAAAGCTCTTGCACTGCAAAAAGACCAAGATTGCCCTTAAAAGTGAAAAATAACCCTGAAGTGACATACTTGAACAAATTACTAGAAAAATACATATGTTTGGATTGATCAGAATTACTGAAATGTCCTCGAGTTGCGAAACAACTAAAATAACTTATAATGTTCAAATGACCAAAATACCCTAAACCCTAAAAGAACTAAAATACCTTAAACTCTAAGATGACGAAGTAACCTCAACTGTTGAAGCGACCTGTTAACCTAACGACTTAAAATAACTGGATGTCCTAGGTAAATTTTAGAAACACCGATAAACCCAAGTGTTGTATCGCCATTTAAGGTGAATCACGACCCTAGTAAGTCGACCATTCTGAATATTGTTGCAATTCATAAATAAATTAAACATCGCCGAAAGATTTGTTCGATGTTGATTATAAAGGAGGTTCGTTCAACTAGTGCAATCAATATTAGGGAGGGAATATATGTGAAGTATCTTGACCTAAATGATTGGTAAGTATCGCAGTGTTGGAATCTGATTAGTGCAACTTGACTCAAGTCTGATGATTTGATATAATCTTAAAAATTGCAAATTATAGCTCAACCATTTTTAGGTTAAATTACTAAGAATTCTCCAAGAATAATGTCTGAAATGCCCCTAATTGCCTGAATAATGGAATTACTCTAGTCATATATGAATTTTAAATTATTCTTGCGTAGGGCTCCTGAATACCTTCCTGATGCACTTTAATCTTAAATGGTATTGAAGTATCAATTCCTAAATGTTTGATTAGATCTGTTAGTAATTGAACCTTTTTTATATAGGGTCAACATACTTGAAATCCGATCAATCTACAGAAATTCTATGTTTTTCCTTATTGATAACGATCAAATACCTCCAAAAAATAACTAAATCTTCTTGTGTGTTTCCTACTTGTTATATTATTGTTTTATCTATTTTGAAATGTGATTTACCGAAATTATTGATTTACTTATTTACTGATATACTGGTTGACTATTTATGTACCATGGTTATCTGATATATGTTATATGATTACTTGTTTTCACTGAAAGATATGATTATGTTGATTTATCGACCATTAAATTCACTACTTACTATGTGAATCGTTTTATTGAGATACTGTTTGGAGTATGATACTAGAGAGTATGGAGGTTTAGCTCTGATCATGCTGGTAATTCCTTACGAACCCAAGGTATTCCTTTAGGTTAGCTTCTAAGTCCATTGGGCCTAGGGTAAGTCCTTACGGATGCAGTTCTGAGGAATTGCATATGGTGTATGGGTGGAGGACATTCATATGATTTAAATTAACTACATAGTCATTTTTACAATATTTTACTAGATAATGATTTTGATATTATAGGGTACTGCTAAATCTGATTTCTACTGGATATTGTATGGGTAGGAGTCTGGAGTACGGAGGTTCAGCTCTGATTAAACTGGTAATTCCTTACGAACCTAAGGTGATCCTTAGGTAGGCCCAAAGGCCCCAAGGTACTCCCTTAGGGTAACTTCTTTGCTTTGTGCTTAGGGTAAGTCATTATGGATGCAGTTCTGGGGACTACATATGGAGTATTTGAATGGAGGATATTATAGTGATTTTAAAATTTTGTTTTATTTAAATAAAATATTACTATTTATAATATATGATTTTATTTATTATAGTTTCGTGGGAACGCACTAGATATCTTATTTAGATCTCCTGAATCTGGTCCTCTGAACTGTAAGCTTTCTGTATTTTACTTGAAGAAATATCAGTGGAACCTCAGCTCCTCACGAAAACTTGTAGACGTCTGAATCAATAATTTATGCTTTCTTATTTATTTGAATGTCCTTCAGCATCATTTGGTAATTCTGTATTACTGAACTTCCCAAAACTCACACTTTTACTCACCATTTTAGGTTAAAAGAATTGATAGTTGCACACTGAACTTCCTAAAGCTCACTCTTTTACTCACCATTTCAGGTTAAAAGAATTGATCAAGTGCAGCTATCAGCATCTGTAATGGGAGTTCCTTTGGCTTGGGTTGAAAAATATGGTACAAGGGCATTTAAGTCACATTTGATTTTTATACTGAGTCTAAAACTTGTATGGTTTTAATTCTTTTTGTAATATATGAATAGTTTTCTAAACTTATATTATAAATTGTTTTATAATTTTACGTATTTTAACAAAAAATTTAATTTTTTCTAGATTTTTACTGTGAGTCGCTTCGGTGGTCCTAATGTAACACCTCAGATAGGATCGGGTCACCCTCGTCAGTATGAGGATGTTACAAAATACGTCATATGAATCATCTGCAGATCAGTTATCTATCAATCATGCTGAAGGATATGTGTAACACATTACCATTGAAAGCTTTTTTATTTCTTAAAGACATCAAATTCAAGTGCTTTGGGTTGTTTTGCATTATAACATAAAGAAATAAAATTAAATCAGAACAGTGCATAGCATTAATAGTAATGAACGAGAAGACCTTCAACAAACACTCCTATCCCATTAAAAAAAGTAAACTAAATCAGCAGCTTCAGCCATTGTTTCCCCCTTTGCATTTTGGTTTTTTTTTATCTGATGCATTTTTCAAGAATCAACAAGTATGTCTCTGTGGGTGTAAATGACCCCTTTATCACCATCCACCACCTGCCCACATCCTTTCAGAATCCTGTATTTGGCCGAAAAATACGGAATTATAATACGGTAAAATAAACTATTCGAATATAGCAGGATTACCGTCGATAATTTTCAAAAGGAAGCGTTTATGTACAAATGCATGTACATAGAAATGTTTAGTAAATAAATGATCTTCAGTAGATCTGTACCATCTTGTTGTTAACAATCCTTCAACTCCGACCGGACCCCGAGCATGAATTCGGCTTGTACTTATCCCAACCTATATGGTTATACAAGAAAAAGAAAATCAAATACTTAACAATTGAACTTGGACATACTAAAAAGGTGTCAAAAACGATGGATACAATACCTCGGCACCTAGACCGAATCGAGAACCATCGCAGAATCTCGTGCTTGCATTATGGAAAACAGCAGCACTGCCCGTTTAAAGACACGATGACCAATAACTTTTTGCACATATCCATTGCATTTTCTTGTTTTATATGTGACAACTAGATAATTCAAGTCTTACCTGTCAACTTGAAGCAGGAAGACTTCCGCAGTTTCCCAGTCTTCCGTAACGATACAATCAGTATGTGCACTGCAAATGGAGGAAAAAAATGGGAAATTCATGTCCATCTGCTGATGGAAACATAGGCATATATCCTAAAGGAAAAGCAAACAAAGATATTTCAATAATCATCTCTGCCAAAAAGAGAAAATTACATACCTGCCATGTTGATGGATATGATCGATGGCTGCAGCCACGTCATCAACTATTTCAACGGTGCATTCCATTGAATTGTATTCATGATGAAACGAGCGTGCTTGTGGGATATTGAACAAGGAACTTGCTCTTGGTCCACCATATAAATTAACACCTGCAAAAGATCAATTATTGTCTGTTATCCATTCGTATTTCAAATATTGCATCACAATCTATTGGAAATACATAGAAATCAAGGATAACTTTCACTTTTGGATAATTGAAGTTACCATATATATGATAAGTGAAGGTATTTGCAATGTACCTTCCATACAAAGATCGACAATTAACTCATTAAGTGCACCGCTCTGCACTAAATCCTTGTGGACAAGAAGAGTTTCCTCAAGTAAAAGAGAAGCATTAAAGAACTATGCAATGTGCTGAACACGATATGAAAATATTCAGAAATAAATAGACAAATGAACAATAAATTACCATTGCATTGCAAGCAGCTGGATAATCTATTTTTGCATCCAAAACAATCCGCTTCGCCATATCCATATTAGCAGACTTATCAACATATACATGGCATATTCCATCTGAAACATACAGTATACTTTCACCACATGAGAAACTAGGCTCGATTCTGGCCAAGCCCATAGGAGTTTAGGACAAGCATATATAAGACAAAAGTAACCCATCTAACCTGCATGACCAAGAACAGGAATTTTGGTTGAACTCTTGATTTGAGAAACAAGTTTGTTGCTGCCTCTAACAAGATCAATAACATCATCGAGCTGAAAATGAATTTAATGCTGAGTTCCAAATTAAACCGTAAACTGTTGTTCTAAAGTATCAGTTCTATTGATTGGTCACTTTAGACCTTTAAAAGATCAGGAATCTCATCTCTTGAAGTCACAAGTCCGATAACTTTACCCCCCACCGTGTCTGGAACGGCTTCAGTTATTACCTATGAATTCAAAAGGAGGTGTGATAAAATACCAGAAAATACAAATAAACATGAAATTCCAATTCAGTATATCCAAGAAAACTCATTTCAGAATCCAGACCTTATGCAAGATAGCGTTTGATCGCTTGGCCTCCTTTCCCCTTTCAGGAGAAGCCCATTACCACTTCGGATAGCTAATGAGGCTATCTATTCAAATCATACATAAAGCCACATGAGTATATTCAGAAATAGAAGCAGATAAATTTACTAGGCAAACAAGAAATAGCTCTTAGCTACACCTCAGGCAATGCCAGATAGTATTTTCCTGCCTTGGTCAAGCTAAAAAAGATTAACATATATGGGGATGAGAACATATGTCCATGATACGATCGACCTCAGTAATTAAACAATTTATTTAAACATCTTCTTACTTACACCAAAGAGAAATAGTGGAATGGGTTTTCCAAATTTTAGTCCTATTTATTTACCTGTACAAGCGCATCAGGCCGAGATTCAAAAACAATCAAAAGAACACCCAAAGGACTTGATGTTTTCTCTAAAATGAGTCCATCTGCAAGCTGCATGCAAAGACAACCATTAGATAACTATTTGTTCAAAAAGGTTGAAGTGATTCTATTAATAAGAGCTTTGGATAAACCAAAATAGTTTTGGTCTGCAGAGAACCACTAAGAGGGAGGTTTTCAATGAGGCATCCTATTCCTATCCAAAAAAAAAATAGTTTTGGTCTCTTATGCAATCCTCTCAAACAAAAAGGGACTTTTCATGCCACACTTTTTTAAAGGTTTAGAAATTAAACAACCATGTTTCAGACCAAATGAACCTCCAGGAACTTCATTCATGGGTGTAAACCCACTGGACAATAAACTACCTCTTTTTTACCTGTGTTTTCTTCAAAATACGGCCAATTGGGTCTTCCATGTTAGCAAGCACACGAATTGACTTTGCAAGGCTTGAAACCTGTGGAATTCAAGGAATAAATTCGATAATGCAGAAAAAGATCTTAACCATAAATTTATCAGAGAAGACACGAGGTACATTTGGAGTTCGGAGCAAAAGTTTTGCATCTGGTTTTGGAATTTGAGGACATGTTAAAAGCTGAGTAATAAACAGTAACAGTAATTCAAATTCAAAAAGCAAAAAACCAATAGAATTAGATATAGGATTCAACCTTCCCAGGCTTCAAAGCTAGCCGCGATATCAAGGATTTTTCATATCCAACCTGTTGTGCAGCAGAAACATCAGCTTCATTCTCAACAGTGATCAAATTTTCATTTGCTTCAAGAGCATCAGCTATGTCTAGTAAAATCTTTTTCCGCTCTTGTGAGGACAATGCCTGAAGACCATAAGCCATTAAGTTAACTTTCTACTAGCCATGAAGGTATACATGGCTGTCAACATCAGATATTGGCAGTGAGAACAACAACTCAAGGAAGAAGTAAAATAATGTTCTAAAAATGTAAGAACATAAAATATTGGGAGCCAAAAAGCAACAGTGTATTACCTGAAGTCGTCTGGAACTTTCTCTTGCTGCAACTGCCATTTCACGGGCACCAACTTCTTTAGTTGGTTCCCACAAATGTGCATCTCGATGAAAGAGAGTACCAATTCGTTGTCCTTGGAGAACTCTTATTATGTTCTCAGCGGTACATCCACTTTATAGGAAATAAAAGAGAAATTATTAACAATGAGGCTGAAGGCAAGTGACTGACACCAGCATGACAGCATCAAATATAAATGCAGCAAAATATTTGTATATGGAAAAAGCTACAAGCTTCCGACATTTTTTTTCCTTGAGTAGCAATTCATAGAATAATGTATAAAGGTTCTTAGATGGGATTAGGAAAGATGGGTTAAATTGCTGCAAGTTTACTATCCTTCAATGCAATTACTTGCACGAAACTGGCCAGTATGTTAGTTTCATTTTAAACAATTGTAATCCGAACAAAAACAGCATAATTTAACATGTGTCAAGGTACAATAAAACATTGCAAAGAACCAAACCTATAATAAAACATTACCTTGTGATAACAACAGGAATGCCAGCATAAGCTGCATTGACAGCAGCTTTTACTTTTGCAGTCATACCTCCTCTACCCATCCTCGACTTGTCTCCAAAGGTAATCTCACCCTGATGTTTCTCCTTAACATATGTGTGGATTAGCTTTGATTTTGGATCACTTGGGGGGCCACTATAAAGACCCTCAACATCACTCAATAAAACAAGAAGATCAGCTTTTAGTTCCAAAGCAAGTAGAGCTGCCAAACTGTCATTGTCCCAAAATATACCAGAAGAATCCTGAAATGCGTATCAAATTATGAACTTCAAGGAGTTAAAGCTTCCTTTTACCAACTTTAGAAGGTGCATTAGAGCCTTGAGAAAAGCTTTTATTTGTGATGCATTAAAGCGTATAGGTACAGCCTCCTAATATTAAGATCCTACTTATGATGAACAGCTCTTTCTATTCTAACAATAGACTAAACCACCATTGGCGGAGGGATATTATTGATCAATATATATGAACACATTGTGTAACATATTACAATGTATCGGTACAGCCTCCTAAGCTTAATTCTCTACTTATGATGAAGAGTATCATTTTTTTTCATTCTAGCATTAGATAAAACTACTATAGATAGAAAAGGATAGCATTGATTCAGGTAATGATACAAAGAGACATCACAAAATATTAAAAATTATCAGCATAATACCTCATATGGAGATTTCCTGGTACTGACGGCATCATTTTCATTAAATATAGGAATAACTTTCAGCGATAATAAGGACTTCACTGTATCATTTAATTGCTTCCTAAAATCTCTATCTCTAAAATCACTGTCTGTAACAAGAAGTTGAGCTGATGAAATATCCAGCTGCAGCAAAACAAAAAGTGTATTTCAAATATTCGTGTACTGGCGATAAAACATGCATATTGGATATGGAAATGTTCCAGCAAAGAACGAATGAACTTCAAAAAAAGATAGCCTGATACAGTCATGAAATAAAAAAATGAGTGACCACCTCACTGAATAATGAATCATACAGGGCCATTAGACTATTTTGTCCAACAGCTGCACATGCCTTCCCATCAAGTTCTACTTGCGGCTTCTGAAGATCCGCAAAGCTGCAAAATATGAGACGAGAATAAATAAGAAAATTATCAAGGAAAAACTATTTATCCCAAATATAGTTATTTCCCATTTTTCTTTTTCATGAATGGCATCAATATCAATATAGTTATTTCCATTTTTCTTTTTCATGAACGTCACTACTCGGAGTTGAAAAGAAGAAATGAAAAACCTGCTGTTGACTAGTCTCCTATATTTAAGTCTTTGGCGACCTAGGCCAACTGCACCTGATGACACCAAAATAATCTCATATCCTTGGGAGTTCAATTCTTTGATCTACACATTGTTAGAAACTTTAACCAGGTTAGTGCTTAGTACAAGGCAAATAAAGCAATAAGTGCAACCTCCCAGAACTTCATTCACAATGAAGTATAAAAGGAAATACCTGCTCACAAAGTGCTCCTAATCTTCCAAGTGCTAATCGCCCATCATTTCGAGTAACGACAGCAGTCCCAACCTTCAATATAGCAGTTCACTCATTCATCAGAACTCCAGCAATCTAAAATATCAAGTTCTCTCTTGATTGATGTTAAGATGTTTACTATATTGAGAGAGCGTTTTTGTCCTTAATCAAACCATAAAATATAAATAAAGGACCAACTTGACAACAATTTCCTATCTAAAAACAAATTTTACAAACAAAAATGGACATCACTTTCAGGGCAATTCCCAATGATTAAGCATCCAAAGATTCCAGAAGAAAGATATTGAACTCTTTTAATAATATATATTTTTAAAATAAATATTAAATTTCATAAAAAGTGCTGTGCCGTACAGAGTTCTACATAATTTCATTTTTTTCCTACCTTTGTAAAATGATTTCCATAGTAAGTCAAAGACCCTTTTTTTTTCTTTTTAAAAATTTGACATCTAAAATAAGCTATTTTTACCCAACTATCAGTGTCGTAACCGGTTTTCGTCCGGGCACGAAATATTAATTTTTTGCGGGGAAATTGATGTGATTAAATGGTTTTGAAAATAATTTAAGAGTCGCCATCGGCCTTTAGGGTCAGGTAGGTCGAATACCTAAAAATTATTTTTTAAAAGAGTTTTAAGAAAACATCGATTAAAAAATGAACTGATCTGCGTTTATAACCAAAAATTCGTTCTTTTTAATAATAAAAAGGGATTCGTGGTCGGTTACGTTTAGGGAAGGATTAGCACCCCTACAACGCCCAAAATTAGTACTTTTTAATTATAAATTGTCTCTATTATTAAAATTTAAAAATTTAAAAATATATTTAATTTATAATCCTATTATTTCAAAATTATATAAAAAATATTTATTTATTTAAAAATATCCGAAAAGAACTTCTAGGTGCCTTAAGACAACTCTTTTCTTTGATATTGATAAATATTAATTTAAATAATATTGTTTACTTTTTAATTTTAAAATATCAGAATAGGACATCCAGTTGTATTAAGACTGTCCTTTTTCTTCGATATTAAAAATAAATATTTTTAAAAAAATACTATTTATTATATATTTATAAAAATATTTAATAAAATATTTAATAATAAAAATACAAATACTACTAAAACAATATATTTAAAAACAATAAAATAAATGAAGACATATAAAATAAATAACTAAATTATAATTAAAATAAAACTAAATCTGATTCCTAATTAATTGAAATTATAGGGATTAAATATTTTATCTTCTAATTTAATAATTTAATGACCAAAATAAAATTATCTAAAATTCGAATTTTATAATAAATTAAATTAAAAATATGAACTAGGGATTAAAAAATTATTTATTAAAATTAAGGGATTAAATTTGTCATTTATCCTAAATATATTATTTTAATAAAAAAGACTAAAATGAACAAAATTAAAATTCAAAGACTGAACTAAAATTATTATAAATTCAGTTTAGTGACCAAAATATAAAATTTACAAGTTGGGAGGACTACGGACGAGATTTAACTATTTTGTAATTACGCGCATAGTCCTTCCCGAAACGACGTCGTTCGGGAAGGACTATAAGAGTCCAAAATCGGCTGGCCCGAAGGGCCAACCTTCATTTTCCATTTTCTTCTCTCTCTCTTCACTGAGAGAATTTTAAACTCTCTGCCTTCTCTCTAGCTTCCCTCATCGGAGGGAAGCCGGTTACCGGTCGGCCACCGTGGGCCGCCGTGAATATCACCGCCGGCCACCGCATCCGGTGGCCGGAAAAAATATTTTTATACGAATAGGTAGATCGGACCGTCCTAAGGACGGTCCCGGTGTTCTCTTCCTTTAAAAGGCTCCTAATCGGAGCAAATCTTATAATAATACCTTCGATGTTTCGAAGGTTCTGACGAGATCCGGTGGTCGACGCTTCCTCGGTAAGTCTCTTCTTCCTTTTTCTCTCTTTTTTTTTTCTTCTGGTTCTTTGCTGCTGAGATCGTTGGTAGTTTTATATCTCTCTCTATTTTCCTTCTTTTCTTTTTTTTTCTTTTTTTGTTCTGTCTCTGTCCCTGGTTTCTGTCTCTCTCTGGTGTTTTTTGCTTGCAGATGGGTGGTGGCTTTTATAGCCACCACCGGTGTTCGTCTCAGACCGGTCCGAAGAGGGGGCCTCGGTGAGTCACCGGACTACCAGTGGTGACTCACCCCGTAGCCTTGCATGGACGGCTGGCGTTGATTCTCTGGAAGCATCATTCGGGACGTGGCAGCGGCGGAGGCGGTGAGGGCTTCTGGAAGCAGCAGCGGCGGCGCTGGGACGTGTCCCTAGGGTATAGATACCCTAGGGTTTTCTCTGGCAAATGGTGGACCGTTGGATCAAACCAGATCCAACGGTTGAGATTGAAGATGGCGGCTGGCTAGATTAGGGTCAGGAAACCCTAACTGGAAACCCAAATATTTAGGGTTTCTGGTTGGATTTGGACCGGCTCTGGTTGGTTTGTAACTGGGCCGGTTCAATTGTAATTGGGCCTGTAATTATATTTTTTATTATTTGTTTGTTTTTAATAATATTTATATGTATTTAATATATTTAATAATAATAGTAATAATAATAATAATAATAATAATAATAACAATAATAATAATAATGATAATAGTAATAATAATAATAATAATAATAATAATAATAATAATAATATGGATAAAAAATTAGTATCTTCAGCTGCCCCTCTTTGCTCATTCTTGTGTTAACAAGAATAGGGCAAAGATGAAAAGATAATAAATTTTTTTATCCATTTGATTTTATTTTGATCATAATGGAGATATTGAATAAATTCTTCTCTCTCTCCAAATAAGTTCTTCTTATTATGAACTTTCTGCTGGGGATAATGATAACCTTCTTTCTGTGATAGAGTCATTCAAAAGGTTGAATAAGCTCTTGATGAGTTCTTCTCATTATGAACTTTCTCTAGAAAGGCTGATGTTAATCTATCTCATTCTGTGATAGAATTATGCCAAAAGTTGAACAAGTTCTTCTTATTATGAACTTCTTCTTTCTTCTTCAGATGAGTTCTTCTCATTATGAACTTCTCCGGAAAAGATAATCCATCAATTGATGGATTCAGGTAAAAGGTTGAACAAATTCTTCTCATTATGAACTTCTTCTTCCTTCTTCAGATGAGTTCTTCTCATTATGAACTTTTTCTGGAAAAAATGTTCCATCAAGTGATGAATTCAGGTAAAAGGTTGAATAAATTCTTCTCATTATGAACTTCTTCTTCCTTCTTCAGATGAGTTCTTCTCATTATGAACTTTCTCTGGAAAAGATGATCCATCAAGTGATGAATTCAGGTAAAAGGTTGAATAAATTCTTCTCATTATGAACTTCTTCTTCCTTCTTCAGATGAGTTCTTCTCATTATGAACTTTCTCTGGAAAAGATAATCCATCAAGTGATGAATTCAGGTAAAAGGTTGAACAAATTCTTCTCATTATGAACTTCTTCTTCCTTCTTCAGATGAGTTCTTCTCATTATGAACTTTCTCTGGAAAAGATGATCCATCAAGTGATGAATTCAGGTAAAAGGTTGAATAAATTCTTCTCATTATGAACTTCTTCTTCCTTCTTCAGATGAGTTCTTCTCATTATGAACTTTCTCTGGAAAAGATAATCCATCAAGTGATGAATTCAGGTAAAAGGTTGAACAAATTCTTCTCATTATGAACTTCTTCTTCCTTCTTCAGATGAGTTCTTCTCATTATGAACTTTCTCTGGAAATGATGATCCATCAAGTGATGAATTCAGGTAAAAGGTTGAATAAATTCTTCTCATTATGAACTTCTTCTTCCTTCTTCAGATGAGTTCTTCTCATTATGAACTTTCCCTGGCAATGTTAATCTTTCAAATGATAGATTTGAATCTTTGCTAAAATCTTTGAAATTCCTGTTAAAATTTCAACAAGAATAAAAATGAATGAAAATGCACCTATTTTTGTAAACACCTAAAATATGATGCATGAATGTTAAGTTATTTGATTTCAGATTGGTGAATTGAGTATTTTTTCAATTGTAAAAACCCAATAGATCTTTCTTCTTCAAAACAAAGAATCTATCATCTTTGAAAAATGTAGATGTAGATATAATGTCACAAAATCTCTTGAGAATAAAACTCAATAGTATAGGCTCTTGAAAAGCTCGCATTCAGGCAACATGTTGATTCTGATAACAATTCATCTGATTATGAAGTGACCTTTCAAGATGATTTCACCGATATTGATAGTTCTTCTAATACCGAGAAATCTTGACTTCTGATTCTGATGAAGAGATAAACTGTTATACTTGACAAAAATGTGATTCTCAGAAGCTGAAACTTCAAATAGCTTTCTTCCGGTAAAAGATGGGAAGCCATTATGTGATGATCCCAGTTACAAGCAAAGGCGAAACTTGTGCTATGATTTTTGGGAAAGGAATAAACAAAAGAAGCTTGAAAAGAAACTTCTTAATGAAGAAGATCATGCAGTTCATCTTTTAATTCTAATGATTGGTTCTGTAGTTCTTACCAAAACAGATCAGATAACTCAAAGAACACTTCCAGAAGATGCTATTCTGTCTAACCAGATCAGATAACTCAAAGAACACTTCCAGAAGATGCTATTAGCAAATTCATCTTCCAAATTCAATGATTGGTTCTGCCAAACCAGATCAGATAACTCAAAGAACACTTCCAGAAGATGCTATTCTGTCTAACCAGATCAGATAACTCAAAGAACACTTCCAGAAGATGCTATTAGCAAATTCATCTTCCAAATTCAATGATTGGTTCTGCCAAACTAGATTAGATAACTCAAAGAACACTTCCAGAAGATGATATTCTGTCTAACCAGATCAGATAACTCAAAGAACACTTCCAGAAGATGCTATTCTGTCTAACCAGATCAGATAACTCAAAGAACACTTCCAGAAGATGCTATTATGTCTAACCAGATCAGATAACTCAAAGAACACTTCCAGAAGATGCTATTCTGTCTAACCAGATCAGATAATTCAAAGAACACTTCCAGAAGATGCTATTCTGTCTAACCAGATCAGATAACTCAAAGAACATTTCCAGAAGATGCTTTTCTGTCTAACCAGATCAGATAACTCTAAGAACACTTCCAAAAGATGCTATGAGTCTCTTTCAATTAATGTTTGGACTAAGATATCACAGTGCTTATTTGATGTAGAGCCAAAATTTGTAGATTCGAAGCATTTCCATGCTACTATACTGAAAAGGCTATATTCATAATTTTATCAATTAAGAACAGAGTTTCTCTTATTCTGCTTCCTCCATGTGCTGATGCTTTTCCATTGACAAAGAAATGATGGCTTTCGTGGGATCCAAGAACAAAGTCGAATTGTTTATAAACATGTACAGGAAGTGCCAAATTGACAGAAAGGATCTGTAAGGCTTTTGAAGCTTATGACAATGAGCCAACTTCGAGCGTTCAGAAGTATGTTCTTGATGAGTGCTGAAAATGGAATCTAGTATGGGTTGGAAGGAATAAAGTTGCTCCATTTGAACCTGATGAGGTGGAAATGCTTCTAGGTTTCCTTAAAAACCATATACAAGGATCTGTATAGAAACATGTTTCCTAGTGATATCAATGTCTTGTTTCTTTTTGCTGGAATCAGTACTGCAAAGATCATCTTCTACTGTTTTAGTATATCTTTGAAAACAGATGTGCAAGAACTGAATGGTGATCGGTTGGAGCAATTGATGAGTAGATTTGGCGGATTCGACTTTGTTGTAGGTAGGATCCTGTGTAATAATCTTGATGTTCATGGCTTTAAGCTAGTGATGATTTGCTTACTTTGTATTCCATGTATTTAAAAGTATTAACATAAAGTGATATTCAGAAATCTTTAATTTATTTCAAAATTATGTTAATTCAATATAAAAGAATAAATTGAATTTCAAAAATAAATTGAATCTCAAATAAATTGAACTTGAAATAGATAGAATTGTATTCAAAGTTCTGGCAAACATAAGAATGATAAAAATTCAAATGTCTCAACAAATTATTAGCATGAGTATTTCTAAATTAATCAAGTTGATACAATTTAGAGAAATGATGTAAGCTTTTGTCTGGAAGATCTCAAACGTTGTTGAAATGCTTGTAGATGTGAAGTTTCTCCCAAACTGTCAAAATCTTAAGAGGGTTCAATTGCCAGATGCCTAATATCAAACTGCATTTGAGCCGCCTTTTCAGGTTTTCAACTCAGATCCTTCCTTTGGTTACAAGATGCCCTTTGCGGGTTTTCACCTTGACCCCCTTTTTTCTTTTTTCTTTTTTTTGTTTTTTTATTCTCTTTTTTATTCTCTTCAAGCATAATATTTCTTGACAGAATCCGAGTTTATTGGATTTTTCAGAATTTTTCCATCCATTTCTGCCAAGATCAACGCTCCTCCGGAAAAGGCCTTTTTCACAACGTATGGCCCTTCCCAATTAGGCATCCATTTCCCACGGAAATCTTTATGTATAGGCAAGATCTTTTTTAGTACTAGATCACCCTCTTGGAATTCTCTTGGATGTACTTTCTTATCATGAGACTTCATCATCCGTTTTTGATACATCTGTCCATGGCAAATAGCTTTCAATCTTTTCTCTTCAATAAGGTTCAATTGATCAAATCTAGCTTGGATCCATTCAGATTCATCCAATTTTATTTCTCTCAATATTCGGAGCGATGGAATCTCAACTTCAATTGGTAAGACTGCTTCCATCCCGTAGACTAAAGAAAAAGGCGTTGCCCCAGTAGATGTTCGAACAGTAGTTCGGTATGCATATAGAGCAAAAGGTAACTTCTCGTGCCAATCTTTGTAAGTTTCAGTAGTCTTTGTAATAATTTTCTTGATGTTCTTATTTGCTGCTTCAACTGCCCCATTCATCTTTGGACGATATGCCACTGAATTTGCATGTTTGATCTTAAACTGTGCACAAAGTTCGGTCATCATTTTGTTGTTCAGGTTCAGAGCATTATCTGTAATGATCCTTTCTGGTAGGCCATATCGGCAAACTATCTCTTTCTTTATGAATTTGCAGACTGTGGACCTCTTAATATTAGTGTATGAAGCAGCTTCAACCCATTTGGTAAAATAATCAATTGCCACAAGGATTAAACAATGTCCATTCGATGCCTTTGGTGTGATTGCTCCAATGACATCTATTCCCCACATAGAAAATGGCCAGGGTGCTGTCATTACATGTAAAGGAGATGGGGGTACATGAATCTTGTCTGCATATATCTGGCATTTATGACATTTCCTTGCGTAATCAATGCAATCTGTGTACATGGTAGCCCAATAATATCCATATCTCATTATTTTTCTGGCCATGGAAAGACCATTTGCATGTGTTCCACATATTCCACTGTGTACTTCTTCAATGACATTTCGAGCTTCACTGGTATTTAAACATCTCAACAGCATTTGATCACTGCTTCTTCTATACATAATCTCTCCATCAAGAAAATATCCAGCAGCCATTCTTCTCAAGGTTCTTTTATCAATTTCTGATGCATTTGGTGGATAACTTTGATTTTTGATATATTGCAGGATATCATGATACCATGGTTTACCATCTACCTCTTCTTCCACACTATAACAATGTGCAGGAATTTCATATACTTGCATTTTGATTGGCATCATATCAACTTTCTTATTTGCCTGAAACATAGCAGCTAATGTAGCCAAAGCATCTGCCATTTGATTTTCTTCTCGAGGGAGATAATTGAAGGTAACTCTCTCAAATTCTTTCACTAATTCGAGTGTAAAATTTCGGTATTCCAATAATTTGGGATCTTTTGTTTCCCATTCTCCTCGCAATTGATACACCACTAACGATGAATCTCCATATATCTTGAGAAATTTGATTTTTCTTTCTATAGCTGCTTTTAACCCCATGACACAAGCTTCATATTCCGCCATATTATTGGTACAAAAGAACTCCAGTCTGCTTGTAAAGGGATAATAAACATTTTCAGGAGAAATTAACATTGCCCCGATTCCTCGTCCCAAAGCATTAGATGCTCCGTCAAAGTAAAGCTTCCAAGTTGCAAATTCATCATTTGTTCTGACTTCTTCATTCATGGATATGCATAACAAATCTTCATCAGGAAAATTGAAGTTCAAAGGCTGATAATCATTTGATACACGACTGGCCAGAAAATCAGCTATTACACTTCCTTTTATTGCTTTTTGGTTGACATATATAATATCAAACTCAGATAATAACATCTGCCATCTAGCCATTCTGCCTGTCAAAGCTGGTGATTCCATTAGGAACTTTAAAGGATCAAGTTTGGATATCAACCAAGTAGTATGGTATAACATATATTGTCTGAGTCTTCGAGTAGTCCACACCAAAGCACAACATAATTTTTGTATTGGTGGATATCGAACTTCACAATCAGTAAATTTCTTGCTCAGATAATAAATAGCTTTTTCTTTCCTTCCTGATTCATCATGCTGTCCTAGTACACATCCCATCGAATTTTCGAAAACCGTCAAGTAGAGAATTAATGGTCTATCAGGCATTGGTGATACTAAAATGGGGGCATTGGATAAATATCTCTTAATAATATCCAAAGTTTCTTGACATTCTTTATTCCAGACTTCAGGATTGTTCTTTCGAAGTAATTTGAACACTGGATCACATTTGTCAGTTAATTGAGAAATGAAACGAGATATATAATTTAATCTTCCCAAAAAGCCTCGAACTTCTTTTTTTGTATTGGGTGGTGGAAGATCTTGAATTGCTTTGACTTTATCTGGATCAATTTCAATTCCTTTTTTGCTGACCACAAATCCCAAGAGTTTTCCAGAAGTTACCCCAAAAGTGCATTTAGCAGGGTTGAGCTTTAATTGATATTTCCTCAACCTCTGAAAAAGCTTTCTCAAATTTTGAATATGTTCTTCTTCCGTTCTGGATTTGGCAATCATGTCATCTACATATACTTCAATCTCTTTGTGCATCATGTCATGAAACAAAGTTACCATGGCTCTTTGATATGTTGCCCCTGCATTTTTCAATCCAAATGGCATCACTTTATAACAGAATGTGCCCCACATGGTTATAAATGTCGTCTTTTCCATGTCTTCAGGATTCATTTTTATCTGATTATATCCTGAAAAGCCATCCATAAATGAAAACCATGCGTGCCCTGCAGTATTGTCCACCAATGTGTCTATGTGGGGTAATGGAAAGCTATCTTTCGGACTAGCTTTGTTGAGATCTCTGTAATCCACGCACATTCGAACTTTTCCATTTTTCTTAGGTACGGGAACAATGTTGGCTACCCATTCTGGGTATTTAGATGCCTGTAGGAAACCTGCATTGATTTGCTTCATCACTTCTTCTTTGATTTGCAACAACATTTCTGGCCTCATTCTTCTGAGCTTTTGTTGGACTGGTTTATATTCTGGATTGATTGGAAGCTTATGTATCACTATATCTGTGCTCAAACCAGGCATATCTTGATAGGACCAGGCAAATATATCTTTGAACTCTTGAAGGAGATTTATCAATTCTTGTTTTATCGGGATTGTCAGAGTAGTACCAATTTTCACCTCTTTTCTGTCTTCATCTGTTCCCAAATTCACAGTCTCAACCCTTTCCTTGTGGGGTAGAATTTGTTTGTCTTCTTTTTCTACCAATCTTAATAGTTCAGTAGGAATATCACATTCCAGTTTATCTTCACAACCATTGATTTCTTCCAGACATATAGGCTGCTCTAAATTTATCACTGGATTAAATTTAGGAATACACATGCTATTAACACGGTGACACCTGCAAATTTAAGTCGGAACATTTCCGAAAGAATATAGTAAATTTATGAAATGTAAAAATGTAATAAAATGTAAAGAATGATTGCCATCTGAAAATTTTAAAGAAAGTTCCTTATATTTAACATAATTTCTTTTACAAGATAACAAAAAGTTTTCATATTTTTGAGCTAAACATAAAGATTAGTTCTGAATATTACTCTGCATTAATATTAAAAACTATAGGAAGATCTTCAGTGGTCCAATTGGTGAGTGTTTCTCCAGGAAGACATGGACGAATCCTATCCCAGTACTTGCCAGTCTTGTTGTCATTCATGATCATGTTGATAAATAATCCATTCATAGCTTCTTCAACTATGTCTTGATCTTTCGTCAACTTTTCTTCTTTAAAGGCTTCAACAAGCTGCTGTTCCACATTAATTGTTCCCCCTGATCTAAATATGGTATTCAACTGTGGGAAAGACATGTGTTTCCAAAGGATTTCTCCCCCTTTCAATTTTGCCTTTCTGTCTTCACATCTTCTTTTCATCTCTTTGTTCTTTTGCTGAGGATTAGGCTTAAATCCCAGCCCAAAACGGTCTTTTTTCATCTTTATACTGATAGGAACTGAAATCCCTTGAAGATTCTTTCCTAGACCTTTCCCAGCTTTAGCTCCGATGCCTAAAGTTTGTTGTACCGTCATCTTGGTGCAATCAGACAATTTGGGATATGGAATTTTGCTTCCTTCCGCAATAACGGTTGCATTTACAAATTCAAGAGCTCGAAAAGAGCATTCAAGAGCCTCATCATTGGTGTCGATATATGGAACATCGCTTGTTACAGACGCAATGATTTCTTCTTCAGCACTGACGCATATTAGTTGTCCATCAACAACAAATTTCAATTTCTGATGTAATGAAGAAGGAACGGCTCCTGCTGAATGAATCCATGGCCTCCCTAATAGACAATTATATGTGGGGTGGATGTCCATAACCACAAAGTCAATATTGTACACGACTGGGCCAATTAACAACGGTATTTCCATTTTCCCAAGCACTTCTTTTTGAGTACCATCAAATGCTCGTACCACATTCTGATAACTCTTCATGTGTGATTGATCCAGAGGCATTCTTTGAAGTGTAACTAGGGGCATCAAGTTGAGAGCAGATCCATTGTCAATCAATACTCCTGGCAACACATGACCATGACAGTGTGTCGTGATGTTCAAAGCTCTTACTGACCCCATTCCGCCTTCCGGTATTTCATCATCTGTGAACGTTATGTAATTGTCAGCGGCTATATGTCCCACAATCCTGTCAAGTTTATTGAGGGATATATCTTCGGGGATGAATGTTTGATTGAGAATTTTCATCAAAGCATTTCTATGCGCTTCTGAATTCATCAATAGATCAAGAATAGAAATTCTCGCCTGTTGTTTGTGTAGTTGTTCAACCACACTATACTCACTATGTTTCAAGAATTTCAAAAATTCTTGAGCTTGCTTTTCTGTCACAGGTTCATTGAATGCTGGAAGGGATTCATCCTCAAATACCTTCTGAGGTATTGCCATGGCTTTTCCTTTTGCTTTCACTTGTTCTGAAGCATTGGATGTTTCGGGAGAGTAACATCTCCCACTTCTCGTAAAGAAACCGACTTCGCTCACTGCTTCGGACGTTGATGTTGTACTCAGACTTTGCATTTTCTCTTCTGTTTTATCTAGAGAAACAGATCCTCCTACCATTGAAACATTGGTAGTATAATTCCAAGGTACCCTGCGGGTATCTTTGTATGGAAATGGTATAGGAGTGGTAATAACTACTTTTGGCCTTATTGGTGCCGGAATCACCGTGGATGATTTCACATTAATGATCACAGGATCATTTATTCTTTGATTTGGTTTAGAATCCTCTGATGAGCAAACATCATCTTCTTTTTTCCCGGGTTCTTCTTTAAAGAATTCTATTTCTCTGTTGTTCATCAATTTTTGCACCAAGTTTCTAAACTCAGGACATAGTTGAATTTTATGCCCTTTCTCCTGATGATATTCATAATAATTCTTGCCTTCATTCTGCTTTGGCCTGAATTGTTGTGGAATTATACCGGCTAAAGAAAGTTGTTGGAATATCCAAACAAACGGAGATTTAATTTCAGAAATGTCAGTCTTTGCTTTCTTTCTGTTCTCTTCCTGAATTGCATTCACGTTTTTATCTCCATGATTTGGCAATGGATGACTTGATGCGGATGGTGTATTGAATTCCAACTTCCCAGTGTTAATCAAATTTTGAACCACCCTTTTGAATGCTAGACAGTTTTCAATAGAATGTCCTGTAATTCCTTCATGGTAAACACAGTGTGCCTTTGTATCATACCAAGGAGGGAATGGTGGTTGCATGGGAACCAAAGGATAGGGCCTTATAACATCTGCTTTTAACAGCGAATCATAGATCTCTGCATATGGTACTGGTAAAGGTGTAAAAGACAACCTTTCATTTTCCTTTCGAGATCCTCTGGACTCTGCTCGATTAGTGTTTGTTTCCTCTTTCTTAACCCTTGGCTGGGTTATTGTAACACTTTTCGATGAATCTTTGCTGTAAGAATTGGCATTGTTGACCTCATTCTCCTTTTTCCGGTATGTAGGTCTTTTGGAACTAGACCCATCATTCGATTCAATCTTGCCACTTTTCAAGACATTTTCAATTAATTCTCCAGAAATGACCAAATCCGCAAAATTTCTGGTTGCATTCCCCATTAGATGGTTTAAATAAGGAGCCTTCAATGTATGGACAAACATCACTGTGGCCTCTTTTTCTGACAAAGGTGGTTGAACTTGGGCCGCAGTGTCACGCCATCTCTGGGCATACTGTCTGAATGTTTCATTATTCTTTTTCTCCAAGTTTTGAAGAGTCCATCTATCAGGGACCATGTCTGTCACATGGCGGTACTGCTCTAAAAATGCTTTAGCCAAATCTTTCCAGGATCTAATGTTGGCTTTGGTCAATTGAGTATACCATTTTAAAGTCGGTCCTGTCAAACTATCCTGGAAGCAGTGAATTAACAATTTTTCGTCCTTCACATATCCTGCCATTCTTCGACAAAACATAGTAATGTGGGATGAAGGGCATGTAGTACCGTTATATTTATCAAATTCGGGAGCTTTGAACTTGATAGGGAGGATTAGGTCTGGAACCAAACTCAACTCACTAGCATCAAATCCATAGAATGATTCAGTTATTTCCACGGATTTCATTTGCTCTTCTAAGCTCTTGATCTGTCTGGTCAGTTCTTCATTTACTTTTTGTTTCTCATTTAGCTCAATCAAATCTGGGATCAACTGATCAGTATTAAGATCCCCTACTTTCACATCTGATATAAGCGGATTTTTGCTTGAAGATGCGGGATCCACTTGTTGATCTTCATGTGGTTTAGCTTCTTGTAATGCAGATGTACGAGCATTGATTTGTATAGGTGTAGTACCAGAGTGATAAATTGGTTCTGGTGAAAAACCTAGAGGATATATGGGTTCTCGGTCGAAAGATACAGGATTTTCATGCATTTTTCCACTGATAGCCTGCCTTTTAAACATGTCCTTTATCTTCTTCATCATACTGTCTTGTGAGTTTGCAATGCTGGCTTCAATTTTTTCCAACTTCATTCTCATTTCCTCTTGTTCTTTATGATGCTGTTCCTCAATACGCTGTATTTTATCCTCCATAATTCTCTTAGTGGCTTGTCTAGTACTGTAGTGATGTAGTATTTCTCTTTTGGCCAAAGTAACTGCGATTGAAAAATCTTTTAATATTATTTTTTCAAATTTTAATTAATGAATTTTATTTTAATAGATAAAATAATAATTCATAGCGAAAATTATGAAATGAATGATGAATGTATGCAAAATGCATGTATGTAAAAAACATTGATCCCAAAAAGTTAACTGTCATAGAACAACTTTCATCGGCATACAAAAGTTTCTTTATAATAGTTCATAACTACAGATAAGGCGTAGCTTTCCTATTAAGCTCTATAATTTCTTTCATTAACCATGACACCTTCTTTCCATACTTAGAAACTGGATCAACTTGATGCTCAATTATTTCGGCTTCAACAGCTAGTTCCCCAACATATCTGGCAACCTCACTCATTTGTACCATGGCCTCGAACACCATATTGCTTCTTTCTTCACTTCTTTCGACATAGAACTCAGTTGACTTTTGCCATCGTTCAGTTGTTCCTTCAAGAGTTTGCTCTAACTCAGTGACTCTGACTTGATAATTGTGCAGAATTTTTTCAAGATCTCTAATGCGTCTTCGCAGTGAAGCATTTTCCTCATTACTTTCTTTGAGATCATTAGGTCCTAGATGAACCTTTTCTTGAAACGATGATTCTTCAAGTTGCAAAATGTAAGAATTAAACTCGGAGTTTTTGTTTCTAGACTGATCCAGATCCTCTTCAAGTTTTGTTCGTGCTTCTTGCGTTCTTTGATTAAGCTTCTGGATTTGAACATCTTTGTTTCTGCATCTTTGCATCCAGTTGCTAGCCACTTCCTGCTCTACCTCAAGTCTGGTGTTGAAATTTTTTCTTTCTAACTCCCATTTTTCTTTTTCAACATTGGATTCTTCCATCTTTTGGCCTCTGACTTCAAGTTCAGCAATCAACTGGTTCATTTCAGATTCAAATCCTTTGAACATGCTATTTTTCTCACTTTCAAATTTAACAAAGATGTCATTCTTCATCTCTTCTAAATCTTTGGCTCGATCTCTTTCTCTTTGCATTTCATTCATGATCTCACGGTGTTCAGCCTTGTGTTTTATAATTCGCTCTCTTCTGTCGACCTCGAAATCTTCCATTTTTTGCTTTCCTTTTTCCAGGCTTTTGAGTAGACAGCTATTCTTTCCTTTCAAATCTTCAACTCGTCTTTTCTCGATGTTCAATTCTCTGGTCATCTGTACCGTTGATTGGTTGGGTCCTGATGCTTTTCGGGATTTATATAACTCCTGGTAATTTTTCTGTAAGGCTCTGTACTCATCCTCACCTTTTTCTTTATCTTTTCTCAACATTGCACATTGTGATGAATGAAAGTCAATGTCAACCCCCAACATAGCTTTGTCTTGTCTCATTTGCTCTAACTCTTTCGACCAGCTATCTCTTTCTGTTTCAAACTCAGCTCTCAAGATTTCAATCTCTGATGGAACCACCTTAATGCGATCTTCCATAGAGATATCCTCATTTTGATCTGGTAGAGGAATATTTTCGTTTTTTCTGACAGATCTCCAATCTTCATAATCAGGAGTTAGCATTTCTTTTGCTGCTTTAGCTCGAATACAAAAAGTTGTTTTCCAAGCTGTAACGGCTTCCATGATATTTCTTTTATAATTTTTGCTGTGGAATGCGAACTCAGATGACTGTAGTCCAGCAGTGACAGGTACAAATTGACGACCTTCATACTGTCTTATAACCAGAAGTGGTGCATATCCAATTCCTCCCCATAATCCGAGCAACATTATCCAGTTGTAATCACCACATTTGTAAATGAATTCCCTTTGTATTTGCCATGGGGCTCGCCAAATAACGTCATTGCTTTGCAGATTTCGAAAGGCATTAATCCACATATCTTTCTTAATTTCTTTAGGCCATTCCTGCTCCAAAAATTCCTTTAATGGTGAATAATCCGTATTAAAACGTCGGTATGAAATCTTTTCTGTTCTCCAGAAATGACTACGGATCCAAACATATAACAACTGAGTACACCCTGAGAATCGTCCACCTCCTAGCCTTCTGCAAGCATTTAACGATCTGAAGGTCTCTGCTAGGATGGCAGAAACAGGATTAATCTTCTTCGGTAGCTGTTCAAACAAGTCTACCACTGCAGCTTCAACATATCCCAATACTTTTGGGAAGATGACCATACCATATATACCCAGAGCAAATAGATCGAATCGTACTTTAGCGTCTGGATGACTCTGAATAAGCTCTCTGATGTTGGTCCAAGTAATGCCTTCACTTTCGCCTTTTTGTTTTGTACGGGCTGCTACCCATTCTTCTCGTACCCCGGCAATCTTTGCTAATTTAACTCGAAAAGGTTGAGTTTTAATTGACTTTGAATAGATTCGATTCTCCAACGCCTCTTCGATATGTAGCAGAGTTGTGTATTCTTCAATAGTAGGGACCAAGTCCTCCTTATTGAAAGTGAAGCAATTGTACCCTGGATTCCAGAATTGAACTAGGGCTCGGAGTAATTCATCATCAACTTCTACATAGAGCAGATATGGGATGTCTCCGTAAGTCTGATAAAACTGCAATTTTTTGTTTGAATCCCAACTTTCCCAAATGCTTCGCAAATCTTGCATATCATTTCTTTTTAGTGAAACTGAAGCATAACTGGCCAAGTCAGATACATAATCATCCTGCAGACTATCTCCTCCTTGTCTTTGTAAATCCTCAGCCCACTGTCTTACTTCTGAGTTCAGAATTATTTGATTTGAACACTTTTTATCCATAGATGAAGGCTTTCCAATGAGACAATTAACACAAGGATCAATGTCTTTTATCCTGTATGATGCAATGCAAACAGAAAAATAAAGAACACACAAAACAAATAAATTAGTTTACATAAAAAATTCAATAATAACATTTATTTAATTTAAACATGCTTTTCTAAATTTAAATAATTTAAATAAACATGTAATTTAAACCATAAATAAATTAACAGGAAAGACAGAATTCATTTCTCCTGTGTGTACATCTATTTTGGACAAAATTTCGGCATGACTTCGGATTGGAAGAGTTTCTAAGGTTTTTTATATGCAGGGTTTCAGATCTATGAGTAAAGGTACTCGAATTGTCCATGTTAATGCCCCCTTAGGCTGCTAACCCTCAACCCTAGTCCATCACAGACTAAAGTGGATCGAGTTCAATTCGAGGGGATACATTTCTCTATATCTGACACGGAGAATAAATTCTCACGAAGACATAGAGCATATGAACCCCGGAAGTTACTTGCTAGGTCTGACACGGAGAATAAATTCTCACGAAGACGTCGCTTTCACCCCCACTTAAAAGGGACAACTCAATTATAGAGCTTTATGTTATGCAATGCAAGTGTTGTGTGTGAGGAGAAATGCTCAAACCTTTGACAGTAAAATAAATAATGAAATAAAATAATTACAAATAAAATAAAACAGATAAATATTATGAAAATAATAAGTAAATATAAAAATTTTGAAAAAATAAAATTAAAAATTAAATATATGATTTTTTAATTTTTAATTTATAGAGACAATTCATAATTGATTTTTAAAAGTTTGACCAGTCCCCAGCAGAGTCGCCAAGCTGTCGTAACCGGTTTTCGTCCGGGCACGAAATATTAATTTTTTGGCGGGGAAATTGATGTGATTAAATGGTTTTGAAAATAATTTGAGAGTCGCCATCGGCCTTTAGGGTCAGGTAGGTCGAATACCTAAAAATTATTTTTTAAAAGAGTTTTAAGAAAACATCGATTAAAAAATGAACTGATCTGCGTTTATAACCAAAAATTCGTTCTTTTTAATAATAAAAAGGGATTCGTGGTCGGTTACGTTTAGGGAAGGATTAGCACCCCTACACGCCCAAATTGGTACTTTTTAATTATAAATTGTCTCTATTATTAAAATTTAAAAATTTAAAAATATATTTAATTTATAATCCTATTATTTCAAAATTATATAAAAAATATTTATTTATTTAAAAATATCCGAAAAGAACTTCTAGGTGCCTTAAGACAACTCTTTTCTTTGATATTGATAAATATTAATTTAAATAATATTGTTTACTTTTTAATTTTAAAATATCAGAATAGGACATCCAGTTGTATTAAGACTGTCCTTTTTCTTCGATATTAAAAATAAATATTTAAAAAAAAAACTATTTATTATATATTTATAAAAATATTTAATAAAATATTTAATAATAAAAATACAAATACTACTAAAACAATATATTTAAAAACAATAAAATAAATGAAGACATATAAAATAAATAACTAAATTATAATTAAAATAAACTAAATCTGATTCCTAATTAATTGAAATTATAGGGATTAAATATTTTATCTTCTAATTTAATAATTTAATGACCAAAATAAAATTATCTAAAATTCAAATTTTATAATAAATTAAATTAAAAATATGAACTAGGGATTAAAAAATTATTTATTAAAATTAAGGGATTAAATTTGTCATTTATCCTAAATATATTATTTTAATAAAAAAGACTAAAATGAACAAAATTAAAATTCAAAGACTGAACTAAAATTATTATAAATTCAGTTTAGTGACCAAAATATAAAATTTACAAGTTGGGAGGACTACGGACGGGATTTAACTATTTTGTAATTACGCGCATAGTCCTTCCCGAAACGACGTCGTTCGGGAAGGACTATAAGAGTCCAAAATCGGCTGGCCCGAAGGGCCAACCTTCATTTTCCATTTTCTTCTCTCTCTCTTCACTGAGAGAATTTTAAACTCTCTGCCTTCTCTCTAGCTTCCCTCATCGGAGGGAAGCCGGTTACCGGTCGGCCACCGTGGGCCGCCGTGAATATCACCGCCGGCCACCGCATCCGGTGGCCGGAAAAAATATTTTTATACGAATAGGTAGATCGGACCGTCCTAAGGACGGTCCCGGTGTTCTCTTCCTTTAAAAGGCTCCTAATCGGAGCAAATCTTATAATAATACCTTCGATGTTTCGAAGGTTCTGACGAGATCCGGTGGTCGACGCTTCCTCGGTAAGTCTCTTCTTCCTTTTTCTCTCTTTTTTTTTCTTCTGGTTCTTTGCTGCTGATATCGTTGGTAGTTTTATATCTCTCTCTATTTTCCTTCTTTTCTTTTTTTTTTCTTTTTTTGTTCTGTCTCTGTCCCTGGTTTCTGTCTCTCTCTGGTGTTTTTTTGCTTGCAGATGGGTGGTGGCTTTTATAGCCACCACCGGTGTTCGTCTCAGACCGGTCCGAAGAGGGGGCCTCGGTGAGTCACCGGACTACCAGTGGTGACTCACCCCGTAGCCTTGCATGGACGGCTGGCGTTGATTCTCTGGAAGCATCATTCGGGACGTGGCAGCGGCGGAGGCGGTGAGGGCTTCTGGAAGCAGCAGCGGCGGCGCTGGGACGTGTCCCTAGGGTATAAATACCCTAGGGTTTTCTCTGGCAAATGGTGGACCGTTGGATCAAACCAGATCCAACGGTTGAGATTGAAGATGGCGGCTGGCTAGATTAGGGTCAGGAAACCCTAACTGGAAACCCAAATATTTAGGGTTTCTGGTTGGATTTGGACCGGCTCTGGTTGGTTTGTAACTGGGCCGGTTCAATTGTAATTGGGCCTGTAATTATATTTTTTATTATTTGTTTGTTTTTAATAATATTTATATGTATTTAATATATTTAATAATAATAGTAATAATAATAATAATAATAATAATAATAATAATAATAATAATAATAATGATGATAATAGTAATAATAATAATAATAATAATAATATTAATAATAATAATATGGATAAAAAATTAGTATCTTCAATCAGTTTATCCAGTTTTCAAAAAACAAATAATCTTAAAGAAATATTACAATTTAAATTACAATTTGCAATGAAACAAACACAGAAATTCTATTTTCAGATTTCAATATCCTTATACATATATATCATGCACTTAGCTTGGCTTAAAAATAGCATCCAGCATCCTCGATCCCATTTTAAGATCTTCAAAAACTATATAAATGCATTTTGCACAATTTAGGAGAAGGCACTAGGAAATGCCTGATAAAAAAAATTCACTTCTGCCACCTTTTTTCCATCGAAAAGAAAGCATGTTTTAGGCACTAAAAATGTGCGTCTTCTCTGCTACAGTAGACAAATAAAAAGAAATCGAGGAGTTCATTTTCTTTTGCAGTTCCACATCTTTCCTAGTATCCAAACACCACCTCCCCTCCAATTGAAACCAACATAAAGCCACTAAACATTCAAATCAGTTCGTTTCTTTATCACATTAAGCTAATCAAAAAGTCAAAACTTAAAACAATGCCAGCAACAACAAAAAAGTGAACCTTAATGACGATACGCTTGACATCCTTGACAAAAGCTCTGGAACTATCCTCGGCCATTGCTTGCTGTGTTCAACTCAGTGAGTCAATAATGGTTTTTATTTTCAATTTGGAAATAGGTTTTTATAATAAGCCTGAGCTTTCAAATCAGTAGAAGAGAAAGCTGTTTTGAGGTTGAGAAGTGTTAGTGGGCTTTTGGATTACTTTTTTGGGTTAGCTGGTGGATGAGGCGCCTCCGAAAGCGGGCCACATGGGACAAAAATATAATATTTTAAATCAATGTTCCATGATTTTTTGGTTTACTACGTAAATGGTCAATAATGTTTGGGTATGTTCGTTTTTACCACTAATATTTGAAAAGTCATAAATTGATTACTAATGTTATCATTTGTTACAAAATGGTCACTCGACGTTAACAGTCGTTACTTGTGGTTGACGAAAAGCTGATGTGGCACGTTAATATGATTTTTTACCATCATTTGATCATATTATACCATTTTGACCGACCTTTCTTCTTCTTCTTCAACCTAACCCCTTCTTTTTCTTCTTCAACCGAACCATCTTTGGCTAATTTTGCATCTTCTGTGACAACATCTTCAACAAATTGTTCCTTTCATTTTGGATGAAAGAACTCCAAAAAACTGATCTTATCTGTGTTTGTTGAGAAGTTGAATAAGAAGAAATGAATAGCATCTGGTTTTATTATTCCTTTTCTGTAACTACAACACAACTAGCTTATATAGTAGTCATGACTTCAAGCTTACTCAATCTCACAACTGCTTGTAACAGCATCCATAACAAACTTCATACGACACTATTCTCAACAACCATAACAACTCACACACACACAATAAAGCTCACTCAATGCACACATTAGCATTCTACACACTCCAATATTCTCCCTACTCTTTTCCTTCTCCTTGAGCAAATGAGAAAATCTCACTTTAGGTCAAAATTTCTCAAACGAAGATTTGGACAATGATTTAGTAAGTCATTCGTTCTAGTTGAATCGAAAGTGTGATGCCTCCTTTCGTTCGACTTGAATCAGAAGTGCGATGATTCCTTCCGTTCTACTTGAATCGAAAGTGTGATGCCTCCTTCTGTTTAACTTGAATCGAAAGTGCGATGCTTCCTTCCGTTCGACTTGAATCGATACAAACTTTTGATTTGAATGAACATTAAAAAAAATTCTAAAAAAATATATGCTATAACAATGTGAAACAAACCAGACACCAGCAACATCATTGAAACATTTGGTCGAACATATTGGAAGCATGAACATACGAACCATGGTTAGGATCAACCGTTTTTCCTTGAGTAAGATTGGCACTCATCGAAAGTGTCTCAACTTGAGTATCAAACCCAGTAAGTTGGGTTTTGACATCAACAAGCATAGTACATAAGCTTTCCAGGGAAAGTGATTCCCTCATGGCAATTATAACAGCCACAAATGGCTAGTATTCACACGACAACCCCTTTAAAATATTGACCACATGCCCCATCGACGGAATCAGACTTCAACAGGAGGCAAGAGCATCGCTCACCTCTTTAATTTGAGTAAAGTAAACTCGCATTCTATCACTACCCTTCTTGAGCGATTGAAGTTTATAATGGAGGCTCATTACTGTCGTTGTTGACCAGTTTGCAAAGAATTGCAACACCGCACTCCAGACGACCTCAAATTTCTCAGCTTTTCCAAGCACTATCTCAATCTTAGCTTTCTCGATCTGTCGACCCTTTCGATCCTCATGGGTGTTGAGCACAGTCGATGTTGTTATTCCTTTCTGGATTGCAAATCCATTTCGCTTCAGGATCTCAGCTATGGTGACAACAATAGGAATAACCATTCCTAAGCCGCAAAGTTGAGCTCATTGATGTACCTCTTGGCATTCAGATTGAAGACGAAGGGCTTCTTGGTGATGGAGACTTGCTCCTCATTCTTCTGTTTCTTTTTCTTATTGTTCTTCATGCTCTTGGTCTCTTGGACTGACTCGATAGTTTCCACTGGAGAAATGGTGAAAGCAACCTCGGCATGATGATCGACGGTGACAACTACAGCAACGAAAATCGGTTCCTTGTCATTCTCTAAGTTGAATTCATCGCCGGAGATGATGGTCTCATCGATCTTGGCTTCTTCTTTGGCCTTAGGACTCTCTGATTTAACTCGTTTAGCTGCAATATTCAACTCCATGAGTGAAGAAACAGAAAGAAAGAAAATCTAGAAGTGTGAAAAAAATGCCCAGAACCTTGGCGAAAGATACCATGTTGAGAAGTTGAATAAGAAGAAATGAATAGCATTTGGTTTTATTATTCCTTTTCTGTAACTACAACACAACTAGCTTATATAGTAGTCATGACTTCAAGCTTACTCAATCTCACAACTACCTGTAACAACATCCATAACAAACTTCATATGTCACTATTTTCAACAACCATAACAACTCACACACAGAGTAAAGCTCACTCAATGCACACATTAGCATTCTACACACTCCAATAGTGTTTAAACATGCATGTATCTGGAACTCACACCCGAGTTAAAGTAACATAGTTCCTAGATTTAGTAAGGTCTGTATTTTTTTGTGGAATATCTACATCGCTTTTAACGCTTCCAGGTTGGGACCTGAAGCTCTTTTACTGTATGTGATGTGATATATTGAAGGTATAATAATCCTCAATAATGTTTTGTATAATTGCGGCAAAAGCTTTTATAATAAAGCCTGTTGAAGAGAAAAAAAAAAGCAATTCAACAAAATAACAAGCTTCGTCAAGAGCTAGTGAGTCGAACTAACAGTGATATATGCCATAAAAATTGTAGTAAATTCGTCGACCCTTTATTTTTTTGCTTAATCGTCTCTCCGTAGTTGTTTCTGGTTATTGAAAATTTCGCGAGTCTTCTGTTTCCCTTTTACATCTTAGTCCTCAGCATGATCCCTACTCATCTTTCCATCAAACCAATATGATCTTGTTGTTAGTTGCTTATGAAATACAATTAAAAACTTTCCATCACCTGATAGATTTGTACTTTCGATACATTTGTCTCTGATCATGTTCTGCCAATCTATATGAGTAATACGGAATTCTGACAAGTAAAAATCACAAATGTTTAGGTGCGAAAGCAGCAAAAGTGGTGACGGTCTGTTAACAAAATGCTTTGTGTTGTTTGAGCCATTGATAGCTTGATTGTATTGGGTGGTTTAAGTTTTGTTTATTTCGTTGCGGGGGACTTTTTTGCTTTCCACTGGTTTGGGTGTGTAAGGCTGGTTTGTGCAGTTTTGATTTGAGTTTTTTGATGTTGGAATTAAAGCTTAATCCATCCAAAAATGGTGAGTTTTGAGTTAAAATGAAGTATGAAGAAGAGAGAGCAGAGATGGAAGAGAAGGGTAGGTCAAAATAATGGTCAAACAATATCAAATCAGCAGTTAACATGCCACATCAGCTTTATGTCAGCCACAATAACGGTTGTTAACGTCGAGTGAATATTTTCTAACAAACGATAACGTTAATGATTGATTTGTGACTTTTCAAACATCAGTGGTGAAAACTAACATTTACCCAAACATTAGTGACCATTTGCATAGTTTACCCTTTTTTTACTCTCCTTTGATGCATTTGTAATGTTATTTTTTAAAAGAAGATTTTGAAGAAAACGTATTTATAAGGTATAAAGGAGTCAATGAATTGATGAAAATAAAGAATCTACAAAGAGTTACAATCGAATAATCAAATTGAATAAGACATAAAGTTGAGAAATTAAATTGAAAAAAAAGGAAATATGTTGTCAAAACACAAAAAAAAATCACTATAGTTGAGGAAAATTTGATTCAAATTTGATTAAAATGAACTTAAAACGAAAAAGGAATTGAAGAAACAATAAAATCAGGATCAAACCACAAATCAAATTATGTTTCGATTTTAGATTTTAGTCATTTGAACTTTATAAATTCAAACTCCACTTGTAATTAAAATTTGGATTATAAATCCAAATTAACTTGAATCATTTAAAATTAAAAAAATATTTTTTTCTAAACCATATAGAATTTTACTTATCCCTAATTGTATCTGAAATTATAAATGATGGCTTAACCATATCCGACCCACATTGCCCAACCAAAAAACAGACAATGCGTTACACATATTGAGCCGAATATCTTAAATGGGCAGGAGGACCGTGGTTCTAGTAGGGCAAATGAGAGAGTCTACCAAGTAACTTCAAGCTAGTTATTGTTCGTATTTCATAGGAGCCAAAATCTTTGACACAAAAATTTGAATAACAATTACAGTTGACAAATGAAGACCATGACAACCTATATTTACATAACCATGTCCAAGAGAGAATTAGTGGTAGACCAACATCACCTCGTCAATTAGATCAGCCACCTTCAAATCCGAATTAGTGGCGCCACAACGCGTCGCTGAAAACATCGACCCCTAGATCTAACTTCTGTTACATGTTTAGGTTTTGTATAATTCCTAGTATCGGAGAATCCACAGCAGTGTTCGGACCATACAGGATGACTTCGTGTGGTTTAGGGAAAGAACCAGACCTTGATAAAGATTGCAAGGGCCATTTGCAACAAGAAAGCAGCAACCACCATAATGGTGAGATCATCCACCCCCTCGGTATAAGATTGTAAATTCAAGTAAACAAAGCATGCTGAAGCCGTTCCGGCAATTAGTATAATCATCCATCGTAGAAACTCGACTGGAATAAGCAGTAGGAACCGTAAAACGATCAATATATTTGAGCTCCAAAATGATGCAAAAATATAACTGAATTAGCATTTAAGGTTCTACCATCCATAAAAATATAACTTACCGCTGTTGGAATGAAAATGGAGAGAGAATAACCCCAAATGCACCAAAATCGTACAATGCTAGCATTTGAACCCAGATATTGAAGCAAGAAAAATGCCATTGGCACCACAATTGCATAACCATAGATTTCAGAAGCCGCTACATTTACATAGCCGACATCGAAGCTCCAAGAAGTAGTGTCACCAGTAAGCTTTTGTATAAGGTATGTGGCAAAGTTTCTGTAACCCCTCAGACCGATGCAGATAACCCGATCTGATCTGGGTTGTCACATAGGGCCACCGGAGCAACCCACTGTAAAAATAGCGAAAATTTTAAAACTTTTCTTAAAACATGTAACGTATAAAATCATTTATTAGTATTCAGAAATAAAACAGATTTTCAGACTCGTATATAAAACAAAATACAATTATATGCCCCCTAATCACATGTATCATACTCTGAAAACAACGCCGAAAGAACTCCCTTACTGATGTCGATAGCTGCACTGGTACAATTCTTTTAACCTGCAATGTTGAGTAATAGAGTGAGCTTCGGAAAGCTCAGTAATACAGAACTACCAGATGATGCTACATGACATGTAGATAAATGGAAAGCCATATAATTTCCTTATTGAATCACACGTATACCAGTTTGCGGAATAATTTGGGGTTCCCTTAGAAGTTCATCGAGTAGAAGCCATGAATCTCAGTTCATAAGAAGCATTCATAGTTTAACATTTTCAGGAGATCGAATAGGATGTCTAGTGTGTTCCAAGAGTACAATAAAATAATAATAGGTACACTTATCAAATGATAGTTTAGTAAATCTCATAAAATCATAATGAAATTTAACTTTTGAAACTTGTAGTTTAAACCATTCTCTTGTACACCATCCGCAGTCCCTAGAACTGCGTCCATAGGGCTTACCTTAAGCACACAGCGAAAAAGGAAGCCAACCTAAGGATAGGCTTTGGGGCATGTATCCTTAAGTTCGTAAGTCCATAGGGCTTACCCTAAGCACACAGCAAAAGGGAGCCAACCTAATAGAACATCTTAGGGCCCGTGAGCCTACCAAGAGTCATATTAGGTCCATCAAAGTTTTCCAGCTTGATCAGAGCTGTACTTTATAAATCTGTATCAAAAATGCAATTGCACCGTGACATAAATTCCATAAATCCATATACATGGTAATCAAATACCAGTTCAAACAAAAAATCAGATAGTCGTCTTAATCCATAAAACATCACAATAAATTGGTGCATCAATAAAGCATGAGCCATAGAATTTAGTGTACCACATTTTAAAACAAATAAAACAGTTCAGTAATAAATAGGGAACACACTAGAGAATCCAAGTATTTTCATAGGCCATTGTAGTTATCATTATGGATAACATGAAACTTATGAAATTTGATCGAATTCCAGGAACAAGGTTCTATTGAGGAGAATCGATTACTAACCGATCTAGCCAGACATTTAAGGTTGATACTTTAGAACCCCACTATATTTTCGTGTGCATTAGGAAAACGTTCAGGAACCTTTATACATAATAATTCTAAATTCAGATTTACTGCGAGTGATTCCATTACCCAAACAATTAGGGGTATTCAGGAATATACTTTGAATTCATAGGATTTCAGTCCAATTGAACCAAATGAGGTATTCAAAATCTTTTCCTTATGTGTTACTTGCTTTTTCAAACATGACAGAAGTGGTTTTAGATGAAATATAGAATCGAAGATTCAAGTCATTTACAATCTACGACTATCGATCATATTATCAAACAACTCGAGTTACACAACTCCTAAACTGATGCATGTCAACAAGTCAATTCATTATCCTTCCAGTGTATTCACTCTTTAATACCATAATGCAGATCCATAGATCATCCCCATAATCATCACTGAATAAATCTTCCAACGGTCTTTATTTCATTTCCACGTTTCAACAATATCAGGAAATACGGACGTACTTGATCCATGGCTCATAACCCATAAGGACAATTCATCATGTAAGTTCAACAGTGTTTCCAAACTCATCCAATCACCTATTTAATCCTCAGTCATTGATGTTACTTAGTTCGTTTAGTAAGCAAGTCTATCCCGATTACTTTAAAGTTTTCCAGAATAATTCAGTTTTTTCTGAATTTCAAATACACGTTGTACTTCATTTCAGTTCAATTTATTCATATAATAAAGTCATTCTGGTATTCGTGGTTGATTTGACTTACGAATACCCACTTATTAGTAATGTATGCGCTCTAGAGTTGAGTTGAGCCAAGTACTTCCAGAATTATTATCGATCCAAATTTGAGAAGATGAATAAACATTCAAGTGGTACTTATATCATTCAGGTAATGATATAGCACTAACATTGGTTGATCACTTAAGCTGTGTTCCATAACTTTTAAGAGCAGTACAACATCCATGTTTATTTGGATTCCTTAATTAATCCAAGACATTTACTTATTCTAGGCCAATAGGGCATTTTGGTCATTTTAGTGCTCAATATTTTTCTATTCATTTCAAAGCTTGAGTATATCCATTCATTCCTGAGCTTGGTGACATTCTTGAGTCATTTCTATTCCAGGGGTATTTTGGTCATTTTACAAATCTAGAATATTTCAATCATTTCCTTCCGTTCGGTCTTATTATTTAATTCAAACTTATCATTTATGTCAGTCCCTTTGAACTATTCTGACAAAATATCACCATCGATAAATTATTATTCTTCACGTACTTACTCAAGTCGGAGATTTCCAAGTTAAATGCCTTCTCAGATGTTACTAACGGATTATCAGAATTTTCCATACAAAAAATAGGATCTCAACAATCAAATCAATAATTTATCGGTTTAAAAACAAATTCTCATGTTACTTCCTCATTCAGAGTCAACTTGGACCATTTTTACCTCTCAAGGGCATTTTCATAATTTCTTAATCAGATAATTTCGGTATTAACTCTTAACGAAAATAATTATACTTTAGAGATCCAATGGTTAATTACTTTCCCGAACATTCTTTGATCATGAAATGATTCCTTCACAAACTCTCCTAGGATTAAAACCAGTTATCCATAATTTCCAAATAAAACTAACATTTCTTATGCACATCAGTAGTTATATCGAATCAATATGTCTTTTCAGAGTTATTAACCAACTTTCAGGGACAATTCTTGTCATCCTACAATATAAGGGTATTTTCGTAATTTTACCCTACCAGAATATTCTCATAATTTTCCATCCAAGTAATTTTAACATTTAACCTTTGATGATATAAAATATAATTTACAAATCCATGTCTGATTTCTTTATCTCTAATCACAAACTTGTAATTTAATTCTAACAATCTTTCAATCTCTTATATTAGTCATTCGATCCATATTCAGTTACCGAATTTCTACCACTTTCATATCGAGTGTATAAATTAACCAACTCCACAAAAGTGGCCAATATTATCTTATTCATGCATTTACCAACATTAACATGTTCCATAAAGCATAAAGAGGTAGTAAAGTATTACCTCGATTTCCGTGCAATACTGATCGACCATAAAAATTCCATTCGAACGCCTTTGATCTTCAATTCAACTTCCAATAATTCCTCAGATACATATCAACATAAATTATATAAAAAACGGAGCTTAATTACTATAAACGGATCGAATCGGGTGCTAAATCAGTGAAAAACAGCTTATCGGGTTCGAATTTGGCGAAACAGACTTCGGATTCGGATTCAGGACGTCGAAAGCATAAAATATGACTTTTTAGAAATTTGGAATTTTCGGTCAAAATCAAAGTCAACGGGTTTGACCGGCAATTTCGAGGTCTTCGAGTTCGAATTTCAAAAAACTGACTGTGGAATCAGATTTGGAACGTCGAAAAATGTCAGGATAGGTATACTCGGTCAAAGTCAAAGGTCGTTTAATGCCCGGTCAAAGCCAATCAAAGTTTTGGTCAACGCCGGTCAACGGTCAACGGTTCAACGGGTCAATGAGTCAAGTCGGGTCAACGGGTCGGGTCGGGTTATGACCGGTCAAAATAGGAGCAAAATCGGTTATTTTTTTCATCCCCACGCGTAGTGGCGGCGCGTAAACAGTGCTAAATTCCCGAAAAAATTCCTAAAAATTATTTTGAGCGATTTCGAGATACTTGCAATGCTCGGTTCAAATTTTTGAACGGCGGAGAGCTCGATTACAACGAATCGGAAACTTTGACCGCTTCACCTCCTCACGCGTCGTCGTCGACGGAGACCAAGGATGACACCGGCAGACTCGGAACGATGCAAGGAACACGATGGTGCGGGAGGTGTCGTAAACGGATGCTCGGATCATTGTGAATCGACGAAAAACCAATTGAAATTGAGTTATTATCGACGATACTTCCGACTGAAATTAACGACCAACGGCGACGATTCACGACAAAAGCTTTGAGTTGTTTTTTTCCTCGCTCGACAACGAACACGATGGTGGTTTCGGCTCGTCGATCGAAGGTCGGACAACGAGTAGATCGGAGTTGAAAGTTGGTGACCGGGAGAGGAATTATGAGCATTTTCTGCAGAAAATGCACGGGAAATGGGGGTTATATTAACTCCTAAAGAAAAATGGTCAAATCATGAGTTTAGCCACTGAACTTCCTGCACTTCTCAAAACGGTCTGCCAACTTTAAAATTTTACAATTTAACCCACTGTTTCTTTCAAATTACTAAATTAAATCCACCACTTTATAATTTCTTAATTTTAGCCCCTAAATTGGGGTTTTACAATTCTCCCCTCCTTAAAAAGAATTTCGTCCTCGAAATTCATTCATGTCACATAATTGCAGAAATAAAACTTTCATCAGTTTCTCTCATATCTTTAAGTAGTTTTTACAAAAGTACGGATCCTCCACTAATCCTTAACCACCTAAGCATACATTCTTATCATAACTTTTCCTCATTTCAATAAAAGAATCTGAACGAAAATTTCCTTGAGTAACAATTCAGTCTTTGTCATGAGAATAGGCTCATAGAGCAGTAGCATACCCCAATTTCATTTCCGGAGTCAAGTCAGAATTTTTCAGATAAATAACTCTCACATGGCTCGTGAGGTACTTTACAACGTTTAAACAGATGTTACTGGTATTCCTTTTTGTACAAGTATAGCCTTAACAGATAGAAACTTTGGTTTACTCGCTACAGATAAGGACTCAGCCCTGGAGTTCCGGCTCAGAGAGGTACGATTGCAGTCTAGGGGCATGTACTGATCAGACATATTTTGACATTCGACCAGTCGGTCTATCTTGAAAAATTTTGACTCAAACCAAATGCTTTGATACCACTAAATGTAACCCCCAGACCGATGCGGATAACCCGATCCGATCTGGGTTGTCACATTAGTGCCACCGGAGCGACCCACTGTAAAAATAGCGAAAAATTTAAAACTTTTCTTAAAACATGTAACGTATAAAATCATTTATTAGTATTCAGAAATAAAAACAGATTTTCAGACTCGTATATAAAACAAAATACAATTACATGCCCCCTAATCACATGTATCATACTCTGAAAACAACGCCGGAAGAACTCCCTTACTGATGTCGATAACTGTACTGGTACAATTCTTTTAACCTGCAATGTTGAGTAATAGAGTGAGCTTCGGAAAGCTCAGTAATACAGAACTACCAGATGATGCTACATGACATATAGATAAATGGAAAGCCATATAATTTCCTTATTGAATCATACGTATACCAGTTTGTGGAATAATTTGGGGTTCTCTTAGAAGTTCATCGAGTAGAAGCCATGAATCTCTGTTCAAAAGAAGCATTCATAGTTTAACATTTTCAGGAGATCGAATAGGATGTCTAGTGTGTTCCAAGAGTACAATAAAATCATAATAGGTACACTTATCAAATGATAGTTCAGTAAATCTCATAAAAATCATAATGAAATTTAACTTTTGGAACTTGTAGTTTAAACCATTCTCTTGTACACCATCCGTAGTTCCTAGAACTGCGTCCATAGGGCTTACCTTAAGCACACAGCGAAAAGGAAGCCAACCTAAGGATAGGCTTTGGGGCATGTATCCTTAAGTCCGTAAGTCAATAGGGCTTACCCTAAGCACACAGCAAAAGGGAACCAACCTAATGGAATATCTTAGGGCCCGTGAGCCTACCCTAGAGTCACATTAGGTCCGTCAAAGTTTTCCAGCTTGATCAGAGCTGTACTTTATAAATCCGTATCAAAAATGCAATTGCACCGTGACATAAATTCCATAAATCCATATACATGGAAATCCAATACCAGTTCAAACAAAAAATCAGATAGTCGTCTTAATCCATAAAACATCACAATAAATTGGTGCATCAATAAAATGTGAGCCATAGAATTCAGTGTACCACATTTTAAAACAAATAAAACAGTTCAGTAATAAATAAGGAATACACTAGAGAATCCAAGTATTTTCAGAGGCCATTGTAGTTATCATTATGGATAACATGAAACTTATGAAATTTGATCGAATTCCAGGAACAAGGTTCTATTGAGGAGAATCGATTACTAACCGATCTAGCCAGACATTTAAGGTTGATACTTTAAAATCCCACTATATTTTCATGTGCATTAGGAAAACGTTCAGGAACCTTTATACATAATAATTCTAAATTCAGATTTACTACGAGTGATTCCATTACCCAAACAATCAGGGGTATTCAGGAATATACTTTGAATTCATAGGATTTCAGTCCAATTGAACCAAATGAGGTATTCAAAATCTTTTCCTTATGTGTTACTTGCTTTATCAAACATGACCGAAGTGATTTTAGATGAAATATAGAATCGAAGATTCAAGTCATTTACAATCTACGACTATCGATCATATTATCAAACAACTCGAGTTACACAACTCCCAAACTGATGCATGTCAACAAGTCAATTCATTATCCTTCCAGTGTATTCACTCTTTAATACCATAATGCAGATCCATAGATCATCCCCATAATCATCACTGAATAAATCTTCCAACGGTCTTTATTTCATTTCCACGTTTCAACAATATCAGGAAATACGGACATACTTGATCCATGGCTCATAACCCATAAGGACAATTCATCATGTAAGTTCAACAGTGTTTCCAAACTCATCCAATCACCTATTTAATCCTCAGTCATTGATGTTACTTAGTTCGTTTAGTAAGCAAGTCTATCCCGATTACTTTAAAGTTTTCCAGAATAATTCATACGTTTCTGAATTTCAAATACACGTTGTACTTCATTTCAGTTCAATTTATTCGTATAATAAAGTCATTCTGGTATTCGTGGTTGATTTGACTCACGAATACCCACTTATTTGTACTGTATGCGCTCTAGAGTTGAGCTGAGCCAAGTACTTCCAGAATTATCATCGATCCAAATTTGAGAAGATGAACAAACATTCAAGTGGTACTTATATCATTCAGGTAATGATATAGCACTAACATTGGTTGATCACTTAAGCTGCGTTCCATAACTTTTAAGAGCAGTACAACATCCATGTTTATTTGGATTCCTTAATTAATCAAGACATTTACTTATTCTAGGCCAATAGGGTATTTTGGTCATTTTAGTGCTCAATATTTTTCTATTCATTTCAAAGCTTGAGTATATCCATTCATTCCTGAGCTTGGTGACATTCTTGAGTCATTTCCATTCCAGGGGTATTTTGGTCATTTTACAAATCTAGAATATTTCAATCGTTTCCTTCCGTTCGGTCTTATTATTTAATTCAAACTTATCATTTATGTCAGTCCCTTTGAACTATTCTGACAAAATATCACCATCGATAAATTATTATTCTTCACGTACTTACTCAAGTCGGAGATTTCCAAGTTAAATGCCTTCTCAGATGTTACTAACGGATTATCAGAATTTTCCATACAAAAAATAGGATCTCAACAATCAAATCAATAATTTATCGGTTTAAAAACAAATTCTCATGTTACTTCCTCATTCAGAGTCAACTTGGACCATTTTTACCTCTCAATGGCATTTTCGTAATTTCTTAATCAGATAATTTCGGTATTAACTCTTAACGAAAATAATTATACTTTAGAGATCCAATGGTTAATTGCTTTCCCGAACATTCTTTGATCTTGAAATGATTCCTTCACAAACTCTTCTAGGATTAAAATCGGTTATCCATCATTTTCAAATAAAACTAACATTTCTTATGCACATCAGTAGTTATATCGGATCAATATGTCTTTTCAGAGTTATTAACCAACTTCCAGGGACAATTCTTGTCATCCTACAATATAAGGGTATTTTTGTAATTTTACCCTATCAGAATATTCTCATAATTTCTCATCCAAGTACTTTTAATATTTAACTTTTGATGATATAAAATATAATTTACAAATCTATGTCTGATTTCTTTATCACTAATCACAAACTTGTAATTTAATTCTAACAATCTTTCAATCTCTTATATTAGTCATTCGATCCATATTCAGTTACTGAATTTCTACCACATTCATATCGAGTGTATAAATTAACCAACTCCACAAAAGTGACCAATATTATCTTATTCATGCATTTATCAATATTAACATGTTCCATAAAGCATAAAGAGGTAGTAAAGTATTACCTCGATTTTCGTGAAATACTGATCGACCATAAAAATTCCATTCGAATGCCTTTGATCTTCAATTCAACTTTCAATAATTCCTCAGATACATATCAACATAAATTATATAAAAAAACGGAGCTTAATTACGATAAACGGATCTAATCGAGTGCTAAATCAGTGAAAAAATAGCTTATCGGGTTCGAATTTGGCGAAACGGACTTCGTATTCGGATTCAAGACGTCAAAAGCATAAAATATGACTTTTTGGAAATTTGGAATTTTTGGTCAAAATCAAAGTCAACGAGTTTGACCGGCAATTTCGAGGCCTTCGAGTTCGAATTTCGAAAAACAGACTGCGGAATCAGATTTGGAACGTCGAAAAATGTCAGGATAGGTATACTCGGTCAAAGTCAAAGGTCGTTTAATGCCCGGTCAAAGCTGGTCAAAATTTTGGTCAACAATGGTCAACGCCGGTCAACGGTCAAAGGGTCAACGGGTCGGGTCGGGTTATGACCGGTCAAACCGGTCAAAATAGGAGCAAAACCAGTCATTTTTTTCTTCCCCACGCGCAGTGGCGGCGCGTAAACAGTGCTAAATTCCCGGAAAAATTCCTAAAAATTATTTTAAGCGATCTCTAGATACTTACAATGCTCGGTTCAAATTTTTTGAACGGCGGAGAGCTCGATTTCAACGAATCGGAAACTTTGACCGCTTCACCTCTTCACGCGCCGCCGTCGACGGAGACCAAGGATGACACCGTCAGACTCGGAACGATGCAAGGAACACGATGGTGCGGGAGGTGTCGTAAACGGATGCTCGGATCGTTGTGAATCGACGAAAACCAATTGAAATTGAATTATTATCGACGATACTTCCGACTGAAATTAACGAAGAACGGCGACGATTCACGACAAAAGTTTTGAGGGATTTTTTTCCTCGCTCGACAACGAACACGATGGTGGTTTCGGCTCGTCGATCGGAGGTCGGACGGTGAGTAGATCGGAGTTGAAATTTGTTGACCGAGAGAGGAATTATGAGCATTTTCTGCAGAAAATACACGGGAAATGAGAGTTATATTAACTCCTAAAGAAAAATGGTTAAATCATGAGTTTAGTCACTAAACTTTCTGCACTTCTCAACACGGTCTACCAACTTTGAATTTTTACAATTTAACCTATTGTTTCTTTCAAAATACCAAATTAAATCCACCACTTTATAATTTCTTAATTTTAGCCTTCCAAAGGAAGAAAGCATAAAGACCAATGTGGTTGTGATCCAGATATGTCCATACCTAAATATATGGCAAAAATCAAGACAAATGAAGCTTTGACGCAAGCTTCTCTGCATACGAGGCCTTCTTATCTTCATTTATATTAGCCTGGAATTCGGATGAATGTCGAAACCAAATCACATAAAAATGCCGAATCTTAATTCTTAACAATTAAATTCGAAAAATAGTAAAATTAACAGAAAATGAAGGGGGAAAAGAAAATTAAGAAGCTTACGGGCATTGTTTTGAAAACTGGACCGGCCGGTATAACTGGGAACCGTTGCCTAGTCCTGTTCAATCTAGACCGGTTGAACCGCTACTAGTGAACCGGCCAGAACTGCTACTAGTGAACCGGCCAGAACTCAAACTTGAAAAATTTAAAAGTAAGCTCAACTCGATTCAAACTCACGAGCTAAAAATTATGAAGTTTAACTCGAACTCGAAATATAATATTGAAACTTGAACTCGAAAAGGCTTGAACTCAAAAAAAATTTAGAAGCTCGATTGAAGCCTAAAATTCGAGCTTGATTGAAGTGAAAGAATAGTTCACTCAATGCTTACCAAAAGGCTCCATGATTTTGAATGCCAAATTACCTCTATTATTTATAGAAGTTAGTTAGGATGATCTTTTATGTTTTTTAGCCATGTGAGATTGTTTTAAAAAAAAATAAACCAAACAATATCATTTTGTTATGATTTTTTTAGCCCAAATTATTTTTTAATTATAGTTATATAATTATATTTATTATTTAATATGTTTTACCTTAAATATTATGTTGTAGTTAATTTGAATCATTTTGTTTTACTTGATTTTATGATTTTTAATTTATATATGTTATAACTTACTTTGAATATGAATTGTGATATAAAAAAATTATTTTTTTATTAAATATTTTTGGTATTTTTATTTAATTTTTTAAATAATTATGACGTCGTCCGGTTCTTCCGACCAGTCGGACCGATTCGACTGATTGAACTAAAAAACCGATAGCATTACCGGTTCGTTAATCGATCCGGTTTTGAAAACCATGCTTACGGGAACTGAGCCGAGTAAATGACTGGTTGGAAGATCTGAATACGATAATGATTCATCCATTGATAAAAAGAGATGGAATCGAGAAATTAACGGAAAGTGTAATTAAAAAAAAAATCTTTTTTCTTTGTAAAGTGGAAATCAGTTATTAAGTAAATCGGAGGCAACGGAGACGACGAGGGAAGGAAGATTTCAAAATAATGGAGTGATCAACGGTACAAAACAGAAAGCTCCTTCTATTGGTACGCGCGTTTCAGGAGCGCTGAGTTTCACGCGTTTTTCTCCTTTTCTGATGATTCATTTTAATATTGATGATGAAAAATAGGGACAAACAAAGTCGAACTCGACGAGTTTTCACCCGATTCAATTTTATAGAATCAATGCTTTAAAAAATCAGGTTTAAGTTTAGGTGGGGGCGGAGTCTTTAAAGTATGAGTTTAGATTTAAGGTAAAAATATTTAACTTAATTTAATTTAAAAAAATAATGTAATTATATCTTATGTATTTAGAGATAGTTGCAATAATAACTCTCTTTATATTATTTCTTAACTAGATCCATGTTTTATCAAGAAAATAATATTTTTTATAAATATATTTGTTTTAGATTTGTTCAAGTTTAGTTTTTATTTTAAAAGAATGGTCGAATTTTGGGTCAGGTAAAGTCACTTTAAACCTAAGTTAGATCAAGTTTTAGGTGGATAATATATATTTTTCATGTCCGATCAGATTGGGGTGATTGAAACTCGATATGTCCATCCCTATTGTAAAGTGTCCTAAAAATTTATTTGGGTAAACTATATGTTTGACACTTATCAACCTGGTATTGTGGGCCGCCTACTACCCTACCTCCCTTTTACCCTATTGCATATGAGAATAGGGTTTTGTTGTTGTTGTTGTATATGTTTGACACTTAAATTATCACTTTTGTTTTGCTTAACATTTAAATTTTATTTTATTTTTTTAAATTCATACCATGTATTTAGTTTAAATTTCAATTTAGTATTCTATCATTAAAAATTTAATTACACCGATGACCTAAAATTTAGGTCACAAAATTTTATTATTATTATTTTTTAAAAATCATAAATTTAATTACACCAATGACCTAAAATTTACATTACAAGTAACATAGAATATAAAAAGAGACAAATAATTTCACGTGTTAGTAATCCAAAAATTCAAGTACTTAAATTGTAAGTTATTACTAACGGTAAAATATATGAATAATCCCTTGGCTATATGATATTTCTTTATTAAGTCTCCTAACTATTCAAAGTTACAAAATAGACCTCCAATTATAAGAAATTGTTTTGTTGAGTCTTTTGACTATTAAAGTTAAAAAATAGTCATTCGACTATTCATTATGTTCTAAACTAGCCCTTTTCTGTTAAAAATTTGACGACAAACTGAGTTATATATTAACCTGCTGATCGAGATATAGTAAAATATGATCTCATAATCTCAAATGACTATCATATCTTAGTCAGCATGGTAACATCTAACTTAGATGACCGTTAATTTTTAACAAAAAATGACAAGTTTGAAATATAATGAATAGTTGAGTGACTATTTTGTAACTTTTTAAATAGTCAATTGACTCAACAAAGCAACTTCCGATAGGAGATGGATCATTTTATAACTTTTAATAGTTAATATATTCAATAAAATAATATCATATAATCGAGGACCATTTGTATACTTTACCCTTTAATCTCTCTATTGAGATAGTGTCACAAATTCATCGAGCATTAATTTTGTTAGTGATAATTAATATATAATTTTATAATTGTCAAATTTTAATATAATTTTTAAATAAAATAAGTAAAAATCACTATTTAAAGATTCAGTATAAATCAAAAAAATTATATATAGATTTATCATTTTACTCATAATTATTTATTAAATAACTTTTATAAAAAATATCATTTAAACTGTTAGTATAATTAATTTTTTTTATAAATATATTTTTTTCTCATTTATATTATTAAGATAATAAAACTACTTATTATTATAAAAAATGCTTAAATATAAAATAAATGCTAAAACTATACTTTTTTTTACGAATATGTGTCTAAAGTATTTTTTGACTCATTTCAGTGTCTAAAGTTACAAACGTTACCTAGGTGTCGAACTGTCAACAGTGTTAATTTCCCACGTTAAATGACACGTGTCATAATCTATTACTTTAAAAAATTATTTAAAATTAAAAATATATATTTTAAAAACTTAAATTTTTTGAAATAACCCTAAAATTTTGAAAACATTCATTTCAACTCCTAAACCTAAATCGACCATTGCTTTTTGACGTCAACGAAGCTCTACATGACCTCAACTTCCCTTAGCGACCAAAAGCTCTATGAAATTGTGACCGACCGACGACGACTCGACATTTTATACCCTGTAAGCCCTAAGATTAAAATAATGATCCCACGCTATTTTGACGGCTAATCACTGACAACTACGGCAACGTATAACTAGGAGGATAGTAGGGACTACGTCGGCGGCGGTGGTCGTGGTCAGAAAAGGTGGTGACATGAGTTAAGGTTAGGATTTAGGGATTTTAGAGTTTTTTTTTTAATTTAAGAAAAGTTAGTGTTTTATAAATATAATAATATTTTCAATTTAAAAAAAAAAATCACTAAATTGTGACATATGTCACTTAACGGAAGAAATTAACATCGTTGACAGTCCAGACACATAAAATAATAACATTTTTAACGTTAGACACCATAATATGTCAAAAAAAATACTTTAAGCATATATTCGTAAAAAACGATATAATTTTAACACTTATTCTATATTTAATCCTAAAAAAAATGATGTTTGGGTCGATCGAGCAATAGCGATTTGAGGAGCCCGTCAAGCTTGCTTTATTTTTGGCATCCAAAAATACTCTCATTTGGGGCTCTTGTAAGAGATTCACAAAAATATTTGTCAAGAATGGGATTCGAACCCATGCCCTTTCGGACCAGTACCTGAAACTGGCGCCTTAGACCAACTCGGCCATCTTGACTTCGTGACATAAAGTTCAAGATATTATTTAATTAAACTAATTTTAATTAAAAGGGTTCTTTTACAAATTAGTACATTAACTTGATAAATTTTATCAAATTTGCACATTAATTGATATTTTCCCCCAAAGTAATACCTATGTTGACTTGGCATCTCAACTATCTATCAACTTACTTACCTAGCATTGAGTGATCAAGATTATACTATCATTACATGTCACGTGTCACATCTTAATTGGACGATGAAGACTACATTAGCGTCAAATATCCAATTAAATTTTTTATCTAAGTTTAAGTAATAAATTGAAAAAAATATCAATAATGATGTCATCATATATTTTTTTAAAAATAAAATATTAAAAAATATTAAACATATCAAAACAATAGATAAAAAAAACTTTGAATTTTAATTTTAAAATAAAATTCTTTAAATATCAATTTAAAAAGCATATCTAACTCAAGTACCAAATATATATCTAACTCTTTTTATATAATAAGAGAAAAGAGATTAGATGTTTAGGATCAAACTTTAACATATATTTATTTTTAAGTTAATAAGGTAAAGTAATAAATGTAAGTAAAAGGCCACCTCTGACCTAAACTTTTGTGGACAAAAAAAAATGTAAGTAAAACATATTTAAGTATGTTATATTTATAATTACATACAAATATAATAGAACTAATAATCAAGAGAAAATATATTTGATCAGTTTGTTAAGTTGTTTATCATTGTTCCCTTAGGTCATAAGTTATATACTCACTAAGATTATTCTCTTTTCTTTTCCTAAAGTCTTCTTTCTCTTATGTGTGATGAAAATGATCGTGCTCAAGTCGTCATTGGTTGATACAAGGTCGGTGCATCCAACTAACTGTTGGTAATGCTCAATCCCACATAGTGTTGGAAACACTATTGGGAATGGTATTTAAGGCTTGACATTCCACTTCCTTGTTGAGTGATAGAGAACAAAGGGGGCTCTCGCGCACCGCCGCCGCCGTCCGTCCGTCTCGGCTCGGCTCGGCTCGGCACGGCTCGGCTCGGCTCGGCTCGGCTCGGCTCGGCTCGTGGTCGTGGTCGTGGTCGAGGTCGAGGTCGTGGTCGTGGTCGTGGTCGTGGTCGTGGTCGTGGTCGTGGTCGTGGTCGAGGTCGTGGTCGTGGTCGTGGTCGTGGTCGTGGTCGTGGTCGTGGTCGTGGTAATACGTGTCTTCGACACGTCCGCGCGGATACTATCTTTTTAGAGAAAATTCTTGAGGAATTTCTCTTTGAAAGAAACAAATGGAAAATGTGAAAGATATCAACTGATATTTATAGGCTGCTGAGGACTGTTTGAATTTCAAATAATAACAGCTGAATTATTTTTTATCAGAAATTAAACAGTTTATTCCTAAATTAAATCAGAAACGTTAAGATGTACCTGGACTGATTTACAGCTTTGTACAGAGGAGACAAGCTGTTAATATCAGGAGTTACAGGAGTTATTTGATTTAATTCCAGGGGTTACATGATATAATTTCGGGAGTTATAACAGCTGAATAATGATACAATGAACCTGGACTATTTCTGAGTCAGGTTCATCTAGTCGTTTCAGCTGTTACAAATAAGAGGTTTAATCCTGAAATTTTATGGACGATTTTAACCCTATTTCTAGCCTATAAATAGAGAGCTATATTCAGCTTCTCAACTCACTCCAAAACATTCACAATACACTTACCAAAGTGTTTTCTAAAGTTCTCTCTGTGAGTTCTCTCTGAGTGCTTTCCGATCAGAAGTGCAATACCACCAGCAGTCCACTCCGGTTTCGGGTGTACGGAATTCGGAGCGACCGTGTTAACCTCGGGGGACGGTCCGCCTACTGCAGCGATTACACACATCGAGGCGAATTCGTTTCTAAGGCAGTGGTTCTTACCACGACACGGTTTACGAATCTGTTCTTCTTAATTACTTTTTATATTTTCAGTCAGTGCTAACGGTGTAGTTTTGCAGTTCATATATCCAACAATTTAGAAACGAATTTCCATAAACTGCAATCATGTCGACACCTTTGAGCAAACTCATTCCCGATCTTTCCAAGCTCGATGCACTTGATGGAAAGAACTATAGAAGGTGGTCCCAAAGAATTCTTATATTCTTCGAGCAACTTGATCTTGATTACGTGTTGCTCAAGCCACCACCTACCATGCCGCCAACCCCAGCTGTTGGTAATGATGCGGATGCGGTCCTCAATGATGATGCCTTAGCAACTGCCGCCGCCGCTTTCGCTACCTACGAGAAATTCGAGAAGGATAACAAGACGGTACGAGGACATCTGCTCAGCCACATGTCAAATAAACTATTTGATATGTTCCTTAGAGAAAAGAGTGCCAAGGCAATATGGGACACTCTCGACAAGAAGTATGGTGCGGATGATGCGGGGATCAAGAAGTACGTTGTCGGCGAATGGCTCAAATTCCAGATGACAGACGACAAGCCAATAATGGATCAAGTCCATGACTATGAGAACTTAGTCGCTGACATCATCGCTGAAGGGATGCAAATGTGTGAGGTGCTGCAAGCCAATGTACTCATTGAGAAACTGCCCAAGTCCTGGTCCGATTACCGTAACTCTCTTAAGCATAAAAAGAGAGACATTTCGCTCGAAGAACTTGTGGGCCATATGAAGATTGAAGAAGCCAACCGTTTAAAAGATAAGCTTACTAATTCTATGAGTAATTTATCTTTTAGAGCTAACTTGGTTGAGTCCAAATTTAAGAAGATCATGAAACGTGGGAATCAAGACAAAAAGACGAAACCACAGAAGGCTACCAACTTCAAGAAGTCAGGAAAGGCCAAACCGGAAGGAAAGACGTTCAAGTGTTATGTCTGCGGTTTACCTGGCCACAAGGCTTACCAATGCCAACACCGCTCAGACCGCCAGAATGACAACAAGCCACAGATGCACGTTGTAGAAGAAGATGATGAGATCATTGCTGCGGTGGTCTCAGAAGTTAATCTGGTGGAGAACAGTTCAGAATGGGTAGTTGACACTGGCGCTTCGAAGCATTTCTGCGCAAGGAAGGAGTTTTTCACTGAGTTCGAGGATGGAAACACTGGTGAACGTGTGTACATGGGGAACTCTAGCAGCTCTGAAGTGCTAGGAAAAGGCAAGGTTTTACTCAAGCTGACTTCTGGTAAAACTCTGGCTTTAAATAATGTTCTGTATGTACCTGCCTTGCGTAGAAATTTGATAAGTGGTGGGCTTCTGAATAAGGCAGGCATTAAGTTAGTTTTTGAGGCAGATAAACTTGTACTTTCCCGAAATGGTGATTATGTGGGGAAAGGGTTTTTAAGCAATGGTTTATTTGTCATAGAAACTCAATTTAATGAAAATAAAGCTACCACTTCTGCTTATATTGTTGAATCCATTGATATGTGGCATGCTAGATTAGGACACGTGAATATTCATAATTTAAAGAAATTAATGAATATGAATGTTCTGCCTAAACTAGACACAACTAGCTTTAACAAATGTGAGATTTGTGTAGAAGCTAAGCATACTAAACCTCACTTTAAGACTGTTTCTAATAGAAAGACTGAACTGTTAGAACTCATTCATACTGATCTAGCAGATTTTAGAAACACTGAAAGTAAAGGAGGAAAACACTACTACATAACTTTTGTAGATGATTATTCAAGATATACAAAAGTTTATCTCCTAAGAACTAAAGATGAAGCTGAAAACTTCTTTCTTATTTATAAGGCAGAAGTTGAAAATCAGTTAGATAGGAGAATCAAACGAGTTAGATCTGATAGAGGTGGTGAATATGGATCTAATTTCTTAAAAGATATTTGTGAAAAGAATGGCATAATTCATGAAACATCAGCCCCCTATTTTCCTCAACAGAATGGTATAGCCGAAAGGAAAAATAGAACTTTAAAAGAGATGATGAATTCTTTACTAATAAGTTCCGGGTTATCTGATAACATGTGGGGGGAGGCCATTCTATCGGCAACTCATATCTTGAACCGAGTTCCTCATAAGAAATTAGATTCTACCCCATATGAATTGTGGAAAGGATACGCTCCTAATTTACAATACCTGAAAGTGTGGGGGTGTCTGGCTAAAGTGGGCTTGCCAGACTTTAAGAAGTCCACCATCGGACCTAAAACCGTTGATGCAGTGTTTATAGGGTATGCTACGAATAGTGCTGCATACAGATTCATGCTTTTACAAGATTATTCTATTTGTGAATCAAGAGATGCTGTTTTCTTTGAAAATACTTTTCCTTTAAAGGAACTGAGAATAAATATTGAAACACAAATAGAATATATTCCATCAACTTCTTCTAGTAAACCTGCTAGGTCTTCTGAACAAATTGATTTTGAGCCTAGAAGAAGTAAAAGGCAAAGAGTTGAAACCTCTTTTGGACCAGACTTTATTACTTCCTTTATTTCTGAGATAAATGATTTAGACTTCATTTCATATCCTATAGCTCAAATTTTTCTATTAAATGAGGATCCTAAAACTTTTGAAGAAGCTATAAGATCTATCGATGCTAGTTTTTGGAAAAGCGCTGTTAATGATGAACTAGAATCGATAATGTCTAATCATACTTGGGAATTAGTTGACTTGCCTAAGGGATTCAAACCAATCTCCAACAAATGGGTCTTCCGAAAGAAACTAAGGCCAGATGGTTCGATTCAGCGATACAAGGCAAGGTTAGTCGTCAAAGGGTTCACTCAAAGGTTTGGTTTAGACTACTTTGATACATACTCTCCCGTTACAAAAATCTCAACGATTCGTGCATTATTTGCACTAGCCTCTATTCATAAGTTGCAGGTACATCAAATGGATGTTAAGACTGATTTCTTGAATGGGGATCTAGATGAGGAGATTTACATGGAGCAGCCACTAGGTTTTGAGGCACCTGGTATGGAAGGCAAAGTTTGTAGACTCAAAAAGTCACTCTATGGACTTAAGCAGGCTCCTAAACAGTGGTATGAGAAATTTCATAAAACTATTCTTAGTTTTGGTTTTGTTGTGAATGGTTCGGATGCTTGTGTGTATTCGAAGATGTTTGAAACTGAATGTGTTATCATAAGTCTTTATGTTGACGACATGTTGATTTTCAGTTCTAACATTGAGTCCATTAACAAAGTTAAAAATTTCTTGTCCACTAAGTTTGAGATGACAGATTTGGGAGAAGTAGATGTAATCTTAGGAGTCAAAATTACCAAAACTGAGAAGGGATTTTCTTTATGTCAAGCACATTATATAGAGAAAGTGCTAAAGAAATTTGACAGTTTTGATGTCGTCCCTGTTCGAACTCCTTATGACCCTAGCATACATCTAGTTAAGAATAAAGGAAGTATTGTTTCCCAAACTGAATATGCTAAATTAATCGGAAGTTTAATGTTCTTAATGAACTATACTCGGCCTGATATTGCTTATGCTGTGAGTAGACTAAGTAGATATACTCATAATCCGAGTGGTGAGCACTGGATTGCGCTTAAACGCTTACTGAAGTATCTTAAGGGTACTGTGAATTGGAAACTTGAGTTTGTTGGCTTTCCTGCGGTATTGGAAGGATATTGTGATGCCAACTGGGTTTCTGATAATGATGAGGTAAGCTCTACGAGCAGGTATGTTTTTACTTTGGGTGGAGCAGCGATCTCGTGGAAATCATCAAAGCAGAATTGTATTGCTCGTTCTACCATGGAGTCAGAGTTTATAGCTCTTGACCTAGCTGGGCAAGAAGCCGAGTGGCTCAGAAGCTTGTTAGTAGATATTCCGTTGTGGGGAAGACCGACTCCTCCAGTTTCATTGTTGTGTGATTCACAAGTTGCGATATGTGTGGCTAAGAACCAAGCTTACAATGGTAAGAAAAGACACATTCGCATAAGACATGAATCAGTTAGACACTTGATAAAGAATGGAGTGCTCTCTTTAGAGTATGTGAAGTCGGAAAGGAACCTAGCAGATCCACTTACCAAAGGGTTAAGTCGGAAGCTGGTCCTAGATTCGTCGAGGGGGATGGGTCTAAAGCCCATTGGTTGAGGAATTCATGGTGGATACCCAACTTAGTTATCTAAGTTCCATGTGGTCAAACGAAACCATGGAAAGACTCATAGTGCACATTCCTACTGCCTATCCCTATGATGAATAATGTGCATGCCCAGGATGAGCTTAATTGCTCTTAATAAATTCATAGCCCAGGCTTTGGGTGGTCTTAGTGAGAAAGACTTGATGAATTTACCGATTTTGGCTGAATATCTATTCTTAATAAGTTCATAACCCAGAGTGAGTGGGTAGGAAATGATGAACTTATCGACAGAAAGGTTGAGTTTGTTAAACTCTTAATAAATTCAAATCCAAGTATTTGGATGGTTCTAGTGAGAAGGACTTATTGAATTTACCGATAAATGAGGTTGAATATTTATTCTTAATGACTTCTTAGCCCAGAGTTTGGGTGGTTCATTTATAATGAACTTGAAAAAAGTCACCATACCCTTTGTGAGGTTGAGCTATTATAAAAGCTCTTAATTATTTCATATTCCTTTTTAAAGGGTGGTTTATGTTGAGATAAACTTGATGAAATAACCTATGTAAGTGAGAAGGGTTAGCCGCATTCTATGAAAAATGTTGGGCTATTTTTCTAGCACACTTACTAGAATCCTGAGGTAAGATGGCCAAATATATACTTTTGTATATATATATCTTACACATCGAGGACTCAGGTGGATGAAGGGGTTAGTTGTGTGTTATGAGTTTACCCTGATCTTAGAAAGTTCCAGACTAGTTTCACTTATCTAAGAGAAGGATTGCTCATCATCACTATGTACTAGTTCCAGATATGTTCACTAGTGCTTAAGCAACTAATCTCGCTATTACTCTTCTGGAAAGCTTGTTTTCGAGTTTCAGAAGATTTCTTTCGCATTAGTGGGGGAATGTTGGTAATGCTCAATCCCACATAGTGTTGGAAACACTATTGGGAATGGTATTTAAGGCTTGACATTCCACTTCCTTGTTGAGTGATAGAGAACAAGGGGGCTCTCGCGCACCGCCGCCGCCGTCCGTCCGTCTCGGCTCGGCTCGGCACGGCACGGCACGGCTCGGCTCGGCTCGGCTCGGCTCGGCTCGTGGTCGTGGTCGTGGTCGTGGTCGTGGTCGAGGTCGTGGTCGTGGTCGTGGTCGTGGTCGTGGTAATACGTGTCTTCGACACGTCCGCGCGGATACTATCTTTTTAGAGAAAATTCTTGAGGAATTTCTCTTTGAAAGAAACAAATGGAAAATGTGAAAGATATCAACTGATATTTATAGGCTGCTGAGGACTGTTTGAATTTCAAATAATAACAGCTGAATTATTTTTTATCAGAAATTAAACAGTTTATTCCTAAATTAAATCAGAAACGTTAAGATGTACCTGGACTGATTTACAGCTTTGTACAGAGGAGACAAGCTGTTAATATCAGGAGTTACAGGAGTTATTTGATTTAATTCCAGGGGTTACATGATATAATTTCGGGAGTTATAACAGCTGAATAATGATACAATGAACCTGGACTATTTCTGAGTCAGGTTCATCTAGTCGTTTCAGCTGTTACAAATAAGAGGTTTAATCCTGAAATTTTATGGACGATTTTAACCCTATTTCTAGCCTATAAATAGAGAGCTATATTCAGCTTCTCAACTCACTCCAAAACATTCACAATACACTTACCAAAGTGTTTTCTAAAGTTCTCTCTGTGAGTTCTCTCTGAGTGCTTTCCGATCAGAAGTGCAATACCACCAGCAGTCCACTCCGGTTTCGGGTGTACGGAATTCGGAGCGACCGTGTTAACCTCGGGGGACGGTCCGCCTACTGCAGCGATTACACACATCGAGGCGAATTCGTTTCTAAGGCAGTGGTTCTTACCACGACACGGTTTATGAATCTGTTCTTCTTAATTACTGTTTATATTTTCAGTCAGTGCTAACGGTGTAGTTTTGCGGTTCATATATCCAACACTAACATCGAGAAATACAAAATGGAACCTTCCTTCTCCTAGATGGATTAAAAATAGTTTTAATGGTGTCCGGATTCCTTCGACGATATTAGCAGCTTGTGGAGGGGGCCATTCGAGACTCTGATGGTAATTTGATTATGGGTTTGACCAAAATGTTAGTGCATTGTTCTGTCCTCGATGCAGAACTCTGGGGTGTTTATGAGGGGTTGAATATAGTCCGAGAGCGGGACATGAAGCATGTGGTGGTAGAATCCAACAATAGAAAGGTATTTGAGTTACTTTGCCAAGGAAAGACAATAGAAAGATTCTCTCATATGATCCCTTATTTGATCGAAATCATTTCCAGGAGTTGGCAACTTTAGTTTTCTCATATTTCACGCGACGTCAATCGTATTGCGGATGCGATGACGAAAGTTTCTTGGTCCCTACCCTTTGGAGCTAATAGATAATAGATTTGGTCATCCGCCTGCAATAGTATCTAGCTTGTTAAGGGATGATACTGGCTATAATTTCGTGACATCGTTGAGTTTTCTTCGTTTGTAATAAAAAATATTCTCTCTTTCTCTTTAGGTAGGAGATGACTGGATTCAAAATTTATAAAAAAAGACTACTAATCAAAATTAAGTTTGAAAATAATCATACTTCATTTATACATAATAAAAATCAAATGAAATTTTATGATATATCTTTCATACTATTTAATTATTATAATTAAAATCCATTTATGTAACCATCGCAAATAGACATTTTGGGTCACCCAATTTTCATGTGCCAATGCCATCACCTTTCCTCTCCCAACGTAATTAAGTTCCAAAAATCCTTTTTAAATTCTTTCAAACAATTCCCAAAATATTCAACAAAAAATCTTTTCCAAATCCAAGAAATGGCTTTCCTTAGTTTCTTCTTTGTCTTCTTGCTCACCTTCCTCCCGCTTTCCACTTCTTTGACTTCTTCCCCTTACCATTCTCCCACAATTCTCCCCCAAAATTACCAAAAAATGGTGAAAAGCTTCAAAATTTACACTTACCCCCCTCTGGAAACACTGTCTTTTGACTCCAAAGTCGAATCCCTCTTCTACTTTTCCCTCATCCGCAGCAACTTCATCACTCAGAACCCCGAGGAAGCCCATCTGTTCTTCATCCCCTTCGCTTTCCACTCCGACCTCTCCACGAAGTCCGCCGCCCGTGTCGTCAGGGATTACCGTACGGATTTCATTTACTGGAACCGAACTCTCGGAGCCGATCATTTCTTCCTCTCTTGCTCCGGCGTCGGCCACGGTTCAGACCGGAACGTTGTGGAGTTGAAGAAGAACTCGGTTCAGATCTCGTGTTTCCCGACGACGCCCGGGTTGTTTATTCCTCATAAGGATGTTAGTCTGCCTCCGCTTGCTAACGTTCACGCCCCGGCTCAAGCGCCGGGTAGAAAGAGCACGAGTTATTTGGGTTACGTGAGATATAATTGGGTTAAAGAGTCGAGTTTGGTGGAGCAACTTTTAGCTGATCCCGATATTCTGGTTGATTCTGAGCCATCCGATCAGTTGGCTTACGAGGAAAGACTCGCCGTGAGCAAGTTCTGTTTGTTCGAGTACGGGCCGGAGATAATGGTGATCGGAGAAGCAATGAGTTTTGGGTGCGTACCGGTGATGATTACGGACCGTCCGATCCAGGACATGCCGTTGATGGACTTGTTGATGTGGCAGCGGATCGCGGTGTTCGTGGGAACAAGCGGTGGGGCCAAGGAGATCAAGAGGGTGTTGGGGCGCGTGGTGGTGGAAGAGTACGAGGATATGAGGGAATCTGCTGCGGTCGCGAGCAAGCATTTCGTGTGGAACCAGACGCCTCAGCCGTTCGATGCGTTTCATATGGTGATGTATCAGCTGTGGCTGAGGAGGCATACCATCAGATATGCAGAGAGAGAGTGGGCATGACAGAGTTGCAGCCCGTTGATATGTTGTTGGGTTCAAAACTTTGAACGGTAGAGACCACGTAATTCGTTTATTTTATTTTTCCTGTTGTAAAATAATATTTTGATTGGCTTATATGAATTAAATATAAATTAAATAATAATAAGGTTACTATGAATTGAAATAAAATAGGAAATATAAATTTAACTTGAACATATACATGAAATATCAATTTTAATATATCTATAAATTTTCGTACTTTCATACATTTTTGTGTAAAAACCTATATCGGTTGTACATGTATATAGTAAATGTACAGAATGTTTAGTGAATTTTTATATAATGTTTATTTATTAAATTAAATAAATAAGTTTGAATAAAATTTGTATGTTTATTGATAAATGAACGAATGCAAATAGAAATGTATTCGTTTCATTCATGTTGACGAATAAATTTATTTATAAACTCGTCTATAAATTTGTTTATCAAAACTATCGTTTATTTTTATGAACAAAGTCATTTGCTGAAGATGATTGGGTCTACATCATCAAGCTTCAACAGTATCGACAAAATGCCGTTTGACTTCAACGCCACTGCAAATTAGGTCGACTCCATTTCTTTCCTTGCAAGATACTCCGGCGTATTGGTTTGGTTGCTTCTAAACTTGAGTTGCCTGCTTCGGCAAGAGCAGAGCAAATATAGGTAGCTGGAAGGGAAGTGATTGGTGTGATGGGTTTATAGTGAATTCTGGTAATTCTCACCCTTTTTCTCTCTGAATTCTTTCGGTTTGAAGTTTATTACTATTCCTCAAGAACTGGAATTGGATGGAATAGAAGACTTGAACGAAATGTTATTAAGAGATTAGTATCTTTAACGTATCCCATAATTCGTTGTACAAGTAAATGTTTGGTCTAGGTTGGCAATTTCTTTGAAATATTATCAATCCGCTGTCTTCTATCTCAAATTCAAGACAACCTGGATTTTCAATGGAAATTCATGTCATGTCTTGCGATTACTAACCAAGAAAATCGAGGTTGAAGCTCCCATGCCTTGGTAAGAAAATTAAATCCAAGAAGCCAACGATGCACATGATTCGTGCTGGAAAATAATAAGAAATTTGACGAAGTGGAATGAATCAGCTTGTTTTTTTTATGCCGTCGTTCATTAGAACACGAGAAATTAGGGATTATAAATCAAACAATTTACAGTTCTTCCGCAAATACATAAAATAAATATAATTAAGAGCAAGTGGAGGGAAAGAAAGAAGAGTACCCGCAAAAGAAAATGGCTAGTATTATTGTCATTGGCTGTCGAAAGAATTTCCGATTTACTCATCAATGAAGCACTTTTCCTGAAAGATGTAAAGGATCAAGTTGCGAGCCTAAAGGCTGAACTGAAGCGAATGCAATGTTTCTTGGAGGACATTGACCGTCAGCCAGAACAAGACAAGCGTCTCCGTAATCGGGTGTCGGAAATCAGAGATCTCACTTACGATGCCGAAGATGTCATCGGCTCTTTTATTCTTAAAGCTGTTCATCAAGGAGGTCACCATGGAGTTGTCAAGAGATTCACCTCCATTTTCACCAAGCCTATTCATCAGCACAAAATCGGGGTGGAGGTCAGAGCAATCCGGACCAAGCTTGAAAATATTTCAAGGAGCCTTCCAGCCTAGGAGATACCTGGTGATGGAGCAGGATCTAGCTCTTTTTCCAGTATATGCAGCAGCGATTAAGAACATACTCACATGTTGAGCAAGAGGATGTTGTTAGCTTGGAGGTTAGCACCAACCAAAGATGTTCTGTCCCGGTTGATGACAGAAGAAGACAGACTTCCATGCCATCGTTTCAATTGTCGGCATGGGGGCATCGGAAAGATAACTCTTGCCAGAAAAGTATACAGTCACGTTGATGTGAGACGACATTTTGATTGCTTGGCTTGGGTTTTTATATCTTAACAATGTAAGCCAAGAGAAGTTCTGCTTGGTATTTTGATGAAAGTTCTCTCTCCTTCTAACAACGAAAGAGAGCTAATTGAGAAGGAGAATGAGGATTTGCTGATGAAAAGGCTTTTTGATGTCACCTAACGTTTGAAAATAGTCGTATATAGTACCTGATCTCATCTAGCCTCAAGTATTAAGATCAATAACAACAGATGGGATCACACGATCACAAGTGATATAAAATATATATATTTAGTATCACACAATATCGAATATAATATGCAACAAACATAATACTTTGGAGCAGAACAAATCACAAATTAACCTCACTTCTAGGCTTGTTAATATGTTTAACAAATCTAATTTAGTGAGTACAAAATCTTGATCAGATGTTTACAAATTATTCCACAGACTGAAGGAATTATTATAGACAACAATACATATGCTAAATTCATAGACCAGATATATTTCACATAAACGCAAAATCAAAGTAGGCGATAAAGTAGCCGGAAGACATGGAAATAAAGGGATCATTTCCAAAATTTTACCTAGACATGATATGCCTTATTTGCAAAATGGAAGACTTGTTGATATGGTCTTTAATGATATATATATATATATATATATATATATATATGTATCACGAATAAAGGGATCATTTTCAAAATTTTACCTAGACATGAAAAGGTTCACCTAATAACTCAATGATATATATATATATATATGTATCACGAATGAATGTAGGACAAATATTTGAATGTAGTCACAAATAAAAAAAATCAGAAGTGATATACATATATATATTGCATATGTATCAAATATAGGGTATACGGATAGCCTCATGCCACTAAGGTCGTTTGGTCATAAAATCGAGTGTTTGTATTATTTTTTCGATCGCCATTGAGGCCGTTCAATATAATAATGCCCATAAAGCAACGTACAGTAATTTACATTCACATACATCATTTCAGAGTGTACAGAATATGAAATACAATTAATATTATCAACCACTTGACTAAATTATAAAATTTAGTAGCAAACAAATATTAATTAAGCCTAGCAAAGTATTTGATGACTCAAATGATTAACATCTCGCTACTTAAACACACAACGAATAATCTATCACCACCTAGGTCACATAACAAAATGATTGTCCCCTGGACCAACCATAGAGACTCAAACTATTTACCCTTCTATGTAATTCATACTTTGTTTCTATTGTATACATTTAACCACATAAAAGGTATTTTCGTAATATTCTCAACTCGAGGTATTATAGTTATTTTCACTACTAAAAATATTCTATTCTTCTCCATACAAGACAACTCAATTATTTTATTCTCCGAGGGTTTACTAATCCTATAACTCATAAGGGTACTTAGTCATTTACCCATTCGAGGATATTCCGAGCTTTCACTAAAGTTTCGCAACATTTCTTGGAGTCTTTTGCTTTCAGAAGTATTTTCGGATCATTAACAGACATTATTCATAACTAAGGGCAATTTGCTAATTTACCCACTCCCTACTCGAATAACACATCATGCACACATACCAAACATACAAGTCGTCACATTTATGAAAACTATAAAACAATACGGAGTAGAGGGGTACTCACCTTAATTGCTAGAATTCGGGTTTACTGACATTAAATCTAAGCTTCTGGCCTCATCTCATAAACATGAATAATTCATAATACAAACACGACTCCCGAATAATTTCCCTCGACATTAAAATATCTCATTAATAATAAAGAGACCTAACTGCAAACTTCTAAGACTTAGGGGGTCAATCTTGAACTTATGGGATAAACTCAAATAACGTAAAAATGAAGAATACAAAACTCAATATTTACCCAAATATTAATCTTACACACTACCTACATTGTCTATTCTTCTTTCTTTTTATACTCACGTGGACCCCTTTAAAAACACAGAACCTTACTTTTTTTCTTTCTTGATAATCGTGAATTACATATATATAATACAAATTTAAAACCCCATTTATTGTCATTCACCTTCAACCTCTGCTTGCCTTCAACCTTTGTTTCTCATTACTTTAATTCTTTTTCTTTTACAAATAATTTTATTTAATTATAAACTCAATTTATAATCTCATACCGATCATATTAATCTCAATATTACCTGTATTATTACTAAAAACTTAAAGATTTCATAACCAAGACAAGTGAACAACACACATATTAAGCAACCGAGCTCCATATTACAACATACATGGAGCACATCAAACAAGTTGAGTATTACCTTTTTTTTATCCTCAAGAAAGAAGAAGAAACTCAAGCTATACTTCTACTATCTTTCTCTATCATGAGAAGATCCCTTAACGTCTTTTGCTAGCCAAAACACCATTAAAACATCCTAATTAAAAACTGTGAATGAAGAAGCTAAAAACATGATGTAGAAAACATAAATGAGGGTAAATAAAATGAAAGTTCTCACCTTTTTTTTTGCCCTGTAAAAATAACGTTTTTACGATGGAGTAGTGGACACCATTTCTTGGTGTTCTCGAGCTCTACTTGGAGCTCTTGAAAAGATGAAGAAGAAACTCACCGTTATATATGATGAATCATAAAAACAAGACTAAAAATTGGCTCTTTGGGAAGGCATAAACTCTCGACTTCGATGTGAGAAGAAGATGAAGAAAAAAAGAAGGAAAAAGGAATAGTGATATAAACGGAGAGGGCGGCTAAAGAGAAATTATTAGGCCAACCTTTTCATCACGTCATTAATGATCCCTAATTAATAATGTCATGTTAAATAAGAATTAATTTACATGTAATTAGTATTTTGTCAACCCATCGTTTCAACTCAGCATCGTTTTCCTCCTTTCTTCCAAAATAATAAAAAAAAACATTCTCTTTCTCCATTGTTATCTTTCTCTGTGCTCAATTCTCTTCAACAATTGTGGGATCCCTTCCTTTTACACATTAGAATACATAAAAATAAATTAAATGCTAATTCAAACCATACAAATTAGAGGTTTACAACAGCTTTAAAAAAAACTACATTGGCAGGAAAAATACATGATTTTTTTCACTTGTTTTTGGGTATTATAATTTACATATTTAAAGTTAGAAATAGTCAAAATGATGAGGGATTTGAAAAGGATGGTTTCTTTCTTCTTTGCTTAGCATTGGAATGTGAAACCTAATGATCTTACTGTTGTATACATCAATGGGGACTTCAGGCGACCTTACTGATCTAATAAGAATTAATTTTTGTTTCAGATTTTTTCCTTGCTTTCACGTGCAAGCTGAAGATAGAGATTAGGATGGCAACGGGGCGGTTTCGGGCCGGGGATGGGTCCCTCGTCTCCGTCCCCGTTTAAAAATTTCGTTCATATTTCCGTTTAAAAAATTATGGGGATTTAAACGGGGATCCCCACCGGATAATCGGGAAAAACCGCGGGAAAACGGGTATCTCATTTATCTTAGATGGTTATTTTTCACCGCAGGGATCCCCGTTACCGTTTAAATTTCACACGATGACACGAGTTATTTAAAAAATAATGTCATTATCGGATCTAAACTTACTTAAAACGCCAAACACCACCAAATGCATCCAAAATATAAAAACAAAATAATTCAAATAGACAAATATAATGACAACGACTAATAATATAATGTTTCAACTTTCATAAACGAAATCATTTTTCCAAAGTTCCAACTTCTAAGTCACGTCAACGACACCACTACCGTCATCAAACAGTTGTGACCCCGATTGCTACAATTACACAAAAAAATTATAAACCACCAAAATTTATATAAAAAAATTAATGATATCACGTATAACTTGTATATCAATTTAGTACCCCGTCACCATCATCACGATCATATTCGATGCTTTTACAATATGCTTCGGACTCTTGTGAATAAGTTGTTGTATTTTTTACAATACTTGTTCTCCTAAATCCTAATCTCTTTTATATATATTTTTAATTTAAATTAAATTTATTAATATTATATATATATAATAATTATTTTTAATATTTATAGGGTCGGATATTCGGGTAATCGAGGTGAGGATTACCAAACCCGTCCTCGTCCCCGTTTAAAAAATTCGATTTTCCCCCATCCCCGTTTATCATCTCTGAACTCGACCCGTTTAATTCGGTTTTCGCCAACAGGTTCGGTTTTTTTTGTCATCCTAATAGAGATGTTTCCATTAACCATTTATGGTATAATTACTCTTTAAGCCATCTAACTATGTTGTAAGTAAGTCAATTTAGTCATAAATCATATTCAATTAAATCTAATCTTGGTCTATAAAACCTAATTGAACTATCGATGGCACGAGTTATTTTCTTACTACGACCTTAAAAATTTTAGGTCGTCACACTTTTAATAGTTAGTAGACTTAAAAAAGGAACGTCTTATAGTTGAGGGATCATTTTATAAATTTTAATAGTCGAATAACTCAATAAAACGTCTTATAGTTGAGAGACCATTTATGTACTTGACCCTAGTTTTTATAATAAATTAAAGAGTAAATACACATTTAGTACTTAAACTATCAACTTAAGTTCATTTTAGTACCTAAACATTCAATTTTTTCAAAAGCATACCTAATTTTTTAGTACGATTTAATACCCACTATTAAAAAATTAATGCACTTAGTATCCAAACTATCAATTTTGATTCATTTTAGTACCTAAACTTTTAATTTTTTTTCAAAACTTTACGTTAAATTTTGAATAGAGATACTAAAATGAAATTAAAAAAAATTAAACTTTAGGTATAATTTTGAAAAAAAATTAAAAGTTTACGTAATAAAACGGGTCAAAACTGATAATCTATGTAGCGTAATTTACCCTAATTTAAATGCATAGATCAAGATACTATTACTTGTATTTAACTAGAACCCAAGTTTAAAATTTGTATTTAACTCGGCCGTTATAAAAGTCTAATTCTGTTGTCCTAAATAATTAGGACGATAGCAGTTGAATCAAGTAATTATTACAGTGGCCAACACGATCAATGAAGAATTCTACCACTACACGGGTCAACTTCCTTCAATTATCACAAGAATCAACTTCACCCTCGATTGAAACGAGACCTATTTTATGCAGTAAAAGCATTTGCAATAAGGAACTCGAACGACAGCTCGGGCCATTTTCTCTTACCCTGCTTTCTCAGGGTCACCAAGCGGATTCCTGATGCTACCACACAAGCATTACTCGTTATCATGCACCAAAGAAAATATGAATCTTAAAGCACTACACTTATTTGCAGCTAACCATCCCATAATATTTGATTGCGCCTAATTATATATCCATACAAACAACTCAATCAGTGGACAGTAGTCTGACAAATACAAAAAAATCCTTTTTGCAGACGAACACAGCCTTTTTTTAATTGTTCCAACAACTCAGAGCACACCTATGAGCCGTCAGACCGGATATATCTATACATGCACCGCAGATTAACTGCTATAAAGAAAAAAAATCAAACGACGACGCGGCAGTGGAAGATGGAAGAGAAGAATAAGAGAAACACAAAGTTACGTCTTGAGCTGCACAAAAGCAGACTTGTAAAAACCTTTTTACCCTACATATAGTACCCACAAAGGCATCTCTTACATCTCCTTTAGCAAAAGTTCGGGAGCCCGCGATATTCAGTTTCAACCATTTCTGGAGAGTGATAGGGATAAACTACATTAGAGAAAAAGAAAAACAGTGAATCATAAAAAGTAGCATTGATAGCCTTTATGACGTTTAACCGGAGGAATAACAAAGGCTGGTAATAGAAAATGGGAAACATGATTAACAATTATAATTAGCATCATATGAATTTAAAGTGAAAAAGATCCATTTTTTTGAGTGCTGCATTTTGACAATAACAAAACAAGAAAAGCACATTACAAATCACCAACATTCTCACAAGGGACAGAAGAGGACATTGAAGGAGAAGAAAGCAACCAATCGGGTAAGTGGATACTGAGGATAGGGGGGCTTATCACTAAATTATATCGTAGAAAGAAAATCACTCCCTTTTTGTCATTTGAATATTCTCTAATTTGATGTGATCCAGAAAATCATATGGCCTGAATCTTAAAAGAGAGATAGATAGATCAAATAAGGTATTTTCTTTAGTTTCTAAATTAGGACCATTAAAAAATGAGCATTTCAAGATTGGTTTGACAAAAAGAGCTTGATGATTCGATATTATTTCCACCTAAAAGCTTATGGTTACAGTTATTTCGTTAACATCATAAGCATATCCAGACTGCAAGAGATACCTGAAAATGCTAAAAACTTCTAAAAGTATGTCAGAGGGAAGTAACAACCACTAAAGAAGAGTATATCATGGACACTTTGTACTCATAGCACATTGTTGCCATGGTATATCAGCACAACTGCCATAACAGACAATAATACATACATTATAAACAATACGTCAGCTGAAGTACTTAACTTGATTTATTCCTAAACCACATAATTGTAATATACTTTATTTAAATTTTATAAAGATGTAATGACATTTAGTCCTCAAAGTTTATACCCTTTCACAATTTGGCTTTGAATTTTTTTTAAACTAAATTTGGCCCTCAACCCTTCTTTTAGTTAAACTATTGTGATTTTAAAGGAAATAGGATTAGGCCGTTAAATTTTTCACAGCACTAATGAGACAACGCCATGGCAGTCCACATACATTTCATTGCTGTAGCAAGTAATTTTAAAATTATAAAAAATATATTTTAAAAAAATTAACAGTTTAGTTAGCATTTCCATTAAAAATATAGAAATTTGGCTAAAAGATAAAGGTTGAAGGCCAAATATAGCTCAAAAGAAGAATCAGGATCAAATTGACAAAAGGTGTAAACATTGAGAGCTAAATTTATTATTATGCATTCTAAAAATAAGCCAACATGGGAAGTCAGCAGTCAAAAGTAAAAGAAAAACCAAAAACAATAAAAATTTAAAATAAAATATAAACCAACTTTATTTAGCTGACCTTCGTGAAGACTGACAAGCCATCATACACTGATAGCTGCAACCGTTACATTTTGGTGGACATAAACTTTGCTTTTTTCTCTGCTGGCTTGAGAATCTGGAAAGAACAAATCAGGTTTTCATCAACACTCATGATTACGCCAGCATTATCAAATTCACTGCAATAGTTGGGGGCTGAAAATATTGTTACAAGTTGCCTATAAGCAAAGAATTTGTAACCATCCTCCACAACCTACACAAAAATAACCAGTTTAGCATCAAAATAGAACAGCATTAAACAGATGTGTGGGAAAGCCTACTTATGTTAACAACCTGATGTGCACGACAAACAAGATCTAAATCCTGCTTTGCCAAGAATTCAGACACCTTGTCCAGACCAAATGTGTATGAAACTCCTCTGTCATTCATTCCCCAACCTTTAACATCTCGATCAGGATCAGACCAGAGCAAATAACGCAGCAAACCGGAGTCGGGAATTGCAGTTGGACGAGATAAGTTTCGAATTTGATCCAGGTTTGTCAAGTCGGGTGATAGACCGCCATGCATACACAATATTTTGTCATCTATAAGAGCAGCCACAGGCAGTTAAAACAGTCGGTAAAGCTTTTCCGAAGTCTCACATTAAACCGTCGCTTGCTTTCATCATAAAATCCATATATCTGATTAATAGATGCACATTCATGGTTTCCTCGCAATAGAAAAAAGTTCTCCGGATACTTAATCTTATAAGCAAGTAAAAGACTTATAGTTTCCAAACTTTGCTTGCCACGATCCACATAATCGCCTAGAAAAAGGTAATTGGCATGAGGCAGAAAGCCACCGTACTCAAACAGCCTTAATAAATCACTATATTTACCATGTATATCACCTAAAAACACAAACAAAAAATTTACAGAGAGAAACAATAAAATACAGGAAAATAATGGTAGCAGTGTTGTCAAGGACGCAAGGCGTGCTCCAGGAGGCAGGAGCTAGAACCCTTATATTGCCTCAAGCACAAGAAGGCACAAAAAAAGAACTAGGCTTAGTGAAGTAAATCACAGTACATATATCCATAAGTTTCTGCAAGTATGTGTGCATGTGTGAGTTAATATATATAAAAGGGTACATACACATGTGAGTTTTTGTAAGTCTTTGTGTGTATACATGTATGTGGATATATATAAAGCATAAGATATATAATAAACTCTAAAGTACGGTCTAGTTTATCTATAAAACATGCAAATTTTTTATGGTGTCAATATGCAATATTTTCTTATGGTCAATGTTTGTTGTCAAATGTTCAAATATTGAGAAGTACAGAGTTTGAAATTATCCCCTCCTTATTATTAAAGGTATACCAAATGAAAAAAAAGTGAAAAATAAAATAAATTAAAGAGAAATCAAATCGGGCAGGGTTCTTTTCTCGTCTAGTTCCCTTACAAAAAAGCAGGCCTAGGTGTGTGCCCGATGAAATAGATCTCCCATGAAAAGATCCAAGACGTTGTATGATGCTAAGGCACAGGCAGGCATGAGAACACTCCCATTTGAAATTTGAATGATATCTCCATTTCGATTCAATCGAGTTTACAATCGTATTTGCAGATGCCATATGCAGACTGTATGATTCCAAATGCTTCAGATACATTTTTCTAAAGCTTTCAGCAATCAAACAATTAAAAGAAAACAACAACAACAACAACAACCCAATTTACTCCATCTTTCCACCTAAAAAAAAGGAGGTATATTAGGCTTTAAAAAAGGTGAAATTCACCTCTATCTGGTTCAGAAATCTAAACTATTGAAACCCCATTAAAAAATAAATAAAAGAATCCTATTCCATGAGCACTTTATGTTCAACACTTACAAAAAGGCAACCTTTACCAATCTAGCACAACCTATTTTTTTAACATAAAACAAAATTCCTCAGCTTTCCTTCAAAACCCACAAAATATCTTCTAATAATAAACCCCAACGAAATATAAAACGCAAACTACATTCACAAAAAATAAAAATTTAACCCGCCAAAAAAATTACCGCAAATTTCGATGGGTGCTTCGAGTTCAAGTAAATTAGGCTGTTGAGAGAAGATGTCTTTGGAAGCAACGCAAAGCTGTTTGATTTCAGATTCAGATAACTGCACTTGTTTTCCTGGCCTGGCTGACCGGACTTCCGTCAGCCGTCTGATTATATCGTCTAGCAGCACCAGGTCTATCCCTTCGCCGCCGCCACCGGCATTATATCCTCCTCCCCCTCCTTCAACGGCTATGTAGTAAGCCAAACCCTAAGAGAGAGCCGAAACTTTGATATTACTTAAAAATAAAATAAAACATATTTTGATATATTTATTTATCAAATTATTCATTTTTATTTCTTAATTTTTTAACAATTTTTAAATTTGATCATAATCATGCTTAAAAGAAAAAAAGAAAAGTAGACTCCAGGGAAAACCCAAAAAGAAGATGAATATTCTTAGTAGATTTAAAAATTATGACTTAATTTAAAAAAAAAAATATGAACAACTTAATTAACCGATAAATATGATTTTAAAAAAACTTAATCTTTATTCGAGTGTATTCAAATAAAAATTAAATTTTTATTTGACCATTTTAAAAATTATAACTTTTGTGAGAGCAAGCTTAAAATGTTTGACTTCAATTTAAACATTTAATTTTAAAAGTTACAAATAGCTTTAACTTGTTTTCTTAAAGAATTTGATTTTGAATAGCTATGTATATAAGATGTGTATAATATTTATAATTAAAGATTTTTAGAATATATATTATCTTATAATCATTCTATGTTATTTAAAAAATACTCTTCTAATTTAATACTAAGACTTAGTCACCAATTTCTTATTATTTTTATCTTGGTTACCAAAATCTAGTAATTTTTAATTTAATTATTAATTTTTTAAATTACTTATGATTTGGCCACTTATCATTAAATAGTAGAATAACTTGGTTAATGCAGGATCATCTTGATTCTTACCATAATCTTTGTAATCTTCTTTCTGAGGCAAGTTATCAAGGGCATTGTATAGTTTCCTTAGTTAGAGAGATCTTGTAATTGTGATTCCTTAGATTGAGGGATTGTATTTGATCTAGTCTGTCGATGTACTTAGATTTTGGTCATTCATCGAGGGGAGCCTCCATTATAAATTGAGGTCTCTCCTCCTCATTTATACTCATTTTTTCATTTTGAGAAATTACAGTACATTCTCTCAAATTCTCTTATTCTTGTGCTTGCTTTATGACATGACAAACAATATCAAAATCTTAAATCTATATAAATTTTATTTTTTCTCATTGTTCTTCATTTTTTTGTCTCTCTCTTCTCTTTTTTTCATGTTTCTCTTCGTTTGTCCAATTTTTATCACCGCTCACTATCCGGACAAGTTCACAAAAGTTTCCATTAAACTTATTTTTATTATTCTAAAAGTAAAATTGGTGTCCGTTTACCAGAAAAACATCTCAAACTCTTCAAAATCAAATATTGAATGTTTTAACTTTTTATTCTTTAATCTTCACCGTATATTGTTGGATCACATCAATTCTGAAGTATGTGTTTTTTCGTAATCTCATTGGCCCTCTCACAGTTGGAATTGTCCAACAACTCGTTAGAGCTTCGAGAGCTCGAAATAGTTAGAAGGATAATTATTTCTTCTTCCCTTTGCTTCTTTTTTCAATTTTGATTCTCTCTTTTGTTGATGATTCCTAGGATTGAGAATCCTTGCTTTTATGTTTCAAATTTGGTTTGGTCGAGTTCTAGCTGGGATCCGAAAACATATTAATAGTGGTAAGTAGTTGAATATTGCTCATTTATGAATAGTTATGTTTGTGTGTGTGGTATGTTATCTTTCATTGGTGGGGAATCACACGAGTCATGTCGAGTATGTTTATTATTGCTTGTGTATGGAGCTACTATTTTGACACTTTGGTTGACGATGAATGTCTTTATGTTAAAAGAGAAGGATTTTTGGCGTTTAATGTTGAAAGTGATAATGAAGTAGGGAAATGATGGAGACAAGATGAACTAGCTAGTTGATGGTGAAGGATAGTGTTAAGACCATGGCTTGTTTCGAGCATCACTAAAAGTTGATGACTGATTTCTCCTTAAATTTTGGGTGAAATGGACGAGGCATTAAATAATGATTTATTAATCAAAAGGGTTGGTTCATGTGGTAAGCAACTTGATTCTGCTTAAGCAATGTCTTAGGTTTGAGTTCTTGTATATGTAGAAAACCCTTGTTGTGAGACTCACCCACCAAAGTCAGGTATGCGACCCATGATTCAACAAAGCAATACTCTATAGTTAGATGATAATTTTATAACTTTTAATAGTTGAGGGACTTAATAAAATAATGTCTTATAGTTAGGGGACCATTTGTATACTTTATCCTAAATAGTTAAAGGACTTGATAAAGTAATTTCCTATAGTCGGAGATCATTTATGTACTTTATCCTAAATTTAAAATACTTTAACGAGCTTTTAAGTATATGTGGTTTTAAATTTATATGTTTTCGACTTGAAATTTAGTTATATTTTAATCAAATTTAATTTAAATTATTTTTAAATTATAATTTTATTCGAGCTTCATTTCACCTGACATAATTTAAAGAAAGTAAATAAAGTTAAAATGTGTCTAACCCCAAGTTAGGCCTTTTTTTTAAAAAAAAAATTATGTTGGGGACTAAATTAAAAATTCGATGAAATTTGAGGACCTAAATGATTTTTTAATTAAATTTAGGTTCAAATCAACAAAATAACAAAACCCAAGGACCCATGACATAATTCGTCCATTTTTTAAACCCAAATCCTGAAACATTCCCCATTTGTAAACCCAAAAACCCCTATCGTTCTCTCCCTTTCCATTTTTTGAAATTTAAACCAAGAATCTTTTAACTGTCATTTTACCGTTGGCAGTTATTCTATTTTTCGACACCGCCCTCACCATCGTGTTCTTCGCGTCGTCTCGAGTTCAACAGTGGTTGCCTTGTTGTCATCACCGTCAGCGTGTGGAGGGGTGAGCAACTTCAATTTTCCGACGAAGAGTAAACAGGCTCTCCGCCATTCGTTGTTGTGAATCGAGCTACGTAAGTGTCTTAAAATGCTTTAAAATAATATTTAGATTTTTTTAAAAAAAATTCCATCGCCAAACGCCGCTACACGCGCTCGCACGCAATGCCTCTGCGCGTGAGGATTGTTCGTCGCCTGTTGGACCGCCTAGAAGCGGGTCAAATCGACCCACTGACCTGATCTGATCTGTACCCGTACCTGACTTGACATGTGTACCCGTTTGGCCTAAACCCAAATACAAATCGACCCAACCAGATCGGCCCATTTCTGAATCGAACCAAGTCGCATCGAGAAAAGCTGAGTTGAGTCGTGTCGCGTCGCGTCGAGCTGAGCCGTTGATCATTGACCGTCGTCGTTAACTGTTGATTGTTGATCGGAGTTGACTTTGACCGTTGATCGGCGTTGACTTTTTTTAAAAAACCTCATTCTTGACATTTTTCGATATCTTGAGTCTAATTGTATGATCTGTTTCGCCAAATTTTGATCCCAAAAGCCCCGAATCGATCTCGTTAAACCGAAAATACTTAGCATTTTTAGCATTGTTTCTTATTTATCTGGGATTTGATTATAGAATTGAACTTGGATTATATTTTCATGAAAATGCTCATGATTCCCCTTATCGAGGTTCGACTAGATCCGATGCTCCCCGTCCGGTAGATCAGTATGATCCGCGTACTTCGAGAGCTACTCATAGGTTTATGTAAATAACTTAATTAAAGTTTATTACTTATTTTATTATGATTCAGATTCAGTTATTCTGATTCAATTATTTTGATTCGTAGGATCTAGCATTGCCGCTGACCATGATAGGCATACCCGAGGTAGGCTATCATCACATACTTCTCAGATCGGTACAAATGTGTTCCTATTGGTGTTACAGTAATGTTTTGAACTATCTGTCTGAACTGTTTTAAAATTTTGATTTTATATTATGACTGCATGATATCTGAATTACCGAATGCTTCTTGTATGATCTCTGGTTATCATATTTCTGTATTTGATTCTAGTATATGGCATTATTTAAGGTTTTAATAAATTAAACTACTGTTTTTTCACTCAAATACATGCACATTTACTATCATTGAAGGTATGATTGGAGGAAGTATCTCAGGCTTAGTTTATGACTTGTAAGACTTTATCGCAGGCTCCTCTGCTTTGTTCACAAGGTATGTCCTTACCGCAGACCCTTATGGTATCAATATAAGGTCCTTACCGAATGTACATGTGGGTGTATGGTTTAGGGGAACCTACACATTCTGGTGTTCGGATAGGGTAGTGTTCATGTTTTCAAAAACTATTTTATACATAACTTTTATCGCAGACTAATACACTTTGCATCAGGAGGATCAACTATTCTTCGTTTTGTATCACAGTATATTTCTAAACTCCTTTTCTGTTATATTTTGGTAACACGTGTTTTACTACTACTTATGTATCAATATTACCGGTATTTTGTTTCTGGACATGTATATCCTCACTTCTGATGTTAGTATATGTATATGTTTATCATTATACGTATTATTTTAACTAAAATGATTTATGTATATGACATGTGATCACCTGGATTCGATCGTAACTCCTAGGTCGGGTCTAGGGGTTACAAAATGATAAAAAATAAGGGTTAACTACTTGGATGATAACTTATGTTTGTATTTTGTCTACTTTTGGCCATTGATTTGTAAAAAACATAAGATATGATCACTTTCATTTTTATTTATTTAAGATTGTGTCACCCCGAGATAACTGTCATTAACAACTGTAACATCCCAATATACGGGTTAGTGACTAAATTGTAAAACTTCAGAGTTTGGTGATTGAAGTAGGATATTTGAACAGTTTAATGATTTGTTCGGAAATATTTCCTAAAAGTTTATAGTAATTATCCAAAGAATTAAAGGGCAAAATGGTCATTTAACATGAAAGATATTTTCCCCCCAATTATATGAATGATTCACGTGGGGTGGGGGAAGAGTTATCTACAAACTCTTCTTCCTTCTTCATTTTTTTTCTCCCGTAGAAGCTAGGCAAAGGTAAGGGTTTTCTGATTTGTTGATTATTTGTTAAATTAAAGGCTGGGTTTTGATCATTAGATGATAATTAAGCTTAAGGAAAGCTTAAGTTATCTTAAAAGCAAAAGATAAAAGAGTTATGATAGATTAAAGAAAATGGGTTGTTAAATGAAATCTTGAAATAGAGTTGATAAGTTGAATTTGAAGTTGAATTTGACTTGTCATATTTGAGAATAAGAGGTTAGAAGTGTTAGAATTAAGTTTGGATAATATGAAAAATTTGGTATAATTATTGAATTCTATATAGTGAATAGAATTTTGAGGTTTAAGATGAATAAATGGGTATAAGTTAGTTTAAGTAATGGTGGTTGGGTTTAATGACATGATTGGAGTTTAAAATAGAAGAATTAAGTGAAGAATTGATGATTTTCGAGCTCAAAATACAATTTATGGGCATAGGGAACCGATACCCTGTGAAGGGAATCGATTCCCCCTCTTGGATGAAAATTTCAGTATGTGCAGGGGGAACAGATTCCCCCCTGGGGGGGTATCGATTCCCAGGAACAGATTCCCCCTGGGGGGGTATCGATTCCCCCCTAAATGAAAAAATGGAATTTGATTCATTAAACCAGTTTAAGTTATTAACATCAAGTTTAAAGTTTAGGCTTCTGATAGTTGTTTTGAAATGATATATTTATGTAGATATTGAGCCTAAACAAGTTCCTGAATAATCAAAGGATTATAATCGAATCAAAGCAAGGCTAAGGTGAGTGCAATTTTAATTGTACTTATGTTATTGAACAAACATTGGCTTGCGATGAGCCAGTATTGGAGTTATTATGGTAAGAAGTGACTCCTAAAATGTTATTTGATTTATGATTCTGATATGTGCATGGATACATGAAATGGATATAGGTTATTATATATGTTACATGATTATATGCATGCGTGATATATGCTATGAGACATGCCCAATGCGAAATGAAATAAGCCAAGTGATTATATGAAATATGTGATTATAAGATTAATGATTACACGTACATGTGGTACGTGACAGAAAGGAAATGATATGAATAAGTGATGTGAGCTGTTATAAATTACAATGCCCATGTTATGTGATATGAGAGCTAGGGTATAGTTGGCATGCCAAGGGTCGAGGGTTTACCTATGTTCTTCGGGACATATGGACTGTTTACCTATGTTCTTCAGGACATATGGACTGTTTACCTATGTTCTTCGGGACATATGGATTGTTTACCTATGTTCTTCGGGATATATAGTCTGTTTACCTATGTTCTTCGGGACATATGAACTGATTACCTAGGTTCTTTGGAATCTATGGACTGGTCCTTCGGGACATTTATATGAGCTGTAGTGACAGCATAATAGTGCACAACCTCAATGTACTCACATACCTTAAGTTCTCAACAGTGTACATGGGCTAATAAAGAGATTTAATAAGTATACTGAATATGATATGTATATGCGATTTGTTATATGTAATAGATCACAGGATTTATGTAATGATGTTAAATTGCAAGGATATATGTACATGTGAGTATATGTTATAGAAATTACATGATGAGTATATGGTAAGTGAAAGGGATTAATGATAGTATTTGCAGATGTATGCCTTTTGTTTATAAGAAATGATATATGGTTATATTATATGTTTTATATGCCTCACTAAGTCATCGACTTAGCGTGTGATTGTTTCACACGTAGGTATGGAAAGCGAAAAGAGAAATAAAGAGGAACAAGACAGGTCAGTTCTCCTTACCAAAGATCAGATCAGAAATATAGATCGAATTACATGTATTTTGTTAGAAAGTATTTAGTTGGCATGTAATAATTAAAAGGATTTGTATTGGATACACTCTGATCGAGTTTTGAAACGTATATATATATATATGTAAATGGTATTGGTTTTTTATTTGTAATCTGGAAATTTTAACATTTGGGTAATGTTCATACGGTATTGTTCATACCGTATTTTACTGTTCATAAATACGCTTTTATTTTCAAAATTTTATACCAAATATAATGGAACAATATATGATCGTATTTTCTTAAACTAAGTTCAAATGTCTTGCTATTTTGTACAAGTAAAGGTTTTGAAAAGTTAATGTGACACATCAGACTCGTATTCGGGTCGAATATGGGTTGAGGTGTTACAATTAATGGTATCAGAGCTACGGTTTAGCCGATTCTAGGCTAAAAACGAAGTCGAAAGTGTTTTAAAAAGTGTACATGCCAATAAAAAGTGAAATATTTTCTGATCTGATAGGGTAAGGAGTGTGTTGTCTTGTTAATAAAGTTAAATTGTTATGTTATATAAGATAAGTGAATACTGAGAATGAGTTATGAGATATATATATGTTTATATAATATGATAGATGATATGTGAACATATACAAATGACATATGTTATATGATATGAATTGGATGATCATATGCACACGTGATATGTGATAGAAGTAATGATATGAGCACATGAATATATGAGAGCTTCCAAAGTGAAGCATAAGGCGATAAACCTGAAGGTAATAGCATTCACCTGCCCTAGCCAGGCAGAGAGAAGAGCGAAAACCTCAGGGAATGCCTGTATAAGATTAGAGAATGATTCATGATGTTGAATGATATTCCGATGTGTTTTAAATTGTATACTTTGTTAACTCATATAATGAATGTATCGAATAGAGTTAAGTGCACCCGAGTTCAAGGGTGAATTTGAGAAAGGTTATGTTGTTACAGACCTTTGGATAAATGATATGAAGATAATGCTAGAAGGTGTTCATTTCTCCAAATATGAGAAATTAAATTGAGAAGTTTCGTTACTACGTGGATAAGATAAAATATGGTGAATGAAAGTCACCATAAGAATATTGAAAGATCAAGTGTCGTGGTTATGGTTTATAAAACAGTTCAAGAATAAGTAAATCGATAATAAGTTCATAAGACAAATAAAGCTCGAATATATGAGCTTGAAGAAAGGAAATTATACGTGCATGTGTATGTGTATAAGTTTAATAAGTTAAGTAGATTTATTGCTGAAATGATTTCGATTAAGAAGAATATATGTGATTGGTTGTTTAAGGCTTGCGCCTTAAATCAAAATAGTGTTACTGTTTTAAATTTGTTCTTATTTCAAGAAATGGTAAATCATGTTAAAGCTCTAGAAAGAGCTCAGAATGAAAGGATTAGAGAACAAAAATCTCAAATGATTAAGAAAATTAGTGCTTCATAAAGTTAAGCATCATCAAAGAAAGATAGAGATACTGGTTTTCACCTTTAAACCAGATATGTATTAGTTGTATTCCCCGCTAGAGAATAGAGCCAATCCGTTCAGACGGATTGGAAATTATAGTATTAAAGGAACTTTATCGTTCTGAAATAGAATAGTTTCTTTACAACATGGACAAAATAAAGTGAAAGAGATTAATGTTAATTGGAGAATATTAAAAGACCAAGGAAGGGTTTAAGAATATGAATATGAATATTAGCGATCAGTTATAAGACAAAGGTAAATGGAATGGTTGAATTCGAACCAAAGAATTTGTATTAAGGACGAGTGAGAATGAAGGTTTGATAAGAGAAGGAAATAACTAATGAATTATTTTGACTGAAAGAATATATATATATATATATATATATATGGATAGTTTGATGAAGGTTTATGTTTTGATGGAAAGAAATAAGTTGGATAATAAAGTAGTGTGTAAGTGAGTGTATTAAAGTTAAAGGATTTGAATGTTTGACGAAAATTAAGGATTGATAGAAATTTAAAAAGGAATAAAGAATGATAAGTATAGATGATATGGAATGAATGAAAAAGCATAGAGGAAAAAGGATAGTATTGTGTATAAGTAAAAATATGGATATGATATTGAATATGATAAGAGTTTGCATTCTGGATGAAAAAAGTTAGCATTGGCTAACAAGATTATGAGATGAAAAATATATTAGAATTAGTGAAATTTAAGATATTTTCAGGATATGATAATCGAATATGAAGTGGATTTGAATATAGTTGTATATTTTGATTAATAAATGAATTAAAAATAGATATGATAAGGATATATAAGTTAGAGGTAGATCCGTAGTATAACAGAGAAGTGCAAATATGATATGGGTATACAATTACCCATCTATTTGTACAATGAAAATTCGAGGACGAATTTTCTTAAGGGGAAGAGATTTGTAACATCCCAAAATACGGGTTAGTGACTAAATTGTAAAACTTCAGAGTTTGGTGATTGAAGTAGGATATTTGAATAGTTTAATGATTTGTTCGGAAATATTTCCTAAAAGTTTATAGTAATTATCCAAAGAATTAAAGGGCAAAATTGTCATTTAGCATGAAAGATATTTTCCCCCAATTATATGAATGATTCACGTGGGGTGGGGGAAGAGTTATCTACAAACTCTTCTTCCTTCTTTATTTTTTTTCTCCCGTAGAAGCTAGGCAAAGGTAAGGGTTTTCTGATTTGTTGATTATTTGTTAAATTAAAGATTGAGTTTTGATCATTAGATGATAATTAAGCTTAAGTTATCTTAAAAGCAAAAGATAAAAGAGTTATGATAGATTAAAGAAAATGGGTTGTTAAATGAAATCTTGAAATAGAGTTGATAAGTTTAATTTGAAGTTTAATTTGACTTGTCATCTATGAGAATAAGAGGTTAGAAGTGTTAGAATTAAGTTTGGATAATATGGAAAATTTGGTATGATTATTGAATTCTATATAGAGAATAGAATTTTGAGGTTTAAGATGAAATAAATGGGTATAAGTTAGTTTAAGTAATGGTGGTTGGGTTTAATGACATGATAGGAGTTTAAAATAGAAGAATTGAGTGAAGAATTGAGTGAAGAATTGATGATTTTCGAGCTCAAAATATAATTTATGGGCATAGGGAACCGATACCCTATGAAGGGAACAGATTCCCCCCTGGGGGTATCGATTCCCCGGGAACAGATTCCCCCTGGGGGGTATCGATTTCCCCCTAAATGAAAAAATAGAATTTGATTCATTAATCCGGTTTAAGTTATTAACATCAAGTTTAAAGTTTAGGCTTCTGATAGTTGTTTTGAAATGATATATTTATGTAGATATTGAGCCTAAACGAGTTCCGGAATAATCAAAGGATTATAATCGAATCAAAGCAAGGCTAAGGTGAGTGCAATTTTAATTGTACCTATGTTATTGAACGAACATTGGCTTGCGATGAGCCAATATTGGAGTTATTATGGTAAGAAGTGACTCCTAAAATGTTATTTGATCTATGATTCTGATATGTGCATGGATACATGAAATGGATATAGGTTATTATATATGTTACATGATTATATGCATGTGTGATATATGCTATGAGACATGCCCAATGCAAAATGAAATAAGCCAAGTGACTATATGAAATATGTGATTATAAGATCAATGATTACACGTACATGTGGTACATGACAGAAAGGAAATGATATGAATAAGCGATGTGAGCTGTTATAAATTACAATGCCCATGTTATGTGATATGAGAGCTAGGGTATAGTTGGCATGCCAAGGGTCGAGGGTTTACCTATGTTCTTCGGGACATATGGACTGTTTACCTATGTTCTTCGGGACATATGGACTGTTTACCTATGTTCTTCGGGACATATGGACTGTTTACCTATGTTCTTCGGGACATATGGACTGTTTACCTATGTTCTTCGGGACATATGGACTGTTTACCTAGGTTCTTCGGAATCTATGGACTGGTCCTTCGGGACATTTATATGAGCTGTAGTGACAACATAATAGTGCACAACCTCAATGTACTCACATACCTTAAGTTCTCAACAGTGTACATGGGCTAATAAAGAGATTTAATAAGTAAACTGAATATGATATGTATATGCGATTTGTTATATGTAATAGATCACATGATTTATGTAAGGATGTTAAATTGCAAGGATATATGTACATGTGAGTATATGTTATAGAAATTACATGATGAGTATATGGTAAGTGAAAGGGATTAATGATAGTATTTGCAGATGTATGCATTTTGTTTATAAGAAATGATATATGGTTATATTATATGTTTTATATGCCTCACTAAATCATCGACTTAGCGTGTGATTGTTTCACACGTAGGTATGGAAAGCGAAAAGAGAAATAAAGAGGAACAAGACATGTCAGTTCTCCTTACCAAAGATCAGATCAGAAATATAGATCGAATTACATGTATTTTGTTAGAAAGTATTTAGTTGGCATGTAATAATTAAAAGGATTTGTATTGGATACACTCTGACCGAGTTTTGAAACGTATATATATATATATGTAAATGGTATTGGTTTTCTATTTGTAATCTAGAAATTTTAACATTTGGGTATTGTTCATACGGTATTGTTCATACCGTATTTTACTGTTCATAAATATGCTTTTATTTTCAAAATTTTATACCAAATACAATTAAACAATATATGATCGTATTTTCTTAAACTAAGTTCAAATGTCTTGCTATTTTGTACAAGTAAAGGTTTTGAAAAGTCAATGTGACACATCGGACTCGTATTCGGGTCGAATATGGGTTGAGGTGTTACAACAACAGTTAAATATTTTGATATAATCACACATTTGTCACCATTCGATTGGAGGACTAATTTTATTTTAATTTAATATATTTATTTCTACCACTCACAGAGTGACATGTGTCACGCTCTGGTTGAAAGAAAAAAAAAAGAAAAGCAAATTAAGGCAAAAAGAATTCAAACCTTTGTGACTTAGGAACTAAACATGTATCAAACCAGTAAACAAAACCATTGTTTGGTCTAAAGTAGACAACATGATGTATATATTTTATATTTTAGTGTATAAATACTTAAATTCATAATATTTTATATAAACATTAACTTAAAAAATATTTTTTATGTTAGCTTATTAAACATATTTTATTTTTAACTTAATTTAAAAATATTTTGTTTTATTTTCATTTAAAAATATATTTTTATTTTAAATTTATTTAAAAATATTATTAAATTGAGAGAATATGTAAATAATAGGGATCAAATGTGTGATTATACCAACTATCACGTCACATATTATGTTAATTATTAATAGCAGTTAACTCGTAATGATCACGTCTTAATTAAATAAAAACGAAAGTGGTCATATCTTAATTAAATAAAAATGAAAGTGATCATATCTTATTTTTTTAAATCAGTAACTAAAAGTAAACAAAATATAAATATAAGTGATCATCCGCATAATTATCCCAAAAATAACTCATTAACTTCACTACCTTTAAATTTCGAGAAAATAACTTCAGTGACCGAAAATGCCTTATAATATACGATTTTAACCAACTTTTTTTGGATTTGCGAAAATGACCAACAAATTCGCAACACAGTTTCCAAATTCACAACACAAATATGTAAATTGTAACACGATTTTCCAAAATCGCAACGCGAATTTGTAATTAGCAACACAAAAAAAATTTGCAACACTGAATTTCAAATTCGTAACTTGATTTTCGAATTCGCAACACGAATTTTAATTTCGCAACAGGGTTTATTTTCGCAACACAAATGTTTTGGGTATATAACTACGCAGCAACATCAACTCATAACCTAAATCCCTAAATTGCAACTCATTCCATCTCTATCTATCACTCTCTCCGGCGACATCCGTTCCTATATCCAACGACATTCTTCCCCATCTCTAATTTTTTACATAATTTTATTTCTATATAATTTTTCAATGATTTCTCTCCCAAATTATCAACTATCAACTTAATAAAGGTATGTTTTTCTCTAAGTTAGTGATGATATGTAGTTTATAGCTCGTTTGTTTAGTAAATTAATTTACAATTTATAGAATGAAATCATCTAATGTTGATCATGTTTGGATAGATTTGTGTTTTGGAGGGTTATGGGAGAATGTTCATGGTGTTTTACAATATATGTCTTTACCCATGAATCTTCAACTAAAAATGTCATTAAAAAGTTAACTTATGAAACTCTAATGTTACGTGTTGCAAAGAAATTGAATTTAGAGCCTCTAAGTGGATTTAGGCTATCTTATCAGAGAAAATGTAAAGTTTATTTGTTAACCGACAATGAAGATGTTGAACGATTCATTGCTTACATTAGTATTGTATGTTGTTGAACCTAGAAGTAGTGAAGTTGGGTCAGTAGCGGGTAGTAATCAACTAAGTTCTTCAACCCTAGTTTATGGTGCTCACAATGTACAACGTTGTTATCAACCTCAAAATTTAATGGTTCCACCACAATTTCATTACCAAGAAAATTTTGTTTCACCACATTTCCAATACCAAACACAATATCAAACACAATCTCAAAACCCACAACCTTTTCCTAATCCAAATCCCAATCAACTTTCAGCACCAAATTCCGGTTTTCGTATTGACCAGTTAGACGATTATGAGCCAACAGAAAAAATTGTGAGTACTAGTCAGTATTCAAAATTTGATATTGGTCAATACCCGAACTTTGATCTTGGTCAATACTCTAATTTTGATGATGTTTCAGAAGAAGAAACAGAATTTGCGTGTAATGATTTTGATATTGGTCAATACCTGAATTTTGATGATGAAACAACCGCTGCCGAGGAAGATGTTGTTGATAATAATGAGGAGAAAGTTACGACTGTGAATGAACATGTTGAACATCCATTATGTAATTCATATAACCCTGAAGAAGAAAAAGAAGAAGTCCCCGAAGAAAAGAAAAAGAAGAAAATGCCACGGGAGTATAATTGGAATATGCCAGAATTACTTCAGATATCGGAAGAAGAGTTGGTAAAGATAGCAATTGATTATTACACAAAAGTTATTCGTATCAAGAAAGGTGATTGTTTTGATACAAAGAAAGACTTGAAGATAGCATTGTATAAGAAATATGTGGAAGATGGCTATCAACTAAAAGTTAACAAATCAAACAAATATTGTTTCGAAACAAAGTGTATGATTGACAAAAGATGTACGTGTTGTATGATTGCAAAGAGGATAAAAGATTGTGAAATGTTTCAAGTTAGAACTTTTATTGATAAACATGCATGTTCAAGAACCCAAGTTTTTCCTCTCCATAGACAGGCAAACAAAAAGGTGTTAGGTGGTTTTCTGGCCGAGTTAATGTTTTTGAATGGCATGGTATATCGGGGATATGAAATTATGACTGACAAGAATGCTCGGTTCAAGATTAGTACCTTATATTCTCAAGCTTGGAGAGCCTAATGTTATGCCTTGGAATTGTTGAGAGGGTCTCCAGAAGCATCGTTTGCCCAACTGTCGGCTTATTGTCACAATTTAAAGCTGAAAAATCTTGGGTCGATAACTCATATCAAAACATATAGAGATGAACGCTTTGAGTTGCTGTTTATCGCCATTGGTGCTGCGGTTAGTAAATCAATATAATTTTGTTGACTCATTTTTGTTGGTTACATGCATTTCACATTTAAATGATTATATTTCTTGTGTATATTATTTTGTAGATTCGTTCGTTTATTACTTGCATGTGCCCAGTTATTATAGTTGACAGAGCACATTTGAAAGGTCGATACCTTGGAGTAAACTTATTATCAGTAGCCATGGATGCCAATAATGGGATACTGCCAATAGCTTACGGGGTTGGCAAATCTGAAACCTCTGATTCATGGACATGGTTTATGGGGAATCTTAGGGATTGCATAGGTCCTATTAGCAATATGACAATCATATCCGATAGGGCAAACTAAATTGACAACGCTATTAGAACGTGTTTCCCATATGCTTTGCATGGACTTTGTGGTGTTCATTTGTACAGAAATATAAAATCAAGGTCTGCTGGTATAAAAATCACAAATGGACATACTAGAAGGCTGTAAAAGCTTATCGGGAAGTAGATTTTAATAAGCATATAAATTATTTAAGACATGTTTTGCCTCAATGTGTTCAAATACTAGAAGATGTCGGGTTTGAATGATGGTCAAGAGTACATCAACTTGGAGCAAGATATGGTTTCATGACGTCTAATAGTGCAGAATCAATCAACGCTCTAAGTCGCCATTCCCGAAAATTACCCATTACTATGTTAATGGAGTTTTTTCGAGCCTCTATTCAACAATGGTACTACAAGAAAAGAAACCATGCATATATTATTTCTTTAAATTCGTAACTTATCATATTTATGTATTTTACTAAGTATTATTTATTTAAATTTACAGGAACATTGGAACGTCGTGTTACACAATGGACTGAAAAAAAGATAACGAAACATGTTGTGAAGTCAACGTCATGGAGAGTTGAACCATGTTCAAACACTTTGTTTGAAGTATTGGATAATAACTTAAATGGGCTTGTCGATCTAAATGAAAAGACGTGTAGTTGTATGAAATGACAAACATCTGGTTATCCGTGTAGCCATGTTATAAAAGTTGCTCTTCATCTAAACCAAGATGATTCAAGCGTATACGCTATGGATTTCTACACTACAGAAGTATATCGACAGACTTATGTCGAGATTGTCTACCCTATTCCACATCCTTATGAGTGGGACATACCAAATGACTTACAAACAGTTTTGCCACCAGTCATGGATAACAGGCTACCTGGCCGACCAAAAAATCACGATCGTATACCGTCTAAGGGTGAAGAGAAGAGGATATTGATATGTAGTCGGTGCAAGGAAAGTGGTCATTCAAGGTTGACCTATGGATCACCAGTGCCATCACAATCATCTTTTCCTCTACCAAAATATGGATCCTCATCAAAATCCAAAGCTCATATGGTGCCAAGCAAAATGAAATCAAAATCACAATCAAAATCAAAATCCCAATCACAGCCGGCTTCACCTTTAGGGACATATTAACTTAGGTGATTTTTAAATGCAAACGTTGTATTATGTGTATTTTATGTGTGAATGCATACATTTTCAGTTAGACATGCATTAGTAACTTGAGTTTGAACATTGCTATGATCTGTTCAGTTGTTATCACTTATCAGATTATTGTCTGTTATCTTTTTGAAGGTGTTTTCCTTGAATTTGCAACGCGAAAGTCAAATTCACGTTGCGATTTTTTGTTGCGATTGTTTTGAAAGTCAAATTCGCGTTGCGATTATTGGGAAAGCCAAATTTGAAACGCGAAAGTAAAATTCGCAACGTGAAAATCACAACGCGAATTTGACTTTCGCGTTGCGAATTTGACTTTCACGTTACGAATTTTACTTTCGCAACAATCACAACATGAATTTGACTTTCGCGTTGCGAAAGTGTACCTTCAACAGATCTTTTTTGCCTTCAACATAATACAAATTGAAATTTTCTTAAACAACAAATCAACTTTTACAAATCAATTAAAACAACCAAAAAACAATTCTTATTTACACATCTAAAAAAAACAAATCAACAACATATTGATACAATTAGCCCCAGACAACAAATTTAACGCAGCTCACTTCAGGTTAAACCTGCATAATCCAAACATTTGCTCAAACAACACTTTCTACACATCTAAAACCAATAAACAATAAATTATTGAATTCTAGGTACTTAACCAAACATTTTCAAACCAACAAAGAGTATATATGTTAACAACACTTGCTCAAACTTACCAATAACAAATGGTTGTTTATGCACACTTTCAGCATGTAGATGCAGGTAGGTAGCGTCTCGAATATATCGCTCTAGCCATAAAATGATGAAACCACAACCCTACTGCACCTCTATCTCTATCTGTGGGAGGTAGAAACTGTTTACCTCTTTTCGTCAAACATTCCAAACACATGCATACAAGAGGACTACAATCCTCTCTGGCTCCTGTCGTTTGTTGTGGCGTTGTCTCGTCTCTCATCATTGTAACTTTGAACTTTTTTGGCAATCAATCACATCCAAGTATTTAGCCAAATGAGCGCTCTATCCCTTACAAATAATATCTTTCAAATCAGACAATGGTATGTAATTCAATATGATGTCATATACTATCGTCTTTAGGGATGGGAACTGAAGCTCAACGAGAAGCCAATGACGACGTTCTATAACAGGGATAAACACCTACAATCATAAATAATAATTCAATTGCGCACATCAAATAAAATTTATGAACACCTTTAAAATATTAAAAAAAAAGACTAACCATATCGACCTCCCACCACGCAGGATAAAGCTTAGCTTTTCCATTACCCAACGCATATGAAGCGTCTCTCTGATCCTTCAAGTAAGCTACGTGAAAAGACGAAGGCATAATAGTCAATCGCGTCTTTTTTTATTTTCTTTAATTTCCTTATAATCTGAAGACGTGACACCCATGAATCAATATGTTGTGGATAAAAAAAATAAATATATTAGTGAATTTAATAAATTAAAAAAAAATCAAAATGCAATATAAGAAGAATATAAGACTTACCCCCCATTCGAAATAGTCATTCTCTTCAACCCCTAATAAAACACTCCACCAAGACCGATCAAGAAAGAAATGCATACTATCGTTGATTTTGCATATGTCAACGTAACACCCCTGACTTCGCTCATGTAGATAAAAATCAACTGCGGTCTTAGCCCAAAGGATATTATCCATAATTGTGTCCGGTAGTGTTCTCCTCTCCTACTGAGGAATGATATTGGTCGGTAACTCATACAAAAGCCAACTCTCATCCATCATATCGGGCACGTGAGGGGGTTTATCAATATGTCGACATAGTATGCCATGTGAATTGGGCTCTTGAACGGTGGGAGGGATCTCTTGAACGATGACAGGGGCCTCTTGAACGGTGGGAGGGGCCTCTTGAACGATGACAGGTGAATCGAGCTTCTTCTTACGGAGTCTTGGCACTATTAGGGTGAAAGGAGACGTAATGGCACATGCACAACGTCTGATGCGTAAACCCCGTCGTGCAAGAAAAACTCGACGTAAAACATCTAACTTATCGGGCGGCTAAAAATAAATTAATACATAAATCAGTAAATAAATAAATAAATAATACCGAAAAAAGGTTATTTGCATTTTTAGTATAGTATTAAACAAACTTACCTCATTGCGTAGAGTATGAACCTCATTCTGTAACGATGAAACAATCTCACGTAGAGCGGCTACTTCATCGCGTAAAACACCATTGTCATCGCATAAAACATCTACCTCACCACGTAAAGACCGTACCTTATCACGCCATGCACCATTGTCGTCACGTAAAGTACCGACCTTATCACGCAAAGCACTGACCTCATCACGTAACTCCCCTAACTCATCCCGTGGAGGTGGAGAACAGGGAGATAAATGTCGTGACATCTTTTTCGGTCGCCTATCATGAGGTGATGGTGGAGAAGAGGCTTGATGATGTGATGGAATAGGTGATGGCTCTCGGTGTAGAGGTATATAATCAGCTAGATCAGGTGATGGCTCTCGAAGTGGGGGTACTCATCATCCGTCCCATTAAAAAAGCGCTTACTAGCTTGCCACCAATCAGTGGCAAGCTCAACCTCTGTAATGGATAGTTTGCCTCTTAACAACATAAAAGCTCAAACAAAGTCAAACATCTACTAGTAATAACTTGTTTATATATGGTAGTATTTGTGTTAACTTACATCATTCATCGTCGTATATGGTAGTAAATCTTCCCAATCCAGCAGCCGGATCCTCCTCCAGGTAATAGCCCTAGGAATATCATTTGAATTTTTTCTTGCATATGTCTGCATGCTGGGAAAAGCCTCAAATATCCAAATCTACAAACAATATAATACACAAACATTAGTAATTGTTAAATAATTAATTATAATTTTGGAAACATTTTATAGAAATTCTTACCTTAAAGGCCTAAATAAAGCATACCAAAGTGTATTTGGAACCATTGCCACGCAAACTACGACGATCCTCAAAGGCAGACGACAACTTTTTCCAGGTAGCTTTCCATAGATATGAACCCCAGGGAAACACGTTCCATGCATTTAGGTCCTCTACCAATTATATTAGGTCCCCAGAAATAGGTTGTCTGGCCTCTTTGCCTAAAAAGTCGGTATTCAAAAGTAATAAAAGGCATACTCGGACAACATCAAGGTCATCCATCCGAGTAAAACCATATTTAAGAAGTAATATTTTCAAGTCGTCGACATGTAAACTGGGCTTCGCCTTTGTCAGCTCAGGAAAAACCCGAGATAACCATGATGGACGGGCGATATGACTAGTGTACCGACCTACTTCATCGTGTCCGAAACGTAGACCAGTGATTAAGCAAAAATCCTCCCGCCCAAAACAAGTATACGCCGGTGGAAAATGAAACCATATCTCTTCATCACCACGTTGTATCCTCTCGGGTAGATCGTTAATCATGGTCTGAAGAAACAAATGAGTCAACATAGCATCTCCACCTGGATGTTGTACTTTCAGCCATGGCCCGAAGCAGGTATCCTCAAACAATTTTCTTTGTACATGTGTAAGTGTCGACGCTATTGTAGTGGCTAGGCTTAATTTATTCCTTAGAGTCAATGAAGTCGAAAAAAATTTCTAACAAAAAACAATAAACATACCAAGTTAGATATACCAAAAACTACAAATTATACACTATAAACAGATATGATATTAAACAGTGAAAACAAATCCAAATATGTTTCAAACTAGCACGGTATTCACCCAAGTCATTATTCTATCATATTTTTTTGGTTGAAGTAATGCAATTCATTCAAGTTTCAATTTGCAGAAGAAGAGTAGTTTCTGAAACTTAAATTTGCAAAGCAAAAATGAAAATCGCAACGCGAAAATAAAAATCGCGTTGCGATTTTCGTGTTGCAAATTTAAGTTTCAAAATTCTTCTGCAAATTAAAACTTGAATGAATTGCATTACTTCAACCAAAAGGCAAAACAAAGACAAATACTAACTTCACAGCGTTAAAGACTAAACAGTTTAGCAGTATTGGCCGCAACCGAATGAATTTACTAAGCAATCTAAGTGAAATAGTTCATCTATATATTAAAATTACCAGTAAATTTATCATCAATTTAAATATAAAAAATCTAATAATAATAATAGAAACTTTTCAAATAAAAATAATTAAAAAAACTAACCCTCGGTAGTTGATTTTCCATTTGTGGTCATTAATGGTTGTGAGAGTGGCTCTGAGATTGAGATAGACGGATTTCGCTGGAGATGGAGACGGATGTCGCCGGAGAGAGTGAGAGATGGAGATGGAACTGAGTTGTGATTTTGGGTTTTAGGTTATGAGTTGCGATTATACTGTTTACATTTGTGTTGCGATGCACCCATTAAATTCGGGTTGCGATTTACAATTTCGCGTTGCGATTTACATATTCGCATTGCGAATTTGGAAACTGTGTTGCGAAATTGGAGTTCGCGTTGCGAATTTGTTGGTCATTTTCGCAAATCCAAAAAAAAATTGGTTAAAATTGTATATTATAAGACATTTTCAGTTACTAAAATTATTTTCTCTTAAATTTTTCATTTGATTGGAACGAACACTGACACTCGATTTTAGGGGAAAGCTAAAGTATTCTTTGAATGTGCTTTTAGGTTGAATATGATCTTCTCTAAAAACAGTAAAAAAGTTGTCTTTTAAAGACCTACGGGGCTGATGTTTGTCTTCTTTGAGACATGTTTGAGACATCATCCGCTAGTGTGTAATACAGACCAATGAGACAAATTTCACAGGCCATCTGCGTATTCTATGTCCTTTCTATATAACATAACTATCGGGTACTTAAATCTCGAACATTTGATTCAATCATTAGTGTTCATTTATATGTTCGAAAATGGAACACAAATCCCCTCGTTCACCCAAAAGAAAAGGAGTTCGGAGATAATGATGTGCATGGCAAAGATCATGAAGGAATGAGGGGATGGTAAGGCTGTGGAATAAAGCAGATGAACCAGACAGGAATGAGAACAGACGACAACTAAAGAGCTAAAAAGGAAGAAACCTATCAACGTAGGCCTAGATGGCCCTTGCATTTGAAATTATTTTCCTTTCAAAACCTTTGTTGACAGATGAGTTGAAAACGAATACGATAAATAAATTATTCGTGAATTATTTACAAAATGTTTGATTAATTATAAATTAAATAAATTAATAATATTTTAAAAAATTAATAAACTAATACAAATGAATGAGTTTGAATAAAAATATGTTTGAATAGTTTATGGTCAGGAACAATCTCAATATCTCATTTATTAGTTCATTTTTAAATTTGTTTATTTAAATTTGATATTTTCATATAAAATACTTAAAGTATTTATATTTATTTTTATTTATTTAATATAGTTATTAAAATCAAAATTATGTTCATTTATGATTTATTTGTTTATTATTTACAAGTAGATTTTTAATTATTTATGAATGTGCTTAATTATATCTTCATGAATATATTTATGAATATGTTTGTTTAATGTTCATAAACATGTTCATTTAACATTCACATACATATTAGATAAACATTTATAAACACCAATAGGACATTAAACAAACGAATATGAATACACATAATTTTTACATTAACGAACATGAACGTGATTATGAAATTCTTAAGAACATGAATTTCTTAAGCGATAGATTAACGGTGTACCAGTTCATTATGCAAAGTTTTTTTATTATGCCTAATTGTATGTATTCTTTTCCTCCACATAGGACTAAGAAAGTTTTTGATGATTTACGCAATTAGGTTTTGGTGTATGATTTAATCTTTCTAATAAGATCAAAATTTTGAGCAAAAAATTCAAATAAAAAATACGAACAAAAGTTTATTTGATCAAATTTGATTCATTTACATCTCTATTGAAAAACCTCTCAATGAGAGAGGTCATGTTGATTTTGGATCAAATGAATTTAGATAAGATAAACTCAAGTTCTTGATTTTTTATTGGTTTCATATTCGAAATATTTCAAGATCAAATTGTCTTAGTCCTTATCATTTTTTGGGTTCAATCATTCAGGTTTGATCTTTCCTTTTTGGATTGGGTCATTAGGGTTTGAATCATCTTAGGTTGTGATAACTTAGGGTTTGAGTTTTTTTTACTATGTTATTTCGAATTCATATTAATTTAAGTTTTATTCAATTAAAATTTAAATTAGAGTCAAATTTAAAGAGTCTACTTCTAAATAATTGAACAAAACTTTATAATTTTATATATTTCATATTTGACACTTATTCTCTATTCGTTTGTTATCTTTGATGTCAATGGACGAAGTTTAAATTGTACAAAAAGGACACCGACCTTCCATATCGTATCAAATCAAAGGATGCAATTTTTTTTTCTGACTCAAATTGAATATATTCTTATTTATTACTTTAATAACGCAAAATATTAGCACTATTAAACTAAACAAATCAACTGAATCCTGATAGCTTCTCAAATGTCAAATGAGCAAATGAAAAGGATAGCTAAATTGTGACACTTTAATGGCTACAGCAAAGGTTCATTGTTAAATTAACAAAAGAAGTTAAAATCCCCATATCTGTTGAACAATTCTATTTGTTTTCTCTGTAGTGGAAAACATAGGAATCTAGGTCCAACGATTCCAAGCAATTAAAAATCTTAATTAGAATATAAAATTATATGTCAATTGAATCTTAGTTCATTTGATATTATTGTTGTAGCAGAGCATATTAGAGGCCGTGCGTTCATACCGACTTAAGTATATGTTCATAAATCTTTCTTAGTCATTGATAACTTACACACACTCGTAGACACAATTGTTTGAACCCAAGACTTTTACGGAGAACAACACTCACTTTACTTTAACCACTGAGACCACTTGATGAATTCTTTTATTGTCTAACTAAATGGACGGGTTGATGAAAAATCAAATGGCGAGAGCTACTCTTCCTTCTGGTTTCACAGTCTTCGTTAATAATGTTAGCAAAAGGATTCATGTCTCCTCTCTTAAGGAAGCTTTTCAGGCGTATGGCGATGTTTTGGATGTTTTCATTGCGTACAAGAGTAGGAAAAGATTAACTGTGAGTTCTACTTTTGCTTTCGTTAGGTTTAGTAACAGATCTGAAGCAAACAGAGCTGTCTTAATAGCTGATGGTAGGTTGATGGATGGTTCAAGATCAGGGTCTTCCATGATAATTCGTGCGGTGGCCACCAGAAGAAGGTAGATGATGTTAGAAGAGTTAAAAAGGTTTGGAACCCCTCCTTTAGGGATGACAGGTCTTTCAGAGATGTTATTGGAGGTGTTCAGTTTCATGGTAGGAAGTCTTATGAGAAGTCTGATGGCTCGCGGGTTGCATATAGTAGAGGAGATGATCTGGTTGTGCACGTTAATGTAGCAGATGATAGAGAAACCAATTCTTTTTTTTTTCTCTTGTGGGTGCAAATAGGAATAATGTAATCCCAAAGAAGGAGCTAGCTTGGGCTGAAAGCTGTTTGGCTGGTAAAATTAAAAACTGTTATAATGAGTCTATTATCCTTTCAGCTTTCAAAGCTGAGGGATTGGACGTGAAGGTCAGCGTCTGGCACGATCTTTTGTTGATTATCCAATTTCGTAATGTTTTTGATCGTCAGGTTTGCTGGTTAAATAGAGATGATTGGCTTCGTTTATGGTTTGATGAACTAGAATTAATGGAAGGTTATTAGAATAGAGTTAAAGTAAAAGTCTGGGTACCCCTGAAGCATGTTCCTATTTCTATTTGGAGTGTGAAGCTCTTTAAAGAAGTTGGTAGTCTGTGGGGCAAAGTTATTCAGATTGATAAAGGAACTTCAGATCGTGATAGTTTCGACATAGCTAGGGTGTTGTTGGAAGTTCAGTATGGCTCTTTTATTCCTAACAATTTGTCTATTATTTTCAATGGATGCAGTTATTCCATTAAAATTCATATGGAAGTACACGATGAGGAGAGAGCTTTCATCGATGGAGTTTTATTGAATGGTGGAGCGTGTCGTGCTGAGGAAGACGATGGAATTTCTCTTCTAATCTTCGAGGTTGAGCGTGATTCTGGCGTTGGTATCGAGGGAGGTTTGTATGTGCAGGAGCATATCGTGTCGAGTAGACAGAGGAGTGCATTGAACTCTGGTTTCTTGGATGGTGGTCTGGTGCATGATGATGCCAACGTGGAAGGTATGGGGGTCTCTGACAAAGGGTTGCATGATGTCCCCATTATTTCTAATAGTGGGCCTCTGGAGCATCTCATCCTTGATGAGAGTGTTGGGCTTATCTCTCTGAATAGGGAGCCGGATCTTGTTAGGCCGACCCATTCTTTTTCTACCAGCTCTAAACTTTTAGAGGTGCCTATTGATGAGGTATCTTCCCTTAGTCTTTTGGGTGTGGTAAATTTTGTTGTTAATTGTAACAATAGGTCGGTGAATGGCAAGAAGAAAAATCATGTTCCTCAAAATTCTTTGGTTTATAAGTCTCATTATCTTCGATCAAAAGGGGTGAATGGTGCCAGCCTTAGAATTTCCAAGAGAGTTAGCAATGTGAAAATGAAGAAGCATGGCTTCAAGGGTCATATCGATTATCAAAATGTAAGTAGCAGCGGTGTTCAGATTGGATTCCAAGGCGGGGAGCCCGAAGGTGGAAAGGAAAGCGATACCTCTGAAGCGGTGTAGACTCTTGCTGTTGTAGATGCCTTGGGCGTGGAATTGTCAGGGCTAAGTGAGGTTGTGTTTCAGAGGCTAGAAGCGATCTAAGGGGTGAGTTTTTGTCTCCGAGTTTTCTGTATTCTGTTTGTGTTTGTCTCTATGGGAGTTTACCGTTTCATGGTATCTAGCTTAGTTACTTTATCTTGGAATGTCAGGGGGTTAAGGAAATCTGAAAAGTTTAGAGAACTTCATAGGGTTATTGATTCAAATAAGATTAATTTGATTTTACTTCAGGAGACTAAGGTTGTTGAATTGAGTGGTTTTATGAGAAGAAGATTAATAGGGCATTTCGATAAAGAGATAGCCTTTGCTCCTACTGTAGGAGCTTCGGGGGGCTTGATTTCTATGTGGGATAGAAATGTAATCGTTGTTAGCAGCCTTTTAGAGTTTAGGAGAGTGATAGCTATTAAAGGGACTTTAGTTGTGTCTAACAGGCAGATTGGGATTTTGAATGTCTACGGGTCGAACGTTCAAGGCGAAAGATGGGATTTTTTTGCGCTATTGAAAGCTATCATTTCTGATTGGAGCATTCCGGTGATAGTAGGGGGTGCAACATCCTCAACACCGGGTTAGTGATCAAATTATAAAGTTTCAGAATTTGGTTACTAGAGTAGAACAATGGATTAGTTCAATGATTTATTTGGAAATAAATCATAAAAGTTGTTAGTAATTATTAGATTAAGTAAAGGGCAAAATAGTCATTTGACATGAAAGATTTTTTATTTTCCCTTATAAGATAAGGAAACTACGTGGGAAGAGGGAAAAGAAGTTCCAGAGTTCTCTTTATATTTCTTCGTCCTTCATGCGTGAAAACCAAGAGCCAAAGGTGAGTTTTTTGATTATTGGGTTTTTGGTTAAATTTAAGATTGATTTTTGATTATTAGATGATAACTAAGCTTAAGGAAAGCTTAAGTTATCTTAAAATCAAAGTATGATAGAGTTAGGAGGGATTAAAGATTTGAGGTTCTTAGAAGATATCTTAGAATAGAGTTCATAACTTGAATTGAAAGTAAAATTTGACTTGTCATCAATCTAATTAAGAGATATGAAGTGATAAAATTGGATTTTGAACATGTTAGAAATTGAGTATGATTCTTGAATTTCATAAAGAGGATAATATTTTGAAGTTAACGATGTCTTATACGAATATAAATTGGTTTAAGCATGTGTATATGAATTAAGAACATGAAAGGGGATGGAAGATGAAGTATTTGAGTTGATTTGAGTAGATTTTCAGGCTTAAAAATGAATTCTGGGCTACGTGCATCGCTGCACATTCAATGTGCACCGATGCATCAAGGGTAAATTTCCAGAAATTGTTCAGTGTGTATCAATGCACAGGAAATGCATCGATGCACCCCTTAAAAATGGAAACATCGAATGCAATTAATGCATCGATGCATAAGGAGTGCATCGATGCACATGTTAAGGGATGCATCGATACACTGTAGAATGCATCGATGCACTTCAAAGGAAATTAAAATAGACATTTCTTTTGGTCTAAGAAATGATAGATTAGAGTATATCAATGGGATACTGATATGTATCAATGTATGATTATGTATATATCGAACACGAACAAGGTCCGGAATGATCCTCAAGTTAAGATTCGATCGAAAGAAAGGAAATCATAAAAGTGGATTGGAACTTCGTGAGGCCAAGGTGAGTGCATATTATTAGATTGTGCATATTATTATATGGAAATTAGACTTGTGATAAGTCTGTTTCCAATATTTTATGTTTGCATGAATAGAAGCATGATTAAGTTTGTATTATGTGTATATGCTTTGTTCATATTATATATTATGAGGTATGAATTTATAGGATATGGGTTATATGAGAACAAAATATGTAACTATATGTGAACCTTATGAGCTGTATGAATATGTGAAATAAGTTATAAGGTCACGAATCATGTATAATAGTAAATGTTGTATGTGATAACCATAGAAAGAAAATAAGTTAAGTGATCATGAACATGTAAGTGTATGTTTAGATGAACATATAATAACAAAACATAAATTACATGAGTCAAGTTTATGGAAACTATTATAATTTACTTATAGTATTAAATGAAAAGTGAGATAAACTAATTAGCATTAATTTATAGGACAATATGAAAATAGAATATCAATTAGGAGATCTGTACGTAAATAATGATAATCATATGAGAGATAAGCTGTATGAGAAAGATTAATGTGTTTAGGTGAGCTATGATATAGAAATTACATGGTAAAGATCTATGAAGTCATAGGAAAAGGTTATAAAAGTTATGTAAACTTAAATTAAGAGAATATAAGAAATTTATATATAAATGAATTTATATCAGTGATATATATTAGTATGCTACAATATATGTTATAGGATCTATGTAAGCATAAGAGAACAAAATATGAGCTAGGTGTTTATATGTCTATAAAAATATATAAGAACAATATATATAAGCTACGAAATAGGAACTGTTGGATTTTAGTGCTATATAACATTATCTATATTATTAAGTACAAATGTGATATCCATATATGACAATGATTTGTGAAATTGTATGAAAATGTGATATGATCTACGAGATAATAAATCATGTGAATTATATGGAAGTTATTTGTGTGTACATGTCTGATATGTCTTACATGATATGTATGATTTCACAAGAAATGACATGAGCTATGTGATTACATGATTATAAAAAATCAGACATGCGATAAGAGATAAGTATTATGAATGTGTGAATATGAAAGGACATAAATAATAATGCCCATGTTATGTGTCATGAGAGCTAGGGGTATAGTTGGCATGCCAAGAGTCAAGGGTCTACACGGTCCTTCGGGACATATATGTATTCCTTGGAACATGTGTGATGTCTTTTGAGACACATACTTGATCCTTTGTATATGTATATGATTCTTAAGGAATTTTCTACGTGGTCTTTAGGGACATTTTATATGGAACTTCGGTGCAATTCTACGTGGCACTACGGTGCATTTCTACGCGGCACTTCGGTGTATTTATACGAGCTGTGGTGACAGCATTTGTGCACAACATCTATAGACTCACATATATATAGTTCTCACATGTTTACATGAGCTAATAAAGAGATAATATTAATAAACTTGATATGATGATATGTTTGTTTCCTTGTAAAATGTTATGTGTGATATATGATTGTACAAATGGTAATTACAGAATCAATGATAGTGATAAGCATGAAGATGATGATATAGTTACTTCTGTGTATGTGTTTTATGATAGGAAATATATGAGTACATGTTAAAGTATATGTGAATGATTATAATTGATTTACATGATAATATAGTAACAAGTTTACAAGATAAATGATATGAATATAAGAGATCATAGAAACTTGAGATAAGAGATATGAATAATAATGACATATGTGGATATATGTATTTGTTACCTGTAAAAGTGTATGAATTGAATGAATGATAGTAGTAATTGTTTATGTATGATTATTAGTTAAAGTTTGCATTATATGTTTAGTTGCCTCACTAAGTCATAGACTTAGCATGTGATTGTTTCACACGTAGGTTACAGAAGCGAGAAGAGAAGCGAAGAAGAGCAAGACAGGTCAGCATCTCCCTTACAAAATTTCAGATCAGAAAATAGATGAATTAAATGTGTTTGGTTAATTTGAATACAGTTGGCATGTACTAAGTGATTGAGTTGAATATGCTCTGATCGATTTTGGTAAATTTATGTAGATAAATCACTTTTATTTTAATGAAAGTTTTAAATTGTCTTTGAATTTTGGTCAAGAGTCAAAGTTTGAACAGTCAATGTGATACCTCAGAATCGTAATCGGGTCGGGTACGGGTTTGAGGGTGTTACAGGGGGTGATTTTAATTGTGTTAGGCAGAAGTCAGAAAGAATTGGGGCTTAGGATCAAAAGTCTGTGTCAAGGATATTCGAAGAATTTATTTCTGACTGTAATATGTTCGAGGTTCCTAATCAGGATAGTTTGTTCACTTGGTTTAGGGTTGGTGGGTTAGTTGGTGCTAGTAGACTCGACAGGTTTTTGTTATCTCATGAATTATTCAGTTTATATCCTCATTTGGTTCAATGCTCTTTGCCTAGGAGTTTATCGGACCACAAATCAATTATCCTGAAAAAAAAGTTGTTAAACAAGGTTATTAGACCTTTCAAATGGTTTAATTATTGGGTCGATGATTCGATTCTGATCGATAGAATTAAAGTGTTAAGTGAAGTTAACAAAGGCACCGGTATCAACAAATTGTTACTGTTGACGAAGAACTTGACCAAGGAGAGAGCGAGAGAAGTCAGAGCTTTGAAAGTTGATTTTGTAGAAGAGATTAGCATAAATATTGATTTGTTAGAAGAAAAGTGGTTGTCCGACCCATGTAATAGTCTCTTGCAACAGGAGATTTCTTCGTCAAAGGCAAATATGTGGGCTGTTGCGAGGAAGGTTGAAAGAGAATGGCTTCAAAAATCTAGGCTCAAGTGGTTTAAAGAAGGGGATAAAAATACAAAATTCTTCCATCTCACAGCTGTTTCAAGGGGTCATAAAAATCATATTTCTAAGCTGAAGTTTCATAATGTGATTTGCAAGAATCAGGCGAGTATCAAGCGAGCGTTTGTCAATTATTTTTCTGTTGGTTACAATGAGGTCAAAATGATTCCTCTGAAGAAATTCGACATCCCTCTAAAGAGAATTAACTTTGTCTCTAGGAGGTTTTTGGAGAGTCATTTCTTGGAAGAGGAGGTTTGGCTTACTGTTATGTCATCAGACGACTAAAGAGCACCAGGTCCAGATGGTTTTAGTCTGGACTTCTTTAAGAGATTTTGGATACATATCAAAGGAGAGGTTATGAAGTTTATGGAAGAATTCTACTAGGACAAAGTTGATGACCTCTCTTTCAATAAATCTTTTATTGCACTTATTCCGAAGAAAGTAGAGGCTATTTCCCCGGAGGATTTCAGACCAATCTCATTAGTGGGCAGCATGTATAAGATAGTTTCTTGCATTTTGACTAAGAGGTTGGTCAGCTATATTTCCGATGTGATTGGGCAGGACCAGTTTCTTTTATTGCTAGGAAACAAATTGCCGATTGCAGTCTGATTGCTAATGAAGTTATCGATGGGTTGTCTAAAAGCAAAAAAGAAGCGGTGTTGATCAAGGCTGACTTTAGCAAAGCTTTTGATACGGTTGATTGGCAGTTTCTGCAATTGATTCTAAAGAAGATGGGGTTTGGAAAACAATGGAGAAAATGGGTCACCCTTTGTATTTCTACGCCTTCAATTTCAATCTTAGTCAATGGATGTCCGTCAAACTCTTTCTCTATCAAGAGGGGCCTTAGACAAGGTTGTCCATTGTCGTCGCTGCTTTTCAATATTGTTAGTGAGGTGTTAAGTGGTATGATTAAGAAGGCTTCGGATATTGGTCTATGTCGTGGTGTGGATGTTGGGTCTGGTGATTTAAATTTAACCCACCTCCAATTCGCTGACGATTTGCTCATTTTTTCTGAAGCGAATATGATTTCCATTTCTAATTTCTACCGGATTCTTATAATTTTTGAAGTGGCAGCTGGTCTCAAGCTCAACTTGTCTAAAACATCGTTATTCAGCATCAATTTGGATGTTTGTAGAGTCAGGAATTGGGCTGAATTTTTTCATTGTAGCTGGGCACAACTTCCGACGACTTATTTGGGTATGCCTTTAGGGCATCAGAAGAACTCTAAGATGCTTTGGCAACCTATCTTGGATAAATTCAATAGTCGGCTTCAAGGTTGGAAAGGTAAATTGCTTTCGCTAGGTGGTAAGATAACTCTTATTCAATCCGTCCTAGCCAATTTGCCCATTTATTATATATCTATTTTCTCCATTCCTAAGTCTATTGCTGATCAGATTAATAGAAGCATTGCTAATTTCGTCTGGAACTCTAAATCGAAAAAGTGCATTCACTGGATTAAGTGGGACAGTTTATGTAAACCAAAATCTCACGGGGGCCTGGGGTTTTTTTTATATTAAAATTAGAAATCATTCCTTGTTAAATAAGTGGATTTAGAGGTTTAGTATGGAAAAGGATAGTTTATGGTGGAAGATTGTTGTAGCCAAGTACAATTACGATCAAGATGCAATCATTCCAAAAACTATTAACAAGAGATCTTCTTCGTAGGTGTGGCGCGGTATTGCGAATCCTGCTGGGTCTATGGGCTCTAATTTCTTGGCGAATTTGAGGTGTGTTATGGGTAATGGGGTTAATATAGATTTCTGGTCTGATTTTTGGACTGAAAAACCTTCTTTAAAAAGCTTTTCCCCTGTATTTTCAGTATAGCTGTTAAAAAATTTGGTAAGATTAAATATTTTGGTTGTTGGGTTCAAGGTTGTTAGGAATGGAGGATTCTATTGAGAAGAGATTTCTTCAATTGGGAACAGCCTATATGAGATGATTTCTTGCTCGTTTTAAGCAGAGCGGTTAGTGCAGATTTTGGCCCGGACAGATTAGTATGGCATGGTTCGTCAGACGGTTTTTATAATCCAAAAGATTATTGCTTTAAAGTGGCCACTGAAGGGTTGCTGGAAGATCTTGTGTGGAGCCTTGTTTGGTCTAAATTTGTGCCGCCTAAGGTCACTTCTTTTGTGTAGAAAGCAGTGCATTTTAGATTGCCGGTTATGGTTGAGCTGATAAAAAGGGGTTTTAATTGTTCTGATCAGGTTTGTTGTCTTTTCTGTAACCTTGAGCCGGAATCGATCAATCACGTTTTGTGTCATTGTTCTGGTGTTTGGAAGGCTTGGCAAAGATGGTGCTCGGTATGGAATGTAACTTTAGTGTTTCATAGGGATGTCAAACATTTGATTCAGGCCTGGTTCTCGCAACAGGTTAGGAAGAATGTAAGGGTGCTTTGGCGTATCAGCTTCTTCGGTCTTATTTGGGTTACTTGGATTTGTAGAAATAATTACATATTTAAGAGTTCTTCTTGTTCGTCTGATCTAATTTTTAACAAAGCTTTGCTTCAAATAGGTCTATGGGCGAATTTCTCTTGGCCGTTGAAGTTTCATGTGGTCTTTGATTTTATTCGGAACCCGGAAGCTATTGTTCGAGGTGATTGCTAATGGTGTTGCTATTGTTGTTCTTTGAGCGCTGCAAGCTTTTGATTGGGGTGGTCCAATTCCGCTATAGTTTCTGTTAGTGGTTGGTTTCTGCTGCTTGCCTAAGTCTTCTGCTTTGTTCTTTTCTGTTTCAGTTGTTCTCTGTAACTTGTTTGCGTTGGTTTTGCTCGTATGTTTGGGGTTGGTTCTTGTTATGTCGTTTAATTTTTTAGGTTAGCTACTTGTTATAATGCTCTCTTCACTCCAGGGTGTACTCTTCTTCCTCCAAATAGGTCTAGGGAGGTTTTTTAATGAGACCCTTGGGGTGATCACTTTGTTATTTCAATAATACAAAGTACCTTTTTTCAAAAAAAAAACTGAATGGACTAACGTGATAAAGAAAGCATAATATAAGGATCAATTTGATAAAAAAAATCTAAGGTTACCTCTAACAATGATTACCATCTCAATTTCCCAAAAATGTCAAAGCAAAATCCTCATTATTTCCCCATCAAAAGCAACGGTTCATAAAATTTTGGAACAAGCGTTGGGAATAATGTTTATCTTATTGTTTTAATCATAGGCCACCTCCTATGTGCAATCCAAATCTTGCTTTGAAAAATGAGAATAATCTGAATTTGTGGCATTTGAATTTAGTATTTTAAACCGATATTTTTCATAGTTTTGGCAAAATTGTTCCATATAAAGGGGAAAGATGCTTAAAGTCTAAAATATGCAGAAAAAACCCCATTAAGTAAAAAAATGTCATGATATTATAACATATGTTTAATTAACTCAAAGTCCAATTTAAAATATCAGTATTCTTAATATCAATGGTGAATAAGGAATTAGATGCATTGCATTATCTACGCTAAACTTTAGAGATATAGGGAGAGGGGGATCCACCCTTGATTTGTGGGACACTTCAATAAAAATAAACCTTAATCAACAATAGATTTGTAACTTTTAGTGTGTTTGGAAACTCATATGATAATTGAATTTAAGCGTAATTATTAGCTGTAATAGTTTGTAGGTCACTTTAAATTGGGTGGCTTTCAATCAATTACATTATCGATTCTTAGGGAAGGAGGGAAGAATTGTTGTAATTACGTAAGCAATTACACTCTTCAATTTTATATTTAATATTATTTTTTATTCAAAATAATTACAAAGTAGTATCTAATCTAAATATTTTTAACTATTTGACAATGAATGTTTAATCATTCATACTACAGTTGATGATGCTCGAACCCGAGACCTCTAAGAATAACAATTGTTCCTTTAACTATTCTTTTAAAATTTAAACATGCCTAATTGTACAATTAAATTTGAATTGTGGTGAGTCTGCCCAGGTTAATTTTCTATAGCCACTGATCGATCACAAGGAACTATTGCTCGACCGGAAAAGTTTGAGGGTTAGTTTGGTGCGGTTTTAAAAAAGTGATTTTTAAAAATGATGTAGAAACATTTTTTAAAAATATTGTACAAAAATACAGTTTAACATTTAACTGTTTGATGTGGCTACCGTTTGCTTTCCTTAACTCGGTTTGCTTTGACTCCGTCTGATAACGTTGTTCCCCGTTTTGTTAGAGGGACTCATGAGCAGGATCGCTAGAATCCACCTGAAAAAGATTGGATGAAAATTAATACTGAAGGTGCTTGTCATCGTATGGACAATCGTGCTGCGTGTGGCGGTGTGATCCGGAATCACCAAGGGGATTGGCTGATCGGCTTTACAAAGTTTATTGGAACCTGCTCTGTGGTGGAAGCGGAACTGTAGAGGATGAATCAGGGACTTGTTTGCGCCTACAGGAAAGGTTACAAACAGCTTGTAGTGGAGACTGATAGTATGGACGTTTTATATAGCATCACCGGCGATCGGGTCAATGGTGTGGGTAGTTCGCTATTATCCCATATAGCGGATCCGAGGCGGCAGAATTGGACACTTGTTTTCCAGCATGTTTTCCGCTCTGGTAATGGCGTTGCTGACGAAATTGGCTTCTAGCACGAACTTTGCTGTTCGGGATTTGAGTAATCCTCCGTTGGAGATCCAGGCTATTTTGCAGAACTACCTCGTGGCCCCTTGATTTTGTTGTGACTGGATGCACTATTTTGCTGATGCACTCTTGTTGTGTATGATCATTTCTAATGCTGTCGTATCTATTTCACCAAAAAAAAATTTAACAGTTTAGGATAAAATGTTCACTGTAAGCATTATATTTCAAATTAAAAATATTACATTTAAATTATATATACACTTATATATGAATCATATCTAAATTATAATAAATTCAAAAAACTTAATATTATATATGAATTATATCAATTTAAAATATAATAAAAATATAAAAATACGTATAAAAATATAATTATAATAGTAATATATTTTTATAATAAATCACTATTAATATTTTAATATATAAATCATGAATTTTAATTACTTTTAAGTAATTAAAATAAATTGTTAAGTAATAAATTATTTTTTAAGGATGTTAGTATTAAATTATTGCCTGTCCAGCTCAGTTGGTAGAGCACAAGACTCTTAACCTTGGGGTCGTGGGATCGAGTCTCACGGTGGGCAATTCATAATTCGGAGGTCTTCCACGGAAGCTGCTTTCAACCTGGTGTTGGAGGCAGCCTACTATCATACTTCTCCCTTACCCCATTACATATGGGAATAAGGGTTAGCTAATTTTTAGTATTAAATTATTAAAATAAAATATAAATACATAATTGCATGGAGCTCATGCTTGTAAGGGTAAAATTATAATTTGTTTCCAAACGTAAAGTTGAAAATGAAAAAAAACTAGAAATCTTAGTTTTTGCGGTTGGTTTGAAACTACCATTTCTACCACAACTTGTTTTTTCATATTTTACCCGTTTGACATTAATTTTGCGATCAAAATGAACTTTTTAACTAAAAGTGTTTTTAGAAAATCACACCAAATGATATCTAAGTCTACTTATCTTATTAATAGAGTCATACTTCTCCCTTACCCCATTACATATGGGAATAAGGGTTAGCTAATTTTTAGTATTAAATTATTAAAATAAAATATAAATACATAATTGCATGGAGCTCATGCTTGTAAGGGTAAAATTATAATTTGTTTCCAAACGTAAAGTTGAAAATGAAAAAAAACTAGAAATCTTAGTTTTTACGGTTGGTTTGAAACTACCATTTCTACCACAACTTGTTTTTTCATATTTTACCCGTTTGGCATTAATTTTGCGATCAAAATGAACTTTTTAACTAAAAGTGCTTTTAGAAAATCACACCAAATGATATCTAAGTCTACTTATCTTATTAATAGAGGAGAAGAGTCTTTAAAAATATGCGACCCGTTGACCCGTCAACCAAATAGAATAACATGCTTGTCTCGATATTTGTTAATTACATGCATATGATATTTTTGTTGTTGTTGTTCTTTTGGTTCCAAGTCTTTGCCTTATTGGTTCCAAGTTTCAACCCTAATTATATAGAGTAAAATATTTTAACATTCTATAGTGGGCATGTGTATTTGTAAAATCTCATTTATTTGTATTTGATCTCTAGATTCTATTAAAGAGTTTATTTTTTTCGTATTTTGTTTTAAATATCAAGTTTTGATTTTGTATAAATCTGGTTAATATTTTAGATTTATTACAGATTTTTAATTTGATTTTAAATGGTACGAATTTCCAAATGGTTAAAAGTAAAAAATATTATCTAATTCGATGATTCAACGTAGCACTTTAGATCCCTTAAATCTTTTAGGTTGTGTTTAGAATGTTACAAAGTAGGTAAATTATAAATAAAAAGCATATATCAGCATTTTAGTGTCAATAATTAATTGTGTTAATCAAGGTTTTTTTTTTTTCATAAGAGAAAGCTTGAATTTTAAATCTAATGCTAATCGTAACTAAAATGATGTTCTTCATTGATACACTAAATCAACAAAAAATATTATAAAAATAAAAGAAAAAATTAAATCTCCATCTTCTAGTTACTTTTCCATGGAAAAACACATGCATGCATGCAGATGCAAACTTCTCTTACAACATAAACGAATCTTTTTTTGTTTTTAATTTCTTAACCGCAAATAGCGACATCATCAGCCTTTTCAAACATAATTTAAATCTGCCTGTTTTTATATCTATATTTTTTAAAAAAAATCTTCAGTTTTCTTTCTTGGGATGATGAACACTGGGAAACCCTGTCAAGGAATACGATTCGATCTCAGTTTTTTAAAAATATCTTATAGCAATGGCTTATGAAAAGATCCTCGCAGTTTATTTAGGATGAAAGAAAGGAACTTTGATTTTTATTTTCCCCAGAATAATATTATTAATTAAATCTCCTTTCCTTTTTCTTCTAAAAGCAGTAAAGTTGTGCAGCAAGCTAAAGAATATATTCAGTCCCATTTCTTAATCCTATACCAAAGTTTAATATCTCTATTTTCCCTTAAAAACGATTACAAAAGCATGTCATCACCCTTTGGTGTCAAAGCATGAGCCTAGTGTATTATATATCAATAATGAAAGGATATAGGGTTGTCAAGATCGATTAAAAGTTAATTAAAAACTTGATATAAATAATAAAACAAATGAATCCATCAAGTGATTTCATTAATAAAATGAAATATTGTTCTTTCTGTTGCGGAATACGGCTATCGGATAGAGCAAAATCGCAACTGATAATTTGATAAAATAAAGATGAAGATAAAGAAGACACAAATTTTACGTGAAAACCCCCTAAATAATATAAGGTAAAAACTACGGGCAAAGATAGAAGAATTTCACTATGAAAAAATAGTAATAACAAACTCTCTCAATCTAACAAGGAGAAAACAATGACAATTCTCTTTTGATAAAAAGAAGAAAATAACTCTAAAAAAATATTTAAATTCTCTAGTATTGGGAGAAAGCTAGAATGATTTGGGATGGTTTTGAAGCTAAATGGGTTAGGGTATTTATAGTTGAAGCTTAAGGACTAATATTATAAATATCCTAAAGTATAGGGACTAAATTTGCAATTTTATCATTCCATTTTTCAACAATTTCGGTTGCCAACTTGTTGCACTGAAAATCACCGAAAGTTTGGCGAACTTGTTGTTTGACTTTTCAACAATTTTCTACTTGAAGATTTGATTGGAACAATCATATCTTCACACTATTCTTTCTACCTTGTACCTTCATGTTGCTTACGTTTCTGACAGGCCACAAGAGGATCGACACCAAGTAAATTAATCAACATTGACCGCCTTCATCATGAAATCTGCTATGTTATCTTTGGTATGGATTTTCTACATATCTATTGTCCCTCATTCTTTCACCTTTTCACGAATGAAGTGGTACTGAACTCGTATGTGTTTTGTTCTTGAATGAAATGATGGATTCCTTGCTAGATGCAAGGCACTTTGATTGTCACAAAACAGAGAGTCATACTCTTGATTGTGCCCAAGCTCCTCCAATAGCATCTTCAACCAAATTGCTTCTTTACTGGCTTGTGTAGCTGATACATATTCTGCCTCTGTTGTGGATGTAGCCACAACTGACTACAATTTTGAAACCCAGCTTACAGCTCCACCAGCAACTTTAAACACATATCTTGTAGTAGATTTGCTTTTATCCATATTCCATGCGTAGTCAGAGTCAACATACTCATTGATAAGTAAATTTGATCCTCCGTAACATAATGCAACAGTTGAGGTCAGTTTGATGTATCTTAGGATCCTCTTTACTGTATTCCAATGCTCTTTGCCTGGATTCGCCATGTACCGACTAACCACTTCCACTGCTTGTGCAATTTCTGGTCTTGTGCATATCATAGCGAACATTAAACTTTCCACTGCTGATGCATACGGTACTAGAGACATCTCCATCCTGTCTTCTTCACTGCTAGGACTCATACTGGAGGATAATTTGAAGTTAATAGGAATAGGGGTAGAAATTGGCTTATAATCTTGCATGTTGAATCATGCCAAGATATTCTTCAAGTAATTCTTTTATGAAAGTCAAATCTTCCTATTACTTATGTCTCAGTGAATTTGCATCCCCAGAATCTTGTTTGTTGATCCCAAGTCCTTCATTTCAAATTCCCTAGCCAGTTGTGCCTTCAATTCTTCAATGTAATCTTTGTTGGGTCCTACAACCAAAATGTCATCCACATACAACAACAATATAATAAAATCATTATCACCAAACCTCTTGAAATAAGTCCAAGGGTATGTATTAATTATGTTATATCCAATGTACATAATGAAGGAATCAAATCTCTTATACCAACACCTCGGCGCCTGCTTTAGACCGTACATAGATTTGTTCAACCTGCAAACCAAGTTCTTCTTTTCTTTTTCTTCAAAACCTTCAGGCTAGAGCATGTAAATTGCTTCAAGATCTCCATAAAGAAAAGTTGTTTTAACATCTAGCTGCTCTAGATGTAAGTTCAATGTAGCACACATTGCCAAGACTACTCGAACTGTTGTTTGTCGAACCATAGGAGAAAATATTTCATTGAAATCGATACATTATTTTTGAGTATATCCTTTGACCACCAGTCTTGCACGATACCTCTAAACCTGATCGTTACCATTTCGCTTGATTTTGAAGACCCATTTATTACCAATTGGCTTCCTTCCTTGCGGTAGTGGCACAAGGTCCCATGTATTATTTTTATGAAGGACTTCAATTTCTTCTTGCATTACCATTATCCATAGTGAAGCATCTGAGTTGTTATTGCCTCTTGGTATGTTGATGGCTCACCGTCCTCTGTTAAAAGGCAGTATGCAATATTTCCTTCTATAACATAATATGAGTGTCAATTGGGACGTCTTCTCACACGATCTGATTGACGAGTTGTTGAAGCTTCAGAACTCTCTGGTTCTTGTTCATCATGTTCTGGTTATGCTTCAGAAGAATCTCCTTGTTCAAACTCCTTTTCCACATGTATTTGTGTAGTCTCTGACTTTTCAGCGCTATCATTGTCTTCTTTTCTTTGTAGTTTATATTCTACAAAGATGGCATCCCTGCTGATGATCACTTTGCGGGCAATGGGATCCCACAAGCGATACCTATTTACTCCATCAACATACCCCAAGAATTTTCATTTTCTGGATTTTGGATCCAACTTTGAAATTTCTTGGGAGTTGCACATCACGTACACAATACTTCCAAATACATGGAGGTTTGGATAATAAGTTGGTTTACCAGTCCACATCTCTATTGATGCCTTCAGTTCTATTGCAGTTGATGGAGCTCGATTCACCAAATAACAGTCGGTATTGACTGCTTCTGCCCAAAATAATTTTTCTAGGCCTGCAACCCTCAACATTGCTCTTATTCTTTCTAACAAGGTTCTGTTCATCCGCTCTGCCACTCCATTTTGTTGAGGAGTGTTCGCCACTGTGAACTGTCTTTTGATGCCTTCTTTCATACAAAAGTCATCAAATTCTTCACTTGTGTATTCTCCTCTATTATCTGTTCTAAAACACTTGATCTTATTTCCTGAATCAAGTTCCACACACGCTTTGAAGTTTTTGAAAGTTGAAAACACGTCTGACTTCTTCTTAATATGGTACACCCAACATCTCCTAGAATAGTCATCAATAAATAAGACAAAGTATTTTTCTCCGTCTAGGGATGTAACTGGTGCTTTCCATACGTCAGAATGAACCAATTTTATAACACTTTTGCCTTTAGAATTTGACGTGTTGAATTTTAACCGGTGATGCTTACTTGTTATACAATGCTCACACAAAGTAAGTGATATATTTGTTAAGCCTGGAAGTAGCTTTTGCTCCACAAGGACTTTCATTCCTTGTTCTGACATGTGTCCAAGTTTCTTATGTCATAGCATTGTAGAATTTGAACTACATGAGGCAACAGAGGATTCTGCTTCTAGCAAAGTCTCTCCCTTCAGCATGTACAAGTTTGTTGTTATCTTTTCGTCTTTCATCACCACAAGCGCTCCACGGAACACCTTCATGATTTCTTTATGTGTTTCAATCTTGCTTGCATTATTATCCAACAATAAATGGGATAATAAATTTTTCTCCAGGCCTTTCATGTGTCGCACATCTCGAACAACTTTAATTGTTCCATCATACATCTTTAATTTGATAGTTCCAACATCAACGATATCTAAGGCATGATCATTGCAACTATACACAGATCCTCCTGAGATAGGTTCATAATGATGGGACCATTCTCTTCTTGAGGTCATGTGATATGTTGCTCCCGAATCAATGAGCCATATATCTGTAAATCTCTTTCTACCTTCCACGGTGGTTGATGCTTCACAACATAGAGTATCTCCATCATCTGAAGTGTTTACGGTATTGCCTTGTGGATTGGATTTTTTACCTAGACTCCAACAATCCTTCTTCAAGTGACCCTTCTTTCCACAGTTGTAGCACTTTAATTTTTTTTTTCTTATTGACTTTGATCTACCATGTTTGTGACTGCTGCTTTGGCCACGTTATGTTGATCTCCCTCTCATCATTGTCAATGTTTCTGCTTATTGCATATTTACTTGTCTGTCTTCCTTGCTCTTGTGCTGATTTTCTTCTTGTATAACAGCAGCTGCAACGTCATCGAAGACTAGACTGGTGACATTACTGTTTATCAAGTTGATGATGAGTTGATCATATGAATCAGGTAGACTTTGAAGTAGAAGTTCAACACGTTATTGTTCTCCTATTGTACAGCTTAAGGATACAAGCTGAGAAAATAAAGTGTCCAATGTGTTTAAGTGTTCCGTCACTGAAGTAGATTCTGGCATACGAAGAGTGTACAATTTCCTCTTAAGGAAAATTTTATTGTGCAACGATGTGGCCTCGTACAGTTTGGTGAGATGATCTCATATCTCCTTAGCTGTCTTCTTCTCCTCGATGCTTGACAATACTACATCTGCTAATGTTAGATGAAAGTTTGTCGTAGCATTCTCATCCATTTCGATCCATTTGTTGTCATCTGTGAAATCCATCGGCCTTTCAATAATAGCTGCTAGACAACCGTCTTTCCTCGGGATGACCTTCATCTTCAGTTTTCACAATGAAAAATTTCTCTCATTGAACTTTTCAATATCAAATTTCGTTGTCATAGCTTCTATTACGGATAGCTCTCACTATTTCACTATCGTGAATAGTTCTCTGAAAACTTCAAAGAATGGGTAATAACTTCTTACTTTTTTATGTTTGATGATCCACCTTTTGGTGGCAACCACAAAGACAATAAGTAGATATTACACACTCAAATCTGGCTCTGATACTAATTGTTGCGGAATACAGCTATAAGATAAAGCAAAATCGTAATTGATAATTTGAGAAAATAAAAATGAAGATAAGGAAGACACAAATTTTACGTGGAAAACCCCTAAATAATATAGAGTAAAAATCACGGGCAACGGTAGAAGAATTTCACTATGAGAAAATAGGAATTACAACTTCTCTCGATCTAACAATGAGAAAACAATGACAATTCTCTCTTGATAAAAAAAGAAAACAACTCTCCAGAAATCTCTCTAAATTCTCTAGTATTTGGAGAAAGCTGGAATGATTTGAGATGGTTTTGAAATTAAATGGGTTAGGGTATTTATAGTTGAAGCTTAAAGACTAATTTTATAAATATCCTAAAGTATAGGGACTAAATTTATAATTTTACCATTCCATTTTTTCAACAATATCGGTTGCCAACTTGTTGCACCGAAAATCACCGAAAGTTTGGCCAACTTGTTGCTTGACTTTTCAACAATTTCTACAAAAGAAATTTTGCATTCGAACAGTTACGTTTGCAAGATACATGAAACATTATGAAACTATATTATATTACAATTACACAATAATTAATTTGAGTATTAAATCAATTGATAAAAGCTAATAGGAGATGGCACTTTAATCGAATTTTAATGTGAAGTTTTCTAACCGTTTTAATCCCTTCTTGCATCATATAAATAGAATAATTCTATATTTTACAAATTCTCTCATTCAATAAAATTAATATTATTTGGTCTACTTTTTAAGGCCAAAATTTTCAATGTCAACTCTCCAAAACATGATATAAATAGAATCAAAATTAAAGAGTAATTAGATTATTACATTAATATTTTATTACGTTGAAATGAAAATAGAAAAGCAACGTCGGTGTTCCATTTAGCTGTCATTGTTCCTAACATTCTCGTTAGAACTCAAAAAAGCATCCATCATCTTTCTTTGTGAGAATCAAAAGGGAACCCTTCCAAAACAACAATTTAGGTTCGATATTTTTTTCTGATAATTTTAAATTACAAAATATGATAAATATATATAATATGAATTTTTAATGTGTTTAGCTTGATTTTTATTCATTTATCGCTAATTAAAATGAATAAAAGTTTAAGTTTGTAAGCTAAATAATTTGAAACAAAAAAAAAATATTTAATCATCAATAAAAAGATAAAGTATATTTAGTCGGTTGATCAAGTTGCTTAACTTTATTCCCTCATATTCTTTTTAGGTTATAAATTCTAGTCCCACTAAGAGTACTCACATTCTTTTTCCTAAAGTCTTCCGTTCCTCCTTCCTCTAGGTAAGATTAGATTATAAATTTTTTAAAATGAGACCCTAAAATATTTTATAATAAGAATTAATTGTAAAATATCAAAATCTACCATAATACGATTATTTCTTATAAAAAAAATAAAATTTCAAACATATGAAATTAAGATAATGTCACAAAACAACTATATAATTGTGATATTTTATTTAAAAATGTCATCATTCAAATGCTCTTAGATGTAATATCATGATATTTTTCTACAGTATAGGCCCCTAAATTTTGAGGCCTTCTGACGTATCACATTTTATATTTGCCGATGGACATGTCTGAATCAAGATTAAATTTAAAATTTATTAAAAATTAATAAAAAGAATGCAAAAGGATAAAATTATCCTAAAGTTTGTATAAATTATAACGTTATCCTATTATTTGTTAGAGTATTTTAACTTTAACATTAATTTTTTTATCAAAATAGATTTTGTTGAATAAAAATCATTAGTTAATTAGCGACCAACTTATATAACATTTGCACATATTCAATTAATGACGTGATATGTGTTATATTATCAAAATTGATAACATGTATTATGTCACTAAAATTAATGACATAACATATGATACATTACTTAAAATGATAACACGACATATATTCGATAAATTTTATCACCAAATAAATATGATGGCAATCATGTAAATTATAAGAAGTCGAGGGTTAATTCCCACAAACTCCACCTTTTACCCGGCAAAAGAATTCCTTTCAAAGAAAATGAATAAAACAACCCACCATCAAAAAGAAAAACCGGGAAAGCATAACACCCGATCTCGAAAAAGAAAAGTTCACAGAAATTCCTTCTCCAGCCCCGATTACAAAAGAACCAAACTTTATTCATTCATGGAAGTGCTGCAAATTCTAAACCGTTCACAAAGTTCATTTCTTTTCCTTATTAAATTTATAAACGTTTTTTTACTCAAATATTCCTTCCACTTTCTCAAGCCAAGAATCTCTTCTCTCCCTCTTCCCTTTCCTTACTTTCAGATTCTCCCCTTTCCTTCCTTCTTTTAACAATGCTTCTTTCGTCCCCTCTCGCTTTCTCTCCCGCCCTTCTTTACTCTCTGCCTCTTCCTTTCATTCACATATTCCGGCCACTTTTTCATAAATTATATACCCCATGGCTCCTCCTCCTCCTCCTCCTCCCTCCGATGTTAACCACCTCTCTCATCCGTGTATCTATGGTGGGTTTATTTTAGTTTCTCGAGTTCCTTTCACCATCTGTTTCAATTCGAATTCTTTGATATACCCTTTTTTTCGTTTGTTTTAGTGTGCTTTTTTTATATAGTTATTGAAGTTTTTTAATGGGAAAAAAAACAGGGGACTTTAACAATTCGTACCCGGAGAGAAAATCGAGGCTTATGAAGTGGCTGAGTAAGATTTTCAAGTCCGGTTCCGGCGGTCGTCGTGGCGGTGGGAGTGGTGGATATAATCCTCAGTTTGTGGGGGAAGAAAACTTGGTCGTTCGTGCTCCGGTTAGGATACCGGTAACTTTACGATCCTATATTGTTTTCCTAGTACATGAAAAAAATGTCTATTTGGATTGAGATCAAGTTCCGTTTTATGTCGCTAGGATGATCGTCCAAGGACGAAGAAGGAGCAAGAGGAATTAGATCACGCAAGGGCGCTATCTTTATCTGATGGTATGGGAAAACGAAATGGTAAGTTTTTTTTGATAATTTTTATCCTACATGATCCTCATCAATATTTAATTCTTTCTCTTCTTAATCTCGACATCTTCGTGTACTGATCCGGTGCTATGTGTTCTTAGGTTACAACGAATGGCGGAGAGACGACAATTACGGTGGAGCTTTACCGAGAGGAGCTGACAATGGTGGTCCGAATTCATCTTCATACCCTCCTTATGGCAACTTGCAGTATAATCCTGCTGGATATAGGTAAATTAGCTTAGAACCATAGTCGTAAAACAATGTGAGATTATGTGATGATTGGATTCGGATTCGAAATATCCTTCTTGTGTGTTTACATCATACGTTCCGTGACCGTAAGCACACGCTGGCCACAACTGAAACCATTGATCGGTACCTTCCAATTCCATATCATTCATCCTGTATGTTGATGCCTATGACTTGCAGAGTATGTGCTGGCTGTCATCGAGAGATCGGATATGGGAATTACTTGGGATGCATGGGAGCCTATTTTCATCCCAATTGCTTCCGTTGCCATTCCTGCGGGTATCCAATTACCGAGCACGAGGTAGTTCGATTCGTTTCTTTTTTTTCTTTGGCTTTACAAATATCCTATTGCTCTTCATGTAGTTCTAAACTTCTGGGTTTTTTTTTCTTGTGATTCAAGTTTTCTTTGTCTGGGAGGGATCCATATCACAAAACTTGCTTCAAAGAACTGACACATCCCAAATGTGATGTTTGTCTCCAATTTGTAAGATTTTTTTTTCTGGAATATATCATTCTAAGTTTTAGTTCTATGAATCACATTCTTATTTTCTGTTACACCGAATTCCAGATTCCGACGAATGCAGCTGGTCTAATAGAGTATAGATGCCATCCATTTTGGTCCCAAAAGTACTGTCCATCACATGAACATGACAACACAGCTCGCTGTTGTAGTTGTGAACGTTTGGAGGTATGGATTTTAGGAACTGTTTCTTTTTAATGTGTGTTAAAGCTTCAAACTTTCTGCTAACAATCGGCGTTGTTGGTTATCGTTTTGTTTTCGCATTGAAACCCTGTTTTTCTTCACGGTTTTTGTCTCCTGAAGTCCTGGAATGTAAGATATTATTCGCTCGAAGATGGTCGGAGTTTATGCTTGGAATGCATGGAATCCGCAATCATGGACACCGGTGATTGCCAGCCTCTTTACCATGCCATTAGAGACTATTATGAAGGAATGAACATGAAACTAGACCAGCAAATTCCGATGCTTCTCGTTGAAAGACAAGCTCTCAATGAAGCCATTGTCGGAGAAAAGAATGTAATGTTATGAACCCTTGCTCAATTTTTTTACACCTTTTGTGTTCTATGGAATGGCTTTGATGTTTCAGTTTTGGTTCTTTTCCAGGGTTATCATCATATGCCCGAGACAAGGGGTTTATGTCTGTCTGAAGAACAGACAGTAACCAGTGTATGTCGACTGAACTAATTCTACCGTTTTGCGTTGTTGATCGACATAAGTCCGTCATTGTCTTTGTTTTCTTTGTTACAGATACTAAAGAGACCGCGAATTGGAGGCCGACATCTTATCGGAATGAGAACTCAACTCCAAAAGCTGACTAGGAAATGTGAAGTCACTGCCATTTTAGTTCTTTATGGCCTTCCGAGGTACAATCTCATTGAATTTCTTCTTTATGTCGTTCATGATTCAGTTTATCTCTTGTCGAAGTTCAGCAGTAATATTTGCTGGAATATGCAGACTGCTGACGGGGGCGATTCTCGCCCACGAGTTGATGCATGGCTGGTTACGCCTCAAAGGTAAAATATATGCAATCAATCTTCATTTATGATGTTTTTAATACTCCTCCCATTTTTACGTTGTTTTCTACTTTAACATATACTGCAGGATATCGAAATCTGAATCCCGAGGTCGAGGAAGGTATCTGTCAAGTGTTATCACACATGTGGCTCGAATCCGAAGTACTGCCGGGATCAAGCAGTCAAGCATCAACATCAGCAGCTTCTTCATCTTCTTCCTCGTCTAAGAAAGGAGGGAAATCTAATGTCGAAAACAAGCTTGGTGAGTTCTTCATTCACCAGATTGCTCATGACGCTTCCCCTGCTTACGGCGGAGGGTTCCGAGCGGCAAATGCAGCTGTCAGTAAGTATGGTTTACGTCGAACCTTAGACCACATTCGCCTGACCGGAAACTTCCCGTTGTGAAAACCTCAGTGATGATTCAGTTTGTCAAAAGAATGTTGAAAGTCGTGACAGAAGATTGAAATAGCTTCTCCCCAAAATTTTCATGGGGTTCCATGACAATACTTTTAACATTTACTGTTGCCAAATAAGATGAGTTTCATATATATATTACCTTGCTGTAACTTTCACGGTGACTTCGACTTTCCCGAAAAACAAATTTTGCATACGAATTTAATTCATAATTCTTCAAGCATCAAGTTGCAGATAAAATTAAAGAAGATATAATCCAAGACTATTGAAACAAGCAAGCCTCTTCCGTAAGAGAAGGTGAAATATTACTAAAACACGAAGTTATAAATGTAATGATACATGCCAGCTGTCTCTGCAATCAGGTAAAAACTTTAACCCGGGATAAGGGTGTTCGAAGACGACCACCGTTAGTATCGAATCCTTAAATATGCAGGCAATATCATATAGATTACTCTTGAAATGTAAGTCGCACTATCCATCCATCTACGTGGGAAAATATGTTTCTCACAGTAGCATAACAAAATCTGCCACTGCAACAAGAGCAATGGAAGTTAAATGGTGATGTGCTACAACATGAACTATAGTTTTGTGCTAACGTCTGCTAAAAGCGTCTTCAATGTTTCGTATGTCATGGAACATATACCGACACCAGGCGCCACTTTGTGGTATTCAGGCAATATCCCTCTATATAAACCACGAAAGCCTTCGGTTTTGAATATGTGCTTAAATGTGCCGAAAAGCCCTGTTTTGTAAACACGGGCTCGTCCACCAGCCCCCTTCAATTGTTTCCGTCGCCTAATGAGATCCAATGGAAATATTGCTGCATTTATACGGAACACAAATGGTAAAAGCCACACAATGCTTTATCCAACACATTTGAAGGCAGTTCATGGAAGAAAATATCACCAAGAGGCTGTGCTTAACAAACACAAACCGATTAAACAATGTAATTGTATGGAAATAGTCAAGTTGACGAATAATCGAATATTTCGAGATAAATGCTATGGAAAGTAGTTTGAACTGCATGCTATTGACATAAAAGGTAAATAAACCGCATGCTATAACAACTTTGTTATTTTAACATTGAAAAAAGCTTTCGAAAAAAGACTTCCCTGCCAACCGAGAAAGCCTTTAACTTGAATGCCGTCACCAATACACGGTAACGATGTTGAACTGATACTGCACTCTAGCAGTTAGTAATCTCGGTAAATGTTAAATGCAGGTTTTGCCCAACCCAAATAGGTATTATATTGGTTGACACCCATTTTTATTCGGGTCTACAAAAAATATTTATTTATTATTATTCTTATTATTTTTTATTTTGCAGGGCTCACATACAACCCCTAAAAATAGTAAACATAATCTACTAAACCACAAAACCCCACGTATTACACCACTACCCCACCTCTAATCACCCACCTACTCCACTACCTTTTGATTCTTCCCCCTTTACGATCAATCTCTCTCTCTCTTTGTTTCTCTCGTTCATTTCTCCCTTAAAAAGCAGAACAAAAAAACTTGAAGGGGGAGAGTGGTTTTTCTTGTTTTCTACGGGTTTTAACATGGAGAGAAGAAACTGAGGGCGCCAAATGATTAAGATGACAAACGAAAGCAATCTTCAAGTCACCTTTTCAAAGCGGCGAACTGGTTTGTTCAATAAGGCCGGTGAAATTATCACCCTTTGTGGTGTTGAGCTCGTCGTTGTTATCTTCTCGCTGGATCGTCGAGGCTCACCATGAGTCTAATGTCCATCAACTCAACATGGAGCTTACTCAGGTGATGGGCCAATTAGAATCTAAAAAACGTGGTGAAGAGCTTCACCAAATGGAGAAAGCAAACCAACGACAATACTGGTGTCAGTCACCAGTTGGGGAACTTGATCTCTCTCATCTCCTGCAATTCAAATCTGCCATGGATGGGTTGAAAAGGAATGTGCAAACGCAGAAGGGGTGAAATCACAAGGAAAATTAATCGGCAAGACGACAGCATTTTTTCAAAAGCGCTATTAATGGCGGAGTAAGCGGTTAAGCGACGGTGCCAGCAAATCGGCTGCAACGCTACGTTCACGGAAGACGATAATCCCGGGGGTTCCTGCTCTTTCCACGATTCGGGTCCTATATTTCCTGATGGAATGAAAGAGTGGAGCTGTTGTAGTGGAGGGGAAAAAGAGAGTTGTTACAAAATGCTTTTTTTCTCAGAGAAGAATCGCCCCCCTTTACTTGTGTTTTATATCCCTATTTTTTTTAAACACAAAATTAAAATTACAATTGCTTTGCTTCAGTTTTATCTTTTGTGCGTGTATGGACGATGAGATGAGGAAGCAGAATGATGAGCAAAGTGGGCTGTTCTCTTTGTGCCGTATAAAGAAACACGAGTCAAGTTTCCTCATTGAGCTGGATGGGGAAATATTCCATGTCCTACCTGCAACGCAGACCAAGAACCTGGATTTTATGAAGAAAGTCAGATATCCCTCGTTCAAGTACCGTGAAAATATACCGTCCAAAATGCGAAGATATTTATTATCCTCGATCCAAATACCAAGACAAGATGATGGAGCTTATTTTGGAATGCCATTTCCACATCTATTTTTAGTTACATATGGACACCTAAGTCACAAAAGCCGATACAAAAATATGTCCCAAGAGTTTTTTAGCTTCAAGCTCCATAAGCCTTAGATGTGATAGGGAAACAACTTCAAGCTGTAAGTGGAATTGAGATATTTTTGTGGGGCCCATGAGCTAATAACCCTTTGTTTAAATTGACGTGTTTTAAATTTTCTAAGGGTTAATTCATGCTATAATCATGCCAACTTTCAATATCATTCATTTTGGTCTTTTTTTATTTTTATTTTTATTTATTTTATTATTTTTTACTAATTTTTATTTATTTTTGTTATTTATTTATTTTATTTATTTTATTATTATTATTATTATGTTAATTTTTCCTTCGTTCATATTTATTTTTATTTTATAATATAACAATATTTTTTGATTTTAGGGATATTTTTCAACCAATCAAAGGTAAATGATTTGAATCGAACGTTTTAAATTTCAATTTTAATTTTAATTTTTCGTAATTTTGACAACCGACAAATTAATTGGTACCGAAAGGACAGTACAAGGGTGCTAATCATTCCTTGACTGTAACCGACTCCTGAAACCGACACATTTCTGGTAAAAAGCAGATCAGGTAAGATGATGTTCGATCCATCTAAATATTTTTAAAATGATCGGTGGCGACTCTAACTCAATCTATTTTTCTAAGTCGAAGCTCAATTCTGGGTCCAACCGAAAGACGGTTCCGACAATATTCAACCACTCGTAGACCTTTTGCAGCAACTAAAGGATCCAAGCCATCAAGCAGGACTAACAAAGTAATCCATGTACAAAAGTTTGTCATTAACTGACTCACAAGGAAAACCTAAGGGAATCTCTACGACAAAAACGTGATTGAAATCATGTCTCTCATCCAAAAGTGCAGGGTCTGAGATTTATATGACTCGTCTAATTCATTAAGGAAAACTGACTATCTTCCATTAACAGAAACTAGTAGTTCGACCCGCAATGTCTGGCCTAGCCGAGAACTGTTGAATTTACTTGACATCTGATACAAGTTGATGAAGAATTCCTGGAAAATAGCACCAGCAACATCACAAGGACTCCAATCCACTAAGCCTAACCGAGAAGCATATACCTCTCACACAGATATATCGAGGAAGCAGATTTAGTTCACCTGAGAGTGGAACCACCCTATTATGAAACAAACTGCAATTCTTGGGGAGAAAAGTTGGTGAAAAATGTTGCAGAGCAAAGTTAATCCAAGTTTTACGTAAGAATAAATAACAGTAGAGAAGAGAAAATGGTAAACTTTCTTGTTGACTTCCTTACTAAACCTCTCAAATGCCATACAAAAAACAACTCCGGTTTGAGTCTCGGTTCTAGGGTTCAATCCGGTTTTAAAGCAGAGTCTGCTCCACAACCTGCTTCTCTGCATCAAAAGCATGGTAAAAAGCTAAATGCATTAACCTCTATAGTTGGATAGTCACACTTTTAGATCAAGTAAATGCATGTATCCCAACCATTTGCCAGAAGAACATTGTTAATTAACGATGATAGAGTTGCTGAATCTTTAGGCAAACTTACACCGATCATTTAATAGATGGTTTAAAGAAGTATTGAGATCGAGAAGTTATGCAACATGATAAAGCAATATCTCTGTTAGTTGGGATACACGCAACTTTTAAGTATCTCAAAGGTAACATTAATGGTAAATAACCGAAAAAAGAGAGGGAAAACAGAATGAAAATAAGCCACAGAATTCTGAAAAATGCAATCAAGCGTTTCAAAAGAGCTCGTATGCTCTGTTTTGAAAACCGGATCGGATCGGCCAGTTCAACCGGGAATCGTTGCTTAGTCCGATTCAATCTAAACTGGTTGAACCGCTACTAGTGAACCGGCCAGAACCGCTGAACCGTTCGAACCGAACCGACTGAAAACCGGAAAAAAATGAGAAAAACCGAGAATTTTGTTTTTTTTTTAAAAAAATTAAACCAAACAACGTTGTTTGTTAAACGAGCCAAGTCGAACTCGAGTATTGCTGAGCTCGACTCGAACTTGAAAACTTTAAAAGTAAGCTCAACTCAACTCAAACTCACAAGCTAAAAATTATCAAGTTCAACTCAAACTCGAAATATAATATTGAAACTTGAACTCAAAAAGGCTTGAACTAAAAAAAAAATTAGAAGCTAGATTGAAGCCTAAAATTCGAGCTTGATTGAAGTGAAAGAATAGTTCACTCAATACTCACCAAAAGGCTCCATGATTTTGAATGTCAAATTACCTCTATTATTTATAGAAGTTAGTTATGATGCTCTTCTATGTTTCTTAGCAATGTGAGATTGTTTTGTTCTCATATTTTTACTCTTTAGACTTTTGGGATGATCTTCTATGTTTCTTAGCCATGTGGGATTGTTTTAAAAAAAATTAAATCAAACAATATCATTTTGTTATGATTTTTTAACCCCAAATTTATTTTTTAATTATAGTTATATAATTATATTTATTATTTAATATGTTTTACCTTAAATATTATGTTGTAGTTAATTTGAATCATTTTGTTTCACTTGATTTTATGGTTTTTAACTTATATATGTTATGACTTGCTTTGAATATAACTTGTCATATAAAAAATTATTTTTTATTAAATATTTTTGGTATTTTTATTTAATTTTTTAAATAATTATGATGTCGTCCGGTTCTTCCGACCTGTCGGACCGGTTCGACCGGTTGAACCAGTGAACCGGTAGCATAACTGGTTCGCTAACCGGTCCGGTTTTGAAAACCATGCTCGTAAGAGGATCACTCACCTGTTGATGACGCAATCCCGGAAAGAATGCCACAAAATAGACTGACTAGGGATGGCATTGGTTGGGATGAGTCAGGTTTTTGGTCCACCCGACCCGACTTGAGAAGGAGTTCTCCACCTGAGATCGACTCGACCCGACCAAAACAAGTTTTCACCCGACCCGATATATAACTTAAAAACATGACTCGATCCGAAATAATAAAAAAATATTTTTATTCAATAAAAACAGTGACTTAATTAAAAAAATATAGAGATAGATATTATTGTAATTATTTTTAAATATTTAAGGTAAAATTATATTTTTTTTGGGTCGGGTATTTTTTTACCGTAAACCCGAACCCAACCTGACCCGAATAGCACATTAAAAAAATTCGACCCAACCTAAACCCAAATTTTTTTAAAAAAAAATCTGACCCGATCGGATCGGATTAAGGTCTCATGCCATCCCTAACTAACTAGACAGTGGAATCATGGGGCCTAAAACTGAAACAAGGAATTCGGACATTTCTTTGCATAATTGAATCTTAGATGTCAAACTTTAGGCATTAAAGCATCTATCAATATATATTTATCTCAGTGGAGGAAGGTGATGTTTGACGGTGGTGATGGTGAAGGCGGCATTCATGCACATAGGCACAAAAATAGTGATTTGAGAATTTTTCTTCTTAGTATTTGTATTCCAAGTATATATTATATTTTATATAATTTAAATATTTTAATTACATTTTATTAATAATTTAATTTTTTTCTTTAAGTATTTATAATTTTACATTTTTAAATTTTTAATATAAAATTTTAAAATATATACATTTAATATAAAATTATATATTAATCATTATTCATAATATCCTGAATTTAAATTCTCAATAACTAGATGCAAGTGAAACGTTGATGAAAAATGAACAGCATTGATGTTTCCTTTTTTCTCATGCCGACATCGACTTTACTAGCGAACATATTGTCACAAGTCCAATGCATAATTTCAAGAAAACGACATGTAATTTAGATTTGATTCCATTGATATGTAAATCGAACGAATCACTTATGGTTTCGAAATCTTGTAAGAACCCAAGTTAGAAATCCTCGGTATAGATCATCTTTTTCCAATGTAAAGGTCGGACTATGCTTTTGTCCTTTTTATTGCGTTTAGATTCAAAATTTATTGCACGAATCAAACGATTTCGGTGGTAAAATAATTGTTGTTATTTTTTGAGATTTTGAGTTCAAGCACTAAAAGTACTAAGGATATAAGCGTTAAATGTCAAATGATTGAAAATTATCTTTGAACAGATAATGTCTTATACTTAATCCAGATTAATAAAATAAAATAAAAAATTAATTTATATATGTTGAAAACATTTTGATGTTTCGATATAACAAATTAAGTTAAATGAATTTTAAGATTTTACAAAAGATTTTCTAAGTATATTCGATGTAATTATTCGAATATCAAAATATTACTCCAAGTCTTTCAAAGTTCATTTTAATCCTTACTAAAGTGTAAAATTGTGTTTTATACTTAAACTATTTTTAAAATAATTTTACAAATTATTTCGAACCGTTTCAAAGCCAAGAAAAATCAGATTGTCCAGGGGTACAGATTCCCCTTGTAGGTTTTTGGCTCCGAGAAAACAGAATGTCCAGGGGCCCAGGAGGTACCGATTCCCCCTGTCTAACGGTCGAAATCAGATTCTACTTAGGGAATCGATTCCCTATGAGGGGGTACCGATTCCCCCCACGCTCCAAGCTATTTTATTAATAGATTTTTATCTCCAAACGGCTCCAAAACATCCCCAACGGCTATATACAACTTCAAATACATTCCAAGCCATAAATACAAGCTAAAGACACTTGAAGAAGTAAGAGAACAACCATCCAAGCAATCAAACCCAAGAGAAGAGTTTTTTTTATTCTTATTTCATCTTTCTCTTGTAAATATTTTGTTCTTGTGAGCTTAATTCTTGTAAACACCTACCTTAGAGAGGTTTTCTTGTTTACATTTCTTATCCTTTTGTAAATGGGAAATGTTCTAGCTAATCCCGTGTAAAAGCTAGGGAAAGGTTCTAATTTAGTCCGGAAAAACTAGGGAGTTTGTAAGGTTACTCTTTATCCTCAAAAGAAAGAACAAATTAGTGAATTTGTTGGAAAATCCTTGGTGAGAAGATAAGGTAGTGGACGTAGACTTTGGTTGAGAAAGTCAAACCACTATAAATCGTTGTGCAATTCTCTATCTTTCAATCTCCTTACTCCCTAAACACAAAACCGTTCCGACCCCTCTTTACAAACCGTTCTGGTTGTCGATTCGAGTTTCCTAAAATCCTAACATTTGGCATCATAGCCTAACTCGTTAAGAAGGTTTAACCACGTTGAGATGATCCTAGAAGAAGCTTTACCAATTCCCAACACAACCGAGAAGATTGCTTCCACATCCGGCTCGTTCCACATAGAAGACTCCCTACCAATCAACAAACCTCCATACTTCAATGGAGTCAACTATCATCATTGAAAGAAATTAATGAAGGTATTCATCCAATCCAATGATCTTGATGCATGGGAGATAATCGAGAATGACTACTCTTCTCCCCCTTACTATAACACTTCTCCCCTTTAAAACATTTAAAACATTGTAACACTTAACACTTAACATTTCTCCCCTTTTTTGTTAAATCAAAAAGACACGAAAATTTAAACAAGGTTGTGAAAAACATTTAGCCAATTGATTTGTAATATAGCTTAAGCTGCTAAGATCACAATCAAGAGAAACGTTAGCCATTAGTTTCATAATCAATATGCATAATCAAATGTGAAATGGCATAATTGGTCATAATGCAACTAATATGAAATTGATGCAAAAATTAATAAATATTAAGCTCAAAGTGAAAATTCAAATCAAACCAATATATATATATATCAAGTTTAAAAACCACAAAGCATCCAAATTATATCTTCAAACAAATTCAAACAATCCAAATAAAAACAATAATCCCCAAAGTATTCAAAATGTTTTAACAATAAAAGTTCAAAGATGATCCAAAACAAAACAAGGTCTACTCGTCCATAGAGGGATCGGGAGGCGGAGAAGGAAATCGGGCTTGCATATCAAGAGAGAGAGCATCCATGCGTGCAAGCATCTCCCTTTGAAACTTCATCTGTCGAGCTTCCAAAGTGTCTAAGCGTTGATTTACTGCTTCGTGAGTAGTAGTCAAGTGGGATTCGATGGAAGCATACCGTAGATCAAATGTCTCCAAAAACGAACGAAAATATGGAGGCATTTGTTTCTCTTGTGGAGCTGGTTTTGGTGCAGGCTCATCGTTTGGAACGTGATCGTCGATATCTTGCATAAGTTGTTGAAACTCAGGATCATCGTCAGCAACTGGTGCCGGAGGAGGAGCACGAGAAGAGCTAGGAGCAGCTCGTGAAGAGCTAGCTCCCGGGGTTTGCTTACCGGGTCGAAATACCCAAAGACCGGTTTTCTCATCTTGTTTCCAATCCGCTTTCTTCAAGGAAGTAAGATCTATTTGGTTTTGGAGTGGGATAGGATTATCGAGAGAGACGTCTAGACCAAGTTTGATAAAGAGGTTACTAAGAAGACATCCATAAACTAATGTTTCGACATGTTTTGAAGTAACAATGTTTATGACATCAACTAGTTAACTGAAGATAATATGGGGTAGATTGATTTTGATCTTATTCTTGAGATAGTGCATCTACCATAAATCCCTAATAAAAAGAGTGGAGTACCTACCTCCGGATGGTCTAAACCACCAAGAGATCATCAGATGAAGAAAACGATCGTGATGAGATCGTAGAGTACTAACACTAGTATTTGGAACATAGGGATAATCTACAGTTTCATTCTCATTATATAACTCATCATCATCTAATCCAAAACGTGAACTATAATCGCGGGGTTAATATTAATATATTGGCCTAAAAGATATGATCTAATGGCTATAGTCCCACATTGAGTTTCGTTTTGAATATATACCACATTGGAATAGAAAATGCGGACTAACTGTTGATAAACGATAGGTTTGAGCTGAAACATTTTATCAAACTTCCAAGTTTTAAGAATCGGAAGGTATTCAAAGTTAATATCTATCATAGCTTGAAGAGAAGGAATACGCTTTTCCCGGATTCTATAAGTTTAAAAAGAATTTTTGTACCTAGAGTACAATTCGTCTCTACGACGCTCAGGCATGTTAAAACAAGATCCTAATAGAGATGAAGGTGGAGGAGGAACGGGATTAGGAGGTTGGTTTGAACGAGAATGACTCGATGAAGTTCTAGGGCATTTGGGGTTAGACATAGTTTAGGAATCGAAAAAAGGAATATAACCTGCATATTGAAACACATGTATGCAATTTAATCAATCCCAAAACTCAAATGAGTCAGCAATAATTCAAGGTTCTCTAAACCAAATTCTAATGGGCATAGTTTTTGAAAAACTATTTAGAAAACAACGTTTAAAAATTAAAATATGTATAGTTTTTTTCATGAAGACAACATAATTAAATCAAAAACATCAAATTTAAAAACTAAAATCAGATTTTCAATTTTTTTTTTTAATTTTGAAAATTCAAAAATTTATTGAAAATTCATGAGTTTTTGTGTGAAATTAGTTGTAAATTCTAGTTTATAATCATCAAACAATCAATGCCCGATATAATGTTCATCCTAGAACTAATCTAAACTAGTCCTAAGATAAAAAATAATAAAATAGAGTTTTTGAAATATTACCTTGAAAATTTTTGAATTTGAGGGAATGTGATGTTGTTTTGTACGATCTGATGATAAAAGCAGGATTAGGAGTTGAAAAGCTTGAAGATTCCAAAAAAATTTTGTTGATTTTGAGCAAAAGGAGGATTTAGAGAATGAGAAGGACGAGCGGCTAGAGAGGTTTAGTTTTTAGGTATTGAACCAAATGAGAAAAATAAGCCTTTTAAACCTAAATCCCGACGGATGCATCGATGCATGGCCTTGTGCGTCGATGCACATATAAGGCGTGCATCGGTGCATCAACATGATGAATCGATGCACATTCAAGGGGATGGATCGATGCACTATTAAGTGTATCGATGCATTAAGCACAAAAATGACAAAAATCTGTTTTAAACACTCAAAATGCTAAATTAATTAGCTCTAGTGGTATTGGCAACTCATATATTGAAAATTAATCATGTTCAATCAATCAAATTAATCTTTAAGCTTCATTTGAACATAAAATTATTTTTTTCTAAAAAACATAAACTTCCCCTAACTAATAGCGATGAATGCAATCAAAAATTATCATTATATGCATTTTTCATTTTATTCTTAAAAATGCTAAAATCATTTTAAGCACTAAGTGAAGATAGGTTAGTTAAACCTAATTCTCTCCTAAGTGTCCAAAATCTTTCTTTGTCTAAAGGTTTTGTAAAGATATCCGCTAATTGGTGCAAAGTATCAACAAATTCTAGAACTATATCTTCCTTAGCGACATGGTCTCTAATGAAGTGATGTCTAATTTCAATGTGCTTAGTTCTAGAGTGTTGGATGGTATTTTTAGTGAGACAAATAGCACTAGTATTGTCACACTTGATAGGAATGATACATACTTCAATTTCATAATCAAAAAGTTGTTGTTTTATCCATAAAACTTGTGCACAACAACTACTGGCTGAATGTATTCCGCTTCAGTAGTAGATAATGCAACACAATTTTGTTTCTTTGAAAACCAAGAAATCAACATATTTCTAAGGAATTGGCAAGTATCGGAGGTGCTTTTCCTATCTAATTTGCATCCTCCATAATCCGCATCAGAGAAGGCATGCAAGCTAAAGCTTGAGTCTCTAGGATACCAAAGTCCTAAACTAAGAGTGTCCTTAAGGTATCTAAAGATTCTCTTAACAGCTAGTAAATGTGATTCCTTAGGACATGATTGAAATCTAGCACATAAGCAAACACTAAACATAATGTTCGGTCTACTTGCAGTTAGATAAAGCAAAGAGCCAATCATTGACCTATATAATTTAACATCCACACATTTACCTCCTTCATCTAAGTCAAGCTTTGTTGATGAGCTCATTGGAGTGTCATGTGGTTTGCCATTTTCCAGTCCAAACTTCTTGAGCATATCTTTGAGTACTTAGCTTGATTGATGAAGATGCCATCTTTTCTTTGCTTGATTTGGAGTCCCAAGAAAAATGAGAGATCCCCCATCATGCTCATCTCAAACTCACTTTGCATTAGCTTAGAAAATTCTTGACAAAGAACATCATTAGTAGAACCAAATATTATATCATCAACATAAATTTGAACTACTAATAAATCTTTACCTTTATTCTTTAAAAACAATGTAGTGTCAACCTTCCCTTTTAAAAAACCTTTTTCAATTAAAAAATTTGACAATCTTTCATACCAAGCTCTAGGAGCTTATTTTAAACCATAAAGCGCTTTTGTCAATTTAAGAACATGATCCGAAAATTTTGAATCTTCAAAACCTGGAGGTTGTTCCACATACACTTCTTGTTTTATAAAACCATTTAAAAATGCACTTTTAACATCCATTTGATATAATTTAAATTCATGAAAACATGCAAATGCTAATAACATTCTAATTACTTCTATCCTAGCTATGGGGGCGTATGTTTCATCATAGTCTATGCCTTCTTCTTGAGTATAGCCTTGAGCAACAAGTCTAGCCTTATTTCTCACTATATTACCACTTTCATCAAGCTTATTCCTAAATACCCATCTAGTACCTATAGTAGATTTATTACTAGGCCTTTCAACTAAAGTCCATACTTTACTTCTCTCAAATTGATTTAACTCTTCTTGTATAGCCATAATCCAATGTTAATCTTTTAATGCTTCTTTAATATTCTTAGGCTCTATGCATGAGATAAATGCAACATAATTACAAATATTTCTAAGAGAAGATCGAGTTGTTACCCCTTTAGATGGATCACCTATAATCTCACCATCCTTGACATAGTTGTATTCCCTTGGGTAAGAGACTTCCCTTTTTTCAATGGTTAAATTCTCGAGAGGATAAAGAGTTTCCTCATTTTTCGTCTCTTTCTTTGATGATGGTTCTCCAACGTCATGTCTAACTTCATTTATATTTATAACACCTACATCATCATTCACACGGAAGAAGGTTATCATAGAAAACAACACGATAAGCTTTAGAATTTAAGGAATAACCCAGAAAAATTCCTTCATCACTTTTAGCATCAAATTTGCCAAGATTGTCTTTACCGTTGTTTGAAACAAAACATTTACATCCAAAAGGATGAAAATAACTAATGTTAGGCTTTTTATTTTTAAAAAGTTCATATGGAGTTTTCTTTAAAATATGCCTAATCATTACTCGATTAATAACATAACAAGCGGTATTTGTGGCTTCTGCCCAAAAATATTTTGGCAAATTGTTTTCACAAAGCATGGTTCTAGCCATTTCTTCTAAAGTTCGATTTTTCCTCTCAACAACTCCATTTTGTTGAGGGGTTCTAGGTGCTGAAAAATTATGGCTAATACCATTAGAATTACAAAACTCAGTAAATCTAAGATTTTCAAATTCAGTTCCATGATCCTAACACTAGTTATAGAGTAACCTTTTTCGTTTTAGATTATTTTTGAAAATGTGATGAAATGTTCTAATGCTTCATCTTTAGTACTTAAAAATAGAACCCAAGTATATCTAGAATAGTCATCTACCAAGACAAATGCATATTGTTTTCCACCCAAGCTAGTAGTCCTAGTTGGCCCAAAAAGATATATATGAATCAATTGTAATACTCTACTAGTTGATACATCATTAATGGATTTAAAAGAAACTCGCTTTTATTTTCCTTTAACACAAGCATCATAGATTTTATTATTATCAAATTTTAGTTTAGGCAACCCTCGAACTAAATCACCTTGAATTAGCCGTTGCAAAACACTCATACTAGCATGTCCTAGTCTCCTATGCCATAACCAACTATCATGCTCATCCTTAACAACTAGGCATAAATTAGTCATATGAATATAATCTAAATGCACCATGTAAATGTTTCCTATTCTATGACCAACAAGCATAATCTGATTATATGCAATATCAATGACTTTAAAACCATTAATATCAAATATGACATTGAATCCCTTATCACACAATTGACTAATACTCAATAGATTATGCTTTAATCCATTCACATATAAAACATTCTTAATTTGTATGGAAGAGGTATTACCTATAGTACATATACATTCAATGCTACCTTCAATGCGACCTTTTGAGTCATCACCAAAAGTCACTTCTTCTCCATTTTTGGCGTTAAGCTCTATGAACCGGCTTTTGTCTCCAGTCATGTGTCTTGAGCATCCACTATCAAGGTACCATGAGTTTGAATTTGTTTCATGTGCCTTGTAGCAATGCTCCTTTTCCTACAAACATAGATTAATTTTTGATTTTTGGTACCCAAATTCTTTTAGGTCCATATTAATTAGTTTCCAAAAGCCTAGTCCCCTTAGGTATCCATTTGTGTAGGATTTCCTTATCTTTAGTAGTAATGAGCCCTTTAAGAAATCCGTCCCCATCTCCGAAGATTTCCGTCCCCATCTCCGGCGAAATCCCTCACAACCATTCACGGTCAGAAATCCCTCACAATATTCAGAAATGGAAAATCAACCTCCGAGGGTTAGTTTTTTTAATTATTTTTATTTTGAAATGTTTGCATTATTGTAGGTTTTTCATATTGAAACTGATGATAAGTTTACTGGTCATTTCAATAATAGATTAACCATTTCACTTAGATTTCATTTCGCGTTACGATTCTGTCGTTGCGATTTTCATTTCGCGTTGCTATTCTCTCGTTCCGATTTTCAAGTTAGTATTTGTCTTTGTCTTTGTTCTGTCTTTTGGTTGAAGTAATGCAATCCATTCAAGTTTCAATTTGCAGAAGAGTCGCAACGAGATAAATGAAAATCGCAACGAGAGAATGACTGTCGCAACGAGAGAAATGAAAAGCGCAACGAGAGAATCGCAACGCTAAATGAAAATCGCAACGAGAGAATCGCAACGCGAAACCAAAATCGCATTGCGATTTTCATTTCGCGTTGCGATTCTCTCGTTGCGATTTTCATTTCGCGTTGCGATTCTCTCGTTGCGATTGTCATCTCGCGTTGCGATTCTCTCGTTGCGATTTTCATTTCAACCAAAAGACAAAACAGTGTTGCAAATTTTAGTTTCAAGAATAAACTACTACTTTTTATGTTTATTGTTTTTGGTATATCTTCACAGTGTAGTTTTTGGTATATCTAACTTGGTATGTTTATTGTTTTTGTAGAAATTTTTTTCGGCTCAATTGACCTTGAGAAATAAAGTCAGCGTGGCCACTACAATTGCAAAGAAGCTTTCACCTGCTCAAAGATAATTGTTTGAGGAAACCTGCTTCGGGCCATGGCTGAGAGTACAGCATCCGGGTGGAGATGCTAATTTGACCCATTTGTGGCTTCAGACCATGACATCAAATCTACCCGACAGTATACAACGTGGTGAGGAAGAGATATGGTTTCATTTTCCACCAGCGTATACTTGTTTTGGGCCGAAGGAGTTCTGCTTAATCACTGGTCTACGATTCGGACACGATGATGTAGGCCGGTACACTCGTCATATCGCCCGCCCATCATGGTTATCCCGGGTTTTTCCGGAAGAGTCAATGGAGAAGCCGAACCTACATGTCGACGACCTGAAGAAATTGTTTAATAAGAAAGCTGGTTTCACTCGGATGGATGACGTCGATGTTGTCCGAGTATGCCTTCTACTACTTGTGTATGCCGGCTTTTTAGGCAGAGAGGCCAGACAACCTATTCATCGGGAGCTAATAATATTGGTAGAGGACCTGAATGCATGGAATCTGTTTCCGTGGGGTTCGTATATATGGAAAGCTACCTGGACTAAGTTGTCGTCTGCCTTTGATGACCGCAAAAGTTTGCGGGGCGATGGGTCCAAATACACTTTGTCAGGCTTTGTTTGGGCCTTTAAGGTAAGAATTTCTATATAATGTTTCTAAAATTATAATTAATTATTTAACAATTACTAATTTTGTTATTATATTGTTTGTAGATTTGGATATTCGAGGCTTTCCCCAGCATGCGTACATATGCAATAAAAACGTCAAATGATATTCCCAGGGCTATTTCCTGGAAGAGGAAAACTCTGTTGGATTGGGAAGACTTAATACCATATGCCACAATAAATAATGTAAGTTAACACAAATACTTTCATATAATATATAAAAGTTATTAATAGTAGACGTTTAACTTTGTTTGAGTTTTTATATTTTAGGAGGCTAACATTCCATTACAAAGACTGACACCCACGGAGGAAGAGCTTGCCACTGATTGGTGGCAAGCTAGTCAGAATTTTTTTGATGGCACGGATGATGAGCAGCATCCACTTCCTCCAATTCGAGAGCCATCACCTCACCTAGAGCCATCACCCGATCGACCCGACTATACACCTCTAGAACGAGAGCCATCACCTATCCCGTCACATCATCGAGCCTCTTCTCCACCATCACCTCATGATAGGCGACCGGCAAAGATGCCACGACTCCTATCTCCCTGTTCTCCACCTCCACCTCAACGGGATGAGTCAAGGGAGTTACGTGATGAGGTCAATGCCTTGCGTGAGGAGATCGGTACTCTACGCGATAACGATGGTGCATGGCGTGTGGAGGTGTCAACTTTACGTGGTGAGGTTGCCGCTCTACGTGAGATGATAGTATCGTTGCAGAATGAGGTTCATACTCTACGCAACGAGGTAAGTTTAAGATTTTCCATATTTAACTTAATGATAAATTTACTCGTAATTTCACTTAGATTAGCCATTTCACTTAGATTGCTTAGTAAATTTATTCGGTTGCTGCCAATTCTGCTAAACTGTGTATTCTTTAACACTGTGAAATAGTATTTGTCTTTGTTTTGTCTTTTGGTTGAAAGTAAATTTGTTCGGTTGCTGCCAATTCTGCTAAACTGTGTATTCTTTAACACTGTGAAATAGTATTTGTCTTTGTTTTGTCTTTTGGTTGAAAGTAAATTTGTTCGGTTGCTGCCAATTCTGCTAAACTGTGTATTCTTTAACACTGTGAAATAGTATTTGTCTTTGTTTTGTCTTTTGGTTGAAAGTAAATTTGTTCGGTTGCTGCCAATTCTGCTAAACTGTGTATTCTTTAACACTGTGAAATAGTATTTGTCTTTGTTTTGTCTTTTGGTTGAAAGTAAATTTGTTCGGTTGCTGCCAATTCTGCTAAACTGTGTATTCTTTAACACTGTGAAATAGTATTTGTCTTTGTTTTGTCTTTTGGTTGAAAGTAAATTTGTTCGGTTGCTGCCAATTCTGCTAAACTGTGTATTCTATAACACTGTGAAATAGTATTTGTCTTTGTTTTGTCTTTTGGTTGAAAGTAAATTTGTTCGGTTGCTGCCAATTCTGCTAAACTGTGTATTCTTTAACATTGTGAAATAGTATTTGTCTTTGTTTTGTCTTTTGGTTGAAAGTAAATTTATCCATTCAAGTTTCAATTTGCAGAAGAAGAAATAGTTTACTTTCGCAACACGAAACTTAAAATCGCAACGCGAAACCAAAATCGCAACGCGAAATGAAAATCGCAACGACAGAATCGCAACGCGAAACCAAAATCGCAACGACAAGATCGCAACGCAAAACCAAAATCGCATTGCGATTTTCATTTCGCGTTGCGATTCTTTCGTTGCGATTTTCATTTCGCATTGCGATTCTGTCGTTGCGATTTTCATTTCGCGTTGCGATTTTGGTTTCGCGTTGCGATTTTAAGTTTCGTGTTGCGAAAGTAAACTATTTCTTCTTCTGCAAATTGAAACTTGAATGGATAAATTTACTTTCAACCAAAAGACAAAACAAAGACAAATACTAACTTCAGGGTATTAGTTTGAAACATATTTTTCTTTGTTATCTGATGCATTTTGTGAACTATGATAGAATAATGACTTGGGTGAATACAATGCAAGTTTGAAACATATTTGTCTTTGTTTTCACTGTTTAAATATCATGTCTGTTTATTTACTGATTTTTGTATTTAATTATTTAGCGGCCCGATAGAGTGGATGCTTTACGTCGGGTTATGCTTGCACGACGGAGTTCACGCATCAGACAGCGTGCACGTGCTATTAAGTCTCCGTACACCCCAATAGTGCGAAGACACCGCAAGAAGAAGCCCGACTCGCCTGTCATCCCTCAAGAGTCCACTCCTATCGTTGAAGAGGCCCCCCCTATCATTCCTCGAGAGTCCCCTCCCACCGTTCAAGAGGCCACTGTCATCATTGAAGAGGTCCCTCCCACCATTCAAGAGCCCGATTCACATGGCGTCATATGTAGGCTTCTTGAGAAACCCTCTGACGTGCCGGACATGATGGATTCAAGTTGGCTCTCGTATGAGTTACCGGCCAGTACCATACCGGTATCTGAAGAGGAGAGGGAACAACTACCGGACACAATTTTGGATAACACCCTTTGGGCTAAGACCGCAGTTGATTTTTATCTACATGAGCGGAGCAAGGGGTGTTTCACTGACATATGCAAGCTCACCGATGATATCTATTTGTTGCTTGAACGGCCTTGGTGGGGCGTATTATTAGGGGTCGAAGACAATGGCTATTTCGATGGGGGTAAGTCTTATATTTTTCTTATATTTCAATTTGATTAATTTTTTTTTAAATTTATGTAAGTCACTAATATATGTCTTTTTTTGTAAAACAGCATATCGATGCGTGGGTGACACGTCTTCTAATAATAAGAAAACTTAAGAAAAATAAAAATATACGATATACAATTATGCCGACGTCTTTTCACGCCGTTCACTTGAAGAATGCACGAGATGAATCATTTGATTTGGGCAATGGACAAGCTAAACTTTATCCTGCATGGTGGGAGGTCGATAAGGTTAGTATTTATTTTAGATTGAGTTTAAAGGTTTTATGAAATAAGTGCGCAAATGAATGAATTATTACTTATGATTGCAGGTGTTTATCCCTGTTTTGGAACGTAAACATTGGATTCTCGTCGAGCTTCAGCTCCCATCCCTTAAGACAATAGTGTATGACAGCATGATAAATTACATATCATTGGCTGATTTAAGAGATGTTATTAAGGGATGGAGCTCTCATTTGGCTAAATTCTTGGATGCGATCAATTATTGGACTCGTTCTGGAAACAAGAAGCCAAAGAAGCTCAATATTACAGTTATTAGAGACGAGACCGCGCCACAACAAACGAGCGGAGCCAGAGGAGATTGTGGTCCTTTCGTATGCTTGGCGTTGGAGCGTTTGACGACGGGAAGCATCAAGTATCTACCTCCCACCGATAGAGATAAAGCTGCAGTAGGCTTGTGGTTTCGGCATTATATGGCTAAATCGATATATACGAGACGCTGCCTACCTGCATCCGCGTTATAAAAATGTCCATAAACAATTGGTAAGTTTATATACTTTTGGTTTGAAAATGTTTGGTTAAGTACCTAGAATTCAATAATTTGCTGTTTGTAGGTTTTAGATGTGTAGAAAGTGTTGTTTGAACAAATGTTTGGTTTCTGCATGTTAATCTCAGAAGTGAACTGCGTGAAAATGATGTCGAGCTGCAAAAGTTGATTCAATAGTTTAATTGATTGTTTTTTGATTGTTTAATTGATTTGTAAAAGTTGATTCAATAGTAGATGATCGGAAATAAGAATTATTGCTTATTTTTTGATTGTTTAATTGATTTGTAAAAGATGATTTGTAAAAGTTGATTTGTGTAATTGATGCGAATATAATTCTTATTTGTGCTTGTTTAATTGATTGAAATGTAATGGTTGATTTTGTTGATTTCAATCTGCATTATGTTGAAGGCAAAATTGACTATCGCAATGCGAAATGAAAATCGCAATGCGAAATGAAAATCGCAACGAGAGAATCGCAATGCGAAATGAAAATCGCAATGCGGAAATGAAAATCGCAACGAGAGAATCGCAATGCGATTTTCATTTCGCATTGCGATTCTCTCGTTGCGATTGTAATTTCCGTGTTGCGATAGTCAAATTCATGCCTAATAGTGATAACAACTGAATAACAAGAGTTGGTTAAGTCAAAATGGTTGGCCTGAGTCATTAATTCAACTGAAAATGTTAAAAGTTCACACATAAAATCCACATAATACAACGTTTGCATTTAAAAATCACCTAAGTTAACAGTCCCAAAAGGTGAAGCCAATTGTGATTGGGATTTTAAAGATGGTTGCCTTTTGCTTGACACCATATGAGCTTTGGATTTTGATGAGGATCCATATTTTGGTAGAGGAAAAGATGATTTTGATGGCACTGGTGATCCACATGTCAACCTTGTATGACCACTTTCCTTGCACCGACTACATGTCGATCTCTTCTTCTCTTCACCCTTAGACGGTATACGATCATGACTTTTTGGTCGGCCAGGTAGCCTTCTGTCCATGGCTGGTGGCAAAACTGTTTGTAAGTCATCTGGTATGTCCCACTCAGAAGGATGTGGAATAGGGTAGACAATCTCGGCATAAGTCTGTCGATAAACTTCTGTAGTGTAGCAATCCATAGCGTATGCGCTTGAATCATCTTGGTTTAAATGAAGAGCAACTTTTATAACATGGCCACACGGATAACCAGATGTTTGCCATTTCATACAACTACACGTCTTTGCATTTAGATCGACTAGCCCATTTAAGTTATTATCCAGTACTTGAAACAAAGTGTTTGAACATGGTTCAACTCTCCATGACGTTGACTTCACAACACGTTTCGTTATCTTTTTTTCAGTCCATGGAGTAACACGATGTTCCAATGTTCCTGTAAATTTAAATAAACAATACTTAGTAAAATATATAAATATGATAAGTTACGAATTCAAAGAAATAATACCTGCATGGTTTCTTTTCTTGTAGTACCACTGTTGAATAGAGGCTCGAAAAAACTCCATTAACATAGTAATGGGTAATTTCCGGGAATGACGACTTAGAGCGTTGATTGATTCTGCACTATTAGACGTCATGAAACCATATCTTGCTCCAAGTTGATGTACTCTTGACCATCTTTCAAACCCGACATCTTCTAGTGTTTGAGCACACTGAGGCAAAACACGTCTTAAACAATTTATATGCTTATTGAAATCCACTTCCCGATAAGCTTTTACAGCCTTCCAGTATGTCCATTTGTGCTTTTTTATACCAGCAGACCTTGATTTTAGATTTCTATACAAATGAACACCACAAAGTCCATGAAAGGCATCTGGGAAACACCTTCTAACAGCGTTGTCAATTGAGTTTGCCCTATCGGATATGATTGTCAGATTGCTAATAGGACCTATGCAATCCCTAAGATGCCCCATAAACCATGTCCATGAATCAGAGGTTTCAGATTTGCCAACCCCGTAAGCTATTGGCAATATCCCATTGTTAGCATCCATGGCTACTGCTAATAAGTTTACTCCAAGGTATCGACCTTTCAAATGTGCTCCGTCAACTATAATAACTGGGCGCATGCAAGTAATAAACGAACGAATCTACAAAATAATATACACAAGAAATATAATCATTTAAATGTGAAATGCATGTAACTAACAAAAATGAGTCAACAAAATTATATTGATTTACTAACCGTAGCACCAATGGCGATAAACAGCAACTCAAAGCGTCCATCTCTATCTGTTTTGATATGAGTTACCGACCCAGGATTTTTCAGCTTTAAATTGTGACAATAAGCCGGCAGTTGGGCAAACGATGCTTCTGGCGACCCCCTCAACAATTCCAAGGCATAACATTTGGCTCTCCAAGCTTGAGAATATGATATACTAATCTTGAACCGAGCATTCATGTCAGTCATAATTTCATGTCCCCGATATACCCTGCCATTCAAAAACATTAACTCAGCCAGAAAACCACCCAACACCTTTTTGTTTGCCTGTCTATGGTGAGGAAAAACTTGGGTTCTTGAACATGTATGTTTATCAATAAAAGTCCTAACTTGAAACATTTTGCAATCTTTTATTCTCTTTGCAATCATACGCCACGTACAGTTTTTGTCAATCATACACCTTGTTTCGAAACGATCTTTGCTTGATTTGTTAACTTTTAGTTGATAGCCATCTTCCACACATTTCGTATACAAAGCTATCTTCAAGTCTTCCTTTGTATCAAAACAATCATCTTTCTTGACACGAATAACTTTTGTGTAACAATCAACTGCTTTCTTTGCCAACTCTTCTTCCGGTAACTGAAGTAATTCTGGCATATTCCAGTTATACTCCCGTGGCATTTTCTTTTCTTCGGGGACTTTTTCTTCTTCTTTTTCTTCTTCAGGATTATATGAATTACAGAATGGATGTTCAACATGTTCATTCACAGTCGTAACTTCCTCCTCATTATCATCAACAACATCTTCCTCGGCAACGGGTGTTTCATCATCAAAATTCGGGTATTGACCAATATGAAAATCATTACACACATGGTCTGTTTCTTCTTCTGAAACATCATCAAAATCCGTGTATTGACCAATATCAAAGTCCGGATATTGACCAAGACCAAATTTCGAATACTGACTAGTACTCACAATTTTTTCTGTTGGCTCATCATCGTCTAACTGGTCAATACGAAAACCGGAATTTGGTGCTGAAAGTTGATTGGGATTTGGATTAGAGAAAGGTTGTGGGTTTTGAGAAAAACTTAGTTGATTACTACCCGCTACTGACCCAACAATACTACTTCTAGGTTCAACAACATACAATGTAACATCATCTTGTGAAACACTAATGTAAGCAATGAATCGTTCAACATCTTCATTGTCGGTTAACAAATAAACTTTACCATTTCTCTGATAAGATAGCCTAAATCCACTTAGGGGCTCTAAATTCAATTTATTTGAAACACGTAGCATTAGAGTTTCATAAGTTAACTTTTGTAAAGACAATTTTAGTTGAAGATTCATGGGTAAAGGCATATATTGTAAAACACCATGAACATTATCCCATGACCCTCCAAAACACAAATCTATCCAAACATGATCAACATTAGATGATTTCATGGTTGTAAATTAATTTACTAAACAGACGAGCTGCGAAACTAAAACCTGTTGCCGGATTGGGAAGGATGTCGTTGGATATAGGAACGGATGTCGCCGGAGAGAGTGATAGATGGAGATGGAATGAGTTGCGATTTAGGGATTTAGTTTATGATTTCAGTGTTATATACCCAAAATTTCAGTGTTGTGATTTACAGATTCTCGTTGCGATTTACGGATTATCGTTGCGATTTACAGATTCTCGTTGCGATTTACGGATTATCGTTGCGATTTACAGATTCTCGTTGCGATTTACGGATACGCGTTGCGATATACGGATACGCATTGCGATTTACCCATACGCGTTGCGATTTACGGATACGCGTTGCGATTTACGGATACGCGTTGCGATTTATGTGTTCGCGTTGCGATTTTCATATTCGCGTTGCGATTTTGGAAAATCGCAATGCGAATTTGTACTATCGCATTGCGATTTTCAAGAATCGCGTTGCGATTTTGGAAACTGATTTGCGATTCTGGGGATCGCGTTGCGATTTTTATTTCGCGTTGCGATTTTGTTGGTCATTTTGGCAAATCCAAAAAAAGTTGGTTAAAATCGTATATTATAACTTTTTTTTGGTCACTGAGGCGATTTTCTCTTTTTTAATTTATTATTTCTTTTTACAATTAGCTCTGTTTTAGCGGGAAATATGCTGAACCCAATTTGATAGTTGTTTTGAAGTCCGAGACATTAACGCGCCGTCACGACGGCACTTGAACCTTTCTGAAACTATTTTATGTGATGTTGGCGGTAAACGTCGGTGACGGTGAAAAAAAAACAGCCGTTAAAATAGGCAGGGGATAGGGGTAAGGATACGATGACAGTTAGGCTGCCGAATCTTCACTGGTACCACGTCATCCTAGATTCAGATCCCATTGTTTATCCACGGTAGCGATTTTGATTCTCTCACCTGTAAGTTCAAGTGGATTTCGTGTACATAGATTAGGACTGACATTTGAAATGAATTTGAGGAAAACGCGACAGTTTTAATATATAGTTAAGAAAAAATGTGTTTGGTTTTATTATTATTTTTTTTAATAAAATTAGTAAAAATTATCGAAAATATTATTATTTTTATCGATTTTTGTTATTATTGGATATTTTACTAAAAATGTTAAAAAATATTAATGTTTTAGGTAGAAATAATAATGTTTAGGTAATTCTAGAAATAATAATGTTTAGGTAATTCTTTATCGATTTTATTAAAAAAATAATGACAAAACCGATAACGCATTTACTTTGATGTATATTAAGGGTGTCGCATGAAAGAATTTATTTTTTAAAATTCGAGTTTAGTTTAAATCAATTTTTTTTAAAGATGAGATTGTATGTTTTTAAATTTGAATTTAAAATGAAAAACATTTGATTTAATTTGACTTGAATAATAAAATATTTATTCTTTAAATATTTAGGGATAATTGTAATAATATCTCAATATTTTTATTTTTCAATATGTCAATGTTTTATCTAATAGAAATAGTATATATATTTGTGTGATGAAACATGTCGGTTGTGAGTTTTATCTTAAAAATAAAATCAAATTTTAAGTCAGATTATGAGTGAAGGAGTATAATATTCCAATCAAATTTAGATAAATCAAAACTCGACTCAACCTAAATTGTCATAAACATAATAAAATTCATTATAATTTTGATGTTTATCTCTTAAGCAAATAAGTCCCAACTCAAACATGACAAAATGATCTAAACCAAAATTGGACTCACTTGCAGGGACAGAGCCAGAACTAGATCTCAACATAGGCCAAATCTTTTTAACAACTTTAAGTTATATATATAATTTTACCTTTATTATTTGTTTATTTTAAAAACTATAAATGATAGCTCAAATATGCATAGTTCTATGTTTATATGAAATAAAAATTAAAAATTAAAAAGTAAAAAGTAAAGTAAATAATAAAAAATACGATTTTAAAAAGTGCAAAAGGCACAACTATCACATAATCACAATAAAACGCGTCGTTCCTTCAAATCTCGAAATACATGCAAGAGTGATGTTGTACTAAAGCTCCTTGCAATATCTATTTCAATGTTGATAAACATGCAACTCTAAAAAAATTCATCATCCATTTTGTTGTGCATTGTTTTCTTGATGATATTCATTGTAAAAAGAACACTTTCAACACTCGTTGTAGAAACTGAGAGAGTCAATAGAAGTTTTATCATTCAGAATATATATGGATAAGTGTTCACTTTCCTAGTATCCACCAACCACTGACTTATGTAAGAGATTGTCAACAATTTTCTTAGACCTGAATTCCAAGATAACTCCACCTCATAATGACACAATTATGTTTGTAAATCAATCTTTTCAACTTCTGTGAAATCCTTCGGATAAAATTTATTCACAAGATTGCAAACATCTTCAACCTTGAAAATTTTGTGACCATCTCTTGGCTCCAAAGCACAACCAAGAGTTAACAACTCTATCGACTTCTCATTAAATCTATTGTTTAACTCTTGTAGTTGAACATCAACTGCAGCATAAAAAAATTCTACTCTATATTGATGTTCAACTGTAAAATGATCTTGTTGGCGACAAGTGGGGCTTCTTTTTTCTCTATAAATAGAACTCATATATGAGATATCTATGTTTCGATTTTCACAAAATGAGGTAGACTACATAAAAAGATTATTCCTTCCATCATCTCTAAATTTATGCAAAAGTATCTTTGAACTCTTAACAAGATGTAGTGAATTCAAAATATCTTGAGATTTTCGTTGTAATGATTGAGAAAGTCAATCAATGATTTTTAATATTTTCTTCATAAGATGTAAAACGAAGACAAAATCAAATGAAGTTAAAGTCTCTAAAACTGTCACCGCTTCTCCACATTTAGAAGGTGTACTTCCTTCATCAATGAGTTTATATAGAACAACGCAAGTGGCACTATACATTTTTATCAAGCTTGAAATTGATCTCAAGTAAGAACCCCATCGAGTATCACATTCCCTCTGCAAATTACTTGTTTGATTCAAACCAGTTCTAGTTTCAAGTTGTTCTTCTTCAATCAAATGGTTTATCTCATCAGAATAAGCATTTTTTAGTTCATCGATGCACTTATATGAGGTAAGAACAACATTGATAATAAATGATAACTTGGAAAAATTGATAAACATGTATGACCTCTTTCGCTGCTGCTACTAGTGTCAACTGTAAATGATGGGCAAAACAATGTACATAGTAAGAAAAAGGACACTCATTGCTAACAAATGATTGTAACACATTCCACTTTCCTTGCATGTTACTTGCACCGTCATAACCTTGACCTCAAATATTCTTTATTTCAAAGCAATAACTAAAAAGAACGGAAAATATATAATCTTTTAAAGTCATTGCTGAAGTATTAGGAACATGAATAATGCTAAAAAAATGTTCATTTACTAGGTTGAAATTATCAACATACCTTAAAATAATAGCCATTTGTTATTTTCTTGATACATTCTCTGCTTCATCAATAATAACATAAAATTTTTCTTCATCAATTTCTTCACGAATTGCTTTCTTAATTTTCTTTTCCAGAATATGTAAAATCTCCTTTTGTATCTCAGGCGAAGTGTAAGAAGCATTTTTTGGAGCATTTTCTAATACAACTTTTTCAACATCTTTATCATAAGAGGCTAATTGTTTCACGAGTTCAAGAAAATTTTCTCGGTTAGATAAAGATTCACTCTAGTCACGATCTCTCATTGGTAGCCCTTGTAAAGCTAGCCAACGCAATGCATCTATAGAGGTTTCAAGTCTAAGCCTATTATTAGAAATTTGTAATGACGTTTGCTTATGCAATACTTTTGGCAGGTGTCTAGACTGGTTAAGAAAATCCTCCAATTCTTGCTCAACACTTTTATGAGGTGAATTAGGATCTGAACCTACATGCATCTTAAAATAACAACTTTTTCATTTATTTTATTCCAATTTCGAAACCCATTCATAGTGAAAGTCTTGTGTGATGGATGACTATCTAGTTTGTTAAAAAGAAAGCAAATAAAATAGAAGGTAACATGTAACATCCTCAATACCGGGTTAGTGACCAAATTGTAAAGTTTCAGAATTTGGTGACTAAAGTATAAGAATAAAATAGTTCAATGATTATTGGATATATATATGATGAAGGTTATTTAGTAATTATTAAAGGAAATTAAGGGTTAAATGGTCATTTGACCAGAAAGATTTTTATATTCCTTTTAAAGGTAATATAAACGTGGGAAATGTGAGAAACATCCAGAGTTCTTTTTTCCTTTCTTCTTCTTCATACATGGGAGAGCAAGGCAAAGGTAAGTTTAATTTCAGTTGGTTAATTCTTGAGTTTTAAGCTTAGTTTTGATTCTTTGGGTATTAAATAAGCTTAAGGAAAGCTTATATGGGATTTAAACAATAAGATAAAGGAATTATGAAGGAATTTGCAATATGAGTTTTAAGATGAAATTTTGATATGGTATGGTTGTTGAAGTTTTATGGATGAATTTGACTTGTCATCAATCTAATTAAGAAGTATGAAGTGTTAGAATTGGAATTAGAACACATTGAAAATTTGGTATGATTCTTGAATCTCATATGGAAGATAGGATTTTGAGGTTTAAGATGAAATAAATGAATATAGATTGGTTTAAATATGTGTACTAGAATTAAGAATGAAAAGGGGATGATATATGAAGTGTTTGAGAGGAAATGAAGTAATTTTCGGGTTGAAAATATGATTTCTGGGCAAGGGGAATCGGTACCCATTCAAGGGGAACCGATACCCCTTCAAACGAACAAAATTTCCAGAATGTCATGAGGGAATCGATACCCCCTTAGTAGGGAACCGATTCCCCCTAAAGGAAATTGTGAATATGGGTTTAATAAGTTCGTTTAAGTTGCTAGTATCTAACTACAAGGTGTATGTATCTAATGATTGCCTCAAAATGTACATTTATGTAGATTCTGCGCGTAAAGCAATTCCGGAACATTTGGCAAGTAAGATCGATCAAGGGAAAGATAAGAGATTGAAATTGACTAATGAGGCCAGGTGAGTGCATACTAGTGATATGTAGTGTTTAATGGAAATAAGACTTGCGATGAGTCTATTTCCTAGAGTAATATGCATGAAGTCATGGGCATGATTATGTGTGGTTATAATTATATGTGATTATCTGTATTACATTGATTGTATGTATGCATGACTAAAGATAATGATATGCTTTGTATATGCTATATGATGTATGTAAGACTTTAATATGTAATAATGGAAGAACATGAGATAAGTTATATGATAGAGTCATAAGAAATGAAATGAACATGAGAGAATAAGATAATCAAGTATAAGTTATATGATATGGTATAAGTGATTATACGAGAAATGTTAGGAGACTCTAAGAGAATAGTATGAATTCGAAGGCATAAATAAAGATACATAAGTAATATAGGGAAGATTGATAAATTAAAGGAAACTATGGTTTATGTATTATAGTGAAGAGCTACAAAGTTTTATTAAAGAGTATTGTGGAAGTCATGAGAAATTGAACTACATAAATAGATTGTTTATGTGAATAAAAAGGGAAAATGATATAAAATAAGTTATGAAATTATAGGAATATAGAAGATAAGTCGAGAGATTGTTGAAAACATTTTGATATTTCGATATAACAAATTAAGTTAAATGAATTTTAAGATTTTCCAAAATGATTTTCTAAGTATATTCGATATAATTATTCGAATATCAAAACATTACTCAATATATTTCAAAAATCATTTGTAATCCTTACTTAAGTGTAAAATTAAGTTTTAATCTTAAAACAATTTCAAAATAATCTTTCAAAGTATTTCGAACCATTTCAAAGCCAAAAATTCCAGATTGCTCAGAGGGAACCGATTCCCCCCCAAGGGGGTACCGATTCCCCCCTGAATGGTTTGGCTCCGAGATTTCCAGAATGCTCGGAGGGAACCGATTCCCCCATAGGGGGTACCGATTCCCCCTGTTCAACGGTCGAAATATTTGAATTTTACACTTAGGGAACCGATTCCCTATGAGGAGGAACCGATTCCCCCCACGCTCCAAGCATTTTTATTAAATGTTTTCACACTTAAACGTCTATATTATCTTCATTAATTATCCCCAACGTTCAGAAGAGATTCAAGGTGTATTTAAACAAGTTTTGAAGCCCTTGATCAATAAGAAATCATAGAGAAACAAGAGAGAAAGCATCAAACACCAAGTTTGTGCAAATCAAGCCAATTTTCCTTTCAATATTCATTTTGCTTTCAAGAACACCATTTGTGCTCATTTGTAATTATCTTTGAGTGTTCTTTTCTTGTTCTAGAATTGTGCAAACATCTTACCTTGTGAGGTTTTCTTGTAAGTTTGCAAATTTGTAATCTTCTCTTTGGGAAAAAGAGTGTTCTCAAGAGTTGGGGTATACTCTTGAGGGATTTTGTAAGGTTATCTCTTTGGCCTCAAAAGAAAGAACAAATTAGTGAATTTGTTGGAAAATCCTTAGTGTGGATAGCTAAGGTAGTGGACGTAGACTTTGTTTGAGAAAGTCGAACCACTATAAATCGCTGTGTAATTACTTTCAATTTTTCTGCAAAAGCTTCCATGAAATTTTTAATTGCCAATTCACCCCCTCTTGGCCGATTCCATCGATCGATTAACTCAACAATTAGTATCAGAGCCTAACTCATTTGAAGGTTTAATAACCTCTTGAGTCGATTCGGGAAGAGTTATATCGATTATTAAAGTCATCAATGGCCTCCGCTTCAAACTTCGACTCCGGTCTCGATTCGATGCCCGTCAACAAGCCTCCTTTCTTCAATGGAGCTAACTATGCCTATTGGAAGAATAGAATGATGTACTTCATTCAAGAAAGTGACATGGGAGCATGGAATGCTGTAGAAGAAGGATACATCAAACCTCTCACTCATCCAAGGTTGTGGAGTGAAGGAGAGACAAGAATGTTCCAGCTCAACTCCAAAGCCATCCATATTATTTTTTATGCTCTTGGACCAGATGAATACGGAAGAGTTTCATCGTGTACAACCGCCAAAGAAATATGGGACAAGCTTCAAGTCACACATGAAGGTACAGATGAGGTAAAGAAATAAAAAATTAGTATTCTAACGCATAGCTATGAAAATTTCAGGATGAAACCAAATGAAGACATCAAAGCTATGACGGATATATTTTCAACGATTGTCAATGGTCTCAAATCATATGGAGAGATCATCTCAAATGAAAAGCTTGTGAGGAAGTTAGTCTACTCCCTCCCAAAATCATGGCAATCAAAGAAGACAGCAATCATTGAGTCTAAGGACCTATCGTCCTTAACTCTTGAAGAACTTATCGGTTCACTCCTCACTCATGAGATGATGCTTGAAGATGAGGTGGACATTGATAAAGTTGAAGAGACACCAAAGGAAAAGGAGAAGAAGAAAAATATTGGAGTTGCTCTCAAATCCACAAAAGATGAGAGTGATTCTAATAATGATGATGATGACGAGGAAATGGCATTGTTTGCCAAACGGTTCAGAAAAATGATGAGACCTTACCAAGGAAGAAAATTCAAACGAAACGAAGGTCTCAAAAATGAACCAAAAGAGAAGAACCCAATCATTTGCTATGAATGCAAAAAGCCGGGGCATGTCAAATATGATTGCCCATAATTGAAGAAAAAGGGTCAATCAAAGAATAAGCACAAGGCTCATGTGGCTACATGGAGCGATGAAGAAAGTTCCGATGAAGAGGAACAAGAAGTAGCAAACTTGTGCTTGATGGCATTCGAGGAAGATTCTAAGGTAACCTCTAACTCATCCGATTTTGATGATTTATCTTATGATGAGTTATTTGAGGAGTACAATGGGTTGGCTTCGGATTATGAGAAATTGTTTTTAAAATATAAAAATGATGTTTCAAAATTGAAAATTGAAAACAAACTCATTACCAAAACCAACAAAGATCATGAAAGTAAAATCAAAGATTTGCAAATCAAAACTAGAAGAGTTTGAAAAGAAAAATTTAGATTTGCAAAATTTACTTTCAAAGATCAATGATGATCATCAAAAGAAAATTGATGATCTTAAAACTTCTTTTGATAAAGTTGGAACAAAACATTTTGAAAAAGGTGGAAATTCAAAATCCAACTTTGTTAGAAAAAGTTTTAGAAACTACAATCATAGAGGTCCCCAAAGAACCTCTAATGGAAAAATCATTAGAAGTATGTGGGTTCCTAAAGAACTCATTACTACTAAAGATAAAAATATATCCTACACAAATGGATACCTAAGGGGACTAGGATTTTGGAAACTAATGAATATGGACCCAAAAGAATTTGGGTACCAAAAATCAAAAATTAATCTATGTTTGTAGGGAAAGGAGCATTGCTACAAGGCACGGAAAACAAATTCAAATTCATGGTACCTTGATAGTGGATGCTCAAGACATATGACCAGAGACAAAAGCCGGTTCATTGAGCTTAAAGCCGAAAATGGAGGAGAAGTGACTTTTGGAGACAATTCAAAAGGTCACATTGAAGGTATTGGTACAATAGGTAATACCTCTTCCATACAAATTAAGAATGTTTTATATGTGAATGGATTAAAGCATAATCTATTGAGTATTAGTCAATTATGCGATAAAGGATTCAATGTCTTATTTGAAATTAATGGTTGTAAAGTCATTGACATTGCATCTAATCGGATTATGCTTGTTGGTCATAGAATAGGAAACATTTACATGGTGCATTTAGATTCTATTGATATGACTAATTTATGCCTAGTTGCTAAGGATGAGCATGATAGTTGGTTATGACATATGAGACTAGGTCATGCTAGTATGAGTGTTTTGCAACGGTTAATTCAAGGAGACTTAGTAAGAGGGTTGCCTAAGCTTAAATTTGATAATGATAAAATCTGTGATGCTTGTGCTAAAGGAAAACAAAAACGAGTTTCTTTTAAATCTATTAATGATGTATCAACTAGTAGAGTATTACAATTGATCCATTTAGATCTTTTGGGCCAACTAGAACTACTAGCTTGGGAGGAAAACAATATGCATTTGTCTTGGTAGATGACTATTCTAGATACACTTGGGTTCTATTCTTAAGTACTAAAGATGAAGCATTAGAAAATTTCATCATATTTTCGAAAATAATCCAAAATGAAAAAGGTTACTCTATCACTAGTGTTAGAAGTGATCATGGAACTGAATTTGAAAATCTTGGATTTATTGAGTTTTGTAATTCTAATGGTATTAGCCATAATTTTTCAGCACCTAGAACCCCTCAACAAAATGGAGTTGTTGAGAGGAAAAATTGAACTTTAGAAGAAATGGCTAGAACCATGCTTTGTGAAAATAATTTGCCAAAATATTTTTGGGCGGAAGCCACAAATACCGCTTGTTATATTGTAAATCGAGTAATGATTAGGCCAATTTTAAAGAAAACACCATATGAAATTCTCAAAAATAAAAAGCCTAACATTAGCTATTTTCATCCTTTTGGATGTAAATGTTTTGTTTTAAACAACGGTAAAGAAAACCTTGGCAAATTTGATGCTAAAAGTGATGAAGGAATTTTTCTGGGTTATTCCTTAAATTCTAAAGCTTATCGTGTATTTAATAGAAGAACTTTAGTTGTAGAAGAGTCTATACATGTTGTTTTCGATGATAATCGCCTTCCGAGGAAGGATTCTTCTGTTAATGATGATGTAGGTATTGTACAAGCAAATGACGTTAGACATGACGTTGGAGAATCATCATCAAAGGAAGAAACAAAAGATGAGGAAACTCATGATCCCCTCGAGAATCCAACCAGTGAAGAAAGGGAAGTATCCTTTCCAAGAGAGTACAACTATGTCAAGGATGGTGAAATTATAGGTGATCCATCAAAAGGGGTAACTACTCGATCTTCTCTTAGAAATATCTGTAATTATGTTGCATTTATTTCATGCATAGAGCCTAAGAACATCAAAGAAGCATTAAAAGATGAACATTGGATTATGGCTATGCAAGAAGAATTAAATCAATTTGAGAGAAGTAAAGTATGGACATTAGTTGAAAGGCCTAGTAATAAATCTACTGTAGGTACTAGATGGGTTTTTAGAAATAAACTTGATGAAAGTGGTAATATAGTGAGGAACAAGGCTAGACTTGTTGCTCAAGGCTATACTCAAGAAGAGGGAATAGACTATGATGAAACATACGCTCCCGTAGCTAGGATGGAAGCAATTAGAATGTTATTAGCATTTTCATGTTTCAATGAATTTAAATTATATCAAATGGATGTTAAAAGTGCATTTTTAAATGGTTTTATAAAAGAAGAAGTGTACGTGGAACAACCTCTAGGTTTTGAAGATTCAAATTTTCCGGATCATGTTTTAAAATTGACAAAAGCTCTTTATGGTTTAAAACAAGCTCCTAGAGCTTGGTATGAAAGATTGTCAAATTTCTTAATTGAAAAAGGTTTTTTAAAAGGAAAGGTTGACACTACATTGTTTTTAAAGAGAAAAGGTAAAGATTTATTAATAGTTCAAATTTACGTTGATGATATAATATTTGGTTCTACTAATGATGTTCTTTGCCAAGAATTTTCTAAGCTAATGCAAAGTGAGTTTGAGATGAGCATGATGGGGGAGCTCTCATTTTTCTTGGGACTCCAAATCAAGCAAAGAAAAGATGGCATCTTCATTAATCAAGCTAAGTACGTCAAAGATATGCTCAAGAAGTTTGGACTGGAAAATGGGAAACCTCATAACACTCCAATGAGCTCTTCAACAAAGCTTGACTTAGATGAAGGAGGTAAATGTGTAGATGTTAAGTTATATAGGTCAATGATTGGCTCTTTGCTTTATCTAACCGCAAGTAGACCGGATATTATGTTTAGTGTTTGCTTGTGTGCTAGGTTTCAATCATGTCCTAAAGAATCACATTTACTAGCTGTTAAGAGAATCTTTAGATACCTTAAGGACACTCCTAGTTTAGGACTTTGGTATCCTAGAGACTCTAGCTTTAGCTTGCATGCCTTTTCTGATGCGGATTATGGAGGATGCAAATTAGATAGGAAAAGCACCTCTGGTACTTGCCAATTCCTAGGAAATATGCTGATTTCTTGGTTTTCAAAGAAACAAAATTGTGTGGCATTATCTACCACTGAAGCAGAATACATTTCAGCCAGTAGTTGTTGTGCACAAGTTTTATGGATGAAACAACAACTTTTTTATTATGGAATTGAAGTAGGTACCATTCCTATCAAGTGTGACAATACTAGTGCTATTTGTCTCACTGAAAATCCCATCCAACACTCTAGAACTAAGCACATTGAAATAAGACATCACTTCATTAGAGACCATGTCACTAAGGAAGATGTAGTTCTAGAATATGTTGATACTTTGCATCAATTAGCGGATATCTTTACAAAACCCTTAGACAAGGAAAGGTTTTGGACACTTAGAAGAGAATTAGGTTTAACTAACCTATCTTCACTTAGTGTTTAAAATAATTTAGCACTTTTAATAAATACTGAAAAATGCTTATAATAATAATTTTTGATTGCATTCTTGCTATTAGTTAGGGGGAGTTTATGATTCTTAGTGAAAATTAATTTTATGTTCAAATAATGTTTAAAGATTAATTTAATTATTTGAACATATTTATTTTTTAATATATGAGTTGCCTATACCACTAGAAAAGATTAATTTAGCATTTTATGTGCTTAAAAGCCGGATTTTAGCATTTTGGTGCAGAGGGAATCGATCCCCCCATGAGGGAACCGATTCCCCCTTTGAAGGGGAACCGATTCCCCCCACAGGGGAATCGATACCCCCCTGGGGTTCTTCTTTGCATTTATTACGGTTCTCTCTCTACCAGTATTGTAATTTGAAGAGGTTTATTACTCCAAAGAAATCTATTTCAATTTTTAATCCAAGATTATTCTTGTTCCTATATAATTCTCATGCATATGAATACGAATCCATTTTCCTTTTTCTCCGTAATCATTCTTCTCATTTACGATCAACATCTTCTGGAGTCTTTCTTGAACGAATTTATTTCTATGGAAAAATAGAGTATCTTGTAGAAGTCTTTTATAATGATTTTCAGAACAACCTGTAGATACCCCCTGGGGTTCTGTTAAATCGGGCAGAACACCCCCAAAAACCCCAAAACCCTCCTTTTCTTCTTCTTCCGCCGTTCTTCACCTCTAAATCTCTCAAATCTCCATTTTTGCCTCAAATCAACGATATTAATCGGAATTTGCTTCAAATATCATCTTCTAAACCTGTTGGAATCATTAAAATCGTGCAAACAACATCAAAATCCCCTCAATCTTCATCTTTCAAGGTAAATTTTTCTAAACTCTCTATTACATTGATTTTGAACATAGGATTAGTTTTAATTAGTTCTAGGTTAAAATAGTGATCGGGCATTGATTGTTTAGTGATTAAAAACTAGATGTTACAACTAATTTCATCAAAAACACAAGAATTTTCCATTTTTTTTTAAATTTTCGAAATAAAAAAAATGTTAATTTTCAAATTATTGTGTTTTGATTAAATTATGTTGTTGTTATGAAAACTATACATATATTGTTTCTCAAAACCATATTTTTCAAAAGTTTTTCAAAAACTTTGCCCATTAGGATTGATTTAGAGAACCTTGAAATATTGAGGACTCAATTGAGTTTTGGGATTAATTGAATTGCATACATTTGTTTTTAAAATTGCAGGTTATCAATTCTATTCCGATTTCCTAAACCATGTCCAATCCTAAACGTGCTAGGTCTTCATCTAGTCGTTCTAGTCGTCAACCAAATCCTCCTCCTATTCCTCAAAATCCTATTCCAAATCTTGATCATAACTTGACTATCCAAAATTCTTGTTTCAATCAACCGGGTCCTAAAGATTATCGTTATTGGTTTTACCAATATTTTGACTCGTATAAGATTAGGGAAGAACGTATCCCATCTCTTCAAACTATGGTTGATATTAACTTTAAATATCTCCCTATCTTGCACGAATGGAAATTTGATAAACTTTTCGAACTTGAACCCGTTGTCTATCATCAACTTGTTCGTATCTTCTACTGTAATGCCGTTTGTATCAAAAATCGTGACAAAACCAAAACCATAGGAGTACGTTCATACCTCATAGGCCAATATTTCCATCTTGATCCGGATTACATATCTAATGCCTTAGGCTTGGATAATGAAGGTTTATCAAATGAAAAACAAGTTTTAGGCTCACGATATAAACGGAATGATAGTGCAAGTGTTCTAGATCTTCATGAGCGTTTTCTTCATCTCATGATCACTTGGTGGTTTCAACCATCCGGGGGTCGTTATTCTACTCTTAGAGCTTTAGACCTTTGGTGGTTGCATTGTTTTGAACACAACATAAAAATAAACCTTTCCGAGATTATCTTTGCTGAGATCGTTGAAACCGTTAACCTAGTGCCAAATAAGAAACTCTGTTCTTCACTAGTTTACGGTTGTATCCTTAGTAATCTCTTTTCTAAAGCCGAGCTTCGAGTTGGTCTAGATGCCGCTTTTCCTCTTAAGAAAAAAATTAACCTTCTTTCCTTAACGAGAGCGGGATGGATTAAGGATAAGGAAACCGGGGAATGGGTTCGATCTTCTGCAACTACTCCGGGAGCTAGTTCTTCACGAGCTCCACCCGAAGCTGACGAAGATCTCGAGCTTGAGCAGCTAATGCGAGACATCGATGAAGCTGAAGCTGAACCTGAGCAGGCCTAGGAGCAGCCCGAAGAGCAAGCACAACAATCGACTCAAATGCCTCCATATTTTCAATCTTTTATGGAGACATTTGATTACCGATATGCGACCATGGATTCGCGCTTTATTTCTATAGAGTCCCATTTATCCACAATGGGAGCTCAACAATTAGAAATTCTTCGGGAAATGCGTGCAAATAATGAAGCAACCAATGCACGTATTAATGACCTCACTAACGAAATGGCCGCTATGCGAGCTCATTTTCCTCCTCCCGATCCTCCTACGGAAGTTTGATTCTATGTTTTAATTTGTTTTCCAAACTTATTGTTTTAACATTTTGAATATTTTGGGATGTTTGAATTTGAGTATTGTGAATTTGTTTGGATGGTTTAAACTTATATGTTTGGTGTGATTTATTTATTATTGCATCATTTACATCATTATTAGCAATATGACCAATTTTGCCATATCACATTATTTATGAATATTGATTACGGAACTAATGGCTAACGGTTCTCTTGATTGTGATCTTAGCAGCTTAATTGGCTTAATATTTTTCACATTTATTTGAATCTTTTTGATTTAACAAAAAGGGGGAGAAGTGTGTTTTAAGTGTGTTTTTAAAATGATAAATGGGAGAAGTGTTAAAGTAAGGGGGAGTAATTTCAAAACTTGATTTCAAAATCTTAAAATTACTAAAATGTTTTGTTATATCAAAAAGGGGGAGATTGTTGAAAACATTTTGATATTTCGATATAACAAATTAAGTTAAATGAATTTTAAGATTTTCCAAAATGATTTTCTAAGTATATTCGATATAATTATTCGAATATCAAAACATTACTCAAAATATTTCAAAAATCATTTTTAATCCTTACTTAAGTGTAAAATTAAGTTTTAATCTTAAAACAATTTCAAAATAATCTTTCAAAGTATTTCGAACCATTTCAAAGCCAAAAATTCCAGATTGCTCAGAGGGAACCGATTCCCCCCAAGGGGGGTACCGATTCCCCCCTGAATGGTTTGGCTCTGAGATTTCCAGAATGCTCGGAGGGAACCGATTCCCCCATAGGGGGTACTGATTCCCCCCTGTTCAACGGTCGAAATATTTGAATTTTACACTTAGGGAACCGATTCCCTATGAGGAGGAACCGATTCCCCCCACGCTCCAAGTATTTTTTATTAAATGTTTTCACACTTAAACGGCTATATTATCTTCATTAATTATCCCCAACGTTCAGAAGAGATTCAAGGTGTATTTAAACAAGTTCTGAAGCCCTTGATCAATAAGAAATCATAGAGAAACAAGAGAGAAAGCATCAAACACCAAGTTTGTACAAATCAAGCCAATTTTCCTTTCAATATTCATTTTGCTTTCAAGAACACCATTTGTGCTCATTTGTAATTATCTTTGAGTGTTCTTTTCTTGTTCTAGAATTGTACAAACATCTTACCTTGTGAGGTTTTCTTGTAAGTTTGCAAATTTGAAATCTTCTATTTGGGAAAAAGAGTGTTCTCAAGAGTTGGGGTATACTCTTGAGGGATTTTGTAAGGTTATCTCTTTGGCCTCAAAAGAAAGAACAAATTAGTGAATTTGTTGGAAAATCCTTAGTGTGGATAGCTAAGGTAGTGGACGTAGACTTTGTTTGAGAAAGTCGAACCACTGTAAATCGCTGTGTAATTACTTTCAATTTTTCTGCAAAAGCTTCCACGAAATTTTTAATTGCCAATTTACCCCCCTCTTGGCCGATTCCATCGATCGATTAACTCAACAGAGATGTAGGGAAATAGAAATATATGTTTATTAAGGGTTATAGGAGAACAAGTATATGTAATATGATAATGAAATATAAGACTATGTGGATACATGGTTATGAGATAAAATATGTAATAATAGGAAAATATGATGAAAGTGAGTTTATAAGAAGTGATATGAACTAGGTAAACATGGGTAACAGTATATGCATAATGGAAACATGAGTTGGACAAGTACCTAGTGGTATGATTTATTATGAGAATTAGTATAATGGAGCTATATGAAAAGATTATAATGAATATATGAAATTGAATTAAGTAAAGAGATTAAATTAGTACCTAAATAAAAATACTATTAAATGATATATGTTTAGAAATACAACATAATTTATAATCTATGGGAATACAAAGAAATAGAGCATAAGGTAGATAATATAATATCCGTTATTATATATCTATATGATATATGTCATCATGTAATATGAAAGAACTCTGAAAATTGATATAAGCTAGGAGAAAGTGTTCTATGTGTTATATGAAGCATATATGATCATATGTGAACAAGATATGATATGTATGTTTATATGAATATCTGAGAAATGATCTAAGCTATATGATATGATATGTGTGATTATGTGCACTTTGTGATATATGTTATATGATATGGATCTATGTAACTACGTGAGAAAGTATATAAGCTATGTGACATGTAAATGTGACTCATATGAAAATGTTCTATGAGTAATCGAACTATATGTTATGTGAAATGATAAGTATAAAAGAAAATACCCATGTTATGTATCTTGAGAGCTAGGGGTATAGTTGGCATGCCAAGAGTAGAGGGTCTACGCGGTCCTTCGGGACAATATTCTACGCGGTCCTTCGGGATATATATATATTCTTTGGAACATGTGTGAAGTCTGGTGAGACATATATAAGATCCCTAGCATATGTATATGATTCTTAAGGAATTCTATGTGGTCCTTATGGACATCATTATATGGCACTACGGTGCAATTCTACGCGGCACTTTGGTGCATTTATACGAGCTGTGGTGACAGCATAGTGCACAACCTCACAATACTCAGATACCTTAGGTTCTCAATATGATATCATGGGCCAATAAACTCATTAATACAAATTCATGAATGTTAAAGTAATATGCTTACAGGTATGGATATTGGTGATATGAGAACAATGTATGTGATATATGTATATGATTTGTGATATGATGTGTGCATGATATGATATATCTGTGATAGGGGCAATGGTATCTGTTACATAATATGCACGAATATATGTTGATGTATATGTAAATGAGTTGCATAATTTGATAGCATAAAACAGTCATGCATGATTAGTGGGTATGAATTCCATTAGATGTGTTTTCTTTATGCCTCACTAAGTCTTCGACTTAGCGTGTGATTGTTTCACACGTAGGTTCCGAGAAGAGTAAAGATTAATGCGGAGCAAGACAGGTCAGTTCTCCTTACCAAATGTCAGATCAGAAAATATATGTACTGTTTATAGAGTGTAGTTGGCATGTAGTCTAAAGATATAAATTGTATGAACTCTGATATATTTTGTAAACGTTTTGAATAAGTTAAATGTTATCAAAGTTTTTTAAAATTACTCACTATTTTATACGATTAAATGTTTGAAAAGTCAATGTGACACTTCGGACTCGTATCCGGGTCGGATACGGGTTGGGGGTGTTACATTTAATGGTATCAGAGCTAGGTTTAGCCGATTCTCGGCATAAACCGAAGTCCAAAGTGTCATAAAAGGTGTACATGCCAACATAGATTGAAAAATTTCTGATATGATAGTGTAAGGAATATGTTGTCTTGCTAATAGAATAAGAATAATTTAATACAGTAGAAATCCGATCGTGATAATTTCGAAGTAAGTGAAAGGTGATATTCCTGATTGTGATAGCTATTCACCTGCCCTGGCCAGGCAGGATGAAGAGCGGACACCTCAGGAAATGCCTAGTAAGATCAAAAGTTGATTTCAGAAAGCTGAAATCATATCTGAATAATGATAGAAAGTTTTCATCGTTTGGAATCGAAAAAATGATATAGAGTAGTTTTGTTATTATGTGGATAAGATAGAATATGGTGAACATGTGTCACCATAAGAAGGTTAAAAAGATCTAAGGACGTAATGAGTACTGTAACATCCCAAACTAGGGGTTAGTGGCTAAATTGTAAAGTTTAAGAATTTGATGAATTAAGTAGAAGAATGGAATAATTCGATGATTTATTTGGAAATAATTCCTAAAAGTTGTTAGTAATTATTAAAGTAGATGAAGGGCAAAATGGTCATTGAACAAAGATAATATTAAATATTAATAAATGGGTATTATAATATATGAGAGGTATGATTGAAGAGATAAGTTTTAGACTTATCTTCTTCATCTTCATCTTCTCTCAAACGTGAAGAGCCAGCTTGCAAAGGTGAGTTTCTTTGTTAGTTGGTTATTTGCTAAATTTATGGTTGGGTTTTGATCATTAGATAATAACTAAGCTTAAGGAAAGCTTAGGTTATCTTAAGATTGGAAGATAAATAAGTTATGAAAGATTAAAGAAAATGGGTTTTTAAAGGAAATTTTGAAAAAGAGTTAATAAGAGATTTTTAAGATGGAATTTGACTTGTCATCAAGAAGAATAAGAGATTTATGAAGTTAGAAAAGATTTATAACAAATTTGAAAGTTTAGTAAGATTCTTAATTTTAAGAATCTTGATGAAATATGGAAGATAAATATGATTTATATGGACATAAGTTGGTTTCAATAATGATAGTTGAGTTTAAAGTCATAATAGGGGATTAAAATAGAAGAATTGAATGAAGAATTGATGAATTTTGGGCTTGAAATGCAATTTCTGGACAAGGTGCATCGATGCACATTCATAAGTGCATCGATGCATTCCTTTAAAAGAAGAACATCGAATGCCTTTGATGCATCGATGCATAGATAATGCATCGATGCATCTTTTTAAAATAAAAACATCGAATGCATTTTATGCACCGATGTACAAGTAGTGCATCGATGCATACCTTCATTGAAAGAGGAAATGGGCTTTTCTCTTAGCCTAAGAAGTGACAGTTTTGAATATATCAATTGGAATATTGATATGAATCTGTGTATTGTTATGTAGAGATAGAAAGTGATCTGTTTCAGGACAATTGAGGAATTAGAATCGAATCAAAGCAAAGCTAAGGTGAGTGCAATTTATTTTGTACTTATTTTATTGAATTAACATTGGCTTGTGATGAGCCAGTGATGGAGTTACTATGGTAAGAAGTAACTTCTAAATTGTTATGTGATTACCATGTATGCATTAATACATAGAAATAGATGGATGCTATGTTATATGATTTATATGCTTAAGTGAAAATGCAACATATGATATATGTTATTTGACATGACATGCATGGTTACATGAAAGAAAGCTATGTGACTATATGTATATGTGAAAGAAGCTATAAGCTTATATGCACATGTGATATATGTGATATGAATTACATGAAATGATTTACATGAATACATGTATATATATATAATACATGTGATATGATATGAGATATATGGTTACACATACATGTGGTATGTGACAGAAGAGAAAGAACAAGTGATACGAAATGTATAAATAAATGCCCATAGTATATGATACGAGAGCTATAGGTATAGTTGGCATGCCAAGAGTCGAGGGTTTTACCTATGTCTTTCGAGACATATGGACAGTATACCTATGTTCTAAGGAACATATAGACAGTTTACCTAGGTTCTTTGGGACCTATGGACAGTTGTCGAGGTTCTTTATGACCTCTGGATAGTTACCGGGGTCTGTGTGACCTCTGGATAGGTCCTTCGGGACATTTATACGAGCTATGGTGACAGCATTAGTGCACAACCTCAATGTACTCACATACCTCTATTCTCAATAATATACATGGGCAATGAAATTGACAGACAAATGACAGTGAAAGTGATAAAAGAAGGTAAGTTGCATGTGTGCATGACCTGATTGTATATTGTTATCATACCATAGATTCATGCATATTGATATGTAGTGACTCAATGATATGAATGCACATACATGAATTATATGTGTTATATGATGAGTATATGGTAAGTGGAAAGGATTATTGATAGTGTTTGTATATGCATGTCTTTTATTTATATGAAATGATATATGGTTATATTATATGTTTTATATGCCTCACTAAGTCTATGACTTAGCGTGTAAGTGATTTACACGTAGGTACCAAGAACGATAAGTGAAAGAATAGAAGTGGCAAAGACATTATCACTACTAAAAGATCAGATCAGAAGTATTTGACATAGTATGTATTTGGTTATGTATAAAGTGTTGGCATGTAATAAGTCATTAAGTACGAGCACTCTGATCAAGTCTGTATTTTGTTTTAAATAAAGTTTTAAATTTCCCGGGATTTTTCTTAAGAGTCAAGATTTGAAAAGTCAATGTGACACGTCGGACTCGTATCTGGGTTGGGTACGGGTTGGGGGTGTTACATTTAATGGTATCAGAGCTACGGTTTAGCCGATTCTAGGCTAAAAACGAAGTCAAAAGTGTTTTAAAAAGTATACATGCCAACGAAATAGTGAAAACTTCTGATCTGATAGAAAGTAAGTATACTGTTTTGCTAATAGAATGATATGATTGTATTTTATTAGATGTCTGGACAAGACAACTCCCGAGACGTAGCGGGAAATGATAGATTAGCTGAAGGTAGTAATTCACCTGCCCTGGCCAGGCAAGGTGAAGGACAGACACTTTCTGGAGTGCCTGTGCAAGACCAAGACGTTTTCTTTAGAACGTTAGACGCGGTGTTGATGCATTTCCAATCTCCTGCTCCTTCCACTCCGAGAAGGAATATAGAAAAAGATTTAAAAGGATTAGGAGCTCCTGAATTCAAAGGTGAAGTTGAGGAGAGTCCTGTTGAAGCGGACTTTTGGCTCAATGACGTAAAGATTATGCTAGATGGACTTCATTGTTCTGATATGGAAAAGTTAGACGGAGTAGTCTCCTTGCTTCGTGGACAAGCAAGAATATGGTGGACGAACGTTACTCTAAGAATGACAAGTGACCAAGTGACCTGGTTCTTGTTTTTAGAAGAGTTCAAACACAAGTATATAGGAGACCAGTTCATCAAGCAAATGAAACAAGAATTCTTGAATCTGAAGCAATTGGATCACACTATATATGAATATGAGTGTGAATTCAATAAGTTGAGTCGTTTTGTGGCTGAGTTAGTTCCAACAGAAAAAGATGCATGCGAATGGTTTGTGGAGGGCTTACGCCCGAGATTAAAGGAGATGTTGATTGTGTTAAATCTGTCCTCGTTTCAAGAGGTAGTGAATCATGCAAAAGCTCTTGAAAGAGCTCAGAATGAACGTTATGGGGATCAAAGAGTTCAATCTTTTAAAAGAACGGGGCCTTCATCGAGTTTAGTATCACCCAAAAGAAGTAGAGATTCTGATTTTCGATCTCAAGCACGGTCAGAGTCGATGACATCCTCTGCTAGAGGATCAAGTCAGATGAGAGATAGACAGACTCAATTTGTAGAGTCTGGTGATAGAATAGCACAATTGAGACATTGTCAGAATTGTGGAAGATATCATGGTGGGATATGTAGAATTAAATCTGGAGCTTGTTTCCGATGTGGGGAAATAGGACATTTCATGAGAGATTGTCCATTGAAGGACAGAGAGCTTGCACAATCAGAACGATCTGTTTTGATGTCTCAAAGAGGTAGGGGTAGAGGTAGAGAAAGAAATCAAACAGAATCTTCTACTCAACATGAGATGCGCTCCACTGCTAGAATATATAATCTTAATGATAATGAAGACTGTGAGGACCCAGAATTATTGGCAGGTATCTTTCGGTTGTATAGTAAATGCGTTATGATATTGGTTGATTTAGGCTAGCATAATTACATTTGAACAGTAAATTGATGAGAGAAGTACTAATTTTAGTTATAAGTTAATTGTAGTAGTTTTATTGATATAAACCCATTAAGGTATAGTGTTCAGGTAAATAAGATTTGTGGTTACATGAGTGGATTAAATAGCGTATGAGAACATGAGAAAATATATAGTTTAGTTATGCTATAAGGAAATCTTGATAATGAGGAATAGATAGAGAAAGATATGAGAATGATAGAGTTTAAATAATCAAGTAAGATAAGTGTTATAAGTGGTGTTAGAATATTTATAGCATGAGTGAAAGAGATATGTATTGAGTAATTAAAGAGGACTGTATATAAAGATTGCTTCATATTGTTATAAAGTGAAAATTCGAGGACGAATTTTCTTAAGGAGGGGAGAATTGTAACATCCCAAACTAGGGGTTAGTGGCTAAATTGTAAAGTTTAAGAATTTGATGAATTAAGTAGAATAATGGAATAATTCGATGATTTATTTGGAAATAATTCCTAAAAGTTGTTAGTAATTATTAAAGTAGATGAAGGGAAAAATGGTCATTGAACAAAGATAATATTAAATATTAATAAATGGGTATTATAATATATGAGAGGTATGATTGAAGAGATAAGTTTTAGACTTATCTTCTTCATCTTCATCTTCTCTCAAACGTGAAGAGCCAGCTTGCAAAGGTGAGTTTCTTTGTTAGTTGGTTATTTGCTAAATTTATGGTTGGGTTTTGATCATTAGATAATAACTAAGCTTAAGGAAAGCTTAGGTTATCTTAAGATTGGAAGATAAATAAGTTATGAAAGATTAAAGAAAATGGGTTTTTAAAGGAAATTTTGGAAAAAAGTTAATAAGAGATTTTTAAGATGGAATTTGACTTGTCATCAAGAAGAATAAGAGATTTATGAAGTTAGAAAAGATTTATAACAAATTTGAAAGTTTAGTAAGATTCTTAATTTTAAGAATCTTGATGAAATATGGAAGATAAATATGATTTATATGGACATAAGTTGGTTTCAATAATGATAGTTGAGTTTAAAGTCATAATAGGGGATTAAAATAGAAGAATTGAATGAAGAATTGATGAATTTCGGGCTTGAAATGCAATTTCTGGACAAGGTGCATCGATGCACATTCATAAGTGCATCGATGCATTCCTTTAAAAGAAGAACATCGAATGCCTTATCTCTGCAATAAAAAAATGAACACAAGCCAGAACCCCAGCCAAGACGATGAACCAGAAAACATGGGATAACCAGATTGTCAACTATTATTGGCAGCAAGCAAGGAGCGAGTATGTAACAAGCGGCTAGGAAGCCACTCGCCGTACAAGACCAGAGTCACAGTACTAAACATCAATGAAAATAAGCAAGGAAGAAGCAAGATAAGAATACCACGAGAATACAACAATGATGTGGATCAAGAGTAGATGCACATACCGCTAGTGAAATCAATGATGAAGGGGAATAAAATTGGCCATTTGCAATTACACCAAAAACCAGTCAAGCGGACATCGAGCTCAAATAGCTGATTCAAGTGCTCTGCCGATTCTCTCTCTTCTTTGCATAAGGAGCATGTTGGAGAGTCAATATTCGAAACACCTCACTTAGATAATTCCAATAGCACGGGACACGCTTGAGAATCACCTTCCAAACAAAGGCCTCCACTTTAGGAGGAGCAATTGTAGCCCAAACTAGATTTCAGATGTTATTCTTTTCCAGACCTAAGGTGACGACATTCACACAGAAACTTTTGGGAGAGTAAATTCCATATGGAGATCTCAACCATATTAATCTATCCGTTGTAGAATCACGATCGATTGCTCTATTGATAGTAATCCAAAAGTTGTCTCAAATGCTTAGTTCTCTATCAAAAAGAATTATTGTAAGTTCAATCTTCCAAGTCCAGTGACCATTAACCATTGATCCGAAAGCATTTACTTTCCTGGACTTTTTTATAGCGACAACAAAGATACGAGGGAAAACTAATTTTAGAGATGAGACATCGATCCAACGGTCGGTCCAAAAATTCACCAGATTTTCATCTCCACTTTGAATCTAAGATTCATTGTAAGAAAGTCATCAGCTGATGACAAAGGCTTGGTTATGTTTTTCCAGATGTGTTAATTTATTGACTATTAAAATTTATAAAATATTTTTTTTAATTATATGACATTATTTTATTGAATCTATCCTCTATTAAAAATTATCTCCGACCACAATTATGGGTAGCAGACACAAATTTCAAATTTCAAAAGCAACGAATTGAGTATACAAAAAACGGAACTTTACTCTCTTAATTATATGACAACTTAATATACGGTTAAGTAAAGACGTTACCGAAAATGTTATTATATTTTAAATTATTTCCGGTAAAAAATTACCTAAAATATTATTATTTCTACCGAAAATATTATTATTAATGCTTTACTGAGTTTGTTAACATATCCGATAAAACGTTACCTAAAATATTATTTTTTTTACCAAAAATATTAATATTATGTACTTTACCGAAAATATTAAAAACATTAATATTTTAGATAAAAAAAATATAATATTTTAGTTAATTTTTTATTAAAAATATATAAAAATAATAATATTTTTGATAACGTATTATTTTAATCATAACTTCGGACAAAGGTGTTTTGTGAAACAGGTCAAATGTCTCCAACCACTGGTTCATTCCTTTCCAGTATTTCTTCACATCTGACATTGTCAATTTCCCCACAAATCTTCAAATTTTTTATTTCAAAGTTTGGATTTTTATCTTATTGATTTTCCTTTTAAAAATTTATTTATTTTTCTGTTTAATGACTCAAAGTAACCCAGAAACCTTAATAAAAGGCAGCTTGTCTTCAACATTCTCTACTCATCTCTCTCCTTTAGGGCCCCTCTCTCTTTTTACATCTTCTCTGTCAAGCAGATATTTTACACTCAGTTCTCCTCTGTTTTCCCCTGTTTTTCTTACATGGCTGAGCTTATGGATGATGCCGAGTTTTGGCTGCCGCCCAAGTTTTTAGCGGACGACGATGGGATTATGATGAAAGGGAACCTTAAGAACGAGAACGGTGGAAAAACCGGTGCTGAGTCATGGGCATTTAGTCATGGTTTCCCCTGTGAGTTTCCTTACGAGTTTGACTCGTTCTCAGCTCTGAGCTCCCCTGTTGAATCCGTTGTAGAGTCGAAGGAGACGGAGAGCAGTGACGAGGATGAGTTTCTCTCTGGATTGACTCGCTGTCTCGCTTACTCCTGGAGTCAGAAACTCACTGTTCCCACTCTTTACCGGGACAAAAACGAGGTATAATAATGTCCTCTTTCGTTTTCTTGAGCTGATTTTTAGTAATGGTTCAGATTTTAAATTGGAGTTTCATTCTTAAATATAGAAAAAAGTAGCTTTGGCGAGTTCACCAAGGTCGACTCTGAGTGGACTCGGGTACTGGTCATCTTCAAGTAACAATAGCCCCGTTGGACCATCCCAAGTTCCGTCTCCGTCAACAACACCATTCTGTGCTCAAAACGACACTTGGGATCTCATTTATGCGGCAGCTGGTCAAGTTGCAAGGCTCAGAATGAGCAATGAAGTCCCCAAATACACCAACTTCAGCCATGGAAGAGCCTTACCCAAAGCTCAAAATCAGACAAATCAGGTAATCCTTTTTCTTGCATGTTGAAATTATTAGAACTCGACTGGCAGATGTTTTTTCTTGCTAGAGATATCCGGAATCGAACAGCTGGGTCTGTAGGTTCTGTCAGCGCTGTCATATTATTTTAAAAAAATGAAGTTATTTATTTTGTTTTTAGGGCTCATTGGGTTGTTTTCTATATGTTTTTGGTTAGTTTAATGGAAGACAAGTGAAGGCGAGTAACTGGCAGGCACAAGTTCAACAACAACAACAGCAGCAGATTCAGGGTAGGATAAGGAATAATGTTGTAGTGTTGCCTCAATCTTCATGGCCACCACTTCAAGTTCAGTCTCAGCCTAAGCAGCCTCAGAACCACCCTGGTTCCTGCATGAGACCGATGTTCATCCACGGATCCGGTGGCGTTAAACGCGAGTGCGCCGGTACCGGTGTCTTCATCCCTCGTAGATATAACACCAGCACCACTACTGAACCTAGAATGAAATCAGGTTGCTCGACAGCGTTACTTCCAGCAAATGTTGTCCAAGCACTAAATCTCAACTTCCCTGATACCACCAACCGTCACGGTCAGCCTCGATTCAATCCCGGTTTCGCATCAAACTATGGTAACCCCACCATGTCTGGTTTGTTCAGAATCATCGTTATAATTAAACATCATGCTTACTGAGATTCATAATGTTCCAACTTTGCAGATGCATTGGTAGCAAGAGGAAATGCATTGTTGACACAAGCAGGAAGAAATTACAGACAAGAAGGAAGCATAAATCTACCTCAGGAATGGACTTACTGATTTTTCAGAATAGTGGTTGTTTTGTTGAGAAAATGGCTGTGATAGTAGGATTTAGGTATATGGTAGTATTTTGCTTTATATATATATATATATATATATGTATGTATGTATGTATAAGGAAGAATTCAAGAATGTGAGTGTAGCTTAGAAAAAATTCAAGGAAATGGTAGCATTTTCTGGGTTTCTTTAAGTATTCAAGGAGATTTGAGATTGCAGCTTTTGGGGATTAACTATAGGAGCAAAAAGTAGGGGGTAGAGATGGTTCTTATTTGTTGTAATAAATTTTATTTTTTATTTTTGAATTTAGTGGGGGCATTGGATTTTTTGTCTTTGAATTTTTTTTTTTTTTGGGGGGGAGGGGGGGGGGGAAGGAAGAAAAATTCATGGCGTTTTTCTCGAAAAATTATCGGTGATCGATATATTTATCGATCTAACACCGGTTATATTATATTTTTCGATCTAACATCTTTTGTAGTAAAGCGCTCCCCTTATACTGCGTTATATGTTGATTTGATGTCACGTGGGGTAAGGTGCGCCTCTTGAACTGCACTATATACTGACATGGAATACACGTGGGTATAGCGTGGCCCTTGGAGCGCGCCTTACGCCATTTAAAGTATAGTTATCTTTAATTCTCTGACATAATTATATATAGTGCGGGGTAGAGCCGCATCATACATTTAACTAATATAATTATATAAGGCGCGGTACAGGTACCACGCCTTGTATAATTATAGCAACTTTTCTCGGCTATAAATACTCTTCTCCCTTGGTTAAGTTCCTCACATCTCTTCATATATCTCCTCTCAACTTATAAATTAATACAATAATTCCGTCAACGAGTCAATAATTCTAACAAAGACCTTGATGAAGTTCAAGATTGACTTTCAATTATACCAAATCCGAGTTTATTGATGGAGCGTGGTCGTCCAAAATCTAATCGAATTCATTGCGATATGGATATTCGAGAAAGATCTAAACAAGACAGAAGATGTGAGCATTGTAGAAACCCAGACCACACTAGAAAAACATGTCCACTTGTATTGTCATCAAGTAACAATTGATGAGAAAATGATATATTTGTTTATCAAATAATAATTCTTGTACTTTAATTTGCATTTACTTCAAGTTAATGTCATTCGATAATCGCTGATGAAGATTAAAAAAACGATACAATAATACGAGATTGGACGTTTGTGTTATATGTGATTATAATAAAAGAGATAATAAGTGACAAACTTAAGAAAGTTATCGAACACAATCATTAAATTTTATCAAACTAATAACAATTTGGTATTTCAAAATAATTTTAAATACAACAAACTTACAATAAATATTAAATGGTAATAAACAAAATTAACTGAAATTCATTAAAAAAAAGTCTAACAAATTTAACAAAATAAAGAAAGTATTAAATGAGAAATAATAAAAAATTACAATTAAAAAGTCCAATAAACTAAATACAAATATAATAAAAAACAAAATCTATCGTTGCCTACGACGCGAATGTGTTCCGCAGGGCGATGGCTGTCGGTCTCGAGGAGGATTTCTTCGTATCACTGGTTGTGACTCATCGCTGTCGTCATCATCACCATCATTATCGTCGTCGTCGTCTTCCTCCTCCTCCTGAGTAGGTACATTAGGTTGATGAGGAGCTGATGACGATGAAACACCTCCATAAAATAAAGACCCTGAAGGTGTATGACTGACTATCCCACTGGCCTGTGAAAACTGGGAAAACTCATAAAACCCAAACATCGTTGAGTGTGAAAACTGTACAGGAGATGTCTGTACTGTGGCCATGGGTGATGAGGCTGAACCTGCCAAATATCCAGTATATGAACCCCAAGTCGGATCTGTAAACATAGACTCATAATAGCCTCTAGGAGAGGTCATTTGTGACGGTGGTGGCGGCGACATCTGGTAATGGAAAGGCGGTGGCGGTATCATATATGGCTGCGGTATGTAAGTCACTGGATACAGTGGCTGCTGTGAAGGTCCTGCTTGTGCAGCTGAGGATGAACCGGAAGCACATGTTCTCCATCCATGAGTCGGGAGACGATGGTACTGTGTCGTTGAGCGTCTCTGTCGACGTCGCGGAAAGGTCTGCTCTCGTGCATCCTCGGGAAGCAAAAACGGTTTCCCATTACTGTTGAACCACTCATAATAACCTTCAGCAACCATCAAGAGATCATCAAAAATGGGCTCTCTATGGGGAAGGCGCCGATGTCGATCCTCTCATAACACGACCCACTCATGATGCCTTACCAGCCAATCTGTATATGTCTTGCCGCGTCTATCTGTGCTATGCAACTCGTCCATATTGCGAGGTGCTTCCGGAATTGGTTGAAAACAACCAAATTGCCGGAGCATGAGATCAGTGGAGTGCCACTCGACGGTCGCATAACATATCAAGGGGACCATCGCCATCCAAACATCTGATGGGCCCCTCAACTCAGGTGGGATCACCACCCTCACATCATCAGTAGAATATGACACTCATTCAAACTAAAACAAATATATAAAATTTTTATCAAAAGAATAATCTAATTATATAACTATAATCTAAAATCGATTTTTAAACATTAAAATTCATATCTGTGTGCCAGCCTTTTGATCTATTAGCACCCTAATTTTTTCTAAATCATCAGGTAGCTCTTGATGATTTTTCCTATCAGTAGACAACCTATTCAAGGAAACAAATTTATTATACGCTTTATAAAATTACTAATATACGAAATCAGTTTTATAATTACCTCAGGAGTAGTGGAAATACAAATGGGTTCTTCACAACGGGACATAAAAAAGGCAATCGATACCATGCCCAAGACTGCAGCAGCAGGAGACATCCGCCAATAGCATTACGCCTGTAGTCAATGGCTCGACACATCTCCATGTACAACAAAGCCAAAACTGTCGAGCCCCAACTGAATAATCCGGCCAGATGAAAGTCCCTCAGATGTCGCAACCACATGCAGTGAACTTGGTTGTGCGATTTGTCCGGCATCATCAACCCTCCTATCAGCTGCAGTATGCATGCCCGTGCATATATTTTAACTTCAACTCAGACGCGTCCTCGCTCAACTCCCAAAAATTGGCATCTAACCAATTTAACAATATCTGACCACCGTTAAAACTTTCCGGGACACGTCCTAGATTTTCCCTGCACAAAGTAGTCCAGGAACCCTGCGCGATCCCTAATATAACATCCCCATCCACCGGAAGCCCCAGGTGCATAGCAACATCCTCAGGTGTAATCATGCACTCTCCGCACGGAAGATGGAATGTGTGGGTCTCCGACCTCCACCGCTCTACTAAGGCAGAGATAAGGTCTGGTTCTATCTTACAGTGACCCTGATATCTACCTATGTAACCAAATCCAGCCTCTACTAAATACGACAAGACACGACTAGGTATCACTAACTTAAGGTTCCTAATAAAAGGATCTAATATATGATCCTTCTCCTAAAAATAAATAATTACAAAAATTAATTTTTAATCTAATAATCATGCATTAAATAAATCAACAAATTATTACTAATAATTTAAATTAAATTAAAACATTAAAATGTTAATGTATCAGCAAAGTGTCGAGATATATGATTTCCATCCAAGCGAAGTAGACCGCACTACATTATATATCTGCAAAAAAATTATATAAGTAAAATATTAAATAAATTAAAATACTTAAATAAATTAAATACAAAATATTAAAAATGTAATAAAATATACCTTAAACAGAGAATATAAGAATATTTGAGAGAAGTTGAGAGAAATTGAGAGAATTTGGTGTGATGAAAGTGATTGAGGATGAGGTTATTTATCGGGAGGATTGAGGTGTGAAACGTCGGGGTATGGGGGTAATTAAACATATAACGCGGGGCAGGGGGGCGCCTTCCTGACGTGTGGCAGATACACAGGTAAGTCGCGACCCCTGATCCGCGCTATACCCACGTGTATCCCATGTCAGCATATAACGCGGTGCAGGGGACGCGCTTTACTGCTAAGGGTGTTAGATCGGGAAATATAATCTGACCGGTATTAGATCGATAAATATACCGGTCAACGGTGATTTTTCGGAAAAAACGCCAAAATCCAATTATCATCTTTTGTAATATCCCCGTGGAAGTTTATATATATTATCATCAGTGTATGATTTATTATACTATTTATTTGAATAATATATTATTATAGTTTATTATGAAAATTATTATTTTTATTCAATTTTCTCTATTGATATCATTCAAATCTCTAAAGCATCAGTGTTAAACAGTTAAATCCTTCCTTTAATCTAACTATTCTCGATCATTAAATGTTAATTTAGATTTAATTAGAATATAATTTAAAATAGTTGAATTAAACTTTAAATGTATTTGCACGTGCAGCATGGAAAATTTAAATACATAGCGAGCTGTCATAGATGTAAGATCTATTTGATACGATATTAATAATTTTGGTAAAGTATAGTAATGATCATTGAATTTTTCTAAAGCTTTCATTTAGGTCCTCAAACTTTTAAAACTTATAATATAGTCCCCCAATATTTAGTCTGTTTGCAATATGGTTCCCTACCGTTTGACGCTGTTACACTACCTTAGTACGTTTGCAATATGGTCACTGAACTTTTCAGGCACTTGCATTTAGGTTCCTTAACTTTTAAAACTTGCAACACAGTCTTAAATTTCATTCTAACCCCAAATTCCTTTTCGATCTTGAATTTCCTTTTTCACTTCTCTCTTCTCATTTCCAGCATAACTTTTCAGTCGGGGATGCATGGGAAATTCTTGGAGGTGTTGACCTGAATAAGGGACCATTGAGAGAAGACTCGACCAAGGGACTATCGGGACCATCAACGATTCAAGGTGTAATGTTAGATACATGTCATCTCAGGTGAAGCATAAATGTTCGATGAAATGCTTGTGAGAAAAAAATGGGGTTAGAAATGTAGAGTTGACAAATTCTACTAAGATGAAGTAAGTATCATTATTGAAAGTCACCAACAAAGCTGAAATTATTTTGTATAAATGTCATATAATAATTTCTTCGTTTAATCCTTGTGCTTAAAGATTTTCCAACAGATGATAAAATATAATGAAATTCCAAACAACACATTCACCTCTCAGTCTCTTTCGCAACTCGAAAGGCATCATAACAGGGTCAAGTAGTTGCTCCAAATATATTACGATGTCATGATGCCTTTCGAGTTGTGTGCATACAAAATTGTCTTCTAAAGCTATAATTCAATATAATTCAACTATAAAATTTCCAAAACATGTAAAAACAATTTAATTCATTCACGATATATCAGTCCCATAATCAACATGAACTTATTAAAAAGAATACGAGCTCACAGGACGCCGAAAACCACCGGTCGGATCAATACAATTCCCAGTAAACTAGTACCAACAGTCTCTCGGATTGAGCCTGACGATTTCACTATATCGATACTCACAATCAATTCCCTGATTTAAAGAAAAACCAAACAAGAAGTTCAAAAACATTTAGCCTAGGACCCTATTTCACTTCTATTCTGATGGACTGAATATCTTTCATAAGGAGTACTAAAAGTTTTGATTAAGAAGAAAGAAAGAAAATTAAATGGTTTTGGTTCAAAACTAACACTGAATATCCAGATCATTGACATGCAGTTCCAGAAACATAAAAATTTCAACAAAAAACACACAATGCGAGCTTAAAATGGGAAAGTGTGAAAGAGAAAAAGCTTACTTCCGGATAGCCCAAAAGAGAAAATAAATACCTTCTTGCAAGTGAGGGGAGAGGCTAAGAAATAAACGCAATCGGTGTTGCGTTCAAGCAATTCTCCCTGTATTTTTTCTTCGTAAATAAAAAGCTGAAAGACATAACATTACTTGGATTTACAATTTTACATGGCGGAAAATTGAAGAACAAAAACCAAACGAGAGGTGAATATGCTGTTTGGGATTTCACTATATTTGATCATCTGTTGGAAAATCTTTAAGTACAAGGATTAAACAAAGAAATTATTATATGTCATTTATACAAAATAATTCCAGTTTTGTTGATGACTTTCAACAATGATACTTAGTAGTATTTGTCAACTCTGCATTTCTAACCTCATTTTTTTCTCACAAGCATTTCTTCGAACATCTATGCTTCACCTGAGATGCCCTGTATCTAACATTACACCTTGAATTATTGATGGTCCCGACCCTTATTCAAGTCATCACCTCCACATAATTCAAAGTTAGATTAGAATTTCCCATGCATCCTCGACTGAAAAGTTACGCTGGAAATGAGAAGAAAGAAACGAAAAAGGAAATTTGAGATCGAAAAGGAATTTAGGGTTTAGAATGAAATTTAGGACTATGTTGTAAGTTTTAAAAGTTGGGGGACCTAAATGCAAGTGCCTGAAAAGTTTAGTGACCATATTGCAAACGTACTAACGGCAATGTAACGGCGTCAAACGGTCGGGGACCATATTGCAAACTGACTAAATGTTGGGGTCCATTTTGAAAACAGACTAAATGTTGAGGGACTATATTGTAATTTTTAAAAGTTGGGAGGACCTAAATGAAAGCTTTAGAAAATTTCAGTGAGTATTACTATACTTTACCCTAATAATTTTTAGAATAGATAACATTTTATAATTATTTTAATTTAATAAAAATAAATTAAATTAAAATACTTTAAAGTTTATAAATTAATTTATAATATAAAAATAATTTGAGAACATATTATGTAATTAACCGAATCAAATAAGACTGCTTCTATCACATCTAAAAAGTAAAAGCAGAAAAGCAAAGACGAAAACTTGCATGCTTTGCTTCAACGTGAAGCAGCGGTGGTGGAAACAACGGAAGTATTGAAAGTGATAAATATTAATTTTTTGATTAAATTTTATACATATTTGGAATATTAATATATTATGCTATTAAAATAATTAAATTGAATAGTAATATATTATATTATAAATAATGGACATTATATAAAATTTGTTGGAAAATAGATTAATGCAAAATAGAACATTAATATTGATTAAGAAAAATAACTCAAAAGAAATAGATTAAATCATAATTGTGTCGTGGAAGAACTACCATCTTAAAAACAAATTCATTTTAATTAGTATAATCGTTAAAATAAACGTTATTCTTAAAATTAATATAACTCTTCAATATTCGTACACCTAAATATTAAAGTAAAGGTGTTCATATGTTTTGTTTATGAATGGATTATTAACCGATTAGCACACCACCATTCATAAGAAGAAAAGCTAAAGCAAAGCCAATGACTTTATAAATTAATGAATATTTTTTGGGTTTAATTATGGTTTCAGTCCCTTTATATTAATTTGACATAATTGGAGCATTAAATTGATGGCATGAATCTTTTTATTGTTATTCATCTACAAAATTAGGGTCAGTTGGAAATTCAATTAACTATATCCATCCAACAATAGATTTATGTGTCAATCAAATGTTCAATTGTTTTTTATTTCATTTCATCACTTAATTTTTTTTTCCTCGGCAAATTTTTTTTATTCAGGATTTGAAGAAAACAAACCTAAGACTTAAGTTGTGAGTCTCGTTAAAAACCTCTTACACCTAAATTGAAGGAAAATAGTATAACACAACTAAGGAAACTACTCGACAACTGATTTTATAGACACGATTGGATAAAACATTTTCAAAACCAACATATCGTAAGAACAAACCTGGCTTTCTCTTACGAAAATCCCTAACCACCAAGCTTTAAAAAGCTCACTTCTCCCCATCCTTTTTTAAGATATATAATGATCAAGGAAACTGGAAATGAATAATACTTTCTTGCATTCAAAGAAGGATTACAAGGCTAGTTTATATACAACTATAAGGTTAACTAACTAACCAAATTACAACTGCTAACTAATCAGCTAACTAATGAACTAACTTGAACTAACTGATAGCAAACTAATTACAATCGTTGTATTACAAGTTGATATACTATAATACCCCTCAAGCTGAACGTGCATGTATGTTAAGGAGACCCAACTTGGCAATGAAAGCACGATGTATGGGAGGCCGAAGTGTTTTGGTGAAGATGTCAGCTAACTGATATGAGGAACGGACATGGAACAACTTCAAAAACCCAACTTTCACCTTATCTCGTACAAAATGGCAATCGACTTCTATGTGCTTTGTCCTCTCATGAAACACCTGATTAGTTGCAAGGTTAATTGCAGCCTGATTATCGCAATATAATCTTGCATAATCAACATCCTCATGAAATGAAGAGAACAAAGAAACGAGCCAAACTAATTCACATGTAGCCATAGCCATAGCTCAATATTCAGCCTCGCAGGAAGATCGGCTAACAACAACCTGTTTCTTTGATTTCTAGGACACCAAGATGTTACCAAAAAAAGCACAAAAGCCTATCGTTGAGCGTCTTGTATCAGGACAAGAACTATAATCCGAGTCAACGAATATGCTCAAGTGATTAGTGGACTGGGCTGGATTGGGAATAATAAGCCAAGACCAGGAGAACTTTTAATGTATACCAGAAGGTGCTTTAAGGCAGTCATGTGAGGTAGACGAGGAGAGGAAACAAATTGACTTAACAAATGCACAATGTGAACAATGTTTGGCCTAGTATTAGTCAAGTACAGTAAACGACCTATCAATCGTCGATACTCCTGAGAATCAGAAAGTAATGCTCCTTCATTTGCACTCAACTTTGAGGATAAAAGCATGGGTGATTCAGCTGGTTTGGCATCCAAACAACCTGTATCTTCTAGCAACTGCATCGCGTATTTCCTCAGGGATAGAATAATTCCAGAGCTATTCCTAGCAATTTCAAAGCCTAGAAAGTAACGCAGGGGCCCCAATTCCTTTAGTTTGAAGTGCCTTTGTAAAAGAATTTATATTTTATGAAGAGCTTGTAGGTCTTCCCTAGCCAAAACGATGTCATCTACATATACGAGAAGAGCAATAAATCCATTGTCACGTCCCCTTGTGAACAAAGAGTGTTCAAATGGAGACTGCTGAAAGCCAAGTTGAATGATAACGGTAGAAATGCAATGATAACGGTAGAAATGCAGTGAACCATTGTATGGATGCTAGCTTCAGATCATAAATGGATTTGTGAAGCCTACAAACCATATTAGATCCTTTAAGCTCAGACTTGTATCCAAGAGGTAATTTTATGTAAACTTCCTCATCTAATACACCATTTAGAAAGGTGTTGTTGATATCTAATTGAAACAAATGCCAGTTACGTGTTTCTGTAAGAGAAAGTAGGACTCGAAAGGAGGTCATCTTTGCAACAGGTGAGAATGTGTCCATGTAGTTAATACCCTCAACTTGTGTGAAGCCCTTAGCAACCAGCCTGGCTTTACAACGGTCAACCGAGCCATCAGCATTATACTTCACCCGATAGACCCATTTACAGTCAACAACACTCTTTCCTTCAGGTAATGGAAAAATGGTCCATGTTCCAAGTTCTTCCATGGCTAGAAGTTCATTACTCATAGCATTTCTCCAAGTTGGAGACTTGACAGCTTGATGAAAATAAGATGGCTTAGCAACAGACGAGATATTTGCAACAAATGCTCCATACTCATTGGAAAGTTTTAAAGAAGAAACAAAACTTTCGATGGGATATAAGCATTTTGAGGAAGTATTATTGCAATAATATTGCTGAAGGTAGGATGGCTTCTGAATAGTATGAGAAGAACGTCGATCTGGTATTGAAAATATTCAGTCGAGGCAGTAGGTTCTAAGGAAACATCTGCGTGTGAGTCAGCACATTCAGGAGAAGCATTATTGTTCAAATCAGTAGGACCAAGGAAAGCTCCATCATTCGAGTTAGTATAGCCAAGGGAAGCATCACCAGTTGAATCATTAGAGCCAAGGGAAGCACCACCATTCAAGTCAGTAGGTTCAAGAGGAATCTGTTCAAATGTACGTGTGAAGCATCGACCATGTCATTTAGAACTTTTGGCAGGCAAAAGTCCTGAAAAATATCAACAAAAGGGTAAGACAAACTTGTATTTCGAAAAGGAAATAACCCTTCATGAAATACCACGTTTGTAGAAATAACAATTTTTTGAGTTTGCAACATATAAACGCGATATCCCTTTACATCTGGAGGATATCCAAGAAACACCGCAGGTAAAGCTCGAGTTGAAAACTAATCCTGTTGAGACTTCAATGTAGAAACAAAGAGAAGACAACCAAAATCTGATAGCCTGCAGTAATCTGGTAGATGACTATGTAAGACTTCATAAGGAGATTTATTGTTCAATGCTGGTGATAGAAGTCTATTAATCAGATATGTTGCAGTAAGTAAATAATCACTCCAAAACTGATTGGCACCTTTGATTAGAAATACAAAGCACGAGCAACAACTAACAACCAACAAATGTTGATGTTTTCTTTCAACTACAGAGTTTTGTTGGGGTGTTTCCACACATGAGAACTAATGCATTATACCCAAGTTAGTAAACAACTCAGTGAATTTTAACTTAGGAGCATTTTTCAGACATGAAAGACTTTATATCAATTTCAAATTGTTTCTTAACCATTGATATGAAGGCGGGTATAATGGTGTTAACATCAAATTTATGCTGCAACAAATAAACCCAGGTAGATCTCGAGAAATCATCAACCAAGGTTAGAAATAAGGCCTGGCCATAATATGTTTTGTGCTTGTAGGGTCCCCATATGTCACAGTGAATTAACTCAAACAACCATGTAGTATGAGAACAAGAAACTGGAAATGGAAATCTTTGTTGCTTGGCCAATGAGCAAACTTGACAATATTCTTTCATTTTTACATTCTTTAAAAGCAAAACATCATTAAGAAGATGCATGACATGGAGACTGGGATGACCCAATCTGTTATGCCAGTCACTAGATAAAATGCTAGAAACACTATTACATGAGATATTAGTTTTGGATGAGGACATTTGCAGCAAATAGAGTCCTTGAACCATCTCACCCTTCCCAATCACTTGATGAAGGTCCTGAATTAAGCATCCCATTTTACAAAACAACACATTAAGATCAGAGAATTTCAACAATGCGCTGGCTGAAAGCAAATTGAATCGAAAATCTGGAACAAGCAGTACATTATGTAAAACAATATCAGATGAAAACCGAACTGTGCATGCAAAGCTGACTGGGATGATGGATCCATTAGGTAAGGTAACTGAACAACTCGTTATAGGAAATAATGATTCAAAATTATTCCTTGAATGACATATATGTCTTGAAGCCCCCGAGTCTAAAATCCAGTAATCAAATAATCCAACACCAGAAGCAGTTATGTGTGATATGATCTTACCTTGCATGACAATATTAATCGAAGTGGTAGGAATATCCAAAGATGACGCGGTTTGTAACTGAGAAGTGAGCATGGCAATCAATTGTTGACATTTCTCAGGAGGAAAAGCTTCAGTGACAGCATGAGAGCCTTGCTGAGAAACAACAGAATTAGTATGAATAACTTAAGAACTTTTACCATGAGAAGAGTTCGAAGAAGACCATTTCTTGGAATTATAACAAGGTGGATAGCCAATCAATTTGTAACACATGTCTTTTGTTTGACTAAGGAGGTTATAATGACTGCACAAGGGTCTTTTCTTGCGAGCATTAGCACCAGAATGAGCCTTGACAGCAAAGGTAGGCTCAGAAATAGGATGAAGAGATTGCATATTTCTTTGATTCTCTTCTTGAACAATTAGAGAAAAAACTTTTGAAATAGGAGGTAGAGGATCCGTTAAAAGAATTTATCCCCTTATATGAGCATAAGATTCATTTAACCCCATTAAGAATTGAATTACTTGTTCTTGTTGTTGTTCAACAAGCATGCGTTGCACTCCTCCACAATTACACTGGAGACAACTGCATAGCTGTCGAATTGAAAACAGTTCATCCCAAACAATTTTCAACTGAGTATAGTAATTGCTTACTGACAATTTATCTTGTACGAGCTCACATAATCGTTTCTTTAAGTGAAATAAATGTGGTCCATTCGACTGCTGGAAATGATCAACCAAATTTTTCCACATTTCAGCAGCATTTGTATGATATAGTAAACTTGCAGTAATGTCTTTGGAGATTGAATTGAGAAGCCAAAAATTGACCAAATTGTTGGCTCTTGTCCAAGCATTGAATTGGTTTACCATAGATGGATCAGGAGCTTGAATGGAACCATCAATGAATCCAAGCTTGTTCTTGGCAGATAAGGCAAGCATCATCGATCTTTTCCAGCTGTGAAAATTATCATTGGAAAGCGGATGGCTCACTAATATCATGCCAGGATTGTCAGGCTGATGTAAGTAGTAGGTATTTTCCCCACTGTCGAAACCGTCGTTCAATGATTCAACCATGATGAAGCGTGAGAAGAGAGAAACAAACTTCTGAAACAATATAACGATCAAGGAAGCTGGAAATGAATAATGCTTTCTTGCATTCAAAGAAGGATTACAAGGCTAGTTTATATACAACTATAAGGTTAACTAACTAACCGAATTACAACTGCTAACTAATCAGCTAACTAATGAACTAACTGATAACAAACTAATTACAATTGCATTACAAGTTGATATACTCTAATAAGATAGATGAACTGCCCATCCATTGTGGCTTCTAGATGCATAATCTGATTCACTCGTTCAAATGACCGGAACAACCATCTACTTTGCAACTAACGTCTAAAACCATTATGAAGTTAATCAAATATTAATTAGTCTAGTGAAATGAGTTGTTAATTATTTTAAGAAGGTTAGAGGCTCGAATTCTAATATTGTGAATGAAAAACTAAATCGTAAGAATCGTTCTCATAATGAACATTTATAATACTTACAACAATAACAACAAAACCCTATTCCCGTAAACATTTATAATACTTGATTTGAATAATTACATAAATTGAGAGGTAATTACTTCAAGGCTCAATGGTCCTATCCATTATTATAAGATTGGAAAAACCTCTTTTGCTTACGGTGTGAATTGACCCATTCAGAAAATTGTTTTTGAAAGTAATGACTATCAAAGATTCAAAGCATGAAAAATTCGAGAGAGTTGTCAGCACATCACATGGTGTGCTCCAAATCTTTTCAAATAAATAAAGGATGTGGCCCTCATGAATGTCAATCTTGGGTACATGTCCAGTGTCCTTATGGCCGGGGGAATGCATTATCAAAATTCTAATTTTGTTAAGACATCTAGATAAATTTATGTCCTATACGTTCAAATACAATAATATTTTCCCTACAAATAGAGTTTACTTCATATTGGAAATATATAAAGAATTATTTTGAGACTGATTTTTGTAATTAAGTTTATCTCGTTCACAAGAAATTCGATATTAATGATTATAAAAAAAGAGATTTAATTATCTAATTTCCACCCATTAAAATTATATTGCGCGAATGGTTGAAGAGTAGTACCATATTGCGTACTTTACAAATTGATCCATTTAGAAAATTGTTTTGAAAGCACTGGGTACCAATAGGGGTGTTTATTCGGTTAAAACGATAACCGACCGAACCGAAATACTCTTAACCGAATTAATCAATTTTTTTCTTTAACCGTTAACCTAACCAAACTTTTTTTAAAGTATTAACCGAACCAAATAAATTTTGGTTAATTCGGTTAATATTCGAATTAACCGAATTTTTTTATAATTTTTGAATTTAATAATTTTAATTAAAAAAATAGTTTACAATTAATTTAAATAATATCTAATTATAAATAATATCTAATAATTTGACTCAAACATTATATTAAAATAAGATATTTGTATATATCAATTTAGTTCAAAAAACCAACAATTTTGAAATTCTACAAAATAAATGGAGCATGGTGCTGGTGCATAAAGGTTGTGCTAACTGCTAAGCTGTTGACTGCTGCTGCCATACCAACCAAGATGATTTCTATCAAGTGTAGAACAATTCATATCTTAAGAGAACATATAACATGCACAGTGCACAACATAGAAATAAAGAGATGCAAAATTCAATTCGAACCATCAAAAATAATAAAAACAATAAAATGTATAAATATCAAATATATCTATTAAGTATCAACCAATGCTAAAATTATAAGTGCTAAACTAACTCAATCTTATGTAATACAATCTTATTCATATATGAATGTACTAAACATCATCGCTTCATCAGAGCTGTGCTAACTAGTAACTACTCCGGTTAATGAAATTAAAAGAAATGTAAGGGAAGAAATTACCACAAAAAATAGTATTCAAAATACTCCATTTGCACCAATTGAATCCTCCGAAAATTTTTCCATTTGCATTATCTCTACAAGAAAAAAGATATTATTTTAAAACTAAAAATACAACAAAAAAAATCATATATATAAACTAAAAAGTACATTGCAATTTACAAGTATCTATTAAGAAAAAATTGCATACCTTTCAACTCATACTCACAGTGCTGCCAGTGCAGAAGCTTATGAGCTTATGAATTGAGGGTAGGCTGTAATGCATTCCAAGATAAATCTAAAAGTTAAAATGATTAAATAAATTAATGGCGTGTCAATTCTCCTCAAAATAAATTCACTTATTAAATTAAAATTAATAAATAAAGAATCACATACTATTATCAATCTTGTCAAGCTCTTGAATTTGTTCTTCAAACTTCTTGATCTCCTTTTAGGTTGATGAATTTTTAATATAATCTTGATTACACACAAGAGCTTGTACCATTTTAGGAGTTAAAGAACTCCTAAATTGATCAATCGCACGTCCACCGGTACTAAATGCAGACTCTGAAGCGATGGTAGAAAGCGGTATAACTAATACATCTTTGGCCATATTTGACAAACTGGAAATCTAGGGGTATTAACTTTCCACCATGACAAGATATCAAATTCATCATCATAATTCTCAACAACCTCCCCTAGATATTTATCTAATTCAGATGTTTGATCCTCACCACCAGTTTCAATCACACGCCTTTTATACAAATCTTTCATGCGTCTTTTCACTTCTTGTTGTAGTTCACTTAAAGAAATTCTCACATTTAAATGGCTTCCATCACTAGAGACTAGAGGCTTATATTCATCATACAATTCATTCAAAGTCTCTTTTAGGTTTTGCATCACTTCAAAACTTTTTTCCGAATCATACATCTCACTAAGTGCAAATTCAAGATAACTTAATTTCTGCCTAGTATCTAAAACACAACCAACAAAAACAAACATATTCATCTTCTAAATATCACCCCAATATTTTTCAAATTTATCTTTCATCCTCATGGTCATAACACTAAATTCAACATCAACACTTAATTGAGCATCCCTTAAAAGTATACAAATTTCAGTAAGTTCAACAAAAAAATTGTTAGATGTGACATATGAAGTACCTAAAATCGCAAAGTGACTCTATAAAAATGTTCCAAGAAATCCCTCAAGTTTCTAACACAAGCCCAATCATTTACAGTTGGCCAGCCCTCTCCTAACTCAAGTTCAACCCTAAAATTTGTATCATGCTCCTCGAATCTCTCAAAAGCTTTCTCAAAATTTTCAACAGTGTCTAACATTAAATAGATAGAGTTTCACCTAGTACAAACATCAAGACAAAACATTTTTTTGCTCTCAATATTTTTCATCTCAACACACTCCATGAACTTTTTCAATCTAGTTGGAGATTATCTCACATATTTCACAGCCCCCCAACAAGTGCAACAGATTTGTTCATTTCCTTTAAACCTTCAACAACAATCAAATTCACAATATGTGCAATACATCTTATATGAAGATATTTACCATTTGCAATGCAAACCCCCTCGAGGACTAAATCTCTTTCTTAAATAACCAATAGCAACATCATTCTAAGTTGCATTGTCAACGGTGACAGTAAACAACTTATCAATCCCCCAATCTAATAAGCATTTCTCAATCATCAACCCAATTACATCTCCCTTATGACTAGAAATTGGATAAAAACTTATGATTTTCTTATTCAATTTCCAATCGTTATCAATAATGTGCACAGTGAGACACATATAATTAACTCTTTGCATAGAGGTCCATGTATCAATAGTTAAACAAACTCTAGAACATGAACTTCTTAAATACTATTTCGGCTTACTCCTTTCATCCAAGTACAACTGATAAATATCTATAGTTATAGTCAATCTTGAAGGAATACGAAACTTGGGGCATGCTACTGACATAAATTTTATAAATCATTCACTCTCAACAAACTTGAAAGGCAATTCATCAGTCACAATCATTTGGGCTAAAACTTTTCTAATTGTTTGTTGATCGAATTTCCAAGTTGTAAGATGTTCTACTTCCCCTCGAATATCCTTACTAGGTAACACTAAATTGCCTTGATTAGTGTTAATGTTGTTAGGATTTTTCTTACACTGTTTCATGTGATATATTAATGACCCAGTTCCATTTTTTCCCATCACAACAAAATTCTTTCTCATAATGATTGCATCTACCCTTACTTTCACCCTCACTATTAAAAAACTTAGTAAAATGAGACCATACTTCTGACCTTAAAGGAATAACTTTTCTTTTACTTGCAATCCCTCTTGCCTTTTGATTTGACTTAAAGCTTCAGTCGTTGAATTTGTAGAATTTGATAAAGGGGTGAAACACTTCCCTCAATAGATGCTGCCATATTGGACATCTACAGAAAACTATATAAGGTATCATGGCATTTATCACTTCAAGAATTCTATTAGATCCCATACTAGACAGTTTTAAGCAACTTAGTTACTGTAATTTCATAAACATGTTAAAATTACTCTTTGAACATAAAATTTCAGTACTGGCAGCATTTGCTTCGATTGTTATCTGAAATAAAGAAGTGTAGCAAGAATCCCATTCTAGTACAAAGTTCCACTGGAGCTTGAGGTATGATATCAATCCATGTTCTCTTAATGTACTTGAGAATGCCAACTTGTGTTTGGACATGCATAAAGATTATTTTCTTGGTGTTTTAGTTATATGAGAAGTAAAGCAAAGTAAGAAATAATCACATGAAAGTGACTTTTGGTGAACTTAGTACCCTTTGCTTGTTTGAATTTGATAGAACTAACACATACAGAGAAAGACAATTCGAGATTATTTGGAATTTAATATTCACCATTCATGAACATAAGTGTCATATTCAAAAACAACAAAGGGCTGCCTAGTGCATGCAGTTCATGAATTACAGAATCTAGGGACTGTCTGTATTTGAGCACTACCATGCTTTCCTAGGAGTTTATTTCTTTGGCTTGAACCTATGACAAATTGCAAATGGAGCTAAAATGAAGTTATCCCCAATTTAAGAATCTCAACTTTTGAAGGAACTAAAATAGTACTACCATGCCTATTTAAGAATCTCAACTTTTGAAGGAACTAAAATAGTACTTAATAAAATGATATAAATGGTTGTTTTTATTCTCTTACTTTATTCTATTGCTAAGGGTATTTTCCAGTTCCTTTCAAATTCGAGTTATCCCCAGTTTTCTCAATGCAAACATGCTGAATTGTCTTGTTTCAGTGGCGACCTTTCTATGTTGCCTTTGAAACGGTCCAAGATAAACTTGTATAAAAACTGATGGATAAATTGTGTATTAATAGGATGTGCCTATAGATTCCAAGAAAATTCTTGTGTTTGAAGATGCACCTGCAGGAGCTCAAGCTGCCAAAAATGCTGGGATGTAAGTAAACTTGTTTTTTTTATTGATTAACTAATACAATTGATTACCGTAGATTTAATGCTCTAAGTTTTACTTTTTGGATTCTCAATTTGATTAGTTCTGCTATTTTTATGTTTATTTTATGTTGTTTGAGTTAATTTCATATAAAATAACCTCTTTATTCTATAAGTCTCTAAATTCTTGATGGCCTTTGATAATTAAACTTTTAATTTCATATAAAATACAAAGAATTTTCAATTCTGACTTTGCAGTAAGAAGGTAGTCCATAAGACGTTATACAAAGAATTTGTAGACAATATACAAAGCTGAGAGACTCTAACAAAACATCTATTAGAAAACAAAAAAGAATTCAACACGCTAAACCTATCCAAAGAGCGAAAAGTCGAGAAATATAGAAATACCAGAATTCGTTTAACGAGGAAAAGATTAACAAACCTGGATCTTCTTGCAACAACGATATGACTACAGAAAGCTATGCTGAGAGAGAAGAGAAGCCAATCGACAAGGTTAATCGCTTGTTGTTAACTAAAGATGCGTCAGATTGAGAGGTTTACAGAGGTAGAACGGGGTGACTGGTGAGATGAGATTGAAAGGTTTAGCCGTTTAGGTTTAACCGTTTCAGCCCTAGCTTAGTTTTGAGATTATTTTAATTAATTAATATTGATTTGGGATTTTTAATGGGTTTTAAATGGATTGGGCCGGTTAATTCTCTTAATATAATTATATTTAAAGGTTAATTTAGTTAATTAATCGATTTCAAATCGAATTAACCTTTAATCAAATTATAAAAAAATTATTAACCGTTTTCCGATCGAACTAATTCAATGATCGACTGAATTAACTAAACTAATTCAATTCGGTCAGTTAATTCGATTAAAACCGAATTTTAAACACCTTAAGTACTAAAAATTCAAATTCAAGGGAGCTGACAACACATTGTATGCTAAAATCTTTTCAGATAAATGAAAGTTGCGACCCTCATTAAAGTCATAATCTTGGGTATATTTTGTTAGAAAAACAACATTTTCTTAAGATATATTTTGTCAGATAAATAAAAATACTATTTTTATTTTGATTTATTGATTGAAATCAATTGAGGTCTATCGCTACATAATTTTCTTAAGACATATTTTCGATCACTCCTTTATTGCTTAAGACAGATTTTCGATCACTCATTTGAAACAACAATAGGGGATTTTCAAGAAAGTAAAATTTCTTGAAATTTGAGAGGTGAAAAACTTAACAGGTTTGTTCAGTATTTATAAGGGATTTCAAGAGAGATTTAATCCAAATATCTATCTTTTAATATTTAAATGTAAACATATAATAATATCTTTTAATTTAATATATTCAAAAGATAAACCATTTTTACCGTTCAAACTTAAATAAATATTATTTTAATTTGAAATATACAAAAGTATATAATTATATTTAATATTCAAAGTTAAAAAGATAAGAAAAACCTTTTTAAATTGAAATATTTAAAAAATAATTATCCTACTAATGATAAAATTAAAAATTATTTTTTAATTTACAATAATGAAAAGTCATATGAATTTATAATAAACCCTTCAATTAAATTCACCATTTTTCCGACCTATTTCTTTTATGTTTTTTTTTCAAACCAAAATAAGCCTCTAGCTGAAGTGATTGACCCACAATTTCAAAGTTGAAATCTTTCTATACATAGTTATGATACCAACTCATACGATTGACCATTTCTGATTCCTTGGAACGGTGCAATTTAGGTCTAATTAAGAAAACCTTTTTTTAGCATTTTCGTTGGATTCTGAAAAAGGTCTTTGTAGTATGTATTTTTGTGGTTTAGTCCCCGTATTCTTGAAATGTGTATCTTCAGTTCGTGGGAGCATTTTGGAGACTATATGTGAAGGTGACCCTATGATTTGCATGCCACTGACCAAAGGGTTAATGCAAGGTATGATTTGCATCGCCCTTAATCCAAGAAAAAAAAAATCAAAACTCATCCTACTCTTAGAACCTGTTTTTCAAAGAAAATCTTATCAAGTCAGATTAGATTAGAACCCATCAGTTGGTGTTATTATGAATTGCTATAATAGGCACTTTAATCTGCTATAAGAGATCAGATACAAAATTCACATTGAAACATGACTTATAATCATCAAAACAGATTCTGAATTGCTGTTTAGACCATGAAAACGATCAACAATGACACTTGTACTAAAAGATCATCGAACTCGGAAAACTACTTACTGTATGTAAAGTTCTTCATTATGAAACTATCATCTTTTGTGGGGTTTTCAAGCTCACTGCTCGAATATCTTCAACTAGACGGTCCAAATTGCCATAAGAAGACCCACCGACACTAACGGATTGATTGGTTACACGAACCATTTTGGTTGCTGATTTTGCAAACTCCTTTCGGTCCACCATCACATCATTCACCATTTTCTCAACTATCTTCCGATCGGAAACATCCTTCATATCAACCCAATTTTCCACACCCTACTATTCACTTGTTGGTCAGCGAAGTAAGGCCAGCAAATCATAGGTACCCCAGCAACAATGCTCTCCAAAGTCGAGTTCCATACGCAATGAGTCAAGAACCCCCCAAACAGCCGGGTGGTTCAAGACTGCCTCTTGCGGTGCCCAATGGACGGTGTAGCCTCAATCCTTAGTCTTCTCCAAAAGCTCAAATACAACATCATCCTCCCCTTCACCATCTCCAGTCACGAAATTTGGCCTTACAACAAGCAAGTACTTCGCTTTACTATTAATAAGTCCATACCAAAGCTCTACGAGTTTCTCCATTGACATGCTCGTAATGCTACCAAAACTTACATAGATAACAGATCGATTTGGTTGCTTGTCAAGCCAAGGAATGCAGCTTTCATCTTCTTCCCAAGGAGTGTTCGAGAAATGATCGTGCGGTTCTCTATTTTCTGCCTTGAGTCTGGTGTTTAACTGAGCATTGATCGGTCCAATGGCATAGACGGTAGGGCATTTGGTGCGTATTTGAGATAGTATAGGCCCATCGAGCTCTTCGGTGGTGTTGAGTATCAAGGCGTCGGCTCGAGTGCTCCTTCGTGTCTCTTTAACAAAAAGTTTGATAATTGGATCTTCCATATCAGGAGCTCGGCAAAAACTCGGAAGGTCTAGACACCCAGAGATAAGTTTCCATGCCTGGAACTGTTGTTATCAACAGATCCATGACTTCACTACCTCCAACATTTTAACAAAAAAACACATCAACCAGGTCAAATAATGTATAACAAATGCCATGAAAAACTTAAACAAACAGTTCTCATGTAGATTCTTCAATTAGAACCTGAACTTAAACTCAAAACAGAGCAAAAAGGAAAAACAAAAGCTCAATTGCAAAAAATGACCCTAACACCAAATCCGATATTACTTGAACTCAAATGGCTCAATCTGAAAAATTCAGCCGGCAAGTTCAAATGACCCGAACTCGAAATGATCTGTATCGAGAACAAAACAACTTGAACACAAAATAACCTGAAAACCTGAATGAATTAAAAATTTTAACACCCGAAATGCAGACTAACACCAATCCCAATCCAAAGCCAGTCAATCTCACCCAAATAGAGGTCTATTCCAATGTAATTCTCATAAAAATGATACTCAAAAGGAGTTTGATTTACCTTTAATAGGAAGCTCCCCAGCTTGGATTATATCAGGGATAGAATAATACGCCCAAAAACCATGGGGACTGCTGGTACGAAAACAAATGATGGGGATTCCAAGCTCCCTCGCAACATCAACAGAAAACCCTAAAAACCCATCTCCGATTATGCAATCCACTGTTGGACTGATGTTCAAGAGAATCTCTCTCAAATCTCGCTTCATTTTCGTTTCGATGACCTCTTCGTACATCTCCATAAATCAATTCCCCGACCTGGGATGATCAAGAGGGAGACCATCGGATATGGTCTTGAATTCGAAGCCTGGGTATCTTGCGAAGTAGGTGGAGATGTCGGTGAACTTGAGGAGGCTTTCGTTGTTTCGATCGGAGTTGAGGAAGGTGAGTCTGAAGCCGGCGAGAGCTAGCAGTTCAGCTAGCTTAATCATGGAGTTTATATGGCCTTGTAATGGGATGGGAAAGATGAGAACATGTGGAGGATGAGCTTGTACGGATCGATCCTTATCCATTTAATTACAGGTTTCCTTTTCTTTTGGTTTCTGAGTTTCAACTCCTCGGTCATCAACGTTTTGGCACTGATATAATTGTCATCTAGGGCCTTTTATAGAAAGGAAGGCCGCGGTCAAATATTGGATAGAGTTTTTTTTTAACGTAATCAACCGAAAATAGTGTATGTGACGAGAACATCCGAAATACAAGTAGGATGAGCATATTCAAAATAAAGAGGCGAGACGACTGGTGGCTGAATAACTGTCCCCTAAAAGATGAGTATCCAGAAATTGATACGACCATGCGAAACCAGAAGGTAGTTTTACTCATCTCTAGTGAGAAAGAGTGGCAATTGCAAAATGTTATTTACCTGGGTTTTAATTTATTATTATTATTATTATTATTATTATTGATTACATTTTTGCAGGTCAAGTTACAACAGATCCAACCTAATTACAACCTAAAATCTAAATATTACAAAATAAGCCCACGATAGTAGGTCCAACAAGAGAAGCCCACATGGCAGCCCATCAGCACACTAGGGTTTTATCATGTTCCCCAGCCGCCAGACCCTTCCAACCGTTGGTTCTGTACTTGATCCAACGACTTAGATGATGTTGTAATACCCAAACTTCGGGCCAGTGATTGAAATGTAGGGATTTATATTTGATGGTGTGTTTTGAATAAATTGAAAAGTTCAATGATTGAATTAGAATTTTTTATATAGGATTTATTATCAAAGATTGAGGAATAGAAGAGAAAATTGGTCTTTTGTCAGGAAATGAATTTAAAATTCATTTTTTAAAGGATATTTAAGCATGTGAGGGAAATAAGGTAATTCTTTCATTTCTAAGGTAAGTAAATTGAACTTGGTTAATTCTTTCATTTTTGAGTTGGTTTTGGTTCTTTGGGTAATATAGAAGCTTAATAAAGCTTAAAGACGAGTTGAAACTTAGAGATGGATGAATTAATGGTGAATTAGTAAAATGAGTTTTTAAGGGAATTGTTAGAAAATGATGAATATTTAGATTCTAAAAGAATATTTGAATTGTTGAGGGTTGTAAAAAGATGTTAGAAGTGTTAGAAAGGATTGAGAACATGTTTGGAAAACTGGTATGATTTTTTTTTTCAAGAGTTCTACGGGAGAATTAGATGTTAAATGAGTTTTAATGGATATAAGTTAGTGGGAATAAGTGTAAATGAGTTTGAAAGCAGGAATAGAGTTAAGGGTAAGAGATTTAAGTGAAGTTTGGGTAAAATTTGAAGTGAAATAAGTGAAATCTAGGTAAGGGTATTGATACTAGAAAAATAGTACCGATACTATAAGGTTAAAATTTAAGGAAAGAGTATGAATAAGATGAACAATATCGATACTGATGAAGTAGTATCGATACTGATGTGGAAGTATCGATACCAAAAGGAAGGTATCGTTATTGTAATTAAAAAGGAAATTCCAAAATGCTAAAATGGTATATGTACTGAAGTGGGTATTGGTACCATAGAAAAAAAGTATCAGTATTGTGGGTAGAGCACTGATACTATTCAATCGGAAATGTTAATTAAGTGTTTTAATTCGCTTAAATAAAAGTTAATGAGTTAGATGTTAATTGAGTTACGATATTCATATGGGTCGTGCTATGTGTAGATTTGATTAAAAGCAAATGCAGAACGACCAAGACAAAGTGAAAGAGAGAAGGAGTTGTTTAAGGCTTAAGTGAGGCAAATGTGAGTGCATTCTTACTTACTTTATATAAAATTGGAGGACGGCTTGCGATGATCCAACCTCGTATGTTTATGAACCAAATGAATTGTATTATGTGATGGTTTTTATTTAAACGGTATTTTAAAAGTATTATTTCGATTTCATTATTTAGTATTATTTTTCTCCACATTCTCGTGAGGATTTTTGTTCCATTTTCTTCTCAACCAAAAACAAAACCCCATTAACAGATCTGTTCAGTTTATATGTGGTATCTTTGCTAATATTTTAAGCTACTGATTTACTTGAAAGGTGTTTATATGAAGAGGGTTTCTCTCATTATTCTCGAAGAAGTGCTGTTTTTTGTTAAAAAAATCTGGGCTTCTGGTAAGTGTTTGTTGCTTTGTTTATAAGTTATTTGTTGTTGGTTTTTTGTTCTCGTGGTACAGATCTCGTATCTATCAGATCTGTTTTCTCTAAACCTTTCTTTCATTCTCCTCTTCCTTTTATTACTTGTTAAAATTCCTTGCATATTTCTCTGTTTTATGTTTTCAGTGATTCTTTTCGTTTTGTGATTGCATCAGAGGGTGTTTATAAAGTTTTGTGTTGAATCCTTTGCTTTCAATCCAAATTTGAACTCTTCCCACTTCTCATTTCCATGTTTCTAGCCATATAAATCAAGGGGAAAAAAAGAAAAAGAAGGATTTGAATCTTTGATTCAAATATGGGTTCTGTATGTTTTTTACTGGTTTCCTAGGTCTGGTTTCTCGTCACTGAAGGCTTGCTGCAACTTTCCAGGATATTCCTTCTACCCCTCCAAGTGTTCCCTCTCCATTTGAAAGTTTTATCATTCGTTTTGATATTTTTAAATTATTATAGATGAGAACCAGAGTACCCCAGTTCGTTAGATTTGATTAATTATATTCTCTGATCTGTCTGTTTTATATACGAAATCTGTATTATTAGGGTAAAGTTAGGGAAATTCTCCAATATTCATTGGAGTTGCTTGTATTTTTTGTCTTTTGCAGGCGAACGTTACCGGCAACCACATTAAAGTTCCACAGCTGAACCTTCGCCGGAAAACAACCCCATCAAAAAATAATAACTACTTTCTACTTGTCGGCCAGATACATATAGTGGTCGGCCATCTATTTAAACGTGTTATGCTAGTGTTTACGCAATTTACCTTATAATTGTTAATAAGCTTATTTTTTATCATTATTAACCTAATTACTAGCAATAAACTTAGTATTCAATTCAAATTTTTCAAAAAAAAAAAGGTTTTGAAATTGTCAGTAAAGATTGGAACGTATTTATAAATCAACAATCAATATTATTCTTTTTTCCTCCCTTTTACAACTAGGCTTTTAGCAATTAAATATATTTATAAATATTTACCCCCACAAAATAATAAAAATCAATATTATTCTATTTCTCCCTTTTAACACTAGGCTTTTAGCAATAAAAAGTAACAATAATATTATATAAATTAAAATCCTATTAAGTATCCAACTACGCTTCTTAGTACCCCTCAATTTCTCTAGCGTTTTATTGGTGCATCTTCTATCTTCTTTGGTTTCCTTTTTCATAGTTCCTCATAGCTTCGGCTATAGATGATTACTTGAGGTCATGTCATTCTTTTAGATCCCATAGGGCGTATAGGGGGCGGGCTCGATAGAGTGGTGTCAAGGAGACTAGACTTAGAGTTTGTACGTTGAATGTAGGCACTTTAAATGCTAGGCTGCTGGAGCTGACCGACGTACTAAGTAATAGTAAAATAGATTTTGCATGTATTCAAGAGACTAGGTGGAAAGGGGCTTGCGCCAGAGAGTGTAACGAGTATAAGTTGTGGTATTCAGGCGTAGATAACGCTAGAAATGGGGTGGGTATCTTGGTATCCTCTAGGCTCAAGGAAAATGTAATTGAAGTTTGTAGATACCGTGATAGGATCATGATGATTAAGGTTATTATAGAAACGGAAGTGGTGAATGTCCTTTCAATGTACGCCCTACACGTTGGCCTAGGGGAGGGGGAAAAACGTTGCTTCTGGATTCGTTAGATGATGTACTTAGGAGCATTCTGGAGGACCAAAGAGTTTTCATATGAGGAGACTTCAATGGCCATATAGGTAGTGAAATTGACGGGTTGACGGTGTTCATGGGGGTTTCAGTTTTTGTAGTATGAATGAGGAGGGGCGTACGTTGCTTGAATTTGCTACTGCACATGATATGGTGGTTACTAACTCCTTCTTTAACAAGAGATATGTGAACTTGATTATGTTCCATAGCGGGGGACATTGTACCAAAATCGACTACATCTTGGTTCGAAATCGGGATCGATGGGCTTGCATTGACTGTAAGGTGTTCCCTGAAGAGGCATGTGCATCACAATACATATTGTTGGTTTTGGTGTTCTGCGTACGCCACGGGCGGAACACTCATAGGAGGGCTAAACTTGGTAAACCTAGGATCCTTTGGAAGAACTTACATGGAGTGACAACTGATGACTTTAGGAGTAAGGTTTTGTCTCATACAGTTTTTAAAACTACAAACTCAAATAATGCATATATGTTATGGAAAAATATGGCAAATTCCATCAGAGAAGTGGGCAAAAACACCCTTGGGTTATCGACAGGAAAGATCAAGGAACATAAAGAATCCTGGTGGTGGAACGACGAAGTCCAAACTAAGGTGAAGACAAAGCAAACTTGCTTCAAGGAGTTGCTACAATACAATGACGACGAAGAAAGATCGAGAGCTAAACAATGATACAAGGAGGCAAAGCGGGAAGCCAAGAAAACAGTGGTTAAAGCAAATGATAAGGCATACTAGGAAATGTACAAGAGATTAGACACCAAGGAAGAACAAAACGACATCTTCAGGCTTGCAAAATCCAGGGAGAATATGAAAAATGATCTAGGTAGCATTAGGTTTATTAAAGACGACAATGATGTTTTTTTAGTGAAATATGATGATTTTAAGAGGGTTTGGGGTAGTTATTTCTTTGGCTTATTTAATAACGGTGCCTCTCCCTGTAGAGATGGTAACGTTGATGGGTCAGCCGACCTTCTACTACGACCAATGACTGCCCTACAAGTAGGATTGGGATTGAGGAAATCAAAATGTCCCTTAGAAATATGGGGAAGGACAAAGCTGTCGGTCCAGATCAAATTCCTATCACTGTGTGGTTGTCCCTAGGAGAAGAGGGAGTTAAGTGGTTGACCAACATCTTTAATATTATTTTAGAGACTGCCAAGATGCCAGAGGAGTGGAGAGAGTCTACGGTGATACCAATTTATAAGAATAAAGGAGATCCCCAACGTTATGGTAACTACAGAGGTGTTAAACTACTCAGTCATACCATGAAGCTATTGGAAAGGGTGATAGAGGCTAGGTTGAGACATGTTACTAGGGTTTCAAAAAATCAATTTGGCTTTATACCAGACATGTCTACTACGGAGGTGATTCATCTACTTCAACGACTTATGGAGAAATATAGGGAAAAATAGAGAACTTCACATGGCGTTCATTGACCTTGAGAAGACGTATGATAGTGTACCCCACAATACGATCTATAAGACCTTGGAAACGAGACAGATCCCAACTGCTTATATCCGGGCGATTCGTGATATGTATTATAGATCTAATACATATGTCAGGACTATAGTTGGAAACATCTAGGCATTCCCGGTGGAAATCGAACTCCACCAGGGGTCGGCTCTTAGCCCTTACATCTTCACCTTGATTATGGACGACATCTATAGTACGACACCAGACGGTGTTCCATGGTGTATGCTTTTCGCTGACGACATTGTCCTAGTTACTGAAATAAAAAATGAGTTGAATATTAGACTGACTACCTGGACGACTGCTTTGAAAGAAAAAGGTCTAAGGATCAATATTGAAAAGATAGAGTATTTATGTTCAAACTTCAGTGGGAACCAAAACGATGAAGATGTAGAAGTATGCATCGAAGGAAACGTTCTCCCTTCAAAGGATTGTTTCAAGTACCTAGGATCTATGATACATAAAGATGCGGGTGTAGATGATGACGTTACACACCGTATAAAGGCGGAATGGCTAAAGTAAAGGGCTGCTACTGGAGTTTTGTGTGACAAGAAGATGCCTCTAAAAATTAAGGGAATTTTTTTATAGAATGCCTATAAGACCAGCGTTACTGTATGGATCAGAATGTTGGGCAATTAAGAAGGATCACGTAAGGAGGATAGAGGCCGCAGAAATGAGAATGCTTCGATGGGTATGTGGTAGGACTCTGTGGAACATGAAACTAAACTCTGTAATTAGGATGTCATTAGGGGTGGTGTCTGTATCCGAAAAATTAAGGGATGGAAGACTACGATGGTTTGGACATGTTCTTAGGCGACAACCGTCAGATGCGGTCAGGAGGGTAGAGTCGATTATAGTCGACAGTTCCAGAAGGAGATGACGACCAATGAGGAAGTGGGTAGACTGCTTGAGATCTGATTTAAAGGATTTATCCCTTACCGAGGACATAACCTTTGACAGGAAAGTATGGAGACTTAAGACCAGGGTAGCCGAGTAGTGTGGGACACATCCATATGGTGTAACATCATTTGTCTTCTTTTAATGCATTTATAGTAATTTCCATGACTTTTACTTTTTATACGTTTCTATCATTGGAATATATGAAGGCTTAGAACTAGGGTAGCGGAGTAGTATTGCCTTAGTTTAGTTTTTAACCCATTTGATTTTATTCATTCTCGTACCTTGCTATCGCTGACTACGATATATCATTCTCTTCATGTTTCCTCTTTTTAAATTTAGTCTGGACTTACATTTCTGTCTATATGCAGAGATTTTTACGCAGGGATTTATTTGTAGGGATTACTTCTCATTACAAACGCGCATATGAAGACTGTTCAACTATGTATTTATTTATTTATTTATACATGCATTGTATTTTATCTTTATTTTTAATTTTCTGACTGCCAGAGGTCTTCCACAGAAACTGCTCTCAACCTGGCGTTGGGGGCAGCTTATTACCCTACCTCCTCTTACCCCATTGTATATGGTAATAGGGTTTTGTTGTTGTTGTTGTTAGGAATATATATATTTTATGTGAATATATTATATGAGAACAACTGATAATTTGAATAATGTTATAGGAAACAATATAAGTATATGTTCTATGTGAAAAATTATAAGTTAAGTGAAATGATATGCTATAAATAATTGTTCTATGTGAATAAATAATAAATTTAGATAATGCTATGTGAAATAACATGAGTATACGTGAAAAGTGTTATCAGTGAAAAAGGATATACGTGAATATGAAATATGTAAATGTGTTCTATGTGCTAAGCGAAAACGATCAACGTGAAAGTGACCTATGTGAATGTACTCTATGAGAATAAGACACACTTTGAATAATGAAATGAGAAATAGTTATATGGTTAAAGCCCAAAGTATATTTTATGAGAATTAGAGGTATAGTTGGCATGCCAAGAGTCGAGGGTTCTACGCGGTCCTTTGGGACAAATTTCTACGTGGTCATTCGGGAAAAATCTATGTGGTCCTTCGAGACAAATTCTACGCGGTCCTTCGGACAATTCTACGTGGCACTTCGGTGCAATTTATATGAGCCGTGGTGATTTTATTAGTGCACAACCTCAATGTACTCGCATACCTTGAGTTCTCAGCGATATACGATGGGCTAATAAAACAAACTTGATATAATTTGAACAATGAGTAACAATATTATAACGTTAATGAAATGTCTATGAGTTTTATACAAAATTTTTCAAAGGAATGTATAAGCAAGTGTCAAATGCATATAAATTAATCAATGCGAAAAAGTATGTTATATGTTATAAAGAATATGATGTTATAATAGTTAATGATTCTGTTAAAAATATTTTCATAACTTTTTATTATTTTACTAAACTCAGTATTGCCTCACTAAGTTCTGAACTTAGCGTGTGATTGTCATCAATATAGTAAGCAAGGACCGGACAACATAGCTCTGAAGGATATCAAATCAGGGTAAACTAATAATATGTGATATGATTGTTGGCATGTACGAAAATGTATAAGTAATAGATGCTTTGATATGTTTTGTAAAGTTTTGTTTTCCTTGTAAAGTTTCATTGTATTTTAAATGAGTCAAAGTGTTTTAAAAGTCAATGTGACACCTCAGATTTGTATCCAAGTCAGGTACGGGTTGGAGTTGTTACATATGTGATACTAGGATTTCACCCTAACTCTAGCTTCTATCACAGTCGTCGTCGTCGCTTGTTGCCTACTACTGATGCTGTCGCCAACATCACGCCGCCATCTCCACCAGTTATCATTACATATAGTAAAAAATTAAAATCAAAGTGATAGAAAAATTTATACCCATAACCACCCTACACAACCATCAAATCAAACCTCATTATAAAACATAGAGGAGTCTCGAATGAAGGAGGAAAGGAGAGAGCGATTCGAAAGAAACAATGAAAGAAAAAGAGAGAACCAGTTCAAAAAAAAGTGAAAAATAAGAAAGAAGAAGAAATTCTCACCGTGTTTGAAGCTCGTTGGGAAGCCAAAGGGTCATCGAATTTTTGAAAGATTTTAAAAAGTATTGCTTTAGATATAGGGCTTTAGGGTGGGTTTTAGATTACAAGAGGCTCAGGTTCATATTAAGGAAGAATAGAGGATCATTTTAGGATATTTTTCTTCCTTTTTGATCACTGTGAACGATCGTGAAATTCAACGGCAGTCGTCTCCTCCTCCGACGGGAACTCGAGAGAGTTCATAAACTCTCTCTCTCTCTTAGCTTTGAAACAAATGAAGAAAATGAAAGAGGCTTATAAAATAAGCCTTAGGGGATGTTTGATTAAATCAGAATGATTAAGCGCTGAATGATTCAATGGCCTGAATGATTCAAATGCTCTGTATAAATTAGCTTTGAATGTGACATTTTGTTTGATAATGGTTCTGAATCATTCAGAATGTACTTTAATGCTGAATCATTCATCACTATTTTGCTGAATCATTCAGTACAATCTTCATTCAGAGGAGAGAATCAAACACGCTGAATGTTGAACGGTTCAGTATTCAGCGCTGAACGGTTCAACATTCAGCGCTGAACGGTTCAACATTCAGCGCTGAACGGTTCAACATTCAGCGCTGAACGGTTCCATTCAGCAGTAAACAAACATCACCTTAGTTTAGGCTTATATATTAAACCCAAAACGACGTAGTTTTGGACTCCTCACTTGCGGTTTTTTAGAGTTTAAGGATAAATTGCAGTTTTGGTCACTCATTCATTATATCATGGTATTTTAGTTCCAAATGAAAGGGGAAATTACTAATTTTGAATCTTCAATGTTTCCATTCTCACATTTTAGTCATCTTGCATATTTAAATATTATGGTCAAATGCTTGATTTCGGTTTACTAATTTATGATTCGTTACATATTAATCCTTTTGATAGTTGTAAGTTTAAAATCACTATATTCATGCTTCAAGTCCTCCTAACTTTGATTCATATTCATTTTAAATCACCATTTTTGTTTAAAATTTTTAAGAACTATTAGGGTTAAATGCATCAATAATACCTTATTATTTTAGTTATTTTAATTTAATCCCTAAACTAATATATATATATACACACGTGTTTATTTCATGTTTTGTTGTATAGTAGTATTTATATATAATATAGTATTATATATGTATTGATTATGTATTAGATATTTAGTATTGAATGTAATATATTCATATAGGCATTTTGATCAAATTTATCTAAATATTTATATTTTATAAATATAATATAGTTATTTATTAATTTATTTATTTATTTTTGAAAAACGGAGAAGAAATTTCACGTATATACGAGTATTAATAAAAAGAATTTTTTATATTGTATTAAGTATTTATATTTAATAAAAAATATTGTAGTTAATTTTATAAAATTTTATAAGATCTTTTGCTAATTATTTAATTAACCTATGGAAGACCTCCAAATATCAGGGGTGTACTTTCGAGGGTTATTAGAATAAAATAATTATAACATTATTATTTAGTGATAATTAAGTTAATTAAATATATATTTTATTCATTTTAAATAATATATATATTATATTTTTTTATTTTTAATATTATGTCTTACATAATTATTTTAATAAATATAAATATTCGTTTATTTATTTCAAGTATTTATCTTTTCACCTTTGTTTAGTTATTTTGTTTATTTACCCCTATTTAGTTCTATTATATTTTATTTCATTCACCTTCCATATGTTATTTGCCACTGTTGTGTTTATACATCATATATTTGTTTTCTCGTTTTCAAAAAAAAATTAAAGGCAATGTTGTCTTACGTCATGTGTTAACGAAATTCCGTCCAACATGAATGTATTTCAATTTCTGTTAATTCACGTAGCAAAAGAACATCATTTTTAAATAAACCTGAGTGAATCGAATTATTTCTTATCGAGTCAAGCATAAATAAAAGGAGAGATTCACTCTTTTTTTTAAATTAAAGGATTATAATTTAAATTTTGGTTTCGAATAGGTAAAGTTTCACTACATAGACAACCTGTAGTCGAGAAATACCAATTTTGAGCGCTATAGGGGCATTAACCCTTCCTCATGTGTAATCAACTCCCGAACCTTTTAAAATAAATCTTTGGTAAATGCAGACCAATTTTTGTCTTAATAAATGATTTTTCTTAAAATTGTTTTAAAAGACATTTTTAGGTATTCGACTTACATAACCCAAAGGTCGATGGAGATTCCAAATTTCAAATTAAACGAAAATTCACATTTTCCAATTTAAAGTCATAATTATTTTTAAAATCAATTTATTAATTAAAAATGGTTATGACAACTTAGCGACTCCACTGTGGACATTTGAGAGTCAGGCCTTATTCGATCATATGTTGTCCGATTGGTTGGAATTTTATAATTTTAAATCTTTACTTGAATTACGATCCTTTTAATTTCAATTTTTTAATCATACATAATTTTTTTTACTCTTGCGAATAGTTGTACTGATGTTTGATTTTATTGATTTTAGACTTTTTAAGGTTTTTGAACACAAGTCTTTTTTATTTTGTCAAAATATTTGTGAGTTCCTCCTCACACATGTCACATACATTTGCATGCCATAAGCTATATACCCGAGCTCTATCCTACTAACTGGGAGTGAATCGCTAGTGCCTTCGTGAGTAGCCCTCCGTACAGGCTAGTAAGTCATTCATGGAGTACATGCCCTTATGATCTTCGTGAGCAACCCTCCTTGTAGACATAAGGAATGTACTTCCTCGAATTAAACTCGATCCACTTAACTCTGTAATGGATGTGAATTTAGGGTTTGGCTGCCCAAGGGGGCACCAATTACAAGGATAATTCGAGTACCTCTATTACCTTAGAGCCGAAACCGTGCATATAGTAAACCATAGACTGGTCACCCTAGATAGAACCATACACAAAAGAGGAACGACTTTGCATCTTTAATCTTTGCTACATAGAATAAGTTTCTTTTTGAACGAGAGCATGTGAACTAGATACCATGCAGTTATGATTATTTTGTGAAATAAATCATATCGTGTATAAAGCACGTCCATGTAGGATTGTTATTTTAATAAAATCATATTTGGGTAGATATAATGATAGGGTAGGTGTTATATTCATCTTTGAATAATATTTTTTTCTCAATCGATTATTTTACCTGTACTAATTCAATTTTCTCATTTTTTTTCATTTTTAACATTTTTGCATTGCATCATCATTAGAGCATAACATGAAGGTGTTGATCCGCAAATGACTCTCTAACTGGAAAATTTTCATAAATAGAGAAAATGTTAATCAATCAAGTAGTCACATACATAGGCATTCACTGTTAGCTAATTGAAACTTAAGGAAACATGGAAGAAGCTCATTTAAAGAATCAGACATCCGGACATATCAATAGAATGATATCCAAAGAACTCAGAGGTAATCACTCGATCTGAACAAAGATGCAAGTACAAAATCTTGCCTACAGTTGTTACACCTCTAATCATTAAGACCTAATGCATAACTCCAGTGCAACATGGGCATAATCTAAGATGGTCATGTTTTGAATAGATCTTCTACACAAGTTTAGGAGGACATAAAATACTTGAGGGGCATATTTTTTTTGAAGATGAAGCTCCGAGAAAAAGCATCGAATTACTTTAGACCAAGCGTACAAGCAAAAGCATGTTTGTGAAAACAGATCATCTTATAAAAATGAAGACTTGTGTCTCTAATGAAACTTGTTCTATGATATTTATCTTTGGGATCAATACCTTTTTGCATTGCATTCGCATCTCTGTATTTTTGCATCCATTTTATTTATTTAATCATTTTCACATCTATCGTTCATAAAGACATGAGTTTAATTTGTGGAGTATTCCATGACAGTGGCCCTGACAAAGTACTAAAGATGGAAGCAAAATTTGAGCAGTTGAAGAAAGAACTGCAAGAGAGTCTGCAGAAAATGCAAGCAGATTGGGAATCCAAATTAAAGCAATTACAAAAGACTGCTATCGATTCCATTTTGCAAAACTAGGCTAACATGGTTGACCAGATTATTGAGAAATTGACTAGGCTCAATAAGGAAAAAGACAAGAAGAATGTTTCCCCAAATCTAGAAACCATTGCATGTGTGATGACACATGCTGCTCCAGAGCTAATTATTTCACTCGAGACGCTTCAAAGCCACCAAGCAAGCTTATTTTCCCCTAAGACTCAAGCAACCATGACAAATCCTCAATGTAGCCCCACTGATCATAACATGTTTGATTCATATCAAATAAAGAAAGCTAGGACTGAGATCCTAGAGAAACTGAATGATTGGTGCAAAAATTACTTCAAACGAAAGAAAGGATAGAGCTCCCAAGATGAAGTGGATGCATGTGAGTTAGCCTTGGTTCCCGACCTGGTACTCCCACGTAAATTCAAAATGCTCAAATTTGAAAAGTACAGTGGAACTAGTTGCCCTACTGCTCGTCTAACGATTTTTATTTGGAGGATGACTAGATACACCAACAATTATTAACTGTTAATCCACTGCTTTAAAGACAGTATGATCGGTCCCGCTTCTAAGTGGTATAATCAATTGGGCCGCACTCAAATCCGCTCCTAGAATGACCTATCTCATGCTTATTTGAGTCAATATAAACACATGACTAAAATGGCCCCTGACTGAACTACGCTGCAAAACTTGGATATGAGGCATAACGAGAGCTTTCGATAATATACACAGTAATAGAGGGACATTGAGTCCTAAGCACATCCACTAATGACCGAAAGAGAGTTCATCACCATGTTAGTCGACACACTGAAATCTTCATATATCAACCACATGCTAGGGGTTACCATACATAAATTCTCTGATTTTGTCATTTGTGGAGAAATGATTAAAAAGGCTTTCAAGAATGGAAAACTAAGGAGCACAAGCAATACTGACACTGAGAATAAAGCTGAAATCAATATGGTGGTATCATATTCAGCCAAACATAGGACAATCCAAGAGAATAATCATATTAACCCAATTCCAATGACATATGAGGAGTTGCTTCCAACACTCATTGAAAATAAACTCATGAATCCGGTTCAGTTCAAGCCAAAAGACCCCGGTATCCCGAAGGCTACAATGTCAACATGGTATGTAACTACCATATAAGAAGCTCGGGGCATACAATTGAGAATTGTGGGGCACTGAAGCGCAAGGTCCAAAATCTGATTGACTCAGAGGCATGGACATTCGATGAATGATGGGGCATTTTGATGTGAACCAAGAATTCATTTGCATCTACCATGAAGCTTTTTGCACTTGCATGAAAGAGGCATTTCATATTGTTTGAACTTGTTTTTCTTTACTTCTTCCTCTGTTTACAAGTTTGTAAGTCACTGGACTTTTTTAACATGTTAAATAAAATACTAAATTATGAGGTTATAAACAATGAGTAAATTTTAATCTTGAGATTCTTTAAATATTAACTGAATTAGATGTTCTCTTGAGAATCAAAGTTATGGTCTCTTGGTAAGTGGCAAGATTAAACCCTCATAAAACAAGGACCCTTGACCATTCTCCAGCAAATACACTCAAACATCATATCATTCTCTTGTAGGGGCTGAGATAATATTCTCCTTTCACGAAGAGATGATTAAAAGGCTTAGCATTCAGGTATATATAGAAGCAAAGAAAATAAGACATCTTGTATATGAGGTTACAAAGCTAATTAGTTTCTGCTTTTATTGAGGACGTTCAATGATGATAATAATCTTCACAAATGGAATAGTGAAGTAGATAAATTTAGTCTAGGTTAGTTGCTTGGGAATTGAATTCTAAGGATAAAATTTTCTAAACTCCAACAATACCCAAACTATATCAGGTTCTTCTCAATAAACTTAAGAAATTAAATCCATATACCTAGGAAGTTAATGTAATTATATAATTATATATATACAATAAAGTTGAGCTAAAGCAATTGGTTATAGAGTTAACTCAAAAGCCCTGGCTTTATGAATATGTTACTTTCAAACCATGACAATGACCGTATACCTGGAAATCCGGTGTTTGCTCCACTTTGATTGTCAAGTCAAAGACTTTTTAATGAGATGGATTCTTCAGTTAGCCAAATAAAGGAAAAGAAAAACTATACATATACATACAATAAAGCTGAACTATTCCGCTAAAGAAATTGGTTAAAAGCCTTGTCTTTATGGATAGATTTCTATAGCAAGCTGAACAAAGGAAAATTAAATTAAATTAAATTAAATTAAATTAAATTAAATTAAATAAGGGGTTTTGATGAAAATAGACTAAGGAAGTTGAGGAACACTTGTTATAGTCGACTTCAAACAAGCATTCAAAAATTTTGTTTTTTAGACCGATATTTTTGTACTACCTCTACTAAAAGAATTTATGAAGCTTGAACAAATAGAAGATTTCAGAGAACAAAAATATAAATGTTCTAAAAGGTCTAGCAATTAAGTATGTTAGCTGCATCATTTTATCTGCATCCGACTAAAATGTCAAGCCATAAAAAATGGGCGTGTCACAATGTTCAAGTGAACAAAGACAAATAAACAACTTAATGACAGAAACCATATAATTTAGGAAGCTAACCTAAAATCAACCTATCAACCCTTGACACTTGTTAAAGAGTCATAAATGTGAAAGATTAAAAGACTAGTTAATTCTCTGATATCTAATGAACTTTTGTTTTATAATTTGTGTCAATCATGAACCTAAAGTAAGGGCCACCATTTTTCAAAAACTTCATCAAACATTTTTCAAAATTATTTCATCAAACATTTTTCAACATTATTTCGTTATTTAAAATTCTTTCATAAAACATTTCCAAAACTTCTTCAATGAACTCTTCATATTAAAAAAAACAGAAAGAGGGAGAAAAACATCTTCAAACAAGACAATCTATCTGGAGTAGATCTTGGCAATTGACACATGTCTCTTAGACATAGAAGCTTGTTATTGGAACTGGGGCAAAAAAAGCCAAAATTTTGGGGCAAAATTTGTTGGCCAAGAAAAACAAGTTGAAACTAGGGGTGTAAACGAGCTCGAGTATTGTGGAGCTCGACTCGACTCGAAAACTCTGAAATGGAGCTCAACTTGACTCGAAAACTACTGAACTTAAAATTTTCAAGCTCGAATCGAACTCAAAATCCTGAACTAAAGCTCGTGAGGAGCTCGAAAAGGCTCGAAATGAATTTTTTTAAACTTAACTCGATTGAAGCCTCAAACTCAAGCTCAAACCTGAACCTTAAATACATGAAAATCTTACTGTATTCTCTTTAAAAAAATCAATATATAAATATTAATATTATTAATAATTTATTTTAAAATAATAAAATCTTAATATATTATATTTTCAAGATACTCATGAGCTTTTCGAGTCGAGTATCAAGTAGCTCGTTTCGGCTCGTTAAGAATTCGAGTCGAGCTTGAGCTCGAGTCGAGTCCATTCGATCTGAGTATTTAATTGAGCATTGACCGTGTCGATCTCGAGTAGCTCGCGATCTGTCTCATCCAATTTACAGCCCTAGTTGAAACAAGTCAAGAATTTCAAGGGATACCCTATGTCTGATCTCAATTAATCGAATCATTCGACCTTCGTACAAGACCTAGTTCTCTAATCAAGTCAGAAAAGAGAAATTATAGGCATTAGTAAGTAGATTGTTTACAGCGGCTAAACATCAAATAGTATAAGGACTTGACCACCGAGGTTAAATAGGACATAGACCTAGGCTACCAAATTAGGCATACATGTTACATAAATCTACATTTTTGTATCAAGCATTCATCATCACATACATAAGAAGCTTTGATTTCTCTCTCATGAGGATGCATTTTAAATTTCTCTTGAAATTACATCTTACCAAAAATCAATTTCATACTTTCATTCATGAAAACCCTTAATATAGTTGCATTTATACATGTACATTACTTTTTACAAACCTTTCAGGAAAGAAAAGATCAATGACAACTAGATCTTCTCAACACGATGGAGCAATGTCATCTTCAACAAGCAAATTACCCAAAAGCGATCAGATCTCCTTAGCACGAATGAGCAGTGTTGCTTACAAAATCAAGTTATCTTCAGAAAATCAAACTTCCTCAACGCAAAGGAACAATATTGTTTCTATATGCATAATTACCCAAATATGACTAGATGTCCTAAACACGAAGGAATAATTTCATCCACTGACTAGACCTTTGAGCAATGTTAGCACCAAATTTGACATCAAGCAAATCACCCCAGAGGCGGTCATATTTTCTTTAAAGTAAATGAGCATTTCCGTTTCCAACATCAAATTATCTCCAAGCAATAAGATTTCCCCAATAAGAAGAAATAGTGTTTTCTTCATATGCGTAGTCACCCAAATACGACTGGACGTCCTCAACATGAAGGAACAATGTCTTCCACTAACTAGACCTTCTCAACATGAAGGAGCAATGTCAGCACCAAATTTGACATCGAGCAAATCACCCTAAATGCGGCCAGATTCTTTTCAACGTGAACGAGCAGTGCCATTTCCAATATCAAATTATCTCCAGACAATCAGATTTCCTCAATGCAAAAGAAAAATGTTGTCCTCAGATTTATTCTTTCAAATACGACTAGACGTATTTTTCTTCCGAGGGTTATTCGAATAAAATACCTTAAAACTTGGAGGAGGCTCAAATACATGGGTGCTCTTCCGAGGGTTATTCGAATAAAATAATTTTAACATTGTTATTTGGTGATTATTAAATTAATTAAATATATATTTTAATCATTTTAAATATTATATATATTATATATATTATATTTTTATTTTTATATTATGTCTTACATAATTATTTTAATAAATATGAATATTTGTTTTATTTATTTTGAGTATTTATCTATTTACCTTGGTTTAGTTATTTTGTTTATTTACCCCTATTTAGTTTTATTATATTTTATTGCATTCATCTTCCATATGTTATTTACCACTGGTGTGTTCATACATCATATATTTGTTTTCACGTTTTTTTAAAAAGTTTTAAAGTAAATGTTGTCCTATGTCGTGTGTTAACAAAATTGCATCCAGCATAACTGAATTTCAATTTATGTTAATTCACGTAGCAAAAAGAAAACATCCTTTTTAAATAAACCTGAGTGAATCAAATCATTTCTGATCGAGACAAACATAAATAAAAGGAGAGATTCACTCATTTTTTTTTTTTGAAATAAAAGGATTGTAATTTAAATTTTGGTTTCTAATGGGTAAAGTTCAACTACTCGGACAACATTTAGTCAAGAGGTACTAATTTTGGGTGTTGTGGGTATTAACCCTTCCCCACATGTAATTGATTCCCAAATCATTCAAAATGAATCTTTGGTATACGCAAACCAATTTTTATCTTAAAAAATGGGTTTTCTTAAAATTGTTTTAAAAGATGTTTTTAAGTATCCAATTTAACTAACCCAAAGGTCGATGACGACTCTAAATTTCAAAATAAACGAAAATTCACATTTTCCAAATTATAGTCGTAATTATTTTTAAAATTAATTTATTAATTAAAAATGGTTATGATACTTGGTATCCGAAACAACGATCAACAAAATCCTATTTCTCTAGTTGAATGGGCTAACAACCGAAAGGGGCAGAGGAATTCTGTTGATTACGAATTCTAGTAATCTAATATTAAGATGGGTCTTGAATTAAAGGTGATCCCACTAGATCAAATGAACGAAGATGTTGCTAAATTGATCACTGTACCCTTGAGGTTCTATCGATAATACCGTATCTAACCATTGACTCAAAAATCATAATGAAATTATGTTTCTTGGGCGTAATGATGATCATTTGCGAGATAGGAACATAAACGTCATCGTTATCTTTAATCATTTTGAGTCTAACTATAAAAGGTAAAAGTGATGTAACTCCAAGTACTAATGACATCAATTATCTTACTGTTATATTAACTACATTAGAGAGAATGCTATGAATGTATGTGTGTATACAGCTAATACTTTCTATCAAGGATATAAATAATGTCATTGGTAAGAAGCGCGAGGCTCAACATCAAGAGTGAAACCAACTTTTGGACTAAACTGCATTTGGGATCATATTTGAAACAGTTAATTTTAATTCCAATTGGAGACTCAAGTTTCTAATGCCCACAGGAACGAAAGACCAAGAAACACTAAAGGGGATGTAAAACAACATAAGCTTATTAGCCCACAGAGAGGGGTGAGAGGTAGAATAGAAGAAGGCAATGGATACACTAATGGTGGAATTATATCATCTTTCATTTGTTTCCGGCACTGATTTAAAGTTTAGTTGACTTAGGCTACCGCTGCATGATTCTAGTTCGTATGGATGTTTAAACCGTGGATTAGTTTCATGTCCATTGTAATAGGTGGAATTCATATTCATTTGCCTACTTTATTTCTGTATAAATAGCTGAGTACCATCTTTGTTTGAGCTCAAGTTGTAGATCGAAAGTGTCCCTGTTGAATTGCATTGTGCAAATGGAAACCCCAGTGAAGTACATGTGCGTTCTCGCGTTTCTGGTGAGCATGACCATTGCAGGGCTCAATGGAGTCGACGGAACTGCTTATTATTATGGTCCCTGTGGGAAACATGACATCGAGAAGGAGGCTGAGAAGTTGGAACCCTGTACATATGCATCACAGCATCGGAGAGCCCCGGTTTCGGAGCTTTGTTGCACCGTGATAGAGAAAAAGGTGAAAAATCCAGCCTGCCTTTGCGCTGTTCTGTATTCTCAAACAGCATACAATGCGGGAGTGAGGCCGGAAATCGCAGTGACCATTCCGAAACGCTGCAACATTGTTGATCGCCCTGTTGGTTACCAGTGTGGAGGTACAATTCACACTTTGCATTACCTTTACTCCTTGTATGGTGCTAGTTTCAATATTCTAATGCAGCTTTTGTTTATTTCTTGCAGCTTTCACTCTGCCTTAACTCTCAAGACTCCCCATTACGTAGCATCGGCAGCATAAGAATGATGGATTCACTGTGACATGCAGCATTTTTAAGTTAAATAAAATGTGTTGATGTATCTTTGAATTATAAGCAATAAGTGGTGTTGTTTCTTTGAATAATACTAAATAAAAGGTCACTTATGTTCTGCCATATGCCTTTATTTGTATCTTCTAGTTTTTTGAGTTATTTGATTAGATTTCTTAACACTTTTTATATGCGGTCTTATTTTCGTCAATGGAGTAGGCATGAATCTGAACAATCATGATAGGATTTTTATTTTAAAACTTGCACAAGATTCGTCATGGGTGAATTCAAACTTAAACAAAAGACAGCATTTGCAGCCTGCAATTATTGGTAGCATTGTTATTTTAGAACTTGAAGAAAAAAATGTCAGAAAGATTCTTCGACCAAACATGCGATTGCAAAATGATTCTATTACAACAAGCAGGGCAAGATTGTTGAACATCTTCGTACTTGGAAACTTGCTTGTCGGATCTAATGTTTTTCCTTAGGAAACTATCAACTTTTGTGGGGTTTTCAAGCTCATTTCTGATATGTCTTCAATTAGACGGTCCAAATTACTATAAGAAGACCCAGCGGAACTAACAGATTGAATGGTCAGCTTAGCCAATTCGGCCGCCGATTTTGCAAACTCATCCTTCCGATCCACCATCACCTCCACTATCTTCCGATCGCAAACATCCTTCATATCCAATCCAATTCTCCACACTTCACTCACAATCCTACTATTCACTTGTTGATCAGCAAAGTAGGGCCAACAAATCATAGGCACCCCGACAATGACACCCTCTAGATCCATCCGCTGTGTGTCAAGAAACCACCGACGGCCGGGTGGTTCAACACCGCCTCTTGTGGTGCCCAATCGACAATGTAGCCTCGGTCCTTAGTCTTGTCGAAAAGCTCCTTTACAACATCAACATCCTCCCCTTCACCATCTTTCCCAATCACGGAATCTGGCCTTACAACAAGAAAGAACTTGGATTTACCGTTAACAAGTCCATACCAAAGCTCTATAAGTTGCTCCTTTGACATGCTCGTCAGGCTACCGAAACATGCGTAGGTAACGGATCGATTCGGTTGCTTATCGAGCCAAGAAATGCAGCTATTATCTTTTTCCAAAAGGGTATTCAAGAAGTGATCGTATGATTCTCCATGTCTGGACTTTAAATGAGCATTTATAGGTCCAATGGCGTATACGTTAGGGCATTGGGTGCGTATTTGGGATAGGATAGGCCCATCGAGCTCCTCGGCTGTGTTTAGTATCAAGGCATTGGCTTGAACGCTCTTTCGTGTCTAACAATTAGTTTGATGAACGCATCTTCCATGTCGGTTGCTCGGCAGTAACTGGGAAGATCTCAACATCGAAAGTGAGTCTCCATGCCTGGTACCGTCGTTATCAATTGGTGCATGTCTTCACTTCCTTCAATGATTGCCATTCAAAACGTTCAACACAAACTCGAAAAATGGCTGGTGAACCTGAGGAGGCGTTCATGGTTATGGTGGGAGTTGAGGAAGGTGACTCTGAAGCCGGAGAGGGCTAGCAGTTCAGCAAGCTTAATCATGGGGTCCATATGGCCTTGTGCTGGGACTGGGAAGAAGAGAACATGTGGGCGTCCATCATTTTCCATCTAATTTCAGGATTTTTACTTCAGGGGAAGATGAGTTTGAAGTGCTTAAACATCAAGATTTATAAATATTCTATATAATGATCAAAGCATATGGAAACATTTTATATAATTGATCAAAGCGTATGTGCGTCCTCGTGTTTCTTGTGATTATGATCAATGCAGGGTTCAATATAGAGTCGGTGAACATTGTGGCACATTGTCATGATGAAAGCAGAATTAGGGTTCAAGAAGAAGAAGGAATCAAGGATGAATTATTTTATTATCATGCTTTGTAATACAAATATTTGAATCTCATTTTATTACCAGAATTATATAGAAATATTAGAATCTCATTTCATTATACAATACCGTGATTATTTTTTCACCTCAATCGGACGTAAAATCCAACCAACAACAACATTCCTCCGCCTTATCAAAATCGGACTCTTTACAAAGCTCATTCCAAACCCTACATATCTAGAGCTTAAAGTATCACAAATCTATCTTTTTTCATAGCCAAATTGTAATGACTTTCACAATGTATAATTATATCGCAAAGGTAATAGCATTTGGCTTAATTGAGTCGAATCCAATAAATTTGACTACATAGCATATTATCATTTAATAATCGAATATAATATTTCGTCGGACTAACTTATTATCAAATGTTGTCATCTAAATGAGCCAAAGCACTTGGTTTTCCACAATTACTCGATCACAAAAACTCGATTATAACTACACTCAGAATTTAAGGTTTTTCTTTCTAGGGTTTCGAAAAGCTCTCAACAATGGGCTTGGAGAAGATGATCAGAGGTCTCCCCCTTTCCACACTTACTAGGAAACCTCTCAAATGGGTTTGCTAATTTCTCAATTTAAAGATAAACAAAGGAATTTGGACTAAATTATAAGGTAATAACATCTAAGTAGCTTATTCTTCAAAATCCACTATCTTGGCTCTATGGTTTAACCATGTAAATAATCGTTTCATTTCTCCCTTATTTTCACTTAAGTACCAAAACTTTGAATGTTTTCATTTTAGCCCTTAAACTTTCAATCTTTACAATTCAGTCTTTACTTGAAAATCGAATCAAATTATATATCAATCGAACTGATTTGTCTCCATTAAACATGCCTGGAAGAGCTTAGAACAGTCAAATATATTCAATAAATTTAATTATCATATTTTTATAACTTGGTGTTTTCTTTTTCATATTTTTTAAAATTATTGTATCAAGTGATCTTGTAGTGTCATACTCGTATTCCTTATTTGCATCCGTCCTTCGTAATGTATTACCTATTTACACGAACCGAAGCACAGCAAAATTATTAAGAAAAAGAGGAAAAAAGGGAAAGAAGAGAGGTCTTTTACAGCTGATGGAGGTGTGAAAATACTCCCAAAGATAGATTCCACAGAAACAAATTGAAAAGAACAAATTTTTATATATAAAAAAAAGATTAAAAAACCGACGAATGGGCAATTGATAGACTATGCATTTAAAAGGTAATTCTAGGTGCTCGGTTTCAAACTATCTCTTCTTTCGATTGTTATTGACCTGAGCTTGCGCTGCTTGATTCTAGTTGGTATGGGCGCTTAAACTGTGGATCAGTTTCATTAGATTGTTAAATAAAGATAATACGGTGAAACAAGATGCCTGTAACCTAGACTTAATATGGTCAGCTAACATAAAATACACGTTCTTCAATAGAAGATACTGCACCTCACCAAACACTCTTTCTCTAGTTCCATGTCCATTGTAATTGGTGGAATTCATATTCATTTGCCTACTTTTTACATCTTTCTTTCAGTATAAATATCCGAGTACCATCTTCGTTTGAGTGCAAGCTGTTAACTAGTACCGTCTTTGTTTGAGTTCAAGTTGTAGGTCAAAAGTGTCCCTGAATTGCATTGTGGAAATGGAAACTCCAGTTAAGTACATGTGCGTTCTCGTGTTTCTTGTGAGTATGACCATTGCAGGGCTCAATGGAGTTGAGGGAACTGCTTATTATTATGGTCCCTGTGGGAAACACGATATCGAGAAGGAGGCTGAGAAGTTGGAACCCTGTACATACGCAGCACAGCATCGGAGAGTCCCGATTCCCGAGCATTGCTGCACCGTAATGGAGAAAAAGGTGAAGAATCCAGGCTGCCTATGCGCCGTTCTGTATTCTCAAACAGCATACAATGCAGGGGTGAGGCCGGAAATTGCAGTGACCATTCCAAAACGCTGCAACATTGCTGATCGCCCTGTTGGTTACCAGTGTGGAGGTAAAATTGGCATTTCGCATTACCTTTACTCCTTCTATGGTATTTGTTTCAATACTCTAATGAAGCTATTGTTTATTTCTTGCAGATTTCACTCTGCCTTAACTCTGAAAACTCCCCATTACGTAGTATCAGCAGTATCAGCATGCTGGATTCGCTATGACATCCAGCATTCTTAAGTTAAATAAAATCTGTTGATGTATCTTTCAATAACAAGTAAAAAGTGGTGTTGTTTCTTTGAATAATACTAAATAAAAGGTCCCTTATCATTGCAAAATGTGTGCTTCTTGTTTCTTGATTACCGTTTTCTTTCCAAATCTATAACTAGAAGATTATTCCTCATATCAGGAATATGTAGTAAATTTTACGAGAACAAAGGCTTAAAATGAGTGTAAAGGGAGCCCAGACCAACATGAAGAATTCTAAAACTGTCACCAGAGCCCAAAAGTAGTCAAGTATTTGCCTGTAAAGACTGAAATTAGATGAAGTTCGGCATGATCATTGGTGATATGGTGTAGATGCACTTGCAGGTACTGAAACTGAACTTCCACCATGTTGAACATTTCTTTCATCAGTTTCTTCGCATACGTTTCCCCTTGTTTAGTTATCATGTGTCTAAGAGATTCTCAATCGAGTAACATTTCTGTGAGTGTCACACAGCTTTATGTTAGCCAGAAATTCTGTAATAGTCAAACCTTATTTCTTTTGAGAGCGCAGACTATAGCTTAGGACCGAAATTTTTGCACTGGAACGAGCACCAAACAAACGATTATCGTTCCCATATAGCATGAGTGGTGTAGCAACTAGCAACAAAACAAAATCATCAGATATGTACTACATTAGTCCATAACCTTCAATAATCAATACGATCTGATGTTTCCAGAGAACATATGAACTTTCAGCAAGTTTCACAGTGTCCTGCTTAGGAATATGTTGATTTATGAAAACAGAAGAGTCGAGCCTAACATCTTGAATGTGATTCTGATTCCTATGTAAAACAAATACCCAACACTTACCTTTGAGCTTATGCTTCCAAAATTACAACACCATATATATAGAGTTTCTCTAATGCTGCAACACCATAATTAATGCAAAACAATATGGTAAAATTAGACTCAAAATCTAATTAAAAATTTAATTTGAGAAAAAAGTTGTCAACACAATTGTAAAAAAGATTTTGCAACTCCAATACCTTCTGAACATTTTTCAAGCTCCAATCTATTACTTTTTATCTATTATTATATGATACAAACTTAAATACGTTTATATGATTCAAACTCCAAAACAATTAATCAGCATGATTTACACAATTTATAGTTAGATTCTATAAAAAAAAAAAGGAAAAAAGAGAGGTCTTATACAGCTGATGGAGGTGTGAAAATACCCCCAAAGATGGATCCCACAGAAACAAACTGAAAAACACAACTGTTTATTAAAAAAAGGCAAAAACGATGAGTAAGCAATGTAGGCGATTGATAGAGTATGCATTTATATGGTAATGCTGGGTGGTCAGTTTCAATTTGTCCCTTCTTTCGATTGTTATTGACCTGAGCTTGCACTTCTTGATTCTAGTCCGTCTTAAACTGTAGATCAGTTTCATAAGGTAGATAAAGAAAGATAATAACAGAAATAAGGTGTAACTTATGAGGCTATGACTTAGTATCAAAATCCATGTTCTTCAATAGTAGGTACTGCAGTTGATCAAAGACTCTTTCTCTAGTTCCAAGTCCATTGTAACCGGTGGAATTCTTATTCATTTGGTTACTTGATTTCATTATAAATAGCTGAGTTCCATCTTCGTTTGAGCTCAAGTTGTTGACAAGTACCGTCTTCGTTCAAGTTCAAGTTGTAGATCTAAAGTGTCCCTGAATTATATTGTGGAAATGGAAACCCCAGTGAAGTACATGTGCGTTGTCGCATTTCTTGTGAGTATGACCATTGTAGGGCTCAATGGAGTCGATGGAACTGATTATTATTATGGTCCGTGTGGGAAACACGACATCGAGAAGGAGGCTGAGAAGTTGGAAACCTGTACATACGCAGCACAGCGTCGGAGAGTCCTGGTTTCAGAGCGTTGCTGCACCGTGACGGAGAAAAAGGTGAAGAATCCAGGCTGCCTATGCGCAGTTGTGTAATCTCAAAAAGCATACAAAGCGGGAGTGAGGCCTCAAATTGCAGTGACCATTCCAAAACGCTGCAACATTGTTGATCGCCCTGTTGGTTACCAGTGTGGAGGCACAATTCATATTTTAAGTTAGTTTCACTCTCCTTATTTCAGTATTCTAATGCAGCTTTCGTTTATATCTTGCAGCTTTCACTCTGCCTTAATTCTGAAGACTGTCCATTGCGTGGTATCAGCAGTATAAGCATGTTGGATCTACTCAGCATTTTTAAGTTAAATAAGATCTGCTGATGTATCTTTGAATAATAAAGTACAAATGAAGTTGTTGGATTAAATCTATAATTATGGCACACATATTAATGTATATTGTTATCATAAAATATGAATAAATTAAATGATCAATTATGTTATAAAGTAATTAGGTATTAGAAATTTCATGAAAATAAAAGTGTAGATATAATTCGATGAGGGACAGAGTTATAATTACAAACAATAACTAATTCAATCAACTATATAAAGGAATGATTCAATCAACTATATAAAGAGGTTATTGTCCCCAAGAAATAGATATCTCGTATTACTCTTATCCCGTATAATAAAGAGAATTATATATCCTTGGAAGATCACAACGAAAGGGCAATCTTCAAGATCTCAACCTTCTAGGTAATCTCCAACAATAAATTCAGATACGCTTCTGCAAATCTAATATTTATTTTATTCTTGATGATTTGGCATAATTAAATCTTGATTAGGTTTTTCATTGTTTGGTTCTAATAAGTAGTAACATCACCTTATCATGTTTAATCGTTGAGAATATATTAGTTCTAGGATTATAATTTTTGGACCATATTCTTGATTTAAAAAAAAAATCATCATACGTTATGGATTTCCAATCCCTACAAGTTTTTTTTTCTTTCTTTCTATAATTTACATTATTAATGTGGCTTTTTTTTAATTAATCACTTGTATATGATCTGTTGATCGATTAATCCATATCGGGTACTGCAGAGGTAAGGGTGACCCTCTCAACCCAATTTATTACATTCGTAAACGTCATGATTCGAACCCCTAATCTTGTTTAAGGGACTTAATACCTCATCGCACTAGACCAATTGATTATCGCTTTCATCAACATTAAACAATGATGCGTGAATTATTTGTATCGCATATTATTATTTCTTAGTCCACTGTTGAGTTTAGGTAATCATGCGTATTTTTAGATTGTTAATAAGGGTGTATTCAAATCGTATAATTCTGGAACTGTTATGTCTGCCCTATTGTTTTTTTTTTGTTTTGTGATATTTTTTTAATAATCGTATATATACTGATTCAGTTATATTTCATATTTACTTCAGCTTGATTAAAATTTAATCATTGGTTCTTAAAGAAATTATTTAAGAATAAATAAATTTGTATTTTGGCTATATCTAGTATTTTAGTGAATTCATTGAAACAAAATGTTATCAAAGTGATCTCTTTTACATAGATTAATTTATTTAAAATATCAAGATGATTATGTGTTCTTGTAATTTATGCGCTTATTAATTGACCCAAAGGAAATTTAATATTTGGCCGGATTTAAAGTGACACATGTGATAATAAATATGTGACAATTATAAGGTAATCTTTATGTGAGCATTACATTAGTCCAAAGATTAGTCTTTTGTTCGACATAGTTTATTATCAATGTTTGATTACTACAACAAGAGTATCGTTTACTGTTAGTATTATTGTCCAAAGACTTGGTATTAATGTAGTTTTTGGTATCTTGTGATATGAATTAGTAATTATTTTGAATTTATTATTTGCTTATGTGAGCTTGTTATTTATTTTTGTTCAGGTAGTTCTTTTGCTGCCACAGTTTATGCTAATATCAATTCTATTCCCATCCTTAATGGGACAAATTTCAAGGAATGAAAAAGACACTTACTTATAGTGCTTGGTTGTATGGACATAGACCTTGCATTAAGGGAAGAACAACATGCACCTCTCACTGCGGAAAGCAATCCTTATGCAAAAAGGGATTTTGACAGGTGGGATAGTTCAAATCGCATAAGTCTAATGATCATGAAATACAACATTCCGAAAGCCTTTAGGGGCACATAATTTGAAGAGATTACTCAGGCTAAGATTTTTCTTGACGAAATTAATAAACGTTTTGTTAAAAACGATAAGGATGAAATGACATCACTTCTAACTTCTTTGATTCTATGAAGTACAAGGGTTAAGGAAATGTGAGGGAGTCCATTATGGGAATGTTCCATATTACTTCAAAACTTAAGGCACTTAAGATCTACTCATTCTTATGGTTTTGGTATCACTTCCTGCGCAATTTAACCAATTCAAAAGGCAAGAAAAGGAAAAATTAGAATGAAGCTGCTAAGGGTCCAACTCAAAAAAAATAAAGAAAGTTGTTTATTTTGTAATAAGTTTGGACAATTGAAGAAAGATTGTACCAAATATCACGCTTGGTGTGCAAAGAAAGGTATGATTCTTACTTTGGACTGTTTTGAGGTTAATTTAACTTCAGTTCCTAGAAATACTTGGTGGATAGATTCTGGTGCTACTACTCACATATGTGTTTCTATGCAGGGTTGCCTGAACTTTCGAAAGCCAAATTATGGTTAAAGATACATTTTTTGTGGGTGATGGAAAATCGGTAGAGGTGGAAGCAATTGGAAATTTTCGGTTGCTATTAGGATCTGGTTATTATTTGGATTTAAAATACACTTTTGTTGTATCGTCTTTTAGGCGGAATTTGGTTTCTATTTCTTTATTGGACAAATACGAATATTATTGTTAATTTGGAAATAATCAATTTACTTTGTCTTTAAATTCAAATGTTGTTGGAACTGGTTATTTGAATATGTATCACAACCTTTATTTACTCGATATAATTTCATTCTATAACGAAACTTTGCACGTGGAATCGTGTGGTACTAAGCGAAAATTAAATAAGAAAATTCGGCATCATTATGTCATTTTAGGGTAGTGTCTAATGGTATTTTAGAGTCCCTTTATTTTACAAACTTTAATGTATGTGTTGATTGTATCAAGGGAAAACAAACCAAAACTAAGAGATTAGGTGCCAACAAATCTACAGACATATTAGAATTAATTCATACAAATATTTGTGGGTCATTCCTTACGACATCCTGGAATGGTCAAACATACTTTATAACATTCATAGACGACTACTCATGTTATGAGTACCTATATCTCATTCATGAGAAATATCAGTCTTTGGACGTGTTCAAAATTTATAAAGTTAAATTTGAGAATTAACACAACAGAAGAATTAAGAAAGTTAGATCTAATCGTGGTGGTGAGTACAACGGTGGATATGATGGCTTAGGTGAACAACGTCCATGACCATTTGCTAATTCCTAGAGGAATGTGGTATTATCCCACAGTACACCATGCCAGGATCACCTAGTATGAATTGTGTAGCTGAGAGACGTAACAAGACTTAAGGATATGGTAAGGAGTATGATTGCTCATTCTACCTTACCTGAGTCTCTCTGGGGAGAAGCATTAAAGACAACGATTTACATTCTGAATAGAGTGCCTCCTAAATCAGGTATAAAAACACCTTATGAGATTCAGACAGATTAAAAACCTAGTTTAAAGCATTTTCACATTTGGGGATATCCAACTGAGGCAAGGCCGTATAGGCCACATGAAGATAAATTGAACTCCAAAACAGTGAGTAACTACTTTATTGGCTATTTTGAGCGATCTAGGGGCTATAAATTTTATGATCCCACAATTAAGAAAATTTTTGAGACAGAATTTGTAACATTTTTTAGGGTGTTGAGTTTGGAGGGAGAAATAAGGTTAAAAACATTGCTTTTGAGGAGGAATTGAATTCCAATTCATTTCATACTATCACTTTTGATGTTGTTCAAGTTTCTAACCTATTAATCAAGAAGTGAATCCAAAAGCTCAACAAGACAATGTTGAACAACTCTCTATTCAAGATGAGGTAATTGTTCCAGAAGAACAAACTCAACATGTGCCATTAAGGAGATCTACGAGACAAACAAGAAATGCTATTTCGAATGATTACATTGCATTTCTTCAAGAAAATGAGGATGATAATGGAATGATGGAATATGATCCAATCAAATTTCGTCAAGTCATGGAAAATACTAACTCTCAAAACTGGATTGATGCCATGCAAGACGAGTATAAGTCCATGAAAGATAATAAAGCTTGGGAACTTGTCCCATTACCTAAATGTGCCAAACCAATTGGTTGCAAATGGATATTTAAAACCAAGAGGGATATAAATGTTACTGTGGAGAGGTATAAGGCACATCTTGTAGCTAAAGGATATACTCAAAATGAAGGCACCAACTTTACAAAGACTTTCTCTCCAGTTTCTTCGAAAGACTTTTTAGGACAATCATGACACTTGTTGCTCATTTTGATCTTGAGTTACACCAAATTGATGTTAAGATTGTGTTTCTAAATGGCAACATTGAAGAAACAATTTATATGGTGCAACCAGAACACTTTGAGTTGAGAGATCCAAAAGGATATAGTTTGTAAATTAACTAAATCCATATATGGACTCAAGTAAGCTTCTCTTCAATGGTACCGCAAATTTCATCAAGTAGTTATCTCATTCGATTTTGAGATGAATATGGTTGATGATTGTGTATATCACAAGTTCAGTCAGAGTAAGCATATATTTCTAGTTCTATACGTCGATGACATTTTGCTTGCCATAAATGATGTAGATTTGTTACATGAAACCAAGATGTTTTTGTCTAAGAATTTTGAAATGAAAGATCTTGGTGATGCTTCTTTTGTCTTAGGAATCCAGATACATTGAGATAGATCTCAGGGTATTCTTGGATTGTCACAAAAGAATTACATCGATAAAATACTTAAAAGGTTTGGCATGCATAATAGTAAACCATCTGATACCCCTGTCACTAAAGGAGACAAATTTAGTCTTCCTCAATGTCCTAAAACCGACCTTGAAATTCAGGAAATGCAAAAGATTCCTTACACTTCAGCTGTTGGGAGTATGATGTATGCTCAAGTATGTACGCATCCAAATATTGCGTACATTATTGGGATGTTAGGAAGATACTCAAGCAACTCTGGTATGAAAGATTGGATAGCAGCTAAAAGAGTTATGAGGTATCTTCAGATAACAAAAAATTATATGCTCACTTATAGGAGACCAGATCATTTAGAGGTCATTGGGTATTCTGATTATGATTTCGTTGGATGCCAATATAGTAGAAAATCCACTTCAAGCTATATTTACATGCGAGTTGGAGGAGCTATATATTGGAAAAGTGTAAAATAAACACATGTAGCTTCTTCCACTATGGCGGCAGAGTATGTAGCATACTATGAGGCATCAAACCATAGAATATGACTACGAAATTTTGTTACTAGACTGCATATTTTGGAGAATATTGAAAGATCGTTTAAATTAGTTTGTGACAATAATTCAGCAGTTCTGTATTCCAACAACAATAGGAGCTCGTCTAAGTCAGAACATATTGACATAAAGTTCCTAGATGTGAAAGAGATAGTTCAAAAATTGACAAATATCCATTGAACACATTGGAACAAACTCCATGTTAGTGGATCCGCTCACAAAAGATTTAGTGCATAAGGTCTTTCATGAGCATACTGCTCATATGGGTGTTATATCACTTGATGATATCATTGTTTGAGTGGGAGTTTTGTTTACTTATGTTAGTTTTCATGAGTACACTGATGATATCATTGTTTGAGTGGGAGTTTTGTTTACTTATGTTAGTTTTTAGACATATATGTGTATGGTTTTTTTTATCAAAAATAAAGTATTCAGTTTATTCACTCTCTTTTATTGTTTAGAGATTGACCTCGCTTATGTTTAAAGAGGACCAATTGGAAATAGACATGTGTGGTTCATATTGCATGTAATTTCCATGCTACACTCCATGATTGATCTATGTCCTTTGACTATGTTTGTATACGTGACCATTGATGGGTCTAGTAATGATATGTGAAAGACCGATTTGATCCTATATGGATATAGTTGATGGACGAGATTGTTGTAGAATACCTATTGTATAAAAACAAGTTTTGAGCTCATAAGGTTATACATTTATCAGGAAATATATGTTGCCCAAGTGAGAGATTGTTGGATTAAAATCCATAATTATGGGCACATATTTATAATGTATATTGTTATCATAAATATGAATAAATTAAATGACCATTTATGTTTAAAGTCATAAGGCATTAGAAGTTTCATAGAAATAAAAGTTTAGATACTATTAAAGATGTATTTATAATTCGATGAGGGACAAAGTTATAAGTACAAACAATAACTGATTCAATAAGCTATATAAATGGATTTTATTCCTCAAGAAATAGATATCTCGTATTAATCTTATCCTCGTCAGAGAGTTAATACTAAAAGGAAATTTGTCTTCTTGGAAGATCACAACTAAATGGCAATCTTTAAGATCTCAACCTTCTAAGTAATTTCCAACAATGGATTCAGGTACGCTTGCGCAAATCTAATATTTATTTTATTCTTGATGGTTGTTAGATTTTTCATGGTTTGGCTCTAACAGTTGTATCTTGCAATAATAAGTGAAATGTGTAGTTGTTTCTATGAATAATCATAAATTAAAAGTTACTTTTCTTTCCAAATCGTCTTCTTCTTTTGTCACTCTAACCTAATTAATGTGGGAGAGCTGGGATATAAAAGCTTAAAGGGTGAGAGCAGCTCATGTGGAAGAGCTGGGACAAAATATAAAATTTTTGGACAGAACCCACGCCGCACTGGATTCGACCTGACATCACACGCACATAGCCACGGTTTTGACTCAATCCGATCGGGTCGGATTTTTTTTAAAAAAAATTAGATTCAGGTTAGGTCGGATTCAAGTTTAGGGTGAAAAATATCCGAAGCGACCCAACCCGAAAAAAATATATTTTTACCTTATATATTTAGGAATAATTACAATAATACCTCTTTATATATTATTTTTTAATTAATCACTATTTTTTATTGAATAAAAATAATATTTTTTTATTATTTCGGGTTGTATTGTATCTATTTCAGATTTTATCTCAAAAAATCAGGTCGGATTCGGGTCGGGTGAAGAGTATATATTTTCTGGGTCGGGTCGAGTCGGGTTAAGGATGTAAAATTTTCGAGCAGGTTGGGTTGGCCGAAACCCGACCCATGCCCATCCCTACACGCACAATATAAAATTTCTCATTTTTATTTAGTAAAATATAAAACGATAAATATTATTGTAATTCTCCATAAATATGTGATGTATAATTTTTATATCAAACTAGATTAAAAAATTGCATCTTAAATTTAATTCAACCTAACTTTATAATTAAAAAACCTCAATATGATATAAATTCGAATTTTCAATAAAAAAATAACCGACCCTATACATGAATATATATCTTTAAAAAATAATAATAAAACCTAATTTTTCATTTTTTATAATTATTATGTATGAACTTACCTTTTTTATTTGATCCTATAATATTGTAGTCAAAATAATGTCAATACACACCAATTTTTGCTCTGAACATGCCGTGATTATTGCTGAGGATTTGTATAAATTAATTCTAAATCAAATCCCAATAAAAACACATCAAACATTATTAGTTAATCCAAAATTATTTTTTCATAAAAATCGAAATAATGTAATTTTGGCTTTATTGTACCCTACACGAGGGGTTGCATTTCTATATTATTATTTTCCAAAAATTAAAATATTTGCATCATGAATTTATAATTAGATTTTTTTTTCAAGACTTGATTGCTCAAGATTTTGGCTAGATTGTGGTCTTGACCTTGACCCTACAAACAGGCAGCGCATGTGGTTATAAAAATATATTGAATTTATAATTTGATCACTATACTTAATAATAATATTAGTTAGTCTAAATAATTAACGCCTCTACCTATTTAAGTTAAAATTCTGATGTTGATTTTTTTAATATTATCTTTTTATATTCCAGTATTATTATCAATGATGATGAGTAATCTATTTGAAAAATAATAATAAAAAAATTTTAAAAATAGATTTTATGTAGAAAATCATTTTATAAAAAATCACATATAGAAGAAGATAAACACAAAAGAGATACGCACCAAAATCTAAATCCACCACATATTCCTATTGTTTCTCTCCTAATTTATTTTTTTCATCAAACGGGTCACATTGTGAATTTTTTAGATCTAGCAAAAAAATTAGATCACAATCTCTAACGAACATGATACACTAAGATGATTTTTTTATATAAAAATCTATATCATTATTCTAAATACAGTACTTAATGGTGTGTACTATTTGGATTAACTAATGACACTATCAAATTAATGAATCGAATTATGTTAAATTAAAATATAAGGACTAAATTCTAAATTCGGAACATAGTAAAAGAAGTATAATCATCATTTGACCCTAGTTTATAAAACCTAGAAAGAAGGTTTCGGTCATCACTTGCTTCCTAAGGTAAAATCATTTGACATGAGTACTTCAAAGATTGAGGAAATTAATGATTATCATTACATCCAACAATTTTCTTATCAGTTTATATAATTAATCAATTTCTGAGAAAGATATAAGCATTATTGATGGAAAACATGTTAAAAAGAATCAAAATTCCATAATTGCACTTATGAAAATTCTATTCGTCTCCCCTAAAATATAAATTGATAACAATAAATTTAATCGAATCATATTTAATTATAGAGTAAATTATATTTTTTAGTATTTAAACTATCAGTTTTGTCTTGTTTTAGCATTTAAATTTTTATTTATTTTAAAATCATACATAATATTTATTTTTTTTGTTTTATTTTAGTACCTCGTCGTTAAAAACTTAACAGAACAATTGCACGTGATATTTTTTATGGGTAAATTATATCATTCATCACTTAACTATTTTCTCACTCTTATTTTGCTCACTAAAGTTTAAAAAAGTTTAACTTAACTACTCAACTTTTAAATTGTTCATGTTTTAATCACTCTAATTTATTTTATTAATAATTTTTGTGACATGACATTTTTATTATTATTTTATTAATATATAATTAAAATAAACAAAATTATATTTGAAAGTTCGTGTGATTAAATTAGGAGTAATTTGAAAGTTAAGTAATTAAATTTAAAAAAAAAAAACTAAACTTCAGTGACCAAAATAGGAGTGAGAAGATAGTTGAATAACGATTTAAACAAAAATGAAACAAAAAGTAAACATTAGGTATGATTTTGAAACAAATAAAAGTTTAAGTACTAAAATGAAACAAAACTGATAAAAGTTTAAATATTAAATTGATAATTATTGTTATTCCTTGAGGTCTCTAGTGTCACATTCCAATTTTCGGGGGCTAAATAAGAATGTTTCAATATTTTGGTACTGATTTAAAATTTCTCAAAAGTAGAAGGACTTTAATGTAATTTTCCCATTGTTTATATAAAAATCTTTTTCCCCTCCTTTTTCCTGTTTGTTCAAGCCCTCCGGCCGCACATTCTTTTTTTCTTTCTTTCTTTCTATCCCAACTCCTCCCATTATCGTATTTGCTTGATTTCATTTTGGCCGTCGTTCATTTGGCCGTGAAATGCACTGTCGATACCTCGTTGCTGGTCCCATCGATGTCATTCATCTGGTGGTCTTGATTTTTTCATTGCTCTCGGCATTGCCTTTTTCGGAGGAGGAAAAGTTTCGAGTTTCGTTAAAAACTCTATCTCTAATGTTCTTTTTGTGAACCGACTTCGGTAAATAACTCTCAAGGCCTTATAATATTTTTCCACATTTTTTTTTTGTAATTTTTCGGCCACCAGAAATACCTCCATACGTCCCACGTGTCGCCGTGCACATGTGGGACTAATATGGGTGGTTCAAACTGCTGAATCGGTCTGCCTAGATCGATATGCTCGAATCAGCCCTGGACTAGTTGATTGACTCGATCCGTTGACTGTTGATATTTACTTTTGACTGTTGACTTTGACTTATATTTGTTGATTTTTTTTCAAAAACCTCTATCCTGATATTTTTTATGTTTTGAGTTCGTTTTCGCAATTTGTTTTACCAAATTCTAACCCGAAAGCCCTATTTTTGCATGCTTTATTACTTTACAATAGAGTTATGTTAAGTAAATTATGAAATTCATGGTCTTACTTTCTTATATTAAATTCTATAGGTGGTCACATGTCTCTGCATCGTTCCGCAGTAGGTCTGAATTACCTCTTTTTAGTTTAGCTTGACTCTGCACGTTTGATTCGAGATGCACACGAGTGTTATAAACTAAATTACTAATTTATTTCGTTTAATTAAGTATTACTTCAGTTCTTTTACAATAATATATTATTATTAAGTTTTCGTTCTGCAGGACCTACTACTACTATTCGTGAAAAATGTAATGCTAGTCGGTATATGGTAGTTATATAAATGTGTCTCTTGTTCGATATATATAATGTTTAATGATATTGTATGGCATGATTATATTGGAACACGTGTTTTTAATTTGATTATATTTTTTCGAAATATATTTGATTTCTTATCAATGTTGCATCACTATTAATTTATATATTGGTGCATTTATATCATTCTGCATGGGATCCTCTACGGAGGATATCATCTCCTTCCTGATTCTAAATAGCATCCTTTACGGAGGGCATCATCCTCGTCATGATTCTGTATGGGATCCTCTGTGGAGGGTATCATCCCTATCCTAATTCTGTTGGGATCCTCTTTAGAGAGTATCCCTTTCTTGTTTTTGATTTATGTTGAGTTTCTCTTTAGAGTTTAACTCGGGTTCCCCTCCGGAAGGTAATATCCCATCCTGATGATTGTTTTCTGTTATGAATCCATTTTTAGAGGTCACTTGCCCTTTCGGAAGGTAACATTCCTTGTTCTATTTATCTATAATTAAAGGTAAGGTTGTGAGAAGCTCTGTATGATTTTTCTAGTGATAAATATTTGTTTGTTGATGTCTGATTACCATGTTATTTGATATGTCATATATGATTATTTGTATATTTATAATAATTATTATTTGTATTTAGAGGGAACATTGAGCTTTTTAGTTCACTCTGTTTCTGTTTATATTTTCAGATTATCCATATGCATAACCGATTTAGTTATCGGAGAGCAATCTAGATTTCATATTGTGTGAGGTTAAATGTTTATTTTCAATTTTTTAACTGTGATATGAGTTTATTTATGATTTTATAATCAATAAATATTTTTAAGATGATTTATTGAACTAAGATCATTAGTAAATCATTTATGTGATCATCAAGGTTACCCTAATTCAATTGTAACTCTTAGGCCGGGTCTAAGGGGTTACATTTAGTGGTATCAGAGCATAAGTTTAAATTTTACGACTGTATAGCCAGCTATAATGCTGAAAATTATTTGCAAAGAAATTTTTATAAAAAACTTTATTAAAAAAAATCATGCCAGAAGGTTTTTAAATATTATCTGATATGATCAAGACTTCGATGTTATTCTGGAAAGTTTATACTTTTCTGTTATCATAGTTCAATACTTGATATATAACATAAATCTGGTAGGGATATCTGATATCGTTTAGACACATTTATTGATTACTTCGGTTGTAATATATGAACTATAGTAACTAATCATTAGTTAATTAGTGACTGTCCTTTAGTGTTATAAAATTTTTCTAGAGTCGATCTAGATTCAATAAAACAATAATTAATTCAATTTTGACTAATATGATATGATGATGTCTTAGGTCAACTATCTTACTTGGAGAATAAATTCTTGTTTTCAAAGAAAATTTGTTCATATATTGTTTTCAGTATTATATTCAGTTTTTCCTTTAATATATATATATATATATATATATATATATGAAATCTCTAGATCTATTATGAAATCTTTTTTAAGAAGTAGCATGTAGGAATCGTTTAAGTCATGAAATTAAATATTCTTCCAAGTTCATCTGCAATTGTGAATTCTAATAAAGTTTTAGTTATGTACAACAATTGGAGTATATGGATGGATTTCTATAGTAACATTAGGTGTGGTTTTGGACAACGTTATATCTATAACCTTAGAGTTACTAAAGGTTTATGTAATGTTCTATATCAGGAATGAAATATTATTTCGGTCTGAACTATCTGATTCCCTTTAAACTCTTTGTAAATCAATTATAATGTTTGTTAAGATTCTCTTATTCAGATTAATGAATATGTCCTAAAAGTTGAAAGAATACAATATGTATACCATTTAATTTAGTCTATCTGTGGGGAATATCCCAACATTTCCATATCCCTCTATTTGGTATTGTCAACTGTGAAATTGATGTTCATTATTCTAAAACTCGTGTATAAATTCTAAAGTATTTTGAAGGATGTTATGCATATGGATTCTTTGTGTATTTTATCCCAAATGTTGACTTTGACTTTGACCCGTTGACTTTTTCAAAGACCTTTATCCTGATTTTTTATGTTTTGAGCCTATTTTGTCAAATTCTGAACTAAAAGCCACGTTTTTGTATGTTTTAGTACTTTACAGTATAATTATGTTAAGTAAATTTTGAAATATATGGTCTCACTATTTGATATTAAATTATGAAGGTGGTTACATGTCTCCGCACCATTCTGCAGTAAGTCGAATCATCTTTATTCATCTCAACTTGACTCCGTACGTTCGATTCAAGATGAGCATGAGTGTTATTAACTGAATTATTAATCAATTTCATTTAATTAGTATTACTCCAGTTCTTTTACAGTAATATATTATCATTAGGTTTTCGTTCCGCCGAACCTACTACTTTGTTCGTGGAAAATATAAAGTTTAGCCGATATATGTTAGTTGGTATAGGTGTGTCGCTTGACATGTTCAATACATATAGCATTTAATGATATTGTATGGCATGATTCTATTGGAACGCATGTTTGTAATTGATTATATTTATCTGTAATATATATGATTTCTGATAAATGTTGCATTACTATTAATTTATATATTGGTGCATTTCTGCCATTCTGCATGGGATCCTCTATGTAGAGCATCATCCCCTTCATGATTTTGCATGGGACCCTATACGGGGAATCATCATTACCTTGATTCTACATAAGATCCTCTGCGGAGGGCATCATCTCCGTCTTGATTATGTTGGGATCCTCTTCGGAGAGTATTCCCATTATGTTTCTGATTTCTGTTGAGTTCCTCTTTGGAGGTTAACTCAGGTTCCTCTCCAGAGGGTAACATAATCACCCCAATGACTGTTTTTTGTTATGAATCCATTTTTAGAGGTCATTTGTCCCATCGAAAGGTAACATTCCTTATTCTATTTATCTATAATTAAAGGTAAGGTTGTGAGAAACTTTGTATGTTTTTCTAGTGATAAATATCCGTTTACTGATGTCTGGTTACCATGTTATTTGATAGAGAAAATAACCTCAGTGACCGAAAATGCCTTATAATATACGATTTTAATCAACTTTTTTTGGATTTGCCAAAATGACCAACAAAATCGCAACGCGAACTCTAATTTTTCAACTCAGTTTTCAAATTTGCAACGCGAATATCCATATTCGCAACGCGATTGTAAGATTCGCAACGCGATTTTGATAAATGTGTTGCGATAGTTAAAATGTGTTGCAATAGTTAAAATGTGTTGCGAGAGTTTGAAAAACGTGTTGTTGCGATAGTGAAAAATCCAAAATAAGTTTACATTTTAGCTATTCCAAATTCACGTGGAGTTTTAAACAATAAAGCATGTGTTGCGATAGTGTATAAGATTCCCAAGCCATTTGTAAGATCTTAGTTTGAAACAATAAAGAATGTGTTGCGATAGTGTAAAAGATTCCCAAGTGTTGGCAATGCTCAATCCCACATAGTATTGGAAACACTATTGGGAATGGGTATTTAAGGCTTGGATTTCCCACTTCCTTGTTGAGTGAAAAGAACAAGGGAGACTCTCGCGCACCGCCGCCACCGCCGTCCCGTCCCGTCCCGTCTCGTGGTCGTGGTAATATGTGTCTTCGACACGTCCGCGCGGATACTATCTTTTTAGAGAAAATTCTTAAGAAACAAATGCAATACCACCAGTCGTTGCGATTTTGGAAAATCGCAACGCGAACTTAGACTATCGCAATGAATTTGGAAAATCGCAACATGAACTTCGACTATCGCAACGAATTTGGAAAATCGCAACGTGAACTTGGACTATCGCAACGAATTTGGAAAATCGCAACGCGAACTTCGAATATCGCAACGAATTTGGAAAATCGCAACGCGAACTTCGACTATCGCAACGAATTTGGAAAATCGCAACGCAAACTTCGACTATCGCAACGAATTTGGAAAATCGCAACGCAAACTTCGACTATCGCAACGAATTTGGAAAATCGCAACGTGAACTTGGACTATCGCAACGAATTTGGAAAATCGCAACGCGAACTTCGACTATCGCAACGAATTTGGAAAATCGCAACGTGAACTTGGACTATCGCAATGAATTTGGAAAATCGCAACGCGAACTTCGAACGTGAACTTGGACTATCGCAACGAATTTGGAAAATCGCAACGCGAACTTCGACTATCGTAACGTGAACTTGGACTATCGCAACGAATTTGGACTAACGTAAATTTGGAAAATCGCAACGAATTTGGAAAATCGCAACGCGAACTTGGACTATCGCAAAATCGCGTTGCGAATTTGGAAACTGAGTTGAAAAATTAGAGTTCGCGTTGCGAATTTAAGATCGAATTGCGATTTTGTTGGTCATTTTGGCAAATCAAAAAAAAGTTAGTTAAAATCGTATATTATAAGACATTTTCGGTCACTGAGGTTATTTTCTCTATTTGATATGTCATATATGATTATTTGTATATCTATAATAATTATTATTTGTATTTGGAGGGTACACTGAGCTTTTAACTCACTTTGTTTTTGTTTACATTTTCAAGTTATCCAGATGTATAATCGGTTTGTCTATCGTGAGCAATCTTAATTTCATACTGTGTGAGGTTAAATATTTATTTTCAACTCTTTTTAACTGTAGCATGAGTTTATTTATGATTTTATAGTTAGTAAATATTTTTAAGATGATTTATTGAACTAAGATCGTTCATAAACAATTTTTTTGATCAACAAGGCTACATTAATTCAGTTATAACTCCTAGGTCGGATCTAGGGGGTTACACCCATGTTCAAACACCAAGAATGTTAAGGGTGTGAGCTTTTAATGTCAAATGATTGAGAGTTATTTTTAAATAGATATTGTCTTGTACTTACCTCATATTAATGATTAGGCAAAAGGGTAACTTTTATCTCTGTAGTAGATCCAATTTATCACCTTCGCCCCTATCGTATTTTCGCATCAATTTAACCCTCGAAGTTTCTCAATTGCATCATTTTATATCATACTCCTAACTTAAAACCTTAAATTATAAACCCTAAACCCTAAAATGTATCTTTATAACTCTAAATTATAAACCCTAAAGCATAAACTCTAACTTAAGTTTATAATTTAGGGTTTAAAGATAATGACATGATATAAAATGATGCAATTAAACAATTTTGATGGTTAAATTAATGTGAAAATATGATAGAGAAAAAATGATAAACTATATCAATTACATGGATAAAGGTGACCATTAAACCTAATTAAAAAAATATTCAAATAGTTTTCTTAAATAAGGACTAGAGATGGCAATTCTTCATCTACCTCAGACGAGATAAAATGTCTAAAGACACCACAACAATTATTTCTTTGGTTGAACACTAATAAAAGTAAATAAATAATTTTTTAATTATTGTTTATAAGAATAAAATCCAAAAATAATTCTAAAATAATACGAAAAAAGAAAACAATAATGTAGGCGGCTCTCTACCAACAAGGCAACAACCATGGACAAAAAATGTCTTATTAAAAATATTAGTTAACCCTATTCCCATATGTAATGGGGTGAAGGGAGGTAAGGTAGTAGGGTGCCCCAATGCCAGGTTGAGAGTAACTTTCGTAGAAGACCTCCGGCAGTTAGAATTATGAATTGTCCACCATGAGACTCGATCCCACAACCACAAGGTTAAGAGCCTTGCGCTCTACCAACTGAGTTGGACGGACAATTCTAAAAAAAATGTCTTATTACCTCAAGCTTAACTATTTTCTTTGTTTTCAATATTAAGAATCCTTGTAATAAAACAAACCCACAACCATGAAATCAAAATAAAACCCCAAATATAAATATTTGAAAAATAAAATAAAATAAAATAATTTCAATGAACGTGCATTACATGATTGGATTTTAAGGGAGAAAAGGTTCATTCTCTTAAGCCTACATTCATTTTTCCCTAATAAAAAATATAACTAATAAAATGCTTAGCAATACGCGTGTCGAGATGAGAGATATGGATTTGAGATTTATTTAATGAAAAATATATTTGATTTGGATAAGAATGTGCACCGCAACGGCGGCAGAAGCGGTGGATTGTTCCACAAACCACCGTTTTCTACTTATAACCATCAATCAAGATGTCGGCCGCATGCTGCGGCATAAACCCATGTTTAAGCTTTACTTTTGCTAATGATGTGATTAAAGGTGTTAATGAATCCAATTCGATATGATTTTAATATTGCTGATGAAAATATGGTAAATGACAATTTTTTACAGTGTAGAATAATTGTGAAAGAGAGAGTTCTAATCTTTTCTTCAATTTTATATGGTGACTTGTATACTGTTTTTAATATTAATGCTAAATTTAATATCATAATTATTATATGTGAGTTTACATGATAAATGAATAGGAAAATTTTATAACGTTCAACGAGCGTCAATCAATACTATTAATGGTGAATACTATGAATCTAATTTATAAAAATTTTAAATGATTTAATATATAATTTTAAATTAGTTAAGAATTTAAAAGAAATTATTTAAAAAATGGTAAATTATAGCAATGACCACTTTAGTTATTGCCCCTTTTTATTTTGATCATCATTTTTGAAATTTTATCAATCAAGTCACTCAATTATTTAAATGCATTCAATTAAGTCACTTGCCGTTAATATCTAACGAAGAAGCTGATGTGACAGTTAAAATATTTGACATAATAATGTTACTAATATATTGTATCAATTTGGTCCTAATTTTAATAAATTAAGATAAACTTAACCCTCAAATCAAACAATGTCATATGTCACTGATGCCAAGTGTAATGACATTGACGATTAAATTTATTTTCAATTTAATATATTTTTCTCACCAATCAGGGTCACCCTCTAGAGAAAAGAAAATTTTGGATGCTTAAATGATGCCCAAGGAAATAAAACATGGTTCTTGGGTTGACAAAGTAAGACTCAACCATTGAGCTAAAGTAGTTATTTGTTTCAAACTTGACTACATATATTATATATGTTTTATATTAGTGTAAAATTAAATTCTTAATATTTATATATCTTAACTTAAATTTATATATTAAATTAACTTTACATCTTAACATTAACAAATATTTTTCTTAATTTATTAAATATATTTTATTCTTTTCGCAACCTAAAAATATATTTTATTCTTATTTTAATTTAAAATATATATTTTAATTTTATCTTAAATTAAAAAAATATAATTTATTCTTTTATTAACTTAAATATTTATATTTTATTCTGATAATATTTTAAATTTAAGATAAAAATATAATATTTTTTATAGTTAAGATAATAATAAAATATATTTTTGTAGTTAAAATAAATATATATATTTAAGTTGAGATAAGAATAAAAAATATGTTTTAAGTTAAAATAAGAATTAATTATATTTAATGCTTTAAGGTAAGAACAAAATATATTTAATGATTTAAGCTAAGAATATAATTTATGTAATAAGTTAGGATAATAATAAAATATATTTTTAAGTTAAGATAAAGACTAAAATATATTTTTAAGTTAAAATAAGAATAAAATATATTTTTATGCTAAGACAATAATAAAATATGTTTAATAAGTTAATATAAAAAATAAAATATATTTTTAATGTTAAGATGTAAAATTAATTTAATATGTGAATTTAAGTTAAGATATATAAAATATTAAGAATTTAAATTTACACTAATATACAACATAAATAACGAATGTAGTCAAAATTGAACCAAATTAACTACTTTGGCTCAATGGTTGAGCCTTGCATCTTTAATCTAAGAATCCCATGTTATATTCCCTTGGTATATAAATTTATTTTAATTTGTTAAAATTAAGATTAAATTTATAGAATATATAAGTAATATTGATCAAATGTGTAATTATACCAAATATTTTAACTGCCACATCAATTTCTCCGTTAAATATTAACGGCAAGTGACTTAATTGATCAAAATGAAAAGGGACAATAGTTAAGTGGTTACTGGTATAGTTTACTTTTATTTTAAATAATTTACCTTTAAATTTTTAACTAATTTTATAATGATATGTTAATTCTAAATTTTTATAAATTAAATTAATGCTGCTCATAGTTAACCGTGCTCATCAGTATTTGTCAAACGTGACATATACATCCAAAATAAATAAAACTATCCAATAATAAATTAAATTTTTATAAATCATATAAATTTATCAATAATTTTATTAAGAGATTATGAATGTTCGAAAGATATAGAACTCCAAAAAGAAAGAAAGAAAATCTTAACACCCTTATAAGCAAAGGAGTGACGATAGAAATGGTGTTATCTTTTAAAAAGATACGAGCTACAATAAATAGTAAATAATACGAGCGTGACATGGTTATCAAAATTGGATTGGATCGGTCGGTTCAACCGGTTGAACCGTGAATCGGTGGTATATCCGATCTGGTTACCTTACAAAACCGGATTGGCAATAAATCGGCTGAAAATCGATAGAATCGGCTGAAAACCGGTTTGAACCACCGATTCACTTTTTTATCTTTTAAAAAAAAATAATCAAACGACGTCGTTTGTTCAACGAGCCGAGTCAAATTCGAGTATTGCTGAGCTCGACTCAAAAACTTACAAGCTAAAAATTATCAAATTCAACTCGAACTCAAAATATAATATTAAAACTTGAACTCAAAAAGGCTCGAACTCAAAAAAAAAAAAATTAGAAGTTAAATTGAAGCATAAAATTTGAGCTCAATTGAAGCGAAAGAATAGTTCACTCTGTGCTCACCAAAAGGCTCCATGATTTTGAATGTCAAATTACCTCTATTATTTATATAAGTAAGTTGGGATGCTCTACTATGTTTCTTAGCCATGTGAGATTGTTTTTTCTCATATTTTTACTTTTTAAACTTTTGGGATGCTCTTCTATGTTTCTTAGCCATGTGAGATTGTTTTTTTAAAATTAAACCAAATAACATCATTTGTTATGATTTTTTAAGCTCTAATTTTATTTTTTTATTATAGTTATATAATTATATTTATTATTTAATATATTTTACCTTAAATATTATGTTGTAGTTGATTTGAATCATTTTGTTTCACTTGATTTTATGGTTGTTAATTTATATATGTTATGACTTGTGATATTTTTATACCTTTTAATATTGTAAACTTAAAAAAAGTGTTACATATATATTAATATTACTTTGAATATTATGTAAAATTAAAAAAAATTATTTTATATAAAATCCGGTTCAACCGTGATTGAACCAGTGAACCAATACTTTCACCAGTTCAATGTCCTGTCCGGTTTTAAAAATATTAGAAAATAGTCGATAAACCATTGACTTCTTTGTTTTTGTTCACATAAACTTATAAATTAATTAATGGATCAAGACCCTATTTCTTTTATGCAATCCAGTGTGAATGTTAGCTACATTTCTCTACCTGTTTCTCTAAGTCAAAAAGGTTTTCATTTGTTTCTTATAATACAACGGGTCTTAAGTAAACATTGAAAAATACAAAGATTAGTTTAGACAAAATAATTAAAATAGTTATATTACAGATATTAAATTATTATTTCTTAATAATTTAGGATAAATATGTTTAAAATATTAATATTTTGATAATATATACCTATTCTAAATATTAGAAATAAAATCTATCAGGAGAATAATATTTATTTTCACTGTTAAGATCAATAAATAAGTTGTCCACTAAATTATTATTGATTAACCAGGATTTGACAAAATAATATATATTTGGTTGAAACAGAGGAGGGAGAGAAGCGTGCGAACACGACGGAGATAAAGGCGGACCACGTTACAAAGGGGCCAATTGGTCGGTTGTTGATGTTCATTGTTCACCAGCTCTCTCTCTCTCGCTATTATTCCCAATTCTCTCTTCTTTACAGTTACACAACACTTTCTTCTTCCACTTCTCCTCTCTTTCAGTGTCCAAAACAAAACTCGTTTCATCTAATGAGGAAACACTGTCCAAATCACGACTTCCCAGGTGGATTGGACACGGTCCTCGAAGTACCAATCCCTGAGGAAATGTTTGTCTCGAACAAGACCAGTCACCACCCTTCCTGGCAGAACGTGAAATCATGGATGAACATTAAACAGAGTCCCGACCAAAGACAGTCGATGGTGGCTGTTTTCGGTGGGAGAAACACCGAGATTCAGCTCTTGCTCGGTGTCGCCGGTGCTCCATTGATCCCTCTCCCTATAAATAATAACGACAATCATTCCATCACCAAAAACATCAAAGACCTCCCCATTGTAAGAGATTCACATTTGATCTTTAGTTTCATCGAATCATCATCTTTCTTAGTTTATGATCTTGAGTTTCTTTTGTTTTTATTACAGGAGGTTTCAATGGCGAAATACATACTGAAGCAATACATTGCGGCGGTGGGCGGCGAGAAGGCATTGGGTGCCATTGACAGTATGTATGCGATGGGGAAAGTGAGAATGGCGGCTTCTGAGTTTAGTTCCGGAGACGGCAGTGTGAATAACAAGATTGTTAAAGCGAGGAACTTGAGTCACAGCGGCGGAGAGGTGGGTGGTTTCGTTTTGTGGCAGAAAAAGCCGGAGCTTTGGTGCCTGGAATTGGTGGTTTCCGGCTGCAAAATCAGTGCCGGGAGTGATGGGAAAGTGGCTTGGAGGCAGACACCATGGCACCCTTCTCATGCTTCTAGAAGTCCCCCTAGGCCTCTCAGGCGTTTCTTACAGGGTCTTGATCCAAGATCGACGTCGAATTTGTTCGTGAATTCGATTTGTGTCGGAGAAAAATCGATCGACGATGAAGACTGTTTCATCCTAAAACTTGAGGCCAAACCATCAACGCTAAGAGCAAGAAGCAGTAACAATATAGAGATCATCCGTCACACGGTTTGGGGTTCCTTCAGCCAGAGAACCGGCCTCTTAATCCAACTCAAAGACTCCCATCTACTACGTATCAGATCCCCAGGATCCGATGGCGTCTTTTGGGAGACAACAATGGAGTCCTCGATCCAAGATTATAGAGCCATAGATGGCGTCAACATCGCACACGCCGGCAAGACTCATGTCACATTGTTTCGGTTCGGGGAGACCTCTGAGCGCCAATCGAGGACGAGGATGGAAGAGGTCTGGATGATGGAAGAAGTTGATTTTAACATCAAAGGGTTGTCAATGGATTGCTTTTTGCCTCCCGGTGATCTGAAGAAAGAAGAGGAAGGGTTCGAGACCCTGCCTAGCAATGTAAGGTTGCCATTCAAGCTTAGAAATGATCAACCTACTAGGTTTAATGGCTCCAAAGTTGTTGCCATTGATGTTGATGAATGTGATGATGAATCCTCCTCGGATGATGATGATTTGTTTTGAATTTGATTCCATGTAATATTAGTTTGTAAGTATTAATTCTATAGAAATTTTGATGCTTAAAAATAATTTTTAGTAATTTTAGGGTTGTTTCGGTCACGAGCATTTCAAATTTGGATTATTTTGAACTCGAATCAGAACAGGATGGAACATAAGATATTTATCCAAATTCTATATTAGAATCCGTGATTACATTAATACATTATTCATTCACGGACACATAATTAAATTGTATAATTAGTCACTGTACTTGGTCTAACTTGCAAAATTAATCCTTGTACTTTAATATTTATAAATCCAGTCCCAATACTTCTTGCTTTATCACATTCAAGAACAAATCAAAGGAAAACAATAGCAAAAGGATTCTAGTAAAGATATACTACAATATGCAAATATAAATTACGGAGAGTTTCAAACCCTATGATACTAATATAAACACCATGCTTACGGATTACGAGGAATCGAAGATGGAGCACGATTCATAAATCGAGAGGCTCACCGGGGTCACCGTCTTGATCATCATATAGGAAGTAAGTTCCATGAGGTGGATATTGGTTTTCTCAAGACGGTACGTTGAAGTGGAAGAGCCAAGAGATCACAAAGGCGAAAACCATACATGCTAGCAGGAAATTTAGAAACCGATGGCCTTGCCAGAAGTTTTGGGTGCCTGCAGCATGAATGGTAGAAGGAACCATTGCTGCCTCCACCACTGTGGAATCATTTGCTTCGTTCCATGGCTCGGTTGTGTCGGTATGGGTTGCAGCAGTAACAACATTCCGTGCGGTTGATCCACAAATCTCACAAGTCCTGAGATACAGATTGAAGCATATAAGATACAGATTGCTCATGAACATGTATACCATTGAATAACTTTCGGAGAGGAGGCCTTTACCCTATGTTACCCGAGAATACTCGATTTCTTGTCACACTTTAGGATGTATAACACGAATACTAAAAGAAAAATGAAAAGTCGATACGATATAGCTTATAAATAAAGTCATACGTTAAAGGTGCCAAGGCAATCAACATACTCAAGAGTAGTGAGATATTTTGAGAGCATCATTAAGCATTAAAACAATAAAAAAAAACAATCACTATGTCAGCCGGACAAATATTTCGTGAAAGAGCAAATCCCATTGTGACAGCTAGCAAAATCATCAAATTCTTCATTGTCATAAGTGAAGCATTGCCATATAATCCAAGCTAAAATCTTTCTTAATCTGAATATTACACCTTTGAAGATAAACCCACTTTCTTTGGTTCCTCTATCTTGACAAGACAACATATTAAAACACTTGCGTTTCGGACAAAAAAGATCGAAATTTGATGCCGGGTGATTATATTAATCGATTGAATTAGCAAATGGCATTCTTAATGTTGATTCACAATTCATCTACAATGTTAGTATGGGGTATGATTCTCCAAATATGACCCGAATCCGATACCCGAACCCGAATTCGAGTAAGAAAAGAATGATTCTTAGAGATGAAACTACATATAAAGCATCATAGTGGTTCCATCTTTTGTATCATAATATTTAACATTTGATTCCACTAAACTTAGTATGTTTCACTTTAATCTAACAAAGCAAGAGATAATCATTCTTTGTTTTACAGCATTAACAATGAAAATATCTCACCAAATTTTCTTACAGAACAAACCAGAAAAGACACAAAAGTCGAATCCACTAAGTTTTCAAGAAACATTTTATTCCCTAAATCAATATAGTTCAAGCAAAACACAGAGGATAATGTTTGATGAAACCTATAAAAGAAAAACAGACAAAAATGTTGAATTGCACAAGGGATTTGGGTTTGCTTTACCTGTTTCCTTTGATCTTGAACCAAGCTTCAGCACAGTGTTTATGAGCAGCAGCCAAATCATCCTTGCAAGAACAACCTAACTCAATAGGAATACCGGATTCATGGTTGTTCGGGTCCAATGTAAGATGGCAAATCCTGCAATCTGTCTCAGTTTCTTTAGCCAAAAATGGCTTGGGTTCGACCACCCCAGACTCAAGATCCACTTCAAGGGAAGAAGAAGAATAACATGTTCCCGACATTGAACAAGTCTCCCTCTCTTTAATGATCTCAGTTGTAGACAAGGAACATCGGCTGTCTTCTTGTTCCTCATTATCTGTTTGGTTTCTTTGTTCTTCTCCTCCTCCTTCATTAACAACATCAATGGCGAATCCTTGGGGTTGTTTTGATAAAGCTTCCATTTTTATCAAGACCCAGATTTTGAATCTTCATGTAAATGTTGTGAAACACAAAAAAATCATCAAATTTCCGACAAGAAGCTCGAAGATCCCTCTTGAATTTAAGTTTAACTACACATTGATTCTCTCAGATATGGATTCTATGAAGCATCAGATGAAAGTTAAATGATTTTTTGCTGGTAAATACTGCTTTAAAGACTGGTAAGTGTTGCTATCTCTCTTCTCTCTCTGTTTGTCAGTTCGGAACAAGAGATGTGAAGAGAGAGAAACGGACTACAAAGAATAGATCTCATGGATACATGGATTTGTAATAAAAGTAAATGGTCAAATTTTATAAAAAATCCTTGTTTGCATATTATTTGTGGATTTAATTTTTATTTTTTATTTCTTGATATGTGTATTTATAATGTCCAGGTCAATTTTTTTGGGGAGGTTAATTTCAAGAAATTGGTTTTTTTTAGAACATAACATAGTAAGATGTACTTTAACATTTTAAAAAAGTTGGATAAATTAGAAGTTTCCTCTCATATCTTTAAGAAAAAACAAAAATTAATTAATATTTTTAATTTAGTAGGTACAATCATTATATAATATATAAAAAGATAAAAATTTAATTATACTTAAATAGAATGATTGTTGTTATCTCTTGAGGTCTCAATTTTAAATTTAAAGTTCGAGTTTTAGGTTCAAAAATTGTGTATATCAAGGACAAAAGTATTTATTATTAAATGATTAAAAATCTTTGAAATATAATACTTTCTATTCACTCTAAAATTATTAAAAAATATAAACTTAAACATAATATTATTCAATTTATAGATAAAAACAAATATATGTAATGTAGACACTATATAAAAATTATATAATTTACATTTTATTTAATTAATTAAAATTCATTCATTATATTTTATGAAAATTAAAAATTAATCTATTTAAATTCAAATATCATTATGCTTTTTATTTGATAATCTTAATTATCAAGTAATTTTTAACCACTAAATTTAAATAAAATTTAATTTAATTATCAATTAGAATCTGGGTCAATAGGTGATAATATATTTCTTGATATAAATCTCATCCGGACATTAATATGAAATTATTCAATAATTTCAATTCTTATATAAGTCAAATATTCGTTAAAATAACACCTTGAGTCTTCAATATTTTTAACTCTTATGTAATATTTTATTGAAGTAACCACTAAATCGATTGAGAATTATTTTCTACAATTAAAAAAGTGTTGTAATAAAACTTCTCTTATATATCTCCAATATCATTAAAAAATTAATAATAATAAAATCATTCAAAACTGAATAACTTAAGTCATAATTCTGATACTAATTGTTAAAATTTAAAAGCAAAAAGAAAACATACAATATTAATATATAACATGACACACACAATAAACAAGATTTGTTGTGCCTTAACCTTGTCTTCATTCCCAGATAAAAGATATAATATTTCACTATAGCGTAGAGATAAAAAAAATACGTAAGAGTATATTATTATTATTGACTTTTCTTCCTGGCTGTTTCTGACGGCTTCTATGGAAGTTCTCTTGCCTCTGAGTGCAAGTTCCCCCTAGTTTTCTAGGTTTGTTTTGTTTTGGTGTTGCTGGTTTGGTTTGCTTATGGCTGATGATCTAATGGATGAATGGCAGAATCTATCTCTGATAGAGGCGGAGGATGCAATTCTGGATGTTCCAACGTGTTCTGTTCCTGAGCTGGAGTCTACACAATGGATGGTTGTCTGTCTCCTTTCGCCTCGCCCAGTGAATCAGGATGCCATGATCACTACTCTCTCCAATGTTTGGAAATTGACAAAGTCCACTCATATTGTTCCTCTGGATGATAATCATTGTGTTATCAAATTTCGCTCTGCTCGTGAACGGGAGAGTGTTGTGGATGGGGCCCCCTGGTCATTCGATAAACATCTGGTTCTATTTGCCTCATTTGATTCCAATCTGTTTCCTGGAGATTACAGGTTTGAAGTGGTTTCATTGTGGGTAAGAGTCTATGGTGTTCCTTTGAACTGTTGCAATCGTGCCTTTGCGGAATCAATTGGGGAAAGGTTAGAGACGCTTATGGCTGTGGATGATGCTTTTCTTGGTATTGGCTGGGGGCAGTATCTGCGGATAAGAATTGATCTGGTGGTTTTTCGGCCTCTTCTCGGTTTCTAACTTCTCGAACACCCGATGGTAGGGTTCTCCAAGGGAAGATCCGCTATGAACGACTTCCCGACTTTTGTTATACTTATGGAATTATGAACTAATGTACGATTCACCATCGTCTTCGGCAGGGCTTTCGAATCGTACAACATGGGGTGACTGGTTGCGGGCATCGCCAATGAAAAGGACTTTGGCGAAATCTTGTCATACATGGAAAAGGTCTCAAGTTGTTCTGTCTCCCTCACCTATACCATCTATGCCGCATCAACCTGGGAAGCATACTGAGGGAAAGGTTTCATCATCTTCGGTCATGGGCGAAGCCTCGCTCACCACTTTTTTAAAACGCAAGGCAATTGTCCCAACGACTAATAATTCAGGCGTTCATAAGTTTAAGTCGCAGAGACGCTTGGCTATTCGTCTTCATCTTCTAATTCGGCGGTGACTAGTGATCAGTCCCGCCTGACATTATGAGGCTCCTGGTTTGGAACTTCCGTGGGCTTGGGAACCCACGGTCAATTAGGTGCCTTGTGCGCATAGTGAAATCTAAAGATCCCCAGGTAATTTTCCTGATTGAGACGAAGCTTCATGAATCATGAGCTCGAGAGTTGCGATATATGTTTCGTATGCAACATTGTTTTGGTGTAAGTTGGGTGGGTTCTCGGGGGGACTAGTGTTGTTTTGTGTTGGAATATTGCAGAAATGCACAAGAAGAAAACAAGAGAATACTTTCTTGATTGAATAGCTTCGTTGAATTTACAGTAGCAACATTACGGTTTTATACAACAATAAAACAACCTTCTATAACTGACTAACAAACTCATAACAACCTGGCTTCTAGAACACGCAATGAATGACACTACACACACACACACTCATCTTTCACACGAGTTGCACGAGCTTCATCATTCTCTCAACATTCTCTCTGCTTCTTCCTCTCTTCAGCAAACAAACAAACATTCAACTTGTCACGAAAACTAGCAAAGGCAGCTTTTGCTTAGGGTTTAATCAAGCCATCAGCAACTTGATGAGATGCTGGAACATAGCTCACGCATAGTTGATTTGCATCTATCTTTTCCCTAACAAAGTGCACATTTAAGTCTACATGCTTGGACTACGAGTGGTACACTGGATTAACACTCAACTCAATTGCATTGGTTTTATCACACCATATTGTTGGTTGTTTGCACTGTGACACCTTCAAATTGGTGAGCAAAGCATCAACCCATGCTACTTCAGTTGTTGTGTCTGCAAGGGTTCTATATTCAGCTTCAATGGTTGATCGTAACACCACCTTCTGCTTCTTTGTACTCCATGTTACCAAACTTCCTCCAATAAAAACACAATAGCCAGATATCGACCGTGTATCATCTGCACATCCACCCTAATCAGTATCCGAGAAAGCTGATATATACAGCTTGCCTGGCATAAACCCCAGACCATAGTCCAATATCCCACCTAGATAACACAGAATGCGTTTAGCAGCAAGCAGATGTTGTTCTCTCGGTACATGCATATACTGAGCCAGTTTGTTCACACTAAAGGCAACGTTGTGTGACACACGTAGAGCAGCCCTCCTACTAGGCTTCGAAATTCTCATGCATCAGCCAACAACTACCCTTCATCATTCTTCAACTGTGAGGATGCAACCATAGATGTAGAGGTACACGAGGCCTTAGTTATTTTTGTTTTCTCAAGTAACTCTAGAATATATTGGTTTTGACTAAGAACCAACAACTGATCACATCTTTTGACCTCAATTACTAAAAAATAGTGTAGTTCCCCTAAGTCTTTCAACGAAAAATGATCTTTCAACAACATGACCACTTTTTCAATTTCACTCGAAGACTGCCCAGTTACTATTACGTCATCAACATATACTAAAACATATGTTAACACTCCACCTGCTGCTAGAACAAACAGGGAAGCATCAACTTTGGACTCCTTAAATCCAAGATGCACAAGACTGCTTTTTAGCTTTGCATGCAAATTCCGTGGTGCTTGGCGCAAACCATAGAGGGACTTCTGCAGCTTGCATACCAACTTGATGCCATCATCTATGTATTGTTCAAAGCCAGGTGGTTGTTGCATGAACACGTCTTCACTCAGCTCACCATGAAGAAATGTATTGTTGACATCGATTTGCCTTAGTGGCCATCCTCTAGAGACAGCAAGTGCAAGTATAATGTTCAACGTAGCAAATCACACCACTGGGCTAAAGGTCTCTTTGAAGTCTTGCCCAAGTACTTGAGAATATCCCTTAGCAACCAACCTAGCCTTGTACCGTTGAACAATTCCCTCAGAATTACGTTTAACCTTAAATAACCACTTACAGCCAACAACAGACCGTCCTTCAGGCAACTGAACAAGCGTCTACGTGCCATTACTTTGAAGAGCAGTAAGCTCAGTATGCACTTCTTCTTTCCACTCCTTGGACTGTAGGGTGTCATTAATCGAAGCTGGAAATACCTTACTTAATGAACTTGTAACATCCTCAATACCTGGTTAGTGATCGGATTGTAAAGTTTTAGAATTTGGTGACTAAAGTAGAAGAATGAAATAGTTCAATGATTTATTTGGGAATATATACAGAAAATTGTTAGTAATTATTAAAGGAATTAAGGGCAAAGTGGTCATTTTTCATAAAAGATATTTTTTATCTCTTTAAGAAGAGATAAACACGTGGGGGGGGAAGAGTATCTGGAAAACTCTTCTTCTTCTTCTTGCTTTCTTCTTCTCCAACGTGCTGAGCAAAGGTGAGTTTCTATTTAGTTGATTATTTGTAGATTTTATGGTTGGGTTTTGATCATTAGGTGATAACTAAGCTTAAGAAAAACTTAAGTTATCTTAAAGTCAAAAGATGAAGAAGTTACAAAAGATTAAAGAGAAAGAGTTTTTGAATGAAATCTTGAAATAGAGTTGATAAGTTGAATTTGAAGATAAATTTGACTTGTCATCAATCTAATTAACATGTATGAAGTGTTAGAATTGGATTTGTAACATGTTAAAATTTGGGTATAATTCTTGAATTACATATGGAGAATAGGATTTTGATGTTAAAGAGATGATTAATGAATAGAAATGAGTTTGAATATGAGTATGTAAGTTAAGAATAAGAAAGGGGATGATATATAAAGTAATTAAGCTGAAAAGATTGAATTTTCGGGCATAATGTGCATCGATGCACATTCAATGTGCACCGATGCATTAAGGATAAATTTCCAGAAATCGTTCAGTGTGTATCGATGCATAGGAAGTGCATCGATGCACCCCTTAAAAATGAAAACATCGAAGGTAATTTGTGTATCGATGCATGGGTAGTGCATCGACGCACATGTTAAAGAATGCATCGATGCACTGTAGAATGCATCGATGCACTTCAAGGGGAAATTGAAATAGACATTTCTTTTGGTCTAAGAAATGATAGATTAATGTATATCAATTGGATATTAATATGTATCAATGTATGATTATATAGATATCGAGCACGAACAAGTCCCGGAACGCTTATCAAGTTATGATTCGTTCGCAAGAGAGGAAATTATAAAAATGGATTAGAACTTAGTGAGGCCAAGGTGAGTGCATCTTATTTTATAGAATGATATGGAAATTGGACTTGTGATAAGTCTATCTCTGATAGTTAAAGTGCATGAAGTCTTGATTATAAGTAGGTAAATGACATGAAATATATGTATGTTTGATTTTATGAATGTATATGTTTTGTATGTGCTATGTGAACATATGGTTATGTGATATACTTGATGTATGAGAATCATATGAGAATAAGAGATGACAATGAGTTACATGCCATATGAACACAAGAGAAGTGTTATAAGCTAAGTGACAGATGATTATGAAATCATATGAAAAGTGAAATGTACATGTGAATATGTGAAGTGATATGAATATAATGCCCATGTTATATGATATGAGAGCTATAGGTATAGTTGGCATGCCAAGAGTCGAGGGTCTACGCGGTCCTTCGGGACATACAATAATCCTTCTGGATATTTCATAGTGGTCATTCGAGAAAAATCTCATAGCCCTTAGTGGGACCCCATACGAGCTGTGGTGACAGCATAGTACACAACCTCAATAGACTCACATATCTACAGTTCTCACAGGTGCACATGGGGTAATTGAATGTAATGTATGTGATGTATATATGTGTTTTGTGATATGAATTATATGATATGATATATGTGTGTTAGTGATTATTGTATATGCTATAAGATATATTATATGAACTTAATTGATCATATAAATAAGAGAATAGAAATATGAAAGGTGATAATATGATAATGATAGGAAAGAAGATAATTATATGTATGCGTGGATTATATATATATATATATATATGAAAGGTGCATAGTATGAATTATTATAGGTATATGTGGGTGTGATGCTTGTATGTGATATGCTAGTAGAAATTGTTCAAGCATGATTACGAGTTAGAGTTTTATTATATGTTTTATGCCTCACTAAGTCAACGACTTAGCGTGTGATTGTTTCACACGTAGGTTACAGAAGTGAGAAGAGTAAAGAGCTAAGAGGAGCAAGACAGGTCAGCATTTTCCTTACAAAGTTTCAGATCAGAAAATAGATGATTTAAATGTGTTTGGTTAATCTGAATATAGTTGGCATGTACTAATTGAGTGAGTTGTATAGGCTCTGATCGATTTTTAGTTATTTTGGTCAATTTATGTAAATAAACAACTTTTATTTTAATGAAAGTTTTGAATTTTCTTTGAATTTTGTAAAGAGTCAAAGTTTGAAATGTCAATGTGACACCTCAGAGTCGTATTCGGGTCAGATACGGGTTGAGGATGTATCATTTAATGGTATCAGAGCTAAGGTTTAGTCGATTCTAGGCTTAAACCAAAGTCAAATGAGGTTTAAAAATGTGTACATGTAAACTAAAAGTGAAAATTTCTGATATGATAGTGTAAGGAGTATGTTATCTTGCTGATAGAATAAAATTTGTATGATGTAGGAATTGATTATAGAAATTGTCAAATTAAAGTAAATCGATAGTTGACGAATCTGATGATGATAGCAATTCACCTGCCCTGGCCATGCATGATGAAGAGCATAAACCTCAGAAAGTGTTTTATAAGATTAAAGGTTGATTTCAGAAAGTTGAAATCATATCTGAATAATGATAGAAAGTTTTTCACAGTTTTGAATCGGAAAAGTGATATGGAGTAGTTTTATTATTTCATGGATAAGATAGAATATGGTGAACAAGTGTCACCATAAGAGCGTTAAAAGATCAAATGATGCAGTGAGAATTGGTAGAAGAGTTCAAGAATAAGTGTATCAGTGACAAGCGTATAAAATGTATAAAGTCAGAGCTTATGAATTCGAAACGAAGAGATAGCATTGTGTATAAGCAAGAGTGTTTACATGATAAGGGTTTGTAGTTAAGACGAAAAGAGTTAGCGTTGGCTAACCAGAGTACGTGATAAAAATGTACTGGAATTATAAGATTATAAGATATTGTCAAGATATGATAACCAAATATGAAATGGATTTGGATACAATTATATATTTAGAACATGATAATGTGGTATAGTAAAGGAAATAAGGATTTGTATATTTGAGTAAAGTTGAGGATTGATAAGAAGAGTTTGAGAATGTGTATATCGATGATCAGATTATAAGACAAAGGAAGTCAGAATGTTGAGTTTGAGCAATAGAAATTTCAGGATATATGAGAATAGAGGTGAAATTGATAAGTTGAGTAAGCGAATTTTGAGATAATTTCGATTGGAAATGATGTATATGATTGGTAGAATAGGGCTTGTGCCCTAGATTGAACAGAAGTTATTATCTAGCTGTCAGAGTAAAGGTGCTAGAGTTATAAGATTAGAGGAAAAGATAAAGTTGAGTTAATCAAATATGATATGAATCTGGATGTGGTTATGTATTTTGATCATACAGATATGATGTAGGCAAAGAGATAAGCATTGGTATGTTTTAAAAGTGGCTTTAAAGAAGAAAATACAAATACAAGAGATGATAAAGACTAAAGTTCTGTATAAGAAATAGGGATATCAAAGTTATGAGGATACAATGAAGATTGTTACACAGAGATGAGTATAGGTGATAAGACAAGAGTATGTGAACATGAAATGAAAGATATGATTTGTGTATAAGGAAAAAATAAAGGAATAATGGAATAAAGAAATGAAAGGGATGAGTTAAAGGATCAGATACGATAAAGGTTAGATGGAAGTGTATATGATAAGTGACAGTAAATGAATGTATAAAGGAAAAGGTAGTTGAAGAAATAAAGGAAGGAAATATTAAGAAAGGAGGTAACATGAGAACAATAGAAGATATGTTCTTATTGATTTGTTCAGTGAAAATTCGAGGATGAATTTTCTTTAAAGGATGGGAGATTTGTAACATCCTCAATGCCGGGTTAGTGATCAGATTGTAAAGTTTCAGAATTTGGTGACTAAAGTAGAAGAATGAAATAGTTCAATGATTTATTTGGGAATATTTCCAGAAAGTTAGTAATTATTAAAGGAATTAAGGGCAAAGTGGTTATTTGTCATAAAAGATATTTTTTTATCTCTTTAAGAAGAGATAAACACGTGGGGGGGAAGAGTATTTGGAAAACTCTTCTTCTTCTTTCTTTCTTCTTCTCCAACGTGCTGAGCAAAGGTGAGTTTCTATTTAGTTGATTATTTGTAGATTTTATGGTTGGGTTTTAATCATTAGGTGATAACTAAGCTTAAGGAAAAATTAAGTTATCTTAAAGTCAAAATATGAAGAAGTTACAAAAGATTAAAGAGAAAGAGTTTTTGAATGAAATCTTGAAATAGAGTTGATAAGTTGAATTTGAAGATAAATTTGACTTGTCATCAATCTAATTAACATGTATGAAGTGTTAGAATTGGATTTGTAACATGTTAAAATTTGGGTGTAATTCTTGAATTACATATGGAGAATAGGATTTTGATGTTAAAGAGGTGATTAATGAATAGAAATGAGTTTGAATATGAGTATGTAAGTTAAGAATAAGAAAGGGGATGATATATGAAGTAATTAATCTGAAAAGAGTGGATTTTTGGGCATAAATTGGAATTCTGGGCTATGTTCATCGATGCATATTCAATGTGCACCGATACATCAAGGGTAAATTTCCAGAAATTGTTTAGTGTGTATCGATGCATAGGAAGTGCATCGATGCACCCCTTAAAAATGAAAACATCGAAGGTAATTTGTGTATCGATGCATGGGTAGCGCATCGATGCACATGTTAAAGAATGCATCGATGCACTTCAAGGGTAAATTGAAATAGACATTTCTTTTGGTCTAAGAAATGATAGATTAGTGTATATCAATTGGATACTAATATGTATAAATGTATGATTATATAGATATCGAGCACGAACAAGTCCCGAAACGCTTATCAAGTTATGATTCGTTCGCAAGAGAGGAAATTATAAAAATGGATTGGAACTTAGTGAGGCCAAGGTGAGTGCATCTTATTTTATAGAATGATATGGAAATTGGACTTGTGATAAGTCTATCTCCGATAGTTAAAGTGCATGAAGTCTTGATTATAGGTAGGTAAATGACATGAAATATATGTATGTTTGATTTTATGAATGTATATGTTTTGTATGTGCTATGTGAACATATGGTTATGTGATATACTTGATGTTTGAGAATCATATGAGAATAAGAGATGACAATGAGTTACATGCCATATGAACACAAGAGAAGTGTTATAAGCTAAGTGACAGATGATTATGAAATCATATGAAAAGTGAAATGTACATGTGAATATATGAAGTGATATGAATATAATGCCCATGTTATATTATACGAGAGCTATAGGTATAGTTGGCATGCCAAGAGTCGAGGGTCCACGCGGTCTTTCGGGACATACAGTAATCCTTCGGGATATTTCATAGTGGTCCTTCAGGACAAATCTCATAGCCCCTAATGGGACCCCATACGAGCTGTGGTGACAACATAGTGTACAACCTCAATAGACTCACATATCTACAGTTCTCACAGGTGCGCATGGGCTAATAAGAGATAACATTGAATGTAATCTATGCGATGTATATATGTGTTTTGTGATATGAATTATATGATATGATATGATATATGTGTGTTAGTGATTATTATATATGCTATAAGATATATGATATGAACTAAATTGATCATATAAACAAGAGAATAGAAATATGAAAGGTGATAATATGATAATGATAGGAAAGAAGATAATTATAAGTATGTGTGGATTATATATATATATATATATATGAATATATGAAATGTGCATAGTAGGAATTATTATAGGTATATGTGGGTGTGATGCTTGTATGTGATATGTTAGTAGAAATTGTTCAAGCATGATTACGAGTTGAAGTTTTATTATATGTTTTATGCCTCACTAAGTTAACGACTTAGCCTGTGATTGTTTCACATGTAGGTTATAGAAGTGAGAAGAGTAAAGAGCTAAGAGGAGCAAGACATGTCAGTATTTTTCTTACAAAGTTTCAGATCAGAAAATAGATGATTTAAATGTGTTTGGTTAATCTGAATATAGTTGGCATGTACTAATTGAGTGAGTTGTATAGACTCTGATCGATTTTTGGTTATTTTGGTCAATTTATGTAAATAAACAACTTTTATTTTAATTAAAGTTTTGAATTTTCTTTGAATTTTGTCAAGAGTCAAAGTTTGAAAAGTCAATATGACACTTCATACTAGTATTCGAGTTGAGGGTGTTACAGAACTAGCAAAGACTTTGGGTTTAAAGATCCCACATTTGCTTCTCGTCAACATAGGATGCTAATTAACATAAACTGCATTGTGTTCAGTGGACGGTTGCACTTCATCATTTGCTACAATCTCAGGTATTGTAGTGGATAATTGTGTGGACACAGGACCACTTGACTCAGCCTCATCATTAACCATAGTTGAATTAGTGTTATTTTGAAGAGTATGACCACCACCATCTTGAATGCTGGAGTCAGTACCGTCAGCATATGATGACTCATTAGAGCTTGTGGATGAACCAGCCATTGCTCGTATTCTCTCACGATGAGGAACAACCTGCAAGGGAGCAGACCTCCATGCACTAGTATGAGGCATAGACTCAGGTTGTTTCTTATCTGCAAAGGGGAACACATGTTCATCAAATTTAACATGCCTCGAGATATAGACACGACCATCCTGAGCGTGGCATTGAAAGCCTCGATGTTGCGAGCTGTAACCCAAGAAAACAAAAGGAGCTGACATAAACATTAATTTATGTTGTTGAAAAGGCCTCAAGTGCGGGAAACAACGATACCCAAACACACGCAGTGTGGTGTAATCTGGTTTAGAACCAAATAACTTTTCAAAAGGTGAAATATTGCCTAACACTTTGGTAGGCAGGCGATTAGCTAGATGTGCCACTGTAGCCACAACATAAGACCAGAATCGAAATGGGAGAGCAGCCTGAGCTAGCAACATTAGAGCCAATTCAACTAGGTGACGATGTTTACGTTCAACCACGTCATTTTGCTCAGAGGTGTGAGGGCATGTGACTCAATGTAAAATGCCCGCATGAGTTAGTTCACATGACAACCGCCTGTACTCGCCTCCCCAATCACTCTGAATTGACTTGATGAACAACGAAAACTGAGTGGTGACCATAGTTTAGAAACGTCGAAATGCATCAAGTGCTTGAGTTTTATTCTTTAGCATGTATACCCATGTATGTCATGTATATGCATGCATCCACAAAGGACACATAGTATCGATAGCCACAGGATGAAACATGTGCAATACCCCAAAGGTCTGTAAAAACAAGCTCAAATGGAACATTGTACATAGTAGCAAAAGAAATAAAGGGCAACTTGTGACTCTTTCCCATGAAACAAGTAACACAACTGGTATTTAAACTCTTTGAAATGTTAACATTGATGGAATTACATACATCTTTCAATGTTTGAAAAGTATGGTGTCCTAATCGCCTATGCCAAAGGTCAAATATACTAGGACCAACAACATTAGACTTATTACACAAGAAGACTTTAGGCTTTATAGAAAAAGTATACATCCCTTCATGTTGATTCTCTCGAAGGACCACTGCACCAGTTGTTTTATCTCGAACAAAGCACTCATCAGCATGAAACTCAATGAAAACATTGTTGTCCCTAGCAAGCTTCGAAATCAAGAGCATATGTTTTGCTATTTTGGGCATATGTAATAGATCACTTAATACTAAAGCTCGAGATGAAGCATTCAACACAATATTACCAATTGAGTTCACCCCTAGTGACACGCCATTACCTACTAGGAGATTACCTGGGCCAATAAATTCAATGGAATGCATCAACTTGGCTACATTTGGGGTGACATGGTGAGTTACCCCTGAATCAACAACCCATTGTTCACATGCTCCCACGTTTGCTTGGGACTGACTCGAAGAGTATAGTTGTTTGGCATTGCAACACGAGCATCCTGACGAGTCAAATATGGCACAATTAGCAGCACTAGGATCATCTCTGGATTATGATGAGCCAAAAACCGCATTGACCCCAGGGAAGTCTTGATCAAAGCGATACCATCATCGGTCTACAGAATGGTCATTCTTACCGCATAACTGACACTGAAGCCGTGCACGACCTCGACCACCATGAGATGACTCAGACAAGCCAGCCGCAACTCTTCCTTGAGCAATATGAGAACTCATTGGAAGGTCCTCAGGCTAAGCATCAAAACCAACAATCTACGTTTCCGCATCAAAAAGCATCGAGTAAACCTGATCCAAAGACAGAGTTTCTCGTGTAGTGGTGATTACTGCCATGAATGGCTAGTATTCACGCGGTAGTCCTTTAAAAATACTCACAATGTGTTCAACTTAAGACACTGGACTTCCACAAGAGGCAAACAAATCACAAATTTCTTTAACTCGAGTAAAGTAAACTCACATAGAATCCTCACCTTTCTTCATGGACTGAAGTTTGTAATGTAGGTTCATGACCGTAGTGGTGGACCGATTGGCAAAAAACTATAGAACAGTGTTCCAAACAACAGTGGCTGACTCGTCACCAACAAATTATGGTAATAAATGAGCACTAATCGTGGATAAGAGCCAGGACGCAAGGGCACTGTCTTGGGCTATAAAGTCATAATAGGCTTCATTTGCAACAGTCTCACCGTTTGCATCAACAACCATCTGCGGAGGAGGTGTTAATGAGCTATTCAACAACCTTTTAAGGCGGTGGCTGCGAACTGTAAGTAGAACCTAATGCTTCCATAGAAGGAAGTTCATCTCATCGAGCACCACATTTACCCGTTTGTTGGTAAATATACGAGCTGATGAGGAGGACGAATCACCAAAGAGAGCCATCGTAGCTCAGTAGAGAGCTCTAGGACTGAAGGTGAATGATACCATGTTGGAATATTGCAGAAATGCACAAGAAGAAAACAAGAGAATACTTTCTTGATTGAATAGCTTCGTTGAATTTACAGTACCAATATTACGGTTTTATACAACAATACAACATCCTTTTATAACTGACTAACAAGATCATAGAAACCTGGCTTCTAGAACTTCTCTATATTCAGATATGCATGATCTATACGTACATGCTATGCATGACACTACATACACACACACACACACACACACTTCTTTCACGTGAGCTACACGAGCTGCATCATTCTCTCAACATTTTGGCATGTAGATTTGGATATGTCTTTACAATCCTTATCCTTGTCACATATTGATATGGTTGTGAATGGAAGTGTGACTTGGCGGTTGACGGGGTTTTATGGAAATCCAGTTACTGATGCTCGTTCCCAATCTTGGTCTTTACTCCGTCAATTATCTCGCTCGAGTACTCTACATTGGCTTTGTATGAGTGATTTCAGTGAGATATTGTGGACTAGTGAAAAGTCAGGACCTGCCCTTCAGAGTGAACGAAAAATGCAGTAATTCTGGGACTGTTTGAGCGATTGTGGTCTAGCTGATTTGGGATACTCGGGGTCTTGGTACACATTGGAGCGTGGTCGGACACAAAGGACAAATATTCGGGAACAACTTGATAAAGCAGAGGGTTCCCTCACTTGGCAACGTGTTTTCCCTTATACAACCATCTCACATCTTTTGGCCCTCGTTTTCGATCATTGCCCGATTCTTGTTTACACCCAAGGTTCTACTGGTGCTTTTCAGCTGGGCTTTATTTCTTCTTTCTGGTATGATGCAACTAATGATAACGAACCAAAGTTTGTACAATTGGTTCAATATTTATGGTATGTCTCTAAGCCCTTTTTCGGATTGATTAGCACAACTAGGGGTTTCCCTTGGCCAGTTGTACAATGAAAAAATCGATTTCAACGTCAGGCTCACAGTGCGTTAGTTCGTCGCCTTGAGAGGTTATGTTCGAAGCCAGTTTCAGATACTGTTTTGGCTGATATCTCCCCTTGTCAAAATGAGCTCAATTCTTTGTTAGAGAAGGAAGAGATTTACTGGTGTCAGAGGGGTCGAGTGAACTGGTTGGGTTTAGGAGACCTTAATACTTCTTATTTTCACGCCTCCGTATCGATTCGGCACCGGTGTAACACTATATCTACTATCATGGACATGGGCGGTCAAACTTTCGAGGATCAAGAGGGGATACTATAGTGTTTTTATGTTTATTTCACATCCTTGTTTGCGGGTATTATCTTGTCTGATAGCTCTCCAATCTTGAATGGAATTGTCCTGCATCACAGCTTCTCAAAATGTTGGTCTCCTCTTTCCATTCACAACAAATGAAGTGAAGTTTAATGTTTTCCAATTTCATCCGCTTCGGGTTTCTCTCTTCGTTTTACCAGAATTTTTGGGAGACAGTAGGGGTTGATGTTACCAAGTTCTACCTCGGGCTATTGAATGTGGGAGTTGATTTCTCTATGGTCAATGAAACCACGATTATTTTAATCTCAAAGACACGGGAGACCCGTACAGTGCACAACTATCGTCCTACAAGCCTTTGCAATAATGTTGTACAAGATTATTTCTTACATGATTATTAACAGGTTCAAGTATGTTCTTGGGTTTTGTATTGATGAAAGTCAGAGTGGTTCAAACCTGATCGCCTTATAACTGATAATGCTCTCCTTGTGACCGAAACTCTGCATACTTACCGAGGCAAGCGTTCGGGGCATGTCAGCTTCTTCGCTCTAAAGCTTGATATGAGCAAGGCCTACGATCGAGTGGGATGAGACTTTATTGAACAAGTATTTCTTTGGTTTGCGTTTCATTCGGACTGGGTGTCTCTTTCAATGCGATGTGTGCGCATAGTGAGGTATTAGATTCACGTCAATGGATAACTTTACGAGCTCATTCAACCCTATTGTGGTCTTCGCCAAGAGGATTCCATCTCCTCGTATCTATTCTTGTTCTGTATGGAGGGTCTTTCTTCGTTGCTCTGTCAAGCTCATGATAGAGGTCAGTTTCCGGGTGTTACTTTAACTCGTGGTGGCCCATCGTTCCACCACTTGCTGTTTGCCGACAATTGTTTTATTTTTGGGCGGGTAAATTCTACTGATATGGTCACTCTTATCTCCATTATCCAATGTTTTGAGGGGTGTTCGGGGCAACATATAAACTTCAGTAAGTCCAAGGAGTTCTTCAGTTCCAATACTCATGCTGCTTGTTGTGCCTATCTTGCCAGTCTTTTAGGGGTGTCCATAGCTTCTGATTTAGAACGATATCTTGGGTTTCCTTTGGTGGTGGAGCCTAATCGCTATGTTATCCCGGATAACAAACTATAGTGTAGCAATCTATCTAAAGGAGGAAAGTTGACCCTTATTAAAGCGGTTTTACAAGCTTTGCCGACTTATCAAATGAGTCTTTATAAATTGCCCAATCAACTCTATCATGAATTAATTCTCTTATTGTTAGATTCTGGTGGCGGTCTAATGGCACAAGGTGGGCTATTCACTGGTTTAGGTTGACGGATCTTCATTTACCTAATGCTCTTAGCGGTTTAAGAGTCCAGGACTTGGAGTTTTTCAATAAAGCGTTTCTCTGTAAACAAGGGTGGCGGCTTATGATTGATTGGCATACTTTGGTTTCTCGTGAGATGCAGGCTAAATACTATCTTGGAGGGAGTTTTTTAACGTTGGAATTAGGTGCTCGCCCGTCCTATGCATGGCGTAGTATATGGATGGAGAAGAACACATTACAAGAGGGTTTATGAGAAAAGTTGGCGATGGTACTTCTATTCCGATCTTTTCACGGAGTATTGGATCCAACATTGCTCCCTAGTGATGCTATTTCATTCATATCTGAACTTGACTGGATTGTCTACAGTGTCAAATTTAATTGAAGCTCATCGAGGAACTTGGAACGTTGTACTTGTCAGAAACGATCCAAACAAAGCCATATTCGAGTGGGAGCGATGGCTGCAGACGAATAGAAGGTGAAAATTGCAAAGTTTGATGGTGCCAACTTTGGCTTTTGGAAGATGCAGATTGAAGATTTTCTGTACCAGAAAAATCTATATCAACCTCTCTCAGAAAAGCAACCAGAGGGTATGTAGAATGAAGATTGGGCTCTTCTCGATAGACAAGCCCTCGGAGTTATCCGACTGACGTTATCCTGCAATGTTGCTTTCAACATAGCAAAGGAAAAGACCACGGCAAGTTTTATGGCGGCTCTCTCCAATATGTATGAGAAGCCATCAGCCTTAAACAAAGTTCACTTGATGAGGCGATTATTTAATTTGCAGATGACGGAAGGGGCATCAGTGGCTCAACACCTAAATGAACTCAACACAATCATAACCTAGTTGAGTTCCGTGGAAATTGAATTCGATGATGAAGTTCAAGCTTTAATTCTCTTATCATCTCTACCAAACAGTTGGAATACTACTGTTACAGCAGTCAGCAGCTCGTCGGGAACAACAAATTAAAATTCGATGATGTTCGGGATCTGGTATTGAGTGAAGAAATTCAACGGAGAGAATCAGGTGAAGCATCAAGCTCATCAGACTTGCACACAATGTCTAGAGGGAGAACTTTAGAAAGAAATTCAAATCGTGGAAGATCGAAATCCAGAAGGGGAAAATCAAGAGCAGGAAAGAAAGATTTTACCTGTTATAATTGTGGCAAGAAGGGTCACTTTAAAAGAGATTACCGAGCACTGAAGAAATATATCGGCACACAAGAATCTGCCAACATGAAAGAGGAGACAGGTGATGCCATGATTCTAAGCGTCAACAGTCTGATTGAATCATGGATCTTGGATTCAGGGGCATCTTTCCACTCCACCCCATACCAAGAACTCATGGAGAACTATGTCAGTGGTGATTTTGGGAAGGTTCATCTAATTGATGATGAAACCTTGAAGATCGTCGGAAAATGAGTCATCCTATTAAAGTTGCAAAACCAGACCACCTGAAAGCTGAAAGGAGTGAGCCATATTCTAGGCATCAAAAGAAATTTAATTTTTGTAAGACATCTTGATGGAGAATGATATAGTACAACCTTTTCAGGCTGTGAATGGAAGATTACAAAAGGAGCACTCGTAATTGCTCGTGGTAAGAAGACTGGTACTCTCTATATAACCTCAAATTTAGAGAATATCATTGTAGTAGCAGATGCTGATGGAAAATCAAACTTATGGCACCAAAGGCTTGGCCATATGAGTGAGAAAGGGATGAATACACTTTTGTCAAAAGGGAAGCTTCCGGATCTAAGGAGTGTAGATGTCGGACTATGCAAGTATTTGTATCTTTGGCAAAAAAAAGAAAGTCAGTTTTGCAAAGATTAACAAGACACCCAAGGCTGAAAAGTTAGAGTTGGTTCACACTGATGTATGGGGACCATCTCCAGTTCCATCTCTTGCAGGCTCACTATATTATGTCAGCTTCATCGATGATTCTACAAGGAATGTGTGGGTTTATTTTCTGAAGAAGAAATCAGAAGTCTTTGATACCTTCAGAAAATGGAAAGCCATGGTGGAAAATGAGACTGGTTTGAAAGTCAAGCGATTGAGGTCTGATAATGGAGGAGAGTATAGAAATAGTAGATTCAGAGATTTCTGCGCAAACAATGGGATCAAGATGGAGACAACATCTCCCATGACACCGCATTAGAATGGCATAAAAGAGCGCATGAACAGAACTTTGAATGAACGTGCCAGAAGCATGAGGATACATGTCGGATTGCCCAAATTGCTATGAGCTGAAGCTGTCAACACTACAGCTTACCTGATCAACCGTGGGCCCTCAATTCTTTTGGATGGTGGAATACCAGAGGAAGTTTGGAGCAAGAAAGAAATAAACATGTCACACTTAAGAATGTTTGGTTGTATTTCTTATGTACACATAAATTCTGCTGAAAGAAGCAAACGTGATACCAAGTCCAACAAATGTGTCTTTGTTGGTTATGGTGGTGATGAGTTCGGTTACCGATTTTGGGACTACGAAAATTGGAAGATCATCTGAAGTAGAGATGTCATTTTCAATGAGAATGTGATGTACAAAGACAGGTCAACCACAGAATCAAGTAGCTCCAATACCGAAGCTGAAACAAAAGTTCGAGGAGATTTCTGGAAATGATGTTCAGATCAGACCAAAAGTAGTTAAAGAAGAACCAGGCACACCGGAACTAAGACGCTCCTCTAGAATTCCTAAACCAATCCAACGTTATTTGCCTTCTTTGCACTACTTGTTGCTGACTGACAATGGTGAACCAGAGTGCTATGATGAAGCAATGCAGGTGGAGGATTCAATCAAGTGGGAGTCTTCCATGAAAGATGAGATGGACTCGCTTATGTCAAATTAGACGTGAGAATTAGCTGAATTACCACCAGGCAAGAAAGCGCACCAGGCAAGAAAGCGCTCCATATCAAGTGGATTTATAGGATCAAAGAAGAGCACGATGGGAGAAAACGCTACAAAGCAATATTGGTTGTCAAAAGTTTTCAGCAAAAAGAAGGTATTGACTACAATGAATTTTTCTCTCCAGTCGTGATACTATCTACAATCAGACTGGTGTTGAAAATTATAGCTGCAGAGAATCTACATCTTGAGCAGTTAGATGTGAAGACAACTTTCCTTCATGGTGATTTGGAGGAAGAAATCTATATGAGGCAGCCAGAAGGCTTCATACAGGCAAGCAAGAAAAATCTGATATGCAGGTTGAAGAAGAGATTGTACGGTTTAAAACAAGCTCCTAGACAGTGGTACAAGAAGTTTGAAAGTTTCATGGGTAGCAATGGTTTTACCAGATGCCAAGTAGATCATTGTTGCTATATTAAGAAGTTCAACAATAACTTTATTATTTTATTGTTGTATGTTGATGTCATGCTTGTTGCAGGTTCAAACATGCAAGAGATTATAAACTTGAAGAAAAAATTGTCGAAGCAGTCTGCAATGAAAGATCTGGGCGCTACAAAGCAGATTCTTGGGATGAGGATCAAGAGAGACACAAAGTCGGGGACTCTAATGTTATCACAGGCTGAGTACATCAACAAAATACTCTCCAGGTTCAACATGCAAGATGTTAAACCAGTAAGTACACCTTTAGGTGTTCATTTTAGACTCTCCAAAGAACAGTCACCAAAGATGGAGGAAGAACGTGCACACATGGCGAAGGTGTCGTATGCCTCAACAATTGGAAGTCTGATGTATGCCATGGTTTGTACTAGACCAGATATTGCTCATGCAGTGGGAGCTGTTAGCAGGTACATGAATAATCCGGGCAAGGTACACTGGGAAACAGTCAAATGGATTCTCAAATATCTGCGGGGTACTACAAACAAAATACTTTATTTCAAAGGTGGAGATATGATACTGATAGGCTATGTAGATGCTGACTTAACCGGAAATGTTGACATCAGAAGGAGCACTACAGGGTATGTCTATACTCTAGGAGGTACTGCAGTGAGTTGGGTTTCTCAACTACAGAAGATAGTTGCTCTCTCCACAACTGAAGCATAATATGTCGCTGTTACGGAAGCCAGCAAGGAGATGGTCTGGCTCCAAAGTTTCTTGGAAGAGTTAGGTAAGAAACAAGAAAACAATGTCTTGTATTGCGACAGTCAAAATGCTATCCATCTAGCAAAGAATCCGTCTTTTCATTCCAGGACGAAGCACATACAATTGAGATATCATTTTATCCGGTCTCTTCTGAAAGATGAGATTTTGAAACTTGAAAAGATTAGTGGAGCTCAAAATCCGACTGACATGTTGACAAAGACGTTGACTACAGACAAACTGAAGTTGTGTTCAGCTTCAGTTGGCATGCTAGAGTAACAAGACCATAAATACTGCTACATTGATCGAGGTGTAAAGACATATTAAAATCAGTCTTCAAGTGGGAGATTGTTGACAATTGCATGGTATTCTAGATGACAGCTAGCAATTGTTGAACAATTTTGCATGGCTTTCTAGATGGCAGCCGGTGGCTGTAAGAATTCAAAGGTGGGTTGCCTAAGTTTGTTGAAAATAAAAATGAGGAAAATGCATTTTAGTCCATGTACACTTTAGGGTATTTACAATATTAGTCCTTAAGCTTCAACTATAAATACCCTATCTCATTTAGCTTCAAAATCATCCCCAAATCATTCTAGCTCTCTCTCAAGTGTTTTTGTAAACACCTGTAAATTTTCTCCCTTTAGTAAAAGATCTACAGCAGTCCGGAGACGTAGACATAATTGGCTGAATTCCGTTATCAATTTCATGTATTATTTTTCCGTTTTTATTTCGCATTCTCACTAATCTAATTATAGAGAAATTACTCGTTTATTTCATTTCCTAACAAGTACTTCTATTCCGATCTTTTCGCTGAGTATTGGATCCAACATTGCTCCCCAGTGATGCTATTTCATTCATGTGCGAACTCGACTGGGTTGTCTACAGTGTCAGATTTAATTGAAGCTCATCGAGGAACTTGGAACGTTGCACTTGTTCAAAGTTTGTTTCCACAGCAAGTTGCACTTGTTCAAAGTTTGTTTCCACAGCAAGTTGCACTTTCTATTTTGTCCATTCCCCTCCCAGTTGATCCTTGCCGTGATCGCATGGTTTGGCGTATGGAGAATCATGGTTGTTTTACAGTTCGGAGTGCGTACAATATACTGCTTCAGTTGGACCAGTATTACGAGGAGATGGCGGCCAGGGATCGAGCGATTTACAATCTGTTGTGGGCTCAACCACAAACAGAAAAGGTCCGTATTTTCATTTGGAGAGCTTTCCGAAACCTTCTTCCATGCGCCTTCAACCTCTATCAGAAGAGAGTAACCCAGGATCCCGGTTGTTTTCGATGTGGATTGGCATCGGAGACTGTTGTCCATGCCATTCATGATTGTCCCCATCTTCAGTCCACTTGGGATTTATTTGGCTGGGGTCAAGTTCAACACGGCCAACCTCATGACTTTAGGGAGTGGATTTTGTCCGTTCTGCATGGATTTACTCGGGATGACATTCCTCGTCTGTTTCTACGTCTTTGGTCTCTTTGGGGCGCTCGTAATCGGTATATGCATCAGGGTTCAGTCGCTTCCGATATTGATATCTTTGGGTTTGTCAATTCTTATCCGGTGCGTTTGGTCGGTGTGGCTACTCTCCCGGACCTTGTTCGCGGCCGTGTGAACCTGGTCTGGTCTCCTACCCCCACGGGTCTGATAAAAATTAAATTTGATGGATAATTTGATCCAGGTTCGGGAAGGGGTGGTGTTGGCTGTGTTATTCGCAATGCTCATGGTGGGTTTGTGGCTGCTTGTTCTCGTCATCTCCCCCACGTCATGGATGCTTTTCACTTGGAGTCAGTGGCCTGCTTGGAAGGTATGCAATTGGCATTGGCATTTGGCTATCTCCATGTGATAGTGGAGGGTGAATCTCGTTCATTATCCTTGGGGCTTCTTCAACCGTTCGTGATGATTCATATGGTGGTTATGTGATGGACCAGATTCGAGTTCTGTCCAGGTCTTTTGCGGGATGTTCTTTTCAACATGTCTGCCGGACTGCAAACTCGGTAGCTGACGCTGTCGCACGTGAGGGGCTAGCTCCAGGGATTTTATCGAGTTGGCAAGACAATCCTCCCCAGTTTGATGTTCCTCTGTTGGACGCAGATGGTGCTCTTTAGTTTCTACGTTTTTCTTATGCTTGTACTGCTAATATTTGTCTGCATGCATTACTTTCTACATGGCAGTAAAGTGCTTTGGTTTTTTCTCCCAAAAAAAAAAACCGTAAGATTCTTAGAATCCTAGACTTCGTAAATATCTTAAAAACTTGATGCATCTTAAAATAATCCTATAAGATTTGTACAAAAGCTCATATAAATAGACTTCAATAAGTACAAAAATCATAATCATCGTATCTAAAATAATTATCTCTCATAATTTCAAACATACTTATTACTAAAAAGCCATACTTAACTCTAATTAAAATAAATAAATTTATATAAAAGTTACATCATTTAATAAATTAGATAACATGAATCTCAAATAATTAAAATTTATATAAATAAGATCTTAAATTTTAAAAAAATATATTATTTTGGTATAATTATTGATATTTGATCTATTGATCTACTAATTCGAATTAAATATTATAGAGGAAAGGGTGATCATTTCAACCCAGTTTACTCCGTTAGTAAATACCAAAATTCGAACCTCTAACCATAATTAAGAGATCTAGTGTCTCATGCTACTAGACTTACTAGTTGTTGATAAAATAAATAGATTTATATAAATTGAAATTTATATATAAATTAATATTCATTTACAGAATTTACATAAATTTAGAATTTTGAATAAAAAAAGCTTAAAAGTGTTTAAATTATATCTCGAAATATAATTTGATATCTAAATTTTTTTTCATTAAAAATGGATGTCTAATGTTTCTAACGTTACACTTTTAGGTGTCTGGACCGTAACGACCATTAAATTTGATCGTTATTTGACATGTTACGCATATAAAATTTCAAAAATTATTTTATTAAAAAATTAATATTATAATTAGAAAAATAAAAACTCAAATTTTACATTTTTTGTCATCGACCGGTCACTGTCGGTCCGTGATAGTCACTGTTGACACCATCAAAACTATCTCTCCATCGCGACCAAAACACACTCCCCACACATTGTGAAATTGTGTCAATTGTCGTGAAAAACGCCATGAATGATCATCGAATTTTTAGGTTTTTCGTTTATGTTTTTCGACAATTTCGACTGCTACAACAATTCGTATGTTATACGACCATCATCATTGTGTTCCTCATCGTGTTATGAACAAACCCCCATCGATGTTGACCATTCATCGTCGGAGATGGGACGACGGGAAAGAGAGAGACGATGAGAGGAAAGATAGTTTGATATTTTTTTATTTTTTTTAAAAATAATATTTTATTATTAAAAAATTAAAAAAAAACATAGTCACTTAAAATTGTAATGAGTTTTTTTTAGATATTCATATTTTGTAAAAAAAAATTAAACGTAAAATTATATCTTATTTTTATTTTTATAGTAAATTTAGATAAAAACATATGATTAAGATTAACATAATTGCAACGGAAATGGATTGAAGTGGCCCAAAGAATCTATCATGTTGTCCCTTAGAGAGGGCATGGATGGTGCATCTTATATAAGTGTTTTGTCTGTGCTTTTTCTTGGCGATTTGACCTAACTGACCCATTTTTTTTTTAATTCTCCCGTTCTAACACCCGTTGACCAATATTTCCCGATGTCGCACCCTTTCGGCTGAGGTGGCACAAAGGCACATCCCCGGGGATGCGCTTTACCTGGGTTTATGCTGAGTCGGATGCCACGTGTGAAAGAGGATACGCTTTCACGGGATTATGCTAGATCGGATGCCACGTGGGGAAGGCGCAACCCCGGGGACGCGCCTTCCATTAAATGCCATAAATGCCCTCATCCGTTTCCCCCCAACTACCCCTCTTCCTCCCCTATATAAACCCCCTCAACCCCCTCATTCTTCACACCAAAATTATCTTTTCATCTCTTATATAACTCAATTTCTCCAACTATTTGAGTTTTAAATTTCTTATTAGTGGTAAGAAATTTATTTTTAAGTTAATATTTTTTAAATAGTTTTTATATTTTATAGTAATATAATTATATAAATATTATTTTTTATTAAAATAATATTTATATAATTATTATTTATTTAAATTTATTAATTAATTATTTTTTGTACTAATTATATTTTTTTGTCTGCAGATATAATGAAAAGTAAAATGCTGTTGCGATTGGATGCAAACCATATCTCCAGACATTTTAGTGATATGGTAATATTTTTTTATAATTAATGTTAATATTTATTATTATTTTTAATTTAAATTTATAATGAATTTAATTTAAATTTATAATGAATTTATATTAATTATAAATTTATAATTAATGTTAATATTTATTATTATTTTTAATATAAATTTTTATAATGCATATTATTTAGGAAACTAATCGTATTTTAGAGACTTTTATTAAAAACCCACGTATACCAACACTGCAACGTATTGTGCCATATTTTTCTTCTGTTAGGTTCGGGTATATTGCAACAATTATTGGCGGTTGCAAACTCGAATCTGTCCTAATTTCTGCATTGATTGAGAGGTGGAGGCCCGAGACACACACATTTCATCTTCCATGTGGAGAGGCTACAACTACATTGGAGGATGTCTCTATGTATATGGGGTTTCCCGTCGATGGGAATATTATGTGTGGTATGGCGGATGGTGATTGGCAGTAAATGTGTATGGAGTATCTTGGAGCTGCTCCGCCAGAGTTTAATGGAGGTAGAATAGCTTTATCATGGTTGAAAGCTAATTTTGAAGTTCTGAATGAAAATGCTTCAGATGATGAAGTAAAGGCATGTGCTCGGGCTTATATTCTACAAATTATTGGAGGAATATTGATGCCCGACAAATCTCATAATCATGTGCATTGTATGTGGTTGCAGCATCTGATTGATTTTAATGAAGCTGGAAGATATAGTTGGGGCGCTGCAGTTTTGGAATTTCTCTTTAGAGAAATGTGTCGTGCAAAAAATTTTAAGAAAACTGCTATCGGTGGATGTCTTCTGCTTCTGCAATCATGGGCGTGGTTTCGTATGCCTTTCTTATGCCCGATCATCAATGAACCATACTCCCCTTATTATTGAGGTAATTTTCGAACTAAATTTTGATTTAAATATTTTTAATTAAATAGGGTGATATTTAGTTTATATTATATTTCATAGGTGGTCGATGAAAAGAAAGAACCATAGAGATATACCTACTGGACTAGAGGAAATCCGTTTACTTAGTGATACAAAAGCTGAGTCTGAGGTATGTTTTAAAATCTGTTTAAATATGAATATTTTAATTTAAAATGTTAAATATAATTAGAATATTATATTTATTTGAATTGTATATTTATATTTCAGTTTCAGTGGATACCTTATGCGAGCGATGAAGTAAATGCTTGCATCCCACCCCACCTGAGTGGGTCATTAGAGGTTTGGATGAAAATTGTATCTCTTATATGTTATGCTATTATTGAGTGGCATCCAGTTGATCGTGTGCTTCGTCAGTTTGGTTGTACGCAATATATTCATGGAGCACCTAGGAATTTAGACGACATGTATAACATCGATAGACGAGGCAAGAAAGATGTTAATTGGGTGGTGAGACACAGAGATTGGATTGCGCTTTGGGAGAACCAGTATGCACAGTTGGCCCCTCGACAATTTTACGCTGAAACTGGTCATATGGTTACGGATAACTATATGGACTGGTTTAATGAAAATGGAAAGTCGTTTCTACTTTCGGCTGAAGCACGAGGGGTTAACATTCCTAGGCGTAGAGATAGACGTCCACCGTCTCAATATCATCATCCCCCGACTCGTGGACGGAGAGAAGACGCTACATGTTCTGCATCAGTCCCACCACAATATCCCTATCCACTGATGATGATGCCCAGCCCTTCAATTCAGATGCCATCTCCTCAGGGGTATATGCCAAGCCCACCAGTTTATATGCCATCTTCGCAGGGTTATATTCCTAGCCCTCAGGGTTACATTCCTAGCCCGCCAGGTTATATGCCTAGCTCGCAGGGTTTTATAACACCATATGGAGGTGCATATACGACTATGTTTAATGATCCAACATATGGTTTATATGCATCTTATTTGGCTGGTGGTCCTTCTCCACAGACACCTCAATCTCCATCTAGATCACAGACATCGATGCTAATGTTTTCACACTTTTCTCAATTTTCTATAAGCGGTGGGTTTGTTAGTAGCACTCCTCCAGGGCCTTTATTTTATACATGCCCTTCAGCGTCATCTACAACACCAGCGGAAGAAAATGCCGATGATGATGATGATAGTGAAGATGAGGAGACTGGAAAACAAATTCCACGAAGATATCCTCAGCGAAATAGACAACCACCGCCATACGGAACTCATTCGAGAAGACGACATCGGTGATCCAGTTGTATTTTAATGTTATTTAAATAGTTATATTATATAATTTATATAATTTGGTTATGTTATTTAAATGTTTCATGGTTGTTAGAACAATATTTTTAATGTTATTTTTTATTCAAATTAACATTAAATGTTTTTAATATACAAATTATAGTATTCGAAATTTAACATTAAATTCAACTTAATATTCCAATTGTATTCAAAATTAAAAGTTATATTCCAATTATAGTTCACAGTACTTAAATTGAAATTAAATTTATCCATACATATGATTTTATCCTTAATATATACATTAAAACATATACATTAAAACCAACTTATCACTTCATATTTATTCGTAAAAACATGTCGATGCTCATTCCATACAATTTCATGCTCACAACCAACTGATCACTTCATATTTATTCAATTTATCCATAACATTTTATCCAATTTATTCATAATATTTTATCCAATTTATTCAAACTTCACATAATATTTTAATTTAAGTTATGAACATCCAATTTCACATGAGTGACATAATAGGGCAATTATAACATATTCTCTGACAAAATAATGAAGGTGCGCCCGCGGGAACGCGCTTTCACCACTTTGCCAAGTCCCCTTAGAAATAATTGATACTGACATGAATAGTTCTCCTGGGGACATGAGTGACATAATAGAGCAATGATAACAAATTCTTTGACAAAATAATGGAAGGCGCGCCACCGGGAACGCGCCTTCACCACTTTGCCAAGTCCCATCAGAAATAATAGGTATTGACATGAATAGTTCTTCGGGGGACATGAGTGATATAATAGGGCAATGATAACATATTCTCTGACAAAATAATGGAAGGCGCGCCCCCGAGAACGTGCTTTCACCACTTTGCCAAGTCCCCTCAGAAATAATAGGTACTGACATGAATAGTTCTTCGGGGGACATGAATGACATAATAGGGCAATGATAACATATTCTCTGACAAAATAATGGAAGGCGCGCCCCCGGGAACGCATCTTCACCACTTTTCCAAGTCCCTCAGAAATAATAGGTACTGACATGAATAGTTCTCTGGGGACAAGAGTGACATAATAGGGCAATGATAACATATTTGTTGAGTTAATCGATTGATGGAATCAGCCAAGAGGGGGGTGAATTGGCAATTAAAATTTTGGTGGAAGTTTTTGCAGAAAATTGAAAAGATTTGCACAACGATTTAGAGTGGTTCGACTTTCTTAACCAAAGTCTACGTCTACTACCTTAGCTATCCACATTAAGGATTTTCAAACAAATTCACTAATTTGTTCTTTCTTTTGAGGCCAAAGAGATAACATTACAACTCTATCAAGAATATACCCCAATTCTTGAGAACACTCTTTCTCAAAGAGAAGATTACAAATTTGCAAACTTAATGAAAAACCTCACAAGGTAAATGTGTTTGCATAATTCTATAACAAAGAAAAGAACACTCAAGAATGAATACAATTGAGTACAAGTAGTGTTCTTGAAATCAAAATGAATATTGAATGAAAAATATGCTTGAAATGCTCAAACTTGAGGTTTGATGCTTTCTCTTTGATTCTCTCTTAATTCTTGATTCTTGTTGTTTCTTGTTGTTGATCAAAGGCTTATAAGCTTGTTTAAATTCTCCTTCAATTGATTCTAAACGTTGGGGGATGATTAGTAGAGTCAATGGAGCCATTTGAGTTTGAAAAAAATTAATAAAATTAGTGGGAGCGTCTGGTGCATCGATGCATAAGGCTAGTGCAACGGTACACTATGTGTAAAATTCAAATATTTTGACCGTTGGAACACTTAGTGCATCGGTGCACTAAGGGTGCATCGATGCATAAAATGCGTTTGATGTTTTAAAATAGCCTGAGTGCATCGATGCATTGCTTGTGCATCGATGCATGGTACGTGCATCGATGCATTGCTTGATTGGTGCATCGGTACACTCTTTTGAAAAATTGATTTTAGGCTCGTTTTATGTTCGAAATACTTTGTGAAAATTGTTTCAAAAATATTTTAAGATTAAAACACAATTTTACACTTTTGTAAGGATTGAAATTGATCTTTGAAAGACTTGGAGTAATATTTTGATATTTGAGTAATTAAATCAAATATACTTAGAAAATCATTTGTAAAATCTTAAAATTCATTTATACTTAATTTGTTATATTGAAACATCAAAATGTTTTCAACAATCTCCCCCTTTTTTATATAACAAAAGATTTGAGTAATTTTAAGATTTTCTTTGAACATAATTTTTGTAAATAATTTTGAAAATTTTAATTTACTCCCCCTTACTATATTCTCCCCTTTTTTTAAATTAAAAAGACTCTAAAACATTTTTAAACAAGATTTTTTTTTAAAAAATAAGCCAATTGTTCTTTATAAAATTAAAGCTTAAGCTGCTAAGATCAGAAACAAAAGAGAGATTATCCATTAGTTTTCATAATCAATATTCATAAACATGTAATGGATAATTGGTCATATATGTTTAATGATGCAAAATTAAGTATTAATAACGAAAAGAAAATTCAAACCAAACATATATATATTAAGATCTAATATCCAAAGCAACCAAAATATAAATACAAACAAATTCAAACATCCAACAATCAAAGTAAAACAATCCAAAACAAAAACAAAGCAAGGTCTACTCGTCCAGAGAAGGATCGGGAGGAGGAGAAAATCGTGCTAGCATCTCAAGAGTAAGAGCATCCATACGTACAAGCATCTCCCTTTGAAACTCCATTTGTTGAGCTTCCAAAGTGTCTAAGCGATGATTCACCGCTTCGTTGTTTGCAGTTAAATGGGATTCGATAGAAGCAAACCGTAGATCAAATGTCTCCAAAAACGAACGAAAATATGGAGGCACTTGATCCTCTTGTTGTGCCAGCGCATTGTCGGGATCATCAATATCTTGAAATAGCCCTTGAACCTCGGGATCATCGTCTGTAGCCGATGTCAGTGGAGGTGTTGTACGAGAGGAGCTAGGAGCAAGAGGTGCTGGTGAAGAACTCACTCCCGGAGTTTTCTTAGAGGGTCGATAAACCCATTGAACAGTTTCCTCATCCTGTTTCCAATCAGCTTTCTTCGAGGAGGTGAGATTGATTTGGTTTTGAAGAGGAATGAGATTGTCAAGAGAGACGTTAAGACCGAGTTTGATAAAAAGATTACTAAGTAGACACCCATAAACTAAAGTTTCGACATGTTTAGAAGGGACACCATTTATGGTATCTACTAGTTCACTAAAAATGTTTTGTGGCAAATTGATTTTCTTGTTATGTTGGATACAATGTATCCACCATAAATCCCTAATACGAAGAGTGGAGTACCTACCTCCGGATGGTCTAATCCACCAAGAGATCATCAAATGGAGAAATCGATCATGATGAGATCGTAGAGTACTAACACTAGCATTAGGAAGATAGAGATATGCCACAGTTTCTTTTTCATTATATAAACCATTATCATCTGGCCCAAACTGTTTAGCAATAGACTCAGAGTCAATATGAATATATTTTCCTAAAAGGTAGAATCTAATTCCTATAGTCCCACATTGAGTCTGGTTTTGAGTACATACCGCATTAGAGTAGCAGACTAACTGATGATAAACGATTGGTTTTAGGTGAAACAATTTATCAAACTTCTAGGATTTGAGAGTTGGAAGGTATTCGAAGTTGATATCTATCATGACTTGAACAGAAGAAAAATGCTCTTCCCGGATTTTATAAGATTGGAAAGAATTCATGTACCTATGGTAGAGTTCTTCTTTACGACGTTCAGACATATTACAATAGGAACTTATAATGGTCATATTAGGATTGTTTGGATTTGAAGGTTGAGGAGGAATAGGAGGTCGATTTAAACAACTCGATGAAAAGGACCTAGGTCGTTTTAGGTTAGACATGGTTTAAGGAATGAAATAAGATGAGTAACCTGCAAATATAAAACACATATATGCAATATAATCAATCCCAAAACTCAATTGAGTCCGCAATAATTAAGGTTCTCTAAACCGAGTCCTAATGGGCAAAGTTTTTGAAAAACTAGTTAGAAAACAATGTTTGAAAAATATAATATGTATAGTTTTTCAAGAAAGCAACATAATTGAATCAAAAACATCAAATTTAAAATTAAATTAGGATTTTTCAATTTTTTTATTTCGAAAATACAAAAATTCATTGAAAATTTGTGAGATTTGATGAAATTAATTGTAAAAACTAGTTTAGAAACATCATATAAGCAATGCCCGATATTTTGTTCAACCTAGAACTAATCTAAACTAGTTCTAAAATCAGATTTTGATAAAATAGGAGTTTTTAGAAAAATACCTTGAAATATCTCGGATTGATGAGAATGAGAAGTTGTTTTGCGAATTAATGATAGTAGCAGGTTTGAGAGTTGAAATGTGAATGAAATCTGACTAATTTTCGTTGATTTAAAATAAAAGAGAGATTTAGGGTAGAGATGAGGCGAACGACGACAAGGGAGTGTTTTAAGGGTTTTGAGAAAAATAAGAAGAAACAAGGTTTTTATTCAAAAACCCGACGGATGCATCGATGCATGACCTTGTGCATCGATGCACATTTAAGGCATGCATCGGTGCATCTTCATGATGTATCGATGCACATTCAAAGGGATGCATCAATGCACTATTCGGTGTATCGATGCATTATGCACAAAAATGTCAAAAATCCATTTTAAACACTCAATATGCTAAATTAATTAGCTCTAGTGGTATTGACAACTCATATATTGAGAATTAATCATGTTCAATCAATCAAATTTATCCTTAAACATTATTTGAACATATAATTAATTTTCACTAAGAATCATAAACTCCCCCAAACTAAAATCAAAGAATGCAATAAAAATTATTATTATTATAAGCATTTTTCATTTATTCTTAAAAGTGCTAAACTAATTTAAACACTAAGTGAAGATAGGTCAGTTAAACCTAATACTCTCCTAAGTGTCCAAAATATTTCTTTGTCTAAAGGTTTTGTAAAGATATCCGCTAATTGGTGCAAAGTATCAACAAATTCTAGAACTATATCTTCCTTAGTGACATGGTCTCTAATGAAGTGATGTCTAATTTCAATGTGCTTAGTTCTAGAGTGTTTGATGGGTTTTTTAGTGAGACAAATAACACTAGTATTGTCACACTTGATACAAATGGTACCTACTTCAATTCCATAATCAAAAAGTTGTTGTTTCATCCATAAAACTTGTGCACAACAACTACCGACTGAAATGTATTCCGATTCAGTGGTAGATAATGAAACACAATTTTGTTTCTTTGAAAACCAAGAAATCAACATATTTACAAGGATTTGGCAAGAACCGGAGGTGCTTTTCCTATCTAATTTGCATCCTCCATAATCCGCATCAGAGAAGCCATGCAAGCTAAAACTAGAGTCTCTAGGATACCAAAGTTCTAAACTAGGAGTGTCCTTAAGGTATCTAAAGATCCTCTTAACGGCTAGTAAATGTGATTCTTTAGGACATGATTGAAATCTAGCACATAAGAAAACACTAAACATAATGTCCGATCTACTTGCGATTAAATAAATCAAAGAGCCAATCATTGACCTATATAATTTAACATCCACACATTTACCTCCTTCATCTATGTCAAGCTTTGTTGATGAGCTCATTGGAGTGTCATGAGGTTTCCCATTTTCCAGTCCAAACTTCTTGAGCATATCTTTGACGTACTTAGCTTGATTGATGAAGATTTCATCTTTTCTTTGCTTGATTTGGAGTCCCAAGAAAAATAAGAGCTCCCCCATCATGCTCATCTCAAATTCACTTTGCATTAGCTTAGAAAATACTTGGCAAAGAACATCATTAGTAGAACCAAATATTATATCATCAACATAAATTTGAACTAATAATAAATCTTTACCTTTATGCTTTAAAAACAATGTAGTGTCAACCTTCCCTTTTGAAAAACCTTTTTCAATTAAAAAGTTTGACAATCTTTCATATCAAGCTCTAGGAGCTTGTTTTAAACCATAAAGTGCTTTTGTCAATTTAAGAACATGATTTGGAAATTTTGAATCTTCAAAACCATGAGGTTGTTCTACATACACTTCTTCTTTTATAAAACCATTTAAAAATGCACTTTTAACATCCATTTGATATAATTTAAATTCATTGAAACATACAAATGCTAATAACATTCTAATTGCTTCCATCCTAGCTACGGGAGCGTATGTTTCATCATAGTCTATGCCTTCTTCTTGAGTATACCCTTGAGTAACAAGTCTAGCCTTGTTTCTCACTAGATTACCACTTTCATCAAGCTTATTCCTAAATACCCATCTAGTACCTATAGTAGATTTATTACTAGGCCTTTCAACTAATGTCCATACTTTACTTCTCTCAAATTGATTTAACTCTTCTTGCACAGCCATAATCCAATGTTCATCTTTTAATGCTTATTTAATATTCTTAGGCTCTATGCATGAGATAAATGAAACATAATTACAAATATTTCTAAGAGAAGATTGAGTTGTTACCCCTTTTGATGGATCACCTATAATCTCACCATCCTTGACATAGTTGTACTCTCTTAGGAATGATACTTCCTTTTCTTCAATGGTTGGATTCTCAAGGGGATAATGAATTTCTTCTTCTTTTGTTTCTTCCTTTGATGATGGTTCTCCAATGTCATTTCTAACGTCATTTGCTTGTATAATACCTACATCATCATCAACACAAGAATCCTTCCTCGGAAGGGGATTATCATCTAAAACAACATGTATAGACTCTTCTACAACTAAAGTTCTTTTATTAAATACTAGATAAGCTTTAGAATTTAATGAATAACCCAAAAAAAATTCCTTCATCACTTTTAGCATCAAATTTGCCAAGATTGTCTTTACCGCTGTTTAAAATAAAACATTTACATCCAAATGATGAAAATAGATAATGTTAGGCTTTTTATTTTTAAAAAGTTCATATGAAGTTTTCTTCAAAATATGCCTAATCATTACTCGATTAATAACATAACAAGCGGTATTTGTGGCTTCCTCCCAAAAATATTTTGGCAAATTGTTTTCACAAAGCATGGTTCTAGCCATTTCTTCTAAAGTTCGATTTTCCTCTCAACAACTCCATTTTGTTGAGGGGTTCTAGGTGCTGAAAAATTATGGCTAATACCATTAGAATTACAAAATTCAGTAAATCCAAGATTTTCAAATTCAGTTCCATGATCACTCCTAACACTAGTTATAGAGTAACCTTTTTCGTTTTGGATTACTTTTGAAAACGTGATGAATTTTTCTAATGCTTCATCTTTAGTACTTAAGAATAGAACCAAAGTATATCTAGAATAGTCATCTACTAATACAAATGCATATTGTTTTCCACCCAAGCTAGTAGCTCTAGATGGCCAAAAAAGATCTAAATGGATCAATTATAATACTCTACTAGTGGATACGTCGTTAATGGATTTAAAAGAAATTCGCTTTTGTTTTCCTTTAGCACAAGAATCACAGATTTTATCATTATCAAATTTTAGTTTAGGCAACCCTCGAACTAAATCTCCTTGAATTAACCATTGCAAAACACTCATACTAGCATGTCCTAGTCTCCTATGCCATAACCAACTATCATGCTCATCTTTAGCAACTAGGTATAAATTAGTCATATCTATGAAATCTAAATGCACCATGTAAATGTTTCTTATTCTATGACCAACAAGCATAATCCGATTAGATGCAATGTTAATGACCTTACAACCATTAATATCAAACATTACATTGAATCCTTTATCACACAATTGACTAATACTCAATAGATTATGCTTTAATCCATTCACATATAAAACATTCTTAATTTGTATGGAAGAGGTATTATCTATAGTGACTATACCTTCAATGTGACCTTTTGAGTTATCACCAAAAGTCACCTCTCCTCCATTTTTGGCTTTGAGCTCTATGAACCGGCTTTTGTCACCGGTCATGTGCCTTGAGCGTCCACTATCAAGGTACCATGAGTTTGAATTTGTTTCCTGTACCTTGTAGCAATGCTCATTTTCCTACTAACATAAATTAATTTTTGATTTTTGGTACCCAAATTCTTTTGGGTCCATATTCATTAGTTTCTAAAATTCTAGTCCCCTTAGGTATCCATTTGTGTAGGATAACCTTATCTTTAGTAGTAATGAGCTCTTTAGGATCCCATATACTTCTAACGATTTTTCCATTAGAGGTTCTTTGGGGACCTCTATGATTGTAGTTTCTAAAACTTTTTCTAACAAAGTTGGTTTTTGAATTTTCTCCTTTTTTAAAACGTTGTGATCCAACTTTATCAAAAGAAGCTTTAAGATCATCAATTTCCTTTTGATGATCATCATTGACTCTTGAAAGTAAATTTTGTAAATCAAATTTTTCTTTTCAAACTCTTCTAGTTTGATTTGTAAATCTTTGATTTTACTTTCAAGATCATTGTTGGTCTTGGATATGAGATTATTTTCATTTTTTAATTTTGAAATATCATTTTTGTATTTTAAAAACAATTTCTCATAATCCGAAGCCAACCCATTATATTCCTCTAATAACTCATCATAAGATAAATCATCTAAATCAAATGAGTTAGAGGTTACCTTAGAATCTTTCCCTAATACCATCAAGCACAAGTTTGCTACTTCTTGTTCCTCTTCATCGGAATCTTCTTCATTGCTCCATGTAGCCATGTGAGCCTTGTGCTTATTCTTTGATTGACCCTTTTCTCTTCAATTATGGGCAATCATATTTGACATGCCCCAATTTTTTGTATTCATAGCAAATGATCGGGTCATTTTCTTTTGGTTCATTCTTGAAGCCTTCATTTCGTTTGAATTTTCTTCCTCAGTTTTGCTTCATCATTTTTCTGAACCGTTTGGTAAACAATGCCATCTCCTCATCATCTTCATCCGAATCACTCTCATTTTTTGTTGATTTGAGAACAACTCCCATGTTCTTCTTCTTCTCATTCTCATTTGGTGTCTCGTCAATCTTATTGAGGTCCACCTCATCTTCAAGCATCATTTCATGAGTGAGGAGGGAACCGATTAGCTCTTCAAGAGTTAAGGATTTTAGGTTCTTAGCCTCGATGATTGTCGTCTTCTTTGATTGCCACGATTTTGGAAGTGAGTAAACTAACTTCCTCACAAGATTTTTCTTTGGAATGATTTCTCCATATCATTTGAGACCATTGACAATCGTTGAGAATCTATCCGTCATAGCTTTGATATCTTCATTTGGTTTCATCCTGAAATTTTCATAGCTATGTGTTAGAAGACTAATTTTAGATTCTTTTACCTCGTCCGTGCCTTCATGAGTGACTTGTAGTTTATCCCATATTTCTTTGGCGGTTGTACAAGATGAAACTTTTCCGTATTCATCTGGTCCAAGAGCACAAAATATGATATGGATGACTTTGGAGTTGAGCTGGAACATTCTTGTCTCTCCTTCACTCCACAATCTTAGATGAGTGAGAAGCTTGATATATCCGTCTTCTACAACATTCTATGCTCCCATGTCACTTGCTTGAATGAAATACATCATCATATTCTTCCAATAGGCATAGTTAGCTCCACTGAAGAAATGAGGCTTGTTGACGGGCATCAAATCGAGACCGGAGTCAAAGTTTGAAGTGGAGGCCATTGATGACTTGATTATTGATGTAACTCTTCCCGAATCGACTCAAGAGGCGATTAAACCTTTAAATGAGTGAGGCTTTAATACTAATTATTGAGTTAATCGATCGATGGAATCGGGCAAGAGGGGGTGAATTGGCAATTAAAATTTTGGTGGAAGCTTTTGCAGAAAATTGAAAAGATTTGCACAGCGATTTAGAGTGGTTCGACTTTCTTAACCAAATTCTACGTCAATTACCTTAGTTATCCACACTAAGGATTTTCCAACAAATTCACTAATTTGTTCTTTCTTTTGAGGCCAAGGAGATAACCTTACAACTCCCTCGAGAATATACCCCAATTCTTGATAGCACTCTTTCTCAAAGAGAAGATTACAAATCTGCAAACTTAATGAAAAACCTCACAAGGTAAATGTGTTTGCACAATTTTAGAACAAAGAAAAGAACACTCAAGAATGAATACAATTGAGTACAAGTAGTGTTCTTGAAAGCAAAATGAATATTGAATGAAAAATAGGTTTGAAATGCCCAAACTTGAGGTTTGATGTTTTCTCTTTGATTCTCTCTTAATTCTTGATTCTTGTTGTTGATCAATGGCTTCTAAGCTTGTTTAAATACTCCTTCAATTGATTATGAATGTTGGGGATGATTAGTGGAGTCAATGAAGCTGTTTAAGTCTGAAAACAATTAATAAAATTAGTGGAAGCGCCTGGTGCATCGATGCATAAAGCTAGTGCAACGGTACACTATGTGTAAAATTCAAATATTTTGACCGTTGGAACACTTAGTTCATCGGTGCACTAAGGGTGCATCAATGCATAAAATGCGTTCGATGTTTTAAAATAGCATGAGTGCATCGATGCATGGCTTGTGCATCGATGCATAAAATGCATTCAATATTTTCATAAAAACCTGAGTGCATCGATGCATGGTATGTGCATCGATGCATAAAATGCATTCAATGTTCAATTTATTCAATGTTGCATCGATGCATGGATTGGTGCATCGGTACACTCTTTTAAAAATTTGATTTTAGGCTCGTTTTTTGTTCGAAATACTTTGTAAAAATTGTTTCAAAAATATTTTAAGATTAAAACACAATTTTACACATTAGTAAGGATTGAAATTGATCTTTGAAAAACTTGGAGTAATATTTTGATATTCGAGTAATTAAATCGAATATACTTAGAAAATCATTTGTAAAATCTTAAAATTCATTTATACTTAATTTGTTATATCGAAACATCAAAATGTTTTCAACAATATTCTCTAACAAAATAATGGAAGGCACGCCCCCGGGAACGCGCCTTCACCACTTTGCCAAGTCCCCTAAAAAATAATAGGTACTGACATGAATAGTTCTCCGGGGGACATGAGTGACATAATAGGGCAATGATAATATATTCTCTGACAAAATAATGGAAGGCGCACCCCCAGGAACGCGCACCCCCGGGAACGCACCTTCACCTGAATATTACCCCGGTTATAGACACTATTATATGCAACGTATTATGGACTTTCAAAATAAACTTCAGTTCGCAAGCTTTTAAATTCTCAAACTCTAAATTTCTAAAAAATATCAATCCTCTATTTGCTGAAAATGAGTCGTCTTTCTGTTGTTGTTTTATATGATGGAGAAATTAAAGAAGCTGAAGAGGGGGTTGTTTTTGAGTCAGATCATTATATCCCCTTAACCTTGAAGAGAAACATCACTCTTGAGGAGTTAATCACAAAAATTTCGTTAAAGATTCATGTAGCTGGCCGGAGAAGACTATCTTCACTTCAGTATAGATTTCCTACTGAACTTTTTCAACTCATGTATACATCATTTCATCTTTCCAACGATGATGATGTTTCTATGATGGTTGATGCTCATATGGGGGTTCATAATCTCTTATTGAAATGTATGCCACTTTTATTGTGGTTTGTACTTCTCGTGGTCTCTCATATTCCTCTCACTTTGGCATTGCATATCATGTTGATCAAGTTGATAGCCCGACGCAACTGATCTGTAATGATTTCACATCATTAATAGCGGATCCAACGCCAGATGCTATGACATCAAGTTCAATAGGAAAACATTCATCAGAAACTGCTTATGATCTCAACCCATGTGGCTTCATGAATAATCCATATGACAACATCTCTCTACTTCAAGGGGCAGACATTCATCTGCCAATGTTTTTGACTTATATATGGAAATGTCATCGAGATGGTTGTCTATTCACATCCCACATGATACAATGGCCTCAAGTTCAAGGGGAGGACACGCAAGCGGGAACTTATTTGACCTCAACATTGGATTATCAGAGGAACACTCATCTCCACCAGAAGAACCACTTCGGGAGCCAGTGCAGATGGTGCTAAAACGGGATTATTCGTTAAACCTGACTCACCACAGTTTAATGTACATTTTGATGATGATGAGGATGGCGTTCCGATAAATACAACACCAGCCGAACTTCCTGCACATATATATGGTGTTGATTATGATGCAATGTACGAGCCTGAATATTCGGATCTTCCTGATGTTGGCAACTATGGGCTTTAGTCATCAGTCAACAACGGTGATTTACCTATTGGAATGGAGTTCGCATCAAAGGAAGAAGCAATGATAGCAATAAAGAGTTATAATATTCGTAACTTAGTTCAGTACCGAGTTGATCGGTCTACCATGGAGAAATATGTCTGCTACTGCGTCTAACATGACAACGGATGTCAATGGATGGCTCGTGTATCAAAGAGAAAGATGAATAACAACTTATGGGAACTAACCAGATACAACGGTCCTCATACGTGTTGTGCAAGAGGTATAAACCAAGATCATCCCAACTTGGACTCCAACATTATTTTCCAAGCAATCATGCCCATTGTGAAGCAAAGCTCTCATATAGCTTTTGCAGTGTTGATTTCTGTTATACAGTCACAATATGGGTACACCGTCTCCTATAAAAAGCTTGGTTGGCAAAACAGAATGCCATTTGCAAACTTCATGGCGAATGTGATTCCTCTTACAACGAGCTGCCCAGTTGGTTTCATGTTGTGCAAAGACTCAATTTCGGGATAATTGTTGAGTTCGAAACTCAACATCATTACGTGAATGATCGAGTGGTTCGCGATCGCTACCAATTATACCGTGTCTTTTGGACTTACCCTCAGTGTATTAATGCAGTCAAGTACTGTAAACCAGTTGTTCAAATTGATGGTACTTTCTTGTATGGGAAATACAAGCAATTTTTATTATTGGTTGTGGTCCAAAATGGAAACCGCAATATTCTTCTTGTTGTGTTTGCCCTCGTTCAAGGAGAAGACACTGAGTCCTGGGTTTTTTTCCTTAAAAATTTATGTTTACATGTTGTCACCAGGGAACGAGTATGCATTATTTCAGAACGAGGAGCCGGGATAAAAGAAGCAATGGAGTCTTTGGGTACAATGTATAGACCTCCACATGTTCAACATCGTTATTGTGTCTGTCATATTGCTGCAAACTATTACGGAAAATACAAGAAGAATGATGAACGTCAGTTAGTCGTGCGGATGGGTATGTTACTTTTTCTCAATTTTTCTATCATTTTCGTATTACTTATTTATACTTCATATTAACTATTACATATTCCTAATGGCTTAGGTTATGAACTCTTACCTCAAAGGTTTGAGTCTATGCTACAAGAGCTGTTTGACAAAAATAAGAAGGGGTGCGAGTACATTATGGACATCAACAAAGAAATGTGGACAAATGCGTATGACGGGGGGTATCGCTATGGTCATATGAAACCCAACTTGGCTGAAGCAATAAATTCAACCTTAAAAGGGGCACGTCATTTACCAGTCACGGCGTCGGTCAAAACGACTTATTTTCGTTTGGATCAACTCTTTGCAAAGCTCGGTGGACAAGCTCTTACTTGGATGCAAAACGACCATATTTACCACCCAAGACTAGTAGCTGATTTACAGAAAAAAAATGGCTGCATCAAATGAGATGTTGTTTACAAATTTTTCTCGCACCCGTGAATTGTTTCGTGTAACCGAAATGCCACGTCCGCTGCAAGGGATTGAAGCTAACTCTTTCAGAGTTAATCTGCAAGAGAGGTGGTGTGATTTTGGTTTCTTTCAAGCACTCAAATATCCATGCTCTCATGTCATTGCAGCTTGCTCACATTCGCATTTGGACTACAAAAAATTATGTTGATCCCGTATACCAACTTTCATAAGTATTCAAGGTATATGAATTTGAGTTTCTGCCCATAAGAAACGAAAGAGACTCAGATGAGATTCAAACTTGGCTTACAATTGTACCAGATCCATTGATTTTGAGGAACTCAGGTCGTCCAAAATCTAGAATACATTGTGATATGGATATTCGGGAGAAGTCAACAGAACTAAAACAACGTGGGCATTGTAGAAACATCGGGCACAATAGAAAAAATGACCAACTCTGTTATCATCACATAACCGTTAACCCTTATGTAATTAATATTCTATTTAAATGAATGTTTTTGTTTCTAATATTTAAATGTAATTGTATTTTCTATAATTTCTCAATGTATGTACACCTAAATAATTTTTTTTTAATTTTTATTTAAAAATTATTTTATGATATTTATTTAATATAATAATTAATATTATTTATTATAAAAAATTAATTATTAATTTTAAAATATTATAATAATTCCACCTTCTAAGTAGAGAAAAAAATGTTAAATTAAAGACTAAATTGATAAAATATGTAATTATTGAAGATTAAATGTGTAATTATACTAATTTTATTAACTTATGCATCAATATTTTCTTTAAATATTGATAACAAATGACTAGATTGATAACATTTAAATAATTAAGTGATAAAATAAATAGATCGATAATAATAAAAAATAATAGATATATAACAATACGTGTAATATTATAATTTCATACATTTTTCCTATAACTACAATAAGATCAAAGCTGGTTTTCATCTATTATTCCATCTGATTAATGTCGCGTGGAATGGGTGAATGCCAAACTCCCTGAAACATATAACACTAAAACCTAAATTCGTTCCACCTTTAACACACATTTAAAAAATACATTCGATAATTATTAAATTATAATCAAAATATTTTACATAATATATTAATTATTTATAATATTAATAAAAATAACATCTTTATTATTAAAAAAAATATCAGTGTGACATCTAATTTAACAAAATCCATATAAAACACATTCTCGGATATGCGCCTTTCACACGTGGCATCCGTCTCAGCATAAACTCAAGTAAAGCGCGTCTCCGGGAGATGCGCCTTTGTGCCACCTCAGTCGAAAGAATGTTACTTCGAAATATATCGATAAACGAGTGTTAGAACAGAAAAATTAAAAAAAAAAAACACGTCAGTTAGATCAAATCACACTTTTTCTTTCTATTACATCATTAGATTTATAAGCGACAGCCCTAGAGTTTGGTAAGATAGATGAAATCTCGAGATTATCCCTACTTTTTAATATAAAATATCTTACCATGTAGGGCAAAAAATGAACAGAGGCTTTTGTTATATCATTTCTTACTATGTATGGTATAAATTATTGGAAGAAGACAAGGTCGATACTTTTTATGCTACAAGAATTAAACTGAATTACTAATTTTAACGGAAAAACACAAAGTAAAGTTTGATTATTTTTGTATATTCTAAATAGATATGGTATTGATACTTTGAAGATTAAATTAAAACATTAAAGTAGTTTGATGTAACAAAAACTTTTAAACTGTAACAGTAATGATTTGGATAGACGAAGTGATGGATGCTTTCACCTCTCTACCATTTTCACATTAAAGCAGCGCCAGATAGAGAAATTCTCACGCGTGGAAAGACTATATTAATTTTATTATGTTTTTAATAAAATCGATAAAAAGTTATCGAAAATATTATTATTTTTATTGATTTTGTTATTATTGGACGTTTTATCGGTTTTATTAACATATTCTGTAAAGTATTACCGGTTTTATTATTTTTCTATCAATTTTATTATTATTGGGCATTTTACCGGAAATATTAAAAAACATTAATGTTTTATGTAGAAATAATAATGTTTTAAGTAATTTGTTACTAATTTTATTAAAAAATAATAACAAAACCAATAATAACTTTCTTTAACTGTATATTAAAATTGTTGCACGGTAGAATTTCCCCGCACACGGCCTGCCCAACACCACACATTATTGCCATTCACTATACCAAGCATGCATTTTAATCTCTTTTCCACCAAAACAATCATTTACTTCGATTACTAAGTTATATATAAATATATACGGATAAGATTTTATATTCATTAGATTTAAATAAATTATTTATATTTAATTAAAATTTATTATTTATAAATAAATATATTTTAATTAATAGTAAAATAATATATATTTTCACTTCAATCTCAAATCCTAAATCTTAAACTTTAAACCATAAATCTTAAGTCATAAACTATAAGCTCCAAACGTTAAACCCTAAACCCTAACTTTAAATAGAAAATAAATATTCGTGTGGGAATTATGGTTTGCGTCAATTTGTGCTTGAGTTATATAGTTTGGAGGCTATTCAGGTATTGGAGAATGACTACAAGGGGACTCACTTCCTGAAACGGTAATTGGACGATCTCTGATACTGTAATTGGTCTGTTCTTGTACAGTATACCCCTCGTAAGGGAAATAAAGTGGTTGATGCATTGACAAAGCACGTTCGAAGTAACTCTTTAGTGAATGTCTCCTCCTTGAACTGCCTTTGTGGTTCATTCCCTGCTACATGCGAATATAGGTCGTAGATAATTTGGTGTTGGCTCTGCTTTCAGTTGTCTGTTCTGATATTTGTATTTTTCCTCTATATAGATTAAGAAAAATTTTAGTAAGACCTATACGTATATCTTTTCGTGTAAGATTCTTCTCATTAATCACGCACGCACGTGTATGTAAAGTAACATAATGTTTATAAAAACAAATCATATGTATATTTTTGACATTTTTACCTAAATATCATCCAATTAAAAATATTTTTACAAAAATATCTTTGAAAATACATCTTACCGGATGTATTTTTCTGCCCATGTGACGATAATATAAGCAGATATTATAATTGTATCTAAAAAAATAAACATGCATGATACGTATTAAGACATATAATTATAAAAATATGGGCCAAGCCGAAACTACAACATGCGTGATGCCTGTTGAAGACATGTAATTACATAAGTATAAACTAAGTGACAACTAAGCGGCAACGACAACACGTGTGTATTAGCTTTATATTTAATCATTCAATAAATATATAGTAAAAGGTTATATTTACTTAATGTGGGTTATACATAATCTTTTAAACAAATATTTTTCGAGTAATTGAATATAAGACTACCACGTTGTTGTGCAACATATGCTCGTATAATTATTTATCTTTAACAAACATCATATGTGTTGTGTTTATTCTTTGTAGATAAAATTTATATAATTTAAAAGTCAGAATGAGAAATAATTTTTAAATGAGTGATATTGAGATTAAAAAACAATATTTTAGTAGAAAAGTATGGTTTTTGGCTTTCCAAAATATAATCAGCAGCTCCAAGAACATGGTCCAGACTTTTACATCTTTTCAGCGACCAAAACTTCATAATCTCTTTGCCACAATATCAGATATGGAGTTTTGTTTAATAAAAAAACCAACCGAAACAACATATCATCTATACCCTAAACCCTCCAATATGAAAAACCATTAATAAAAAATCTAAGAACAGTATTGATCACTCTTTTTATATAGAACCATAATCTCTAGCTCAAGCCCTCCACTTCGGATCGCATCGTACACGTTTGATTAGGCATCTGTGTCGGCACAACTTCCGTCGATATGCCTGTTAACTTGCTCTGTCCATCGTTGAAGCCCATAAGGTCACTCTTTGAATTAGGAGTAGCTCCTTGAGACATTCTCTGGTCTGTTGCTGCACGGCTTGGTATCCAAACGCAGTTGTTCTCGAGACCACTCTTTATCCATGCAATATTGTTCAAATCAGTTGCTATGGAAATTAATTCGTGACTTGAAAACATAGGGGGCTCCTCGTAGTCGATGAACTCCGGCCCCAACAATGAACTTTGAGAATGACTCCCACAAGTAGTTGAGCAGCAACCAAATCCACATCGCAAGGGAATGACGGGTTCACAGCGTAGATCTTCCAGGATTTTCCCGACTCCCTGGTTTTGCATGTACGATTGAGCCAAAGGCCCTTGCATTGGGATTCTATTTGTCATTCCAGATTCAGTTTTAGAACTGCTAGGAGCATTATAATGGCTGAAAGCACTAACACGGGCAATTGGACGACAAAGGGTAGGATGGTCCTTTGGCTCGACGGCAATTTGATCCTCTGGTGTTGGAGGTTTGTCTTCTTGAGAGTTCGGTCTATCGTCCATCACCACATCTCTTCCTTCTAAAGGCTTGAAGGGGTTTATACCTCCAACTGAAAGTGTTTCTTCTGAGGAAGCTTTCGTTCTATCAAGGCTTCCATCTTCCATTGTGTCGGCTGGTCCGGGTTTAAACCTACCTAGTTCCATGCATCGGCGACGTAACGTAGAATTCCAATGGTTCTTAATTGCATTATCAGTTCTACCCGGCAAAAGCTTCGCTATTGAAGCCCATTTGTTGCCATGGATTGCATGAGCTGAAATTATGATTCGGTCCTCTTCATCTGCAGAGGTTTGCATAATAGATTTTTCCGGTGAGTTCCCATATAAGAAAATATTCATTTGTTTGACATATTTTCTCAGCAGCATAAAGAAAACAAAATTGAGTTCTCTGACTCACTTCGAAAAGAAACTCAAGTTTCGTGATGCAAAGACTAACTCAGACCAGTGGAAAAGAACAAAAAATGAAAAAGAAAAGGAGAGACACCACAATCCCTTCAAAAGATTTGCATACAACTGTTTGAAATTTAAAACTTCATACATCTTTGACAACAAACATTATACGACTCAACCAAGAAACAGATTCAATAATCCGACATTGGGATTATGGAGTGTTCCTTAAAGTTCAACAGCTAAACAAAACAAGCCCAACTCAACAGTCTTATATTTTTGCTCTATGCAATGATTTATACTTACTCTCTCGCTAAGATCTAGGCAAATATGCATTGTTCTAAGCATACCACAGGGTCACAAAAAAATGAACAGGCGTTCCGACTTACATCCCCACTATCCGGAAATAATTTACAAACAAAACAAAACTTATGTCCTAAATGTACATATTACCCTCAATAACCCTGAACATTCTTTCGTGCGAATAAGGGTGAAAGTGATCATTTCAGTTTCAACTCACTTCCAATGGATCCCAAATACGTGCATTACACATAAGAAGGAAAAGGTATTGCAGTTGAACTCAAAAGACCTTCAAACAACAAGACAAGAACATCAATCGTGTTCTACAAAGTAGGGATCGTCCCACATATAGACACCAATTTCCTGAACTAATTCTAGTCGATAAGACACCGGTTTCCACTAACCACCCAAAGCTATCACACTCTAGAACTTACTTTTATTTCAAAGAAACAAAGAAACAACCTTTGCAACACAACGCAACAAACAGAGTACTAAATTTGGAACATTAGGAAACAGAGGCAAACTCTAACAAAACTAAGAATAGTTGCAGCATTTTTAAAAACCAACTGAAAACCAAACATAATCGGATGAATCAACACTAATCCAAATTTAAAACAGAAAGAAAAACACAATTTTTTTGCCTATCTAAAACAACCAAAAGAAAAAAAAAATCACACATTGACTTGACTTCCAACATTCCAACCAACAGAAACACAGAAAATAACAACTACCCATTTTAAAACAGAAAAATCTAAACGAAGAAAAAAAGGAAAAATAAACAAAATTACCGGTAAAAGGCTTGCGCTTAAGACAAGGGTCAAGCTGGTTACACCAACGAAGCCGACAGGATTTCCCAGACCGACCAGGAATTCCTCGCGCGATCAAACTCCAATTCCTCGCCCCGAACTTCTCAACTAACCGACTCAACACCGCGTCTTCCTCCGGCGACCATGGCCCTTTCACTCTAGTGTTACTCCCACCAACACCGCCCCCGCCAGCAAGCTCCGAATCAGCCGCAATAAGCTCCAACTCATCCCCACCGCTTCCAGAACCACTTCTCCCCGCCGCCGGCGAGTCCTTGCGGTTGATCTCTTTTCCATCCTCCATCTTTTGGGGGTTTTCAGTTTTTTTTTCGCCTTTATTGTTACCTACCACCCGACTGTTATGTCCCTTCTCTTCCCGCTTCAAAACGGTGAGGGTTTTTTTAATCTTATCGGTGTCGTTTTGACTTTGGTTGATTTCTGTTTAAGTGGGGCCCGGTGTGTCGTTGTCAATGACGTTCTAACCCTTCAACTTCGTGCTTATGGTAATGGGTCTTTTGTTATAAAAATCGACGGAGGTTAGGGGTTCTTTCGGTAATTGGCATTCAGTTATTTTGGTGGGCCACACCGCATAGGAATCCGCCTTCAGTTTTTCTTCCGAAGTTGAATAAAAGTAGACCTTGGTCTATACAACTACGTTTTTACCCTTTATTTTGGGTATTGAGTTTCAAAATTGGGCTATGGCCTAACCTATAAAGTATATAATTGGGCCTATTATATTTACAAGTGGCCCACAATTGCCCAAAGAAGAGTTAATTGCATAAAAAGGTTCCTAATCTATGACCTATATTCTAAATTAGTCCCTAGACTTTAAAGCATTATATATCAGTCTCACTCACATTCTAAATTGGTCCATAAAATTTAATATTTATATCAATCCTCAAAATATTGATATTATTTCATTTTGATCCTTCTATTAGCATGTCGTTAATTCTATTGGTTTTTGAAGGTCTTGATAATTGAACTTGTGACCTTTTAAAAAATTAATATGTTTTTGAAGGTCTTGAAATTTTTTTAGTAGGTTATATGTTCAATTCCCAAGACTTTCAAAGATATAGATTAACTAGTAGAATTAATGACAAATGAACAAAAAGATCAAAATGAAATGATAATGGTAGTTTGAGGATTTATATAAAATATTTAAAATATCATCACAGTCTATACATTCTAATTAACATCTAATTAGAATATATCTAGAGAGAACTCATTAATAATGTGATTTAAATCACAATAAAATTTAGAGATAATCCACATATGATTTACACAAGATAAAAAACCGAATCAGGATATTCAATTATCAGGTTAGATTAAATTATTTATAATTATAAAGGCTACAATAAGCTTAATATCAATACTTTTTCCCTTGATGGTTGGTTAAATCAAACTTTCAAATTTATTTTTTTGTTAGGAACCAACCGATTGCATTCCTAATTTCATTGGGTCATATGGCCCTCCAAATGAGGAGTTAACAATTTTGTATCCTCTGGCAAGGGACCCTCCTTTAACCCTTTTTGCACCTTCTCCTTCCTTTTCCCTACCTTAGACCAAAAATATTGGTTAAAAATACTATTAAAGTACCCTTAAAATGAAAAGAAAGTAAGAAGGAACCAATGTTCATAGTAATGATGATTCCAACACCCAAGAAATCCAGAAAACTTTATATTATATACTACCAAATCAATAATAGAATGGACCCTAATGTAACACTTTTAATGATGAGTAGTATTCTCCCACATCGATTAAAAACATTGAATTTTTGTATGATTAAGTTGACTTATAATCATGGGAAGCATGATCAATCCACTTCATTTTACTACATTCCCTTTGATCAAGCTTCGAGGTCTCTTCATTATCTGTAATCTCACCTTTATGTCAACATGTCCTCCCAATTTCACAATCTTGGAATCATGGGCTAGTGTATATGATTAGATTTATTAATTAGGTTAGTCAAATTGATTTTGGGTTAACTTTGGGATTTAGTCGTTTTAGAGTTAGATTATTTAGGTTTTAAGATTGAGTTTTTCAGGTTTAAACAATTTTAAGTGTAGATCAAATTGATTTTGAGGTTTGATTATTAAACAAGACCAAAGTCAAGATGAGACTCTTAAGGGTAAATATAAATGGAAATAAAATGATGATTATATATATACCAAACAACCGGTTGATTAAGTGAGATGAGATACTAAATCCTTTAAGCAATGTCAGAGAATCAAATCTTGGTGATTACGAATGGAGTGAATTGGGTTGGGAGAGTTGCTCTTGCCTTTGTATTATCCGATCCGGATTAGTCGATTAATTAATTGAAAACCGGTGATTTATAAAAAAAAGATGATAATCATATTAAATTCATCAAGTAGTCTTAATGACAAAAATAAATGTTTTTCTCTTCTAAAAGATTTTTAGATTTAAGCAGCTGAGTGTTTAGGGTGTAATTAGACTTTTTGAAAAATAACATTAATAATTTCATATATTTAAACTTATAAAAACATAGAATATTTTAAATATATATATATTTTGATAATTTTTGCCATAATTAAAACATTTTTTTACTAAGAAAGAGATTCCTTTATCATATCAAGAATTAACACCCGTCAGTGACCTGGTGGCTATAACTAACAGAATGAACTGATTCATCCTATAGTGTTTCTTTTTTAGTATTATAATAATTGAGATAAAATTGATTGTTTTTAAAAAGAAATAACCTAATGATATATGAGAGAGATGATCTAAGCTGTGAAAAGAACAAGTTCCAAAATCAGCTGCAATGATCGCGCAAAGGCAGACATGACAGATGATGAAACCAAACTATAGCATTGTTGTGAAATGTTTTTTTTTCTTTCTTTTTTTAACTTTTGTCTGAAAGATGGAGATTGCAACAGGCTTTGCCTTTACAGATTTCTGTTTCGAACCACAAAGAAGAAAAAAGGGTGAACATTTTTTTAAAGAATGTTTGTTCTTCTGTCATTTTAAATGCCGAGAATCAATTATTGAATCTTTTCAAAGAAACCCATTATTTAGTTTACAATAAGATCCAAAAATATATAGGAATTGTTTATTATAGTTGACAGATGATGAGAGATGGATATGAGATTAATATTTGACGAGTTTTAATTCGATCGAATCCGATTTTATAGGGATGGTATTTTAATTAAAAATATATAGGATAAATGCTCATTTATGTTAGAAATCAAACATGATTTTTTGAATCATGGATGTCCGCAATACTAAGGCGGGAACAACTAGACAACGTGGCAAGTTACCATAACAATGTGGCTGGAAACTTCATGAAATTCTTGGTAATTAAGAAAATAATAATATCATGTGTTAAAAAATAACAATTATCTAACATGTGCAGTTGGAGATGAAATGTTGTCATGTCAGCAAAGATGAAGTGGCAACAGCTTATAACACAAATTGAGGCGGCAAAACTTGGTGTTCAAGGAAAAAGATAACAACAAATCATGGCCACAATTCCATAGAAATTAGGCAGTTATCTACCATTATATATATGTGCCATTAGCTTTAATTGTGGATGTATGAGTGAGTAGCAAAGAAAATCGACAGATAATGAGTAAAGCTTAACAAAGCTTTGAAAGTTTGTGTTTGTAAACTAACTAAAACTAGTGTTTGTACTTGTGTATTTTCGTATCAATAAAATCGTGTGAGTTATATAAGTTATCGACTGCCCACCTACGCTTTCAACAAGTGATATCAAAGTTTGGTTTGAATTTACGTAGTTGTGAAGATGTCTAATATGATCCAACTGCAAATCCCGAGATTGACAAAGTCAAATTATGGAAACCGGAACATTCAAATGAAGGCGCTACTTGATTCCTAAGATTATTGGGATATTGTCGAAGAAGGTTACACCAAGCCCGAGAATGTAGTAGTAGAAGCAACCATGTCAAATGAAGAGAAGATGACACTGAAAAAATCAAGTAAAAAAGACAAGAAGGCATTGTTTATCATTTTCAAAGAGTGAGTGAATCTACATTTGAAACAATTTCAGACGCAAAGAACGCAAAACAAGCGTGAGAGATTTTGTAAAAATCTCTTCAAGGTGCCAAAAAAAGCGAAAATGGTACGTTTACAATTGCTTAGAGTTGAACTTGAAATGTTGAAAATGAAAAATACAGAAAGCATAGATGATTATGTTAGCCATGTAAAAGCAATAGTAAACGAAATGAAAAGGAATGGAGAAATACTCAAAGAAGTTAGAGTGATGGAAAAAAAATTGTTGTCGCTGAAATAAAAATTGATTATGTGGTCGTGGCAACCTAAGAATCAAAAGATTTGTCTCAAATATGATTGATGAGCTTGTGGATTCACTCCAAGCCCATGAGTATAAGATGAAGCAAAATAAAGATTCTGAAAATTTAGTACAAGCATTGTAAAACAATATGAATGTCAACAAAAGAGAAGCTAACAGTAACTACACACAAGGTAGAAGAAATCGTGGTGATTATAGTGGAAGATTTAGAGGTGGACGTGGAGCATGTAGGTGTGGTAGTCAATCATATGACACCACTCAAACAAATGAAAACAACCATAAATCAAGTCATGGAAGAGGATTTAGAGGCCAAGGTCGAGGTCGAGGCCGAGGCAGATATCAACAGGGAAATAAATCTCATATACAATGCTTTAAATGCAATAAATATGGTCACTATAGTTACGAGTGTAGATCAACTCCTAAACAAGAAATAAATAATATAGTAGCAGTTAAAGAAAATGTTGAAAAATCCTATATTTTCCTGATTCATAAATAAAATGGAGAATTCAAGAAAAATATTTGGTATCTCGACAATTGTGCCAACAACCACATGTGTGGTCGAATGGAGTTGCTCATGAAGTTAGATGAAATAGTCCATGGTCAAGTAACCTTTGGAGATGAATTGCACGCAAAAGTCAAAGGCAAAGGTGAAGTCGTGATTACTTAAAAAAATGATGAAAAGAAATACATCTCAAATGTATATTATGTACCAACTTTGAAAAGTAATATCGTCAGCCTTGGTTAACTCCTGGAAAAAGGATACGAAGTGCAGATGAAGAATTGCTCACTTTCCATCAAAAATAAAGGAGAATTAATTTTCAAAGTCGACATGACTCGAAATCATCTCTTTACCATCAATATCAAGTCGGGAGAAGTCAAGTGCATGAAGATGGTAATAAAATATAATTCATGGTTTTGCATCTTGGTTTCTCAGGCCTGAAGTTGTTATCTAAGGAAAATATGATAAAAGGACTGTCAGATATCAATATTCCAAATCAACTATGTGAGGCCTACATTAAAGGAAAGCAACATAAACAAAGCTTTGAAGTTGAAAGATCCTGGCGAGTCCAAAGGCCGTTGAAGATTATGCACACACATATATATATATATATATGGTGTTTATGACATCCCATCACTTGGTGGAAACATATACTACTTAACTTTTATTGATGATTTTAGTAGAAAAAGTTGGGTATATATCTTGAAGAAAAAGTTCGAAGAATTGAAGAAATTGAAAGAATTCAAAGAAATGTCTGAAAAAAGTGGACAATATTTAAAGATACTCAGATCTGATAGAGGAGATGAGTATACATCAGATTTATTTGAAGACTTTTGCAAAGAGCATGAAATATTCCATCAGCTGACAGTTATAAATATGCCTCAACAAAATGGAGTTGTTGAAAGAAAGAATCGCACAATCCTTAACATGGCAAGGAGTATGATAAAGGGTAAGCATCTACCGATAAATTTCTTGGTCGAAGCTATTCGTTGTGCAGTTTACATGTTGAACCGACATCCAACAAAAAGTGTTAAGTACATGACTCCAAATGAAGCATGGAACGGTTAGAAATCAAGAGTTGAACACCTCAAAATTTCTTTGTACATCGCATATGCACATGTTCTTGAACAAACAAGAAAAAAGCTCGATGATAGAGGTGAGAAGTGTATTTTTATCAGTTATGATGAAATAAACAACGCTTAAAGGTTGTATAATCCTTTTACCAAGAAGGTAATAATTTCAAGAGATGTTGGTTTGACGAGGCATAATATTGGAATAGATCAAAAAACAAAAGAAAGTTGAATGTCTATTTTTTTAATGAAGATAAAAACGATTACGTTCTTATCAATCAAGATGAACAAAATGATGATCAAGGTCCCTAACAAAATTAAACTGCATCACCATCAATAAGTTGTATCACCATCAATGAGCATCATCAGTAGTAGCAATGGACAAGAAATTCATGAAGTACATCCCAAAGAAGTTCGAAGATCAACTAGGGATAAAAGAATTCCATAAAGGTACAATGATTATAAATTAAATAATGTTTCACTTTTCTGCATACTTGTAAACAATGATCCAATAACATATGAATAAACAATTGAAGATGATAAGTGGAAGAATGCAATGGATGAAAAAATTGCATAGATAGAAAGAAATGATACATGGGAGCTAACAAGTGGACCAGAAGGTCATAACCCAATTGGAGAAAAAAGGTGAAGTCGAGAAATACAAAGCAAGACTAGTTACCAAAGGCTACAAACAAACACAATGAATATACTACGATGAAGTATTTTCTCCAGTGGAAAGGATTGAGACTATTAGACTTCTCACAGTAGTAGCATCATAAAACAAATGGAAAATTTATGAGATGGATGTGAAGTCAGCATTTTTGAATGGCTATTTGGAAGAAGAAGTTTATATCAAACAAGCACTTGGGTATAGTAAAAAAGGCATTAAGATAAAGTTTATCGCTTGAAGAAAGCCTTGTTTGGATTGAAACAAGCTCTGAGAGCATGGAACGCAAGAATAGATGAGTACTTCTAGAGAAATGGGTTCATGAAGAGTCCATATGAGCATGTCTTATATACGAAGAAAAATGAAGATGATTATATCGTGATTGTGTACTTATATGTTGATGGCATAATACAGGAAATAATCTAGGTATATTTAATGATTTCAAGAAAGCTATGACTAAAGAATTTGATATGAAAAATATTTATGAAATGTCATACTTCCTTGAAGTCAAGGTGAAGCAAATACAAGATGTAATATTTATTTACCAAAAGAAGTACGCAGAGCAAATTTTAAGCAAATTTAGAATGGAAGATTGCAAGCCAGTAGCCACTCAAATAGAACCAGACATGGAATTAAGTGTTGAATCAACAAAAGAGTCGGTGAATCCAACCTTGTTTAAAACATCATTGGAAGTTTAAGGTATCTAATAATCACACGACCAAATATTACATATGTTGTGGGATTGGTAAGCATATTCATAGAGAATACAAAACAAGATCACTAGATTGCATCAAAAAGAACTTTAAGATATGTCAAAGGCACGATGGGTTATGGTTTGTTTTACACATATTCAGAAAATTCAAAGTTGGTTGGTTATTTTGACAATGATTATGGGAGAGATTTGGATGATCAAAAGAGAACATCTAGATATCTATTCCACGTTGGCTATGTAGCATTTTCATGGTCATCAAAGAAGCAACAAATGATAGCTCTTTCGATATGCGAGGCAGAATATATAGCAGCAGCAACGTGCACTTGCTAAGCAACGTGGTTAAATAATATTTTGAATGAGTTAAACTTGACACAAGAAGAACCAACTACAATTTATGTCGACAACAAGTCTATAATTTCTCTTGCCAAGAATCATGTCTCCCATAGTCGAAGAAAGCATATTGATACAAAGTATCATTTTATACGAGAGAAAGTAAAGAGCAATAATATGGAGTGGATTTATTACAAAACTGAAGATTAATTAGTAGATATTTTTACGAAGCCATTGAAAGAAGACGTATTTAATTGATTCAAAAAAAAAGCTCGGAATGAAAAATCAAGTTTAAAGGGGAGTGTTAGAAATCAAACCTGATTTCTTGACTTGTGGATGTCGATAATACTAAGGCGGGAACAACTAGACAACATGGCAAGTTACAATAACGACGTGGCTAGAAAGTTCATGAAAAACTTGGTAATTAAGCAAATAATAATATCATGTGTTAAAAAAATAGCAATTATCCAATATGTGCAGTTGGAGATGAAATGTTGTGGCAGTATAATCATGGAAGCAAAGATGAAGTGGCAATAACTTATAACCCAAATTGATGAGACAAAACTTGGTGTTCAATGAACAAAATAATAACAAATCATGACCATAATTCTGTAACAATTATACGGTTATCTACCATTATATATATATATATGCCATTACCTTTAATTGTGGATGTATGAGTGAGTAGAAAAAACCCGAGAGATAGTGTAACCCCCTCAGACCAATGCGGGTGGCCCGCTCCGATCCAAGGTGTCACATTAGGGCCACTGGAGCGACCCACCGTAAAAATCTCGGAAAAATTAACATTTTTATTAAAACATGTAAAATCATAAAATCATTTATAAATACAATAAAATAGATTTCCAGACTCATATATAAAAACAAAATACAACATACATGCCCCCTAAACACATACACCATACTCTGCAAGCAACGCCGGTGGAACTCCCTTATCGATGTCGATAGTTGCATTGGTTCAATCCTTTTAACCTGAAATGGTGAGTAACAGAGTGAGCTTTGGAAAGCTCAGTAATACAGTACTACCAATTGATGCTACAGAACATGAATATAACATATAAGCATATGTTTCCTTATTGATTCAGACATATATAGATTTTTATGTTGAGTTAATGTCCCAGTGATATCTCAGGTTGTAACAGACAGTAAGTTTTCAGTTCAGAGGGAAATATTTCGGATGTTTGGTCTCAAGAGATCAAAATAGGGTGTTTAGTGTATTCCCACAAAACCATTGAAAATATACATATATTTTTTTTTAAATAATAACCATTTAAAACATGTTTTCAAAACCATAGTAGTCCCTCCAAGTGAACGTCATATGCAGCTCCCTAGAACTGCATAACCTAAGGGAGCACCTTGGAGCCTGAGAGCCTACCCAAGAAAGATTCTCGGGGCCTCAGAGCCTACCCAAGGGTCGCCTTAGGTCCATAAGGAATTACCAGTCGGTATTGAACCTATAAAAGGAATTACCAACAGCGACTGTACCTGCCAGAGATAGGGATTACCAGTCGGTGCATAACCTATACAAGGAATTACCCACATTGACTGAACCTGCCAGAGTCTTCATACCAGATCTAGAGTACTCCAAATAAAACATTTCCAGTCAGTAAACAGAGATATCAGAACAGAATAAAAATCAGAGAAAACATCCATGCGATCAGGGAATACACTAAAGGTTCTAGATATTATTCGAAAATACTGGATAATCTTATCGGGTAGAGAAACACGGATCTTCAGTATACCAATAAAATGGCGGAAATTAAAATCACTATTGAAAGAGTTCATTAGCTGATGGGATCATTAGTTATTCAGAATGTGATTTATCAAACTCATATAGTTTTGGGACATTTTTCGGAGGCACTAAATAATCATAAAGGTATTCAGAATCCTTTGCATCTGAGTTACTTATGTTTTTAGGTATGACCAGAGTGATTCCATTATTTAGGAAAATCAGAAACATTTTGGGTACTAGATTCTTGGGGGATTCAAGTGCTTTGAGCTGATAAGGGAGAAACGAAGATATCAGGGCACTTATGATTTATATCGCTCTATCATAATATCGAGTTAACTCAAGTTGAACAACTTCCAGAACTAATGCATGACGATCGATCCATTCGTTGCCCTTCCAGTGTATTCACTCTTTAATACCAATAATTCTTGTACATTGATCACTTTCAGAATTATAGCTGAATATATCTTAAGGAGACGAACAGATATTCCAATGGTCTTTATTTCATTTTCATGCTTTAAATATCAGGAAATGTCAACTTATTGTGGTTCATAACCCATAGGGGTGGTACATCATGAAAGTATCATCAGAGTTTTAAATTTATACAAATCACTTACTTAATCCTTAGTCATTGAGGTTACTTAGTTCATTTTACACTTTAGGGCATTTTGGTCATTTTACACTTTAAGCATAACATCATAATTCCCCTTAATTCTATTACTGGCATACTTTCGATACATTAGGCTTGAATGTAAATCTAGCTCCTTTAGCGTTCAAGGTTGTAAGCACCATTTTCTATTAGTTGTAAGCAACAAGCACCGATTTTTTCACCAACCGACATCCACAAGCCACAAGTTAACAAAGGCACCCAACAATTTCAAACATGTTGAAAAAAAACAAAAAGAAAAAATACACAATATTTTCAAAAATGTTGAAAAAAAGCAAGAAACAATATGTAAATCGGGCTATATAAACCCAAACAGAAAATACAATCGGGGGGGATTTTTCAGATCCACAAGAAAGAAATAAAAATCAGATTTTTTGAGGTATTATTATTATTATTATTTCCGATTGATAAATAAAATTTGTTGCATGTATAAAAAAGAGATTAAAGAAAGATTTCGAGTAGTTTATCTGAGGGAGAGCCATACTGTCCGATCGGTATGTCTTCGCGGTGATCGGAGAGTGAGGAAGCCCAAACGTTGAAACATAATCAGGGTTATTTTCACGTAGTTTTAGTGTTTTTTGTCCCAAATAGAGGTTTAGGGGGTAGATCTAGGCTAAACGAGTATTTTGGAAAATTTTAGGGTTGTTTAGAGATTTCCAACCACCGTGCATGGCGACCGGAGTGGTGGCCAAGGTGAGGAGAATTACCGGCGTTGAGCCGGCTGAGGGAGAGTTGAGAGAACTCTCCCCATTTTTTGGGGTTTTGGTGAGAAATGAAACAAAAAAGCTTAAAAGTGGTATATATAGGCTAGAAAAATGGGTAAATTACATCTTAAATGCCTCTAACTTTGTCGTATTTTTACATTCTAGTCATTGTAGGGACAAAATATGATATTACACCAATTTGTTATGCATGTTTTAATTATATGGTAAATTCACTGTTTTAGTCCTTCAAATTTAGGCTTGTTTTTACACTTTGGTCACTGGACCTTTCGTTTTTAATTTATTTTAATTTTATTACTTAGTTTTGTTTCATTTCAATTTAGTCCCTTATAGTTTTTGATTTAGCTACTGTTATTTTAATTTTTGCATTTTGATCATTGTTTATTTCCTATTTATTTACTAGTTTTATTTTATTGCATTTTAGTCAATGTAATTAGATTTTTTATAATTATGTCCTCATATATGTTTTAGTTTATATTTTTTTTTATGTTTTTTTGGTTGTTTTACTATTTTTATTATCTGATGTTTTAATTATTTTAATTACTTTCAAGTTTATTTTGTTTCATAATTTCAATTTTTTAAATTTAGTTTTTAAATCAGATTAATATTCGAATCAAACTGAGAAATTAAGATGACATTATAGTTTAATTAGGGAGCAATTCGATTCAAGTTTTCGAATTATACGCCCGATTACTAGAATCAATTGTTCGATTAAAAATTAATTAATAATTAATAATTTCTAAAAATTTTAGTTTAATAATTTAGGTAATAATTAAGTTTTAAATAGTCCCTCAACTTTAGAAATTATTAATTTAGGTCCCAAACTTTTTAATCTTTTAGAACTCAATACTTTAGACTTTGACCCTTTTAATCCCCAAATTTCGATTAGACTTTTAATATTGACATAATTAAATATGTTAAATAGAGCCTCTATTTTAGCATAGATTTCAAACTAGTCTTTTAATTTAGGGGATAATTCGAGTCGACCATCGTGTAAACGCTCGAGGGACCATCTTAGTTATTCGATTCAATAATTAATTAAAATGAAATAGGATAAATATTAGAGCCTACATTTTTAGATTTGAGCCCCTAGGTTCCTTAATTTTCATAATTTGACACTTTAAGCTAGAAAAAGCCTTCATTTACTTTTAATTTAATTAGGATGAACAAAACTTTGTTTTATTTCATTTTATTTTAACTCTAAGGCACTGTAATTCCCTAAATAAATCGACATCCTTTTCAAAACCACATCATGTTTTCTAAAAACAAGGCAATGTTAGGTTATTAGTCACAATAGTTGATCTTCCGCATTTTCGCTCGGGAGTGAATGCTATCGGCTATAATAAGAGAATACCCTTTTCAAATTTGCATTCTTAATGATTTTTAAATTAAATAAGATTGAACTAAAAAAATTCTGATTTTAAATATAGGGTAATCGACTAGGTACCAATTTTTTGGTGCTTGTTGGGTTGCTAATCCTTCCCTTCGTGTAACCGACTCCTGACCCTGATTTTTTTATTTCACATACCCTAAAATTTAATATTTTATTAAAATAAAATGTTTTATTAAAATCACTCGGTTTGTATGGTGTTCCAATCACCTTAAATGATTGGTGGCGACTCCTCACATTTCGAAATGATTTTCAAAGAGAAAACCCCTGAGTCGGTATCGATCTTCCCCCACCCGGACGAAAAACGTTGTCGACAGCTTGACGACTCCACTGGGGACTTTTGTTTTTAAAACAAATTGAGAGTCGAGCCACGAGTTGGTTACCCTATAATTATTATTTGGAAATTACAAGTTCGATCTTGTTTAATTTACGATTCATTATGTTATTTCAAAAAGAAAAAAGATTTTCTCTCTGATTAATGCTTACATTTCTATGAAATATTTAGGATTGTTACATATCATAGCTCTAAACCCGAGCTCAATCCTGGTTTACCCAAGTAGGGAAAAATGTCACACCTCACGAGGAGCATTGGGCTTCCTTGTGTGGGTCTGATAAAGTATCTCTGGAAAGCATCCTAAGTTGCCTATCCAGATATCATATCCGAGGTACGCTTTTAGTGGTGTGATCCCCTAAGCTGAACCCGATTTGTAAGTCTGTAACGGCCAGAATCAGGGGAAACCTTAGCAGGTTGTAAAGATGGCTTGGGAACCTTTGCTAGAACATAACCTCATATAGAGAATTTAGTAAGCCTACCCCGCTTGAGCCATGTGGATAGCCTAGGAGAACTAGAACGCAAGCGATTAGGACTATTAATTTCTTTTATATGATTTATTTTGTTAGTCTAAACTTTGAGTCATATTTATTTATTTTTGCTAAGATTACATTTCTTTGACTAATCATTTCAACTGACTTGATTGTTTTTGTCTTGTTTCTATTACTAACATTGGTTTTCTTTTATCTGCTCTTATTGCATTTTTGCATGAACATGACATAGCATTCAAAGGTATTGATCCCTAAATAACTGATCGTTTAAAAGGTTCTTGAAAAACAATGCCACATCAATGCCTTTTTTAGGGATCGATAGGATTTCGATAATGCTCCACATAGATCGAGTAGCTAAAGGGAGTCTACCTACCAAGGAGATGAGCCAGACATTTTCCTATTGAGGTAACAAGTTGGACTCGAGACGATTCAATGCTAAAGCCAACAGTTGAAGATCACGAACCAGCTCGAAAGATTTCTGGAATTAGTAGATCGAGTAGCATTAAGGGAGAGTCTACCTACGCAAAATTCAAACATATACCGGCTGAGGTAACAAGTTGGACTCGAGACGATTCGATGATGAAGCTAACAGTTGAAGATAATGAACAAGCTCGAAAGATTTCTGGAAGTAGAAGATGAAGTAGAAGCTTTAAAGATGATGCAGTTCTCAGATGCTCACAGGAGTTGGACAACTTATAGATGTACCAGATCTTTACTTCCCTAGTGTACCAAGACATTGCCAGTTTTTTGAGAATTGTTATAGGAATAGTTATTTTAGGATCAATTCCTTGTTGCATTTGCATCTCGCATTTTGCACACCCATTTTGCACACCCATTTTGCATTTACATATGCATCTTTGCATTTTTGTATTAACATATACACATTGTACATTATATGGTATATATTGCATCTCGACATGGATTAATCACGAATCCTGAAGGTAACTCGCAGAGAATATTGTGAATAAAAGTTTTGGGGTAAGATAAAGTCACCCCCATCCGTACCCAAAAAAGGATTGAGAGCTATGAACGTAATGTTAGCCCCGTTTGAAGTTTGAGGCATCATCGAGATCTATGGGGCACGGAGAAGCAATGTCCAGATTTTATTTGACCCAGAGGTATTGACCTTTAACTCGTAATGAGACATTCTGGGGCCAGTTACCAAGAAATTCTTCCATCCATTGTGAAACTTTGTTTCATTGTCTTATCCTGTTTGAATGAGTTTTTATTCTTTCCTTAGTAGATATTTTGTTAATTGAGCCTATGTCGTTTTATAAGGTTATGAGCAATATATCAAGTTTTAATCTTGTAATTCTTTGAATATCGAATGGATTAAAGGTTTTTTTACTACTTCATTAATTATAGATCTTTGACAAGGGACAAGATTAGACTTTCCATACCCCTTCCCAAACAGAAATAATCTTTCCATAACATTACCTTTTTAGAATAACGAATTTAAAATCACACATTTCCCTTCCTAGACATGGAACCAACATTCATTTCCCAACTTAAATAAATCTGGGGGCATGACAAGGACCTTTTCTGCAAAAAAAATAAGATGAAGTGTTGCGGATTAAGTTGTTGTGAGAGAATTCCAATAATTGGGGCATGCTGAGGGAAAATAGAAGAAGAAGAATAAATAAATGAAATCATTGAAATAATTATATCATGTATTAATTAAATTGTTTTCATGTAAATAAGGTTAATCCTGAATACTCGTCCCCCTGGGGATACCTCTTTTACAAAGTCTTCCGTGTATGAGATGATGAACGACTTTATTTCATTTATTCTTTTAAATATATATATCCCTTGTTGTCCCCTTTTGAGCCTATAGTGTTTTTCTTCTGATTCAACCCTAACCAAGGATTACCCTCAACACTGGGGGGCAAAGGTGAAGGACATCTACTCGCATGAGTGAAGATCATCAATTCAGATTTCGCCACAGAAGTAAGTCATGATGAAATAAAGTGAGAAATAACGAAATACAACAAGGTGAACCAAATGCAATGTACTCAAAGATCAAATCGTGTTGACGACACAGAAAGAAAGAAGAAAAATAGACAGATCTAATACTTCAAGATGGGTGCTTCAAAGATCTAGAACTAATTAGTCGAAAGATAAAAAAACACTGTAAGAAAAAAAGAATAAAAGACGCATGAGTATATTCAAATCAAGAAAGATAAGATTGAAGACAGTAGGACGAATTTATCCATGGTTCGTTAATCCTTAAACACTTATTTGAGCATATTTATCCATTTCTTTCATAACCATGAGCCCTAGCCTATGTTACGTGCTAGAAAAGTCCCTTCTAATCATACATGGATTTCTAAGTAGAGAGGTTATCTTCAGATTTCATTTTGCCCCTCAGGGTTAATTTTATTTGCAAAAAAATAGTTTTCTAAAATCTTTAATGCATGATAAGTAAAAAATAAAAGAATGGTCCAGGACTTAAAATTTTAGATAACATCAAACCAAAGGAGGATTCGAGTTGAAAACCTGAAAAGGCAGCTCGAACACGAAGATTGTCAACCACTGTACAGAAGGACAATCTTATACATCTCTTGATAATACATTGCACAGTCCAAAGGCGCTCAAGAGGGTTGAGAACCAGTGAATACTTCCAGAAGATAAGTATAACAACTACTGTATCAGGTCAATAAACACTAGAATCAAGGACGCACGAAGCCCACCTGAAACACATTACCTTCCCAAATTAATCTGAAACACATTACCTTCCCAAGTCAGCCTAAGCCTTATATCAACATTAATCTTTACACTTTTCAAATGTATATAATTTTGAAAGATTAAAAGAAAATTTAACTTATTTGATATTCAGTGAACTCTTGTTTTACAATTTGTTTTGATTGTGAGCTGGAAGAAAATGATTTTTTTTAATTTTATTCAACATTTTTCCACATTTCTAAAATAAAAGAAAAAAAAAGAAACATTTTAAAACAGGACAATCTCAAGTGAAAAGGTTCTTGAAGCTGATGAGGCTCATTCTGCCTATAGGGAAGAAAAGAGCAAACGATGCCAGAACAATGAAAAATTTCTTGAAAGAAGATAGTCTGAGAGATTATAAGGACTAGTGGACGAAACTTTTAACACTCCAGTGTAACATTGTCAGAAACAGATGATCACTTTAGTTGAAGGTATCACATATCCTAGCTCATAGCAAAGATGAAAGACAATCATGTTAGAGGTATTGATCACTTCAAGTGTCCATCTGATTGTGGTATCATGAAGAGAAGCCTTCAAGATATTCGATAACACTGCTGCTTGGTGATATAAGAGTGAGACCATTCGAGAATAAGATTTTAGCACAAAGAAAGCCATGAGTACCCGTATTGGGGAATTACCTAAACAAGATGTCGTTAAGATCACAAGATTCAAACCAAACAGACATGGTGAATGACCCCCGTCGCTTGGAGTGCCAGGGTCGAAAGATGAACACAAGTAGAGCTTACCCAAATGAATCATTCACGCTGCAGTTAGCCAAAGACTCTAGAGAAACAATTATGATTGAAATGTCAAGTCAAAGATGTGTAAGCTGCCCAGTCGTCTATCTGATCGTAATGAGAATTCAAAGGAGGAATAACTTCTTCTAGAATCATGTTGAAGAAGTAAGACAAAAGATAGAAGATGAGAGGGACATGATTGTTCCAGAGGATTAGTTTGACCATGCTGATGTTAGGGGCAAACTCCATACAAGAGTGAAGGAAGACCGAGATCTCCATTTTAAAGTCAAAAGATGATTACTGATAGATATTTATGCACATAAGAAAGTCATGCATTACATTTAGATACATGTTACATTCACATTTCATGCATTAAAGCATATTTTTACAGATTTTCCAAGAAAAGAATATAAGAAAAAGACAAAATTGAAGCCTTGAATGAAGAGATTATATTTCAGTTGGTAGAACCTCAAGAATTAAGGAGCCCAATCCAAGAAGAATCATTACTTTGATGTAGGGCCACGTTACCCAAATAACATGATATTTTTAAAAGATTTTTTAAGAAACTAAGCCTGATTTTCAGGGGTTTCTTGATGACGTTTTTCAATGAATTTTTATAAGAAACTAAGCTTGAGGGACCAGCATGATATGTAGGGGTTCTTTGACGAGAAGCTTGAGGGACCAACGTGATATGTAGGGGTTCCTTGATGACAAGCTTAAGGGACCAATGTGATATGTAGGGGTTCCTTGATGACAAGCTTGAGGGATCAACGTGATATATAGGGGTTACTTGATGACAAGCTTAAGGGACCAACGTGATATGTAGGGGTTTCTTGATGACAAGATTGAGGGACCAACATTATATGTAGGGGTTCCTTGATGACAAGCTTGATGAACGAACGTGATATGTATGGGTTCCTTGATGATAAGCTTGAGGGACCAACATGATATGTAGGGATTCCTTGATGACAAGCTTGAGGGACCTACATGATATGTAGGGGTTACTTGATGACAAGATTAAGGGACCAACGTGATATGTAGGGGTTCCTTGATGACAAGCTTGAGAGACCAACGTGATATGTAGGGGTTCCTTGATGACAAGCTTGAGGGACCAACATGATATGTAGGGGTTCTTGGATGACAAGCTTGAGGGACCAACGTGATAGGTAGGGGTTCCTTGATGACAACTAAGAAACTAAGCTTGATTTTTAAGGGTTTCTTGATGATTAAGTCCTTCGGGCCATCAGTAAGTCTTTCGAGCATGATGCTTAAATCTTTCAGGTCATCTATAAGTCTTTCGAGCAAGATGATAAGTCCTTCCGGCCATCCATAAGACTTTCGGGCAGGATATTTTCAACATTTTCGATACTCGATTCATCACATATGGAGCTAAATCAACAACACCTCACTCGAGGGACCAACGTGATATGTAGGGGTTCCCTGATGACAAATAAGTAACTAAGCTTGATTTTCAAGGGTTTCTTGATGAGTAAGTCCTTCGGGTCATCAGTAAGTCTTTTGAGCATGATGTTTAAATCCTTCGGGTTATCTATAAGTTTTTCGAGCATATGTTATTCAGGTCATCTATAAGACCTTCGGGCAGGATGTTTTCAAATGAGTCTTTAGAAACTAAGGCTGATTTTCAGGGGTTTCTTGATGTTTTTAAATGAATTTTTGAAAGAAGCTAAGCCTAATTTTAGGGGGGGTTTATAACTGTAAATGAATTTTTTTTAAGAAGCTAAATTTATAAAAATAAAAAATAAAAAAAATTACTGGGGCAAGATATGCCCATTCACAAGTCAAGATTCGAAAGAATACACTCAGTTGCGGCAGATAAAGAAGTCAATCAAACAAGGAAAAGAATAAAGATTGATCTAGAAATGAAGACTACTCTTGCAACTATTTCCAACAGATGAAGAAAACCATTATTCATTCTTGAATTTGCATATTCGCATCATACATTTCATCATTTCATATACATGATAAATTTTGATTTCATTTTGAAAAAATATTGTCATTCTTAGGATCATTTTTTCTAGAGAATTGTTTGAGTCCTTCTTAGGACTGTTTTTCTGGGATGTAGCATGAGTCTTTCTTAAGAGTTTTCCCTATAAGCATTTTCAATAATGCCTTTCTTCCAACTTGACTTTTCTAGGTCACTTCAATGAGAATGAGTAGTTTCGTTTCCAGGATGGACCAAACAAAGACAAAAACTCAACAATTTGCAACATCAAGGAATTCAAACAAAAATTTCATTTCACGACTTCAGCAAAGAATCAATCCATATTTTTCACCATTGTTTAAAATTTCTCAGAGAGAGGGTAAACCAGTTGTCATGGAAGGGTTCATAATGAGAAGAACTCATCCGATTAGAGAGAAGAAGTTCATAATGAGAAGAACTTATTCAACTTGGGTTCATCTCTCACAGAAGGAGGTAGATCAGCACCGATATCTCGTTCGATTCCATCACAGAATGAGGTTGATCGACATTTTCATTTCACTCAAATCCATCGCATAAAGAGTTGGATCAACATCAACTTTTTGCTAGATTCTATCATAGAAGGAGGTATATCAACACCGAAATCTCATTCGATTCTATCAAAGAAGGAGGTGGTCAACATTTTCATTTCGCTCAAATCCATCGCATAAGGAGTTGGATCATCATCAATTTTTTGCTCGATTCTATCAAAGAATGAGGTAAATCAGCACCGACATCTCGTTCGATTCTATCACAAAAAAAGGGGGATCGACATTTTCATTTCACTCAAATCTATCACAGAAGGAGGTAGATCAACACCAACATCTTGTTCGATTTAATCACATAATGAGGGGGATCGAAATTTTCATTTTACTCAAATCTATCACAGAAGGAGGTAGATTAACACCAACATCTCATTCGATTCCATCACAAAAATAGGGGGATTGACATTTTATTTTCACTCGACTCTATCACAGAAGGAGGTAGATCAACACTGACATCTCGTTCGATTACATCACAGAAGGAGGAGATCGACATTTTCATTTCACTCATCCCCCGTATACGTAGTTGGATCAACATCATCAACATTGTCATTCTTGCTCGATTCATCACACATAGAGTTGAACCAGCAACACCTTGCTTGAGGGATCAACATTTCTGGAAGAAAGATCACGATGAGAAAAAAACCTGCGACTTGAAGAACTGAAGATGAAGACTCAACCAAGAGAATGAAGAAAAGATGACATCATTTGCAACAAGGACTCAACGATTTCATAGAAGGATAAGAATTGACATTCCCTAGTGAAGAGTTCGCAGCGTGACAAGAAGAGACCAAGATGAAAAATAGTGCTTTATTATATTTGCTTCATTCCCGTTTCACAGCAATGTGCAAAAAGGGGCAGTTGTAAGCACCATTTTCTATTAGTTGTAAGCACCAAGCACCAATTTTTTACCAACCGACATCTACAAGGCATAAGTCAACAAAGGCACCCAACAATTTCAAACATGTTGAAAAAAAACAAGAAAAAATACACAATATTTTCAAACATGTTGAAAAAAAAACAAGAAAAAATATGTAAATCAGGTTATATAAACCCGAACAGAAAATACAATCGGGGGGATTTTTCAGATCCACACGAAAGAAATAAAAATCAGATTTTTTGAGGTATTATTATTATTATTATTATTTCTGATTGATAAATAAATTATGTTGCATGTATAAAAAAAAAGATATTAAAGAAAGATTTCGAGTAGTTTACCTGAGGGATAGCCATATTGTCTGATCGGTTTGTCTTCGCGATGGTTGGAGAGTGAGGAAGCCCAAATGTTGAAACATAATTGGGGTTATTTTCGCGTAGTTTTAGTGTTTTTTGCCCTAAATAGAGGTTTAGGGGGGTAGATCTAGTCTAAACGAGTATTTTGGGAAAATTTAGGGTTCTTTGGAGAGTTAAGAGAACTCTCTCTATTTTTTGGGGTTTTAGTGAGAAATGAAACAAAAAAGCTTAAAAGTGGTATATATATGCTAGAAAATGGGTAAATTACATCTTAAATGCCTCTAACTTTGCCGTATTTTTACATTTTAGTCACTATAGGGACCAAAAATGATATTACACCAATTTGTTATGCATGTTTTAATTATCTGGTAAATTCACTATTTTAGTCCTTCAAATTTAGCCGTGTTTTTACACTTTGGTCACTGGACCTTTCGTTTTTAATTTATTTTAATTTTATTACTTAGTTTTGTTTCATTTCAATTTAGTCCCTTATAGTTTTTGATTTAGCTACTGTTATTTTAATTTTTGCATTTTGATTATTGTTTATTTCCTATTTATTTACTAGTTTTTATTTTATTGCATTTTAGTCAATGTAATTAGAGTTTTTATAATTATGTCCTTATATATGTTTTAGTTTATATTTTTATATATAGTTTTGGTTGTTTTACTATTTTTATTATCTGTTGTTTTAATTATTTTAATTACTTTCAAGTTTATTTTGGTTCATAATTTCAAATTTTTAGATTTAGTTTTTAAATTAGATTAATATTCGAATCAAACTGAGAAATTAGGACAACGTTATAATTTAATTAGGGAGCAATTAGAGTCGAGTTTTCGCATTATACGCCCGATTGCTCGAATCAATTATTCGATTAAAAATTAATTAATAATTAATATTTTCTAAAAATTTAGTTTAATAATATAGGTAATAATTAAGTTTTAAATAGTCCCTCAACTTTAGAAATTATTAATTTAGGTCCCAAACTTGTTAATCTTTTAGAACTCGATACTTTAGACTTTGACCCTTTTAATCCCCGAATTTCAATTAGACTTTTAATATTGACATAATTAAATAGGTTAAATAGAGCCTTCATTTTAGCATAGATTTTTAAATAGTCTTTTAATTTAGGGGATAATTCGAGTCGGCCCTCGCGTTAACGCTCGAGGGACCATCTCAGTTATTTGATTCAATAATTAATTAAAATGAAATAGGATTAATATTAGAGCCTACGTTTTTAGATTTGAGCCCCTAGGTTCCTTAATTTTCATAATTTGACACTTTAAGCTAGAAAAAGCCTTAATTTACTTTTTAGTTTAATTAGGATGAATAAAACTTTGTTTGATTGCATTTTATTTTAACTCTAAGGCACTGTTCATTTATTTAAGGAATTAATAGTATATCTCCTGCGATCGTGCTCAGGGGGTGACTACTGGTAATTCCTTGAATAAGTCGACATCCTTTTCAAAACCACATCATGTTTTCTAAAAACGAGGCAATGTTCGGTTATTAGGCACAATAGTTGATCTTCCGCATTTATGCTCGGGAGTGAATGTTATCGACCATAATAAACGAATACCCTTTTCTACTTTGCATTCTTAATGATTTTTAAATTAAATAAAGATTGAACTCAAAATTTCTAATTTTAAATATGGGGTAATCGACTAAGTACTAATTTTTGGGCACTTGTGGGGGTGTTAATCCTTCCCCACGCGTAACCAACTCCCGAACCTAATTTTTGGATTTTTGCAGACCCTAAAACTCAGTATTTTATTAAAATAAAATGTTTCATTAAAATCATCCGATTTTTATGGTATTCCAATCGCACCTTAAATGATTGGTGGCGACTCCTCATATTTCGAAACGATTTTAAAAGAGAAAACCCCCGAGTAGGTATCGGTATTCCCCTTCCCGGGCGAAAAACATTGTCGACAAGGGTATTTTGATCCTTTGATCATTGAAGGTTATTATTATAGTTATTACGAAGCTCGATAACATTTTAGTAATTCCTTTAAATACAATCATTTGCAGTTTCTCATATAATTAGTCAAATATGTCCATTCAAAGTTATCTCCCCTATTCGGGAAAGTCTTGGTCATCTTTCCTTTACAAAGGCATTTTTGTAATTTTATCTCATGGTGCTATTTTTGGTAATTTCATATCCAGTCAAACCCAATATTTAACTTTTTAAGAGAATTTAACAAACTTCATGTATCTTGAAATCGATTCATTTAATATTGGATCACTAAACTTAAAATAATTTTGATTGGTCTTCCAATTTCTCTTTATCGAGCTGTCTATGTCTTATACCATTTTCTATCCTTATTCCAATTTCACGTCTGAGTCCACTGATAATTAAATATATCTATTACATCAATCCATTACATTCATGCAATTACCATCCATCAATGAGTCCGAGAAGCATACAAAAGGTAGTAGAGTATTACTTTGGTTTTTGTGCCATACAAATCGACCATTTAAACTCCATTCGATTGCCCTCGAATGTGAATTCAACGTCTAATAATTCATCGGATACATAACAAACGAATTTACGTCAGAAATTGAACTTAATTGAGAAACCAACTTGAATCTGAAGATAAAATATTGAAAAACGGCTCACCGAGTGAGAATTTGGAAAATGAAACTTCAGATTCTGACTCAGGACGTCGAAAAATATAAAAAGGGACCCTTTCAAAAAAAAGTTAACTTTTTGGTCAAAGTCAACGGTCAAAGTTAGCTGGTTAAAGTCAACTGCTTGACTCGGACGGGTTGACTCGGACCGAGTTGACTCTATGACTGTACGAGCAGGTGGGTCGGGTCAGGTCAGGTTAGACGGGTTAGGTAGATGGGTAGAGTCGACTCGATTTTGGTAAATTCCTTGGACCCTAAACAAGCTCATGCACACCCAACGACGCGTGAGGGCACGTGCGGCGGTGACGAAGGTCGGTTTGGATGACCGATTAATCGAAAAGCAACGAACACCAATAACAAACCAAAATTAGCTCAGATTACAACGCAAAACATAACAAAATAACCGGAAAAGACAATAGAGAGTTACCCTTGACGGCGAACGACGTTTGCAGCAACGGCCAGTGACGACCAGACTGGATTTTGGTCGGAATGATGTTGGAAATTCAATGGAACAGGTGGTGCGATGAACCGGCAGTCGAGACGGTCGTAATAACCTAAAACAGTGGCCACGTTAAGGGTTTTTTTCCGAAAAAAAATTAATTATTTCTCCCCGGTGATCGGCATGGCCATACATAACGAGGGAGGTCGGGTTTTGCTCATGGTGGGACGGCAAATCATTTGGTGGCATCGGTGCAACCCATGGTCGCTTCTAGTAGCCAGAATCGGAGAAGGGAAAATCGAACCTTCTCGGAGCTCTAGACCACAATCGACAATGGCTTACGGTAAATGGACAGAGGGCTTTTGGTCACCGGTCGATGGGGAGTCGAATGGGGGTAGCAGTGGTCCGACGGCGAGGGTTCAGGGAGGTTGGTGAGGATCCGATTGGGAGGCCTTAGGGATTAAATTTTTCCCAATTTGGGAGTTTTCTGATTCCTTCAAGAGAACACCCGTAATTTTAAAAAGATAAATGGAACAATCATGTTCCAACCCCCTAAACAAACCAAAAAGTTCACAAATTACCCCCAACATTTTCCAAATTTAGCAATTTAGTTTTCAATACTATTCAATTAAAATAACTAAACTTAAGAAAAGAAAATCTGGTTGTGACAGATAGTGAGTAAAGCTTAGCAAAGCTTTGAAAATTTGTGCTTGTAAACTAGCTGAAGCTAGTGTTTGTACTCGTGTATTTTCGTATCAATAAAATTGTGCGAGTTATAAAAGTTATCAAGTGCCCACTTAAACATTTTAGTTTTGATTTATTTTGATTTTGTCTCTCTCACTTTTATTGTTAATTATACTTTACCTCTTTGAATTAGAATCCTGATTATGTACCTATCAAGTCTGATTGAACCGAGTGCAATTTACCTTTAAAATTAAATCGAGTGAAACCCTTTTAAATACAAATCACTTTGAATGATGGGTGAATGGATGAAATATCTGAGTCAAGTTCAACTCTATTAAAAATTATACCCATCTCAAAGAATGACCAACACCTCCAAAAAAAAATCTTTAAAGTATCGTTTATTGAATTACCGACCAAACCTTTAACAAATTGTTTAGTAGCACACTTCTCAATAACTATACATTCAAATGTTATTGCATTAAACGGACGATAATAATAAATATAATTGACCGCATTCTAAAATAAATGTAAGTTTTACATGAAAAATTAAAAAAAATACAGATAAAATAGAAAGATTTGGTCTATTATTAACAATACAAAGATTTGTGACTACAAGATCTCACATTCTAAGGTTTCATCTTTTCATAACCTTAGTCTATATTATTTATTTATAGGGTTAATTATTCGATGAGAAAGAAATATAATATTATCATATATATTCTTTGATAGAAAACCTACTTTTAATCAAAAGCTAACAAAAATAAATATATTATCGTACGGATCAGATGCGCGACAAAATTTGTACGGTTGGAATTTTGCCGCCACATTGTCTACTAGGTTCAGTGTCGGGTTTTGATCCGAGAGCCTCCGTATCCACCAAAACCCCCATATTTTCCCTCTAATTTGTTGTTTTCCATTATATAGTCATACTAAAAACTTTTCAGATTAGATTAAAATAAAATTTAATACTAAAGACGTTTAACACATATTCTTTCTTTTTTATGGTCCTTTGTCCTTAAAAAAATATGGGGCAGCAAACAAAAGTTCCATAAGGACCTCCCAAAATTTTCTATCATCCAAATTCCCAGCACTACATGTTCTTTCGAGAGCTTTATTGTTAAAGCTACACGGGGAAAATGGTAATAAATTAATTTATCACAAGGCAAAGAAAATAAGTTAGTGGTGGATATGATCCATGTAAATCACTTTGGGTCTACATTTAAAATTTTATATCCAACATATATTTAATTACGAGTATAAGATATAACTTTATACGATATTTCATACATCTCCTAAATACGTGAAAAAACTACATAAATTTAAATATATTTGTGTTGTATACATATCTTTACCCTACACTCACGTTAGTCAAAGCAACATAGCTTCAAGCTATAAATCACCAATTAGACATGTCAAGGGGAGGGATGAAGTTAGTTTTAAATCGAATCAATTTAAGTTGGATCAAATCAGATTTAGTGTTTAATTCATTTTAACTTAAGATTATTTGCCAGTCGAGTTTGAAAGATACGATATTCCGGGGATTCTCTTACTACGTGAAAGACTTGAAAATACTCGTATTAAACACATAAATTAGGGGATATAAAGCAGCAATGGAGAAATGGGATGACATAGAGAGCAAAGGAGACATGTTGTAGGAGCATGTTTTCCAACCAACCAAAGTGTCATGGACCATGTTTCCAAACCCCCACTGCCTTGAAAGCAAAAACAGGGACAATGGATGTTTCTAGACGCACAAGCCCCGCCAAAAGAGAAAAAAAGGGTGCATTTCCTTCATCGTAATAGACTCGTAGATTCGTAGCAAAACGAAGGGCTGAAAATCCATGGCATGCAATCTCATTGACATGACTCGAATTGCCACCCAGTTCTTGTTTAACTAAAGTGAGAAACACAACATTGGATAGCATGTTTTGTCTTAGACCAATGACATAAGAGAATTGTTTCACAAGCTAAAAAAAATTAGAGGTTAAATTCATATTTAACCCCATAAATTATCCATTTTTTCACTCCAGTACTCAAATTATTATCATTTGTAGTCCCATTGGTTGACGTCGCCAATCAAAATAATGTAACACGATAAGAAGTACCATGTGATACAATAAGAAGATTATAAATACTTTAGATGAATTTTATTAAAAAGAATATAACTTTGATATGCTTCTCACGATCATTGATAATGACAATGTTTAGGGTCAAATTTAAAAAATGAAAAGTATTTTTTTTAGTTGAGGGACCCTAAACTCTATTTTTGTTTGTTTTCCCTGTACACTCAATGTCCCATTTCTTACACAAAGGCTATGAACTCAATGTTATTGTCAAGTAAAGCTAGCTAGGGTAGGAAAGAATGTACTTAGCGCTAATTGAGTTGTCCTTTTATATAAATAGCCACTCTCATTTGACAACCATTTGCATTCAAACTCCATGTGGCACCAAGAAAAAACAACAATACACGCCTTTAAATATCTTTCTTATATATATATAAAGATAACTCGTGGATCATGCTTTCGGAGGTGAGAAACATTAATCTTACATCATAAAAAAGTGAGATCATAGAAGTAAAAAAAACGATAGCACAATATATCCTATTAGACATTTTTTTTGGAAGATAAAAATGGTCTCGTGACATGTAGTATCATAGTGATCCTTGGATTCAGTTTCACTTCAATCGCCCCACTGAGTGAGGTAGACAAGGTGAATAACCTTGATGATAGTCCGTGATAATAGTCCGTGAAGAGAGCGTCACAAGATTGAGCGAAGGAAATATCATGTCTTAAAAAGGTTAGGGACAATAATCCCTTGTCAAAAAGGGAAAAGGAGGTCTTGGAGTTTAAAAGAGGAGCGTTACACATCTTATCAAGCATATAATTTTTTATTCTTTATGCTCAAAATTAATCTTATATTTTAACCTTATTGAGTCATTTATTGGAAATTTTTTCACCGTTGAAAAAAAATGAACATATTAACTAATTGAATTAGCTATCTATGTCTAATTTGATTCAAAATAAATTATAAACCGATGAAACGTATTCGAATCAATAGAAAATAGGGGAAAGACTAAATTTAAGTCCCACCATGATCTCAAATTTGGATTTGAAACTTGAAATTTTCAATTTTTCCTTTTTTTTTTTTTGAACAATTTATATAACCCTAAGTGTCCATGAAATTCAAGGTGGTGGCATTTATAACCAAGGTAGTATTCATCTTAGAGAGAATAATGATGCCAGCAAATTGTGGTCCAAGCTTCAAACATCAAATCAAATAAAAGAATAGTTGTATAGGTTGGAAGTTGTAGGACCATCATATGATAATTGCAAATGAATGAAAACCACAAGGTTACAAAATTCCATACATTTTGGCAGGTAATAATTGTGGAATTTAAATTTTGGAATATGATTTGAATTTTAAAAATAGTGTAAGGTGTATGATTGGGGTATAAATTAATTCATATAATAAAAAAATATTTAAATATTTTAAAATCTTGAATTATTCAGATTCATTAAATTTTTAAATCGAGGGATAATATGTATTTGCACATGCTCAAACTCACGCCCTCCTAATTTACAACAACAATAATTATGTCAACCATACTAAAATTAACTAATTCTCTACTAATTGAGGTTTATTCATTTTTATAAAACCTATACTAATTTTAGTTATTCAAATATTTAAATATATATGTATATATACAAATATTAAAAATCTATATTAATCTTGGTCCTTGGATGTAAAAGTATGTAGGTGATATATAGCATTAAAATTCATTAATTGTACATGTGGGTCTATTTTAACAGGGAATAAATGTCAACAAGTGGTATAAATAATAAACCTCCTACATCAATTAGCTCAAATTTGAATAAAATTGATAGCCCGAACATAAATTTAAATTTTAAAATATTATTATTAGTTGATCTTATTCCCATGTGTAATGGGGTAAGGGGAGGTAAGATAGTAGGCTGCCCCAAACGCCAGGTTGAGAACAGCTTCCGTGGGAGACCTCCGACAGTCAGAATTATGAATTATTAAAAAATATAATTATAAACTGTGAACATCAACATTAAAATAAATATAAAAAATAAAAATATTAACTTCATGTAGCAATTAGTAAAGTTTCTTGTTTGACAAAGGAATAAAAAAAAACTCTAAAACTCAATAAAGGTATAATAATAGGGTGACTTAATGATGTTATCATGTCATCATGAGGAGGGATGGTAATTTCACCCGCTGGTTTTGATTCTATATGACTAGATCGAATCAGACTTTTTTAAAAAAAAATTCGGGTTCAGGTCGGGATAGGTCAAATTTTTTAAGGGTGAAGTCGGGTTAGGTCGAGTGAAAGGTGAAAAAACTTTGACTTGACCCAAGGATAATAATGTAATTTTCTTAAAAAATTTTATTATTTTTTAATTAAATCCTTAATTTGTACTGGATCTAGTCGAGTCGCATTTATAATCTAAAAAATTGAGATGGGTCGAAGTCAGGTGGAGGATATATATTTTTGGGTCAACTCAAATGTAGGATATAAAATTTTTGGATCAGATTAGATTCAGATAGAGCGTGCATATTTTTCAGGTCAGATCGGGTTGACTAAATACCCGACCCATTACCATCCCTAATCATGAGTGAGGCCAACTGAAACTGAAAATCCCACTCTAAACAAAGTAAAAATCCAAAGAAAAGAAATTTTAAAATAATTATAAAACTCAAAATTCGAAATTTTACTGTATTTGATCTATTTAATAATTTTATTAAATTTAAGAAAGAAAATTAAAAATATTTTTAGAAATTTAATAATAGGTGACAAAAATTGAGTGGTGATAAATATTTATGTCGATCAAAGGAGGGACAACATATGTCTTTGTATGCACACTCTTGCCTTGGATAGACACAAACCAAAGATGCAACCAAAAACCCTACTTTCATATCACAATCTCATCCAACCATATATTTTGTCCCTTCCCACTATACACTAAAATTTTGTATCAAAATACATTACGGAGTTCCATTATGTTATATGTACGAAGAAATTATATTTAGTCGTATTTTTACGGAATAAAATGGTAGGGTCTTAATAGCACCATGGAAGAAGAAGAAAAGAAAAGAAAAGAAAAGAAAAGCTTAAACTTTGCTTGTGGTCGATTTATGCTTCTTTAGTGTGGACAATATCTAGCACCATACATCATGATCTCTAGAGCTCAATTCAAACCCTTCATACTTATTGATTTGCTAATCCAATGGCTCATATTTGTTCTTCTCAAATTACCCATTGTTGTTGTTATGGTAACCATAATCTCTTTTATTCACTTTATAGTTAGGAAGTAACTATAAATGATAAGGCTCGAAAACAAAAGGTACATTTTGACATAGATTCATGCATTGCCCGAGTCCACATACAAAGAAACTTCCCTATAGCTGGTGAAAACTAATCATTAATCATTTTAATTTAACATTGTTGTTTGTTAGATGCATGCATGGATTATTTTAAAATATACGCATGCATCTACTTAATCTTAGTTCAGTTGATACCTTTGTTAGAGAATATTGATGGTTTAAGTACTGTATTAATGTATGAGTTATTATTTCTCATACATGTATGTCTATTTAAATGTGATTTCACATATTTAAATGATTCTAAATCTCAAACCTTAAATCATAATTTTAAACATTAAGCACGAAACAAGTGGCTTCCGTAAAAAAAGAATTGTTGTTATTATTTGAGGATCCAGGTTCGAGCATCATAAATGTTAGGGGTGTGAGCATTGAATGTTGAAAAGGTTGTGAGCTATCTTTAAACAAATATTACCTTGTACTTACCACATATTAATAAAATAATAAAAAAATAATTTTAAACATTAAACCCTAAATTTAGCCCATAGTAGTATTAGAATTCCACTTGTGAAATATTTTTCTACAATCGGTGCATGAATATTTTGTAAATGTAAACATCTTTTGATTAATATATATATACGTATTTGAAGTTTGTGTTTAATATGATCTAATTATGAATTCCATCCTCATAATTTTTAATAATTGAGAAATTATTCCCTCATTTTAATTTATTAGAGTTTAGTCCTTGTAATTTACAAAAGCTTAGAAGTAAGCATGGTTGTTGGTAAACATAGGAACTTAAACCATTGGTTTTTGTTAATTTATTTCATATAAATTGTTGTTCTGTTGATTTTTTACTAAATTATTTCATTAAATGTAATTGAACTTTTGGCTTTGATGCAACGATTTAACAATAAGATTTAACTACATTATTTTAATTGAAATAACAATGTTTGTAAAGTACGATAACCAAACTTTGGTAAATTAAAATAATAAAGAATCAAGGCAAACCAATTAAATAACTCAACAATAAAATTTATTTTATTGTATGAAATGAAGAATGTATTCCCTTGAGAAATAAGTAAATACAAAAGAGTTTGGTGCAAGAGATTGGTCCATAGAATGGACCACAAACATTCATTAAAATAAGCAAACAACAAAATGGAAAATTTATTAATAATAGCCACCCAACTTGTTGGGAATTTCTAATAAGGATAGCTTAGACCCGTTACTAGTAGGGATGGGCATGGGTCGGGTTTTATCCAACCCGACCCGAAAAATATATACCCTGCACTCGAATTTTCGAGATAAATCCAAACCTGATTCAATCTGACCTAAAATAATAAAATTATTATTTTTATTTAATAAAAACAATAATTTAATTGAAAAAATATATATATAGAGAGGTATTATTGTAATTATTTCTAAATATATAAGGTCAAATATTTTCACTCTAAATCCGAATCCGATCTATACTCGATTTTTTTTATTAAAAAAAAATTTGACCCGATCGGGTCGAGTTTGGATTTCATTCATGCCCATCCTAACTATTGGTGAAAACCTTTCCCATGTGTCTGGTTGGTTAATTAGAGGATTAGGGTCCACCTTTTATTTCTTTTTAAAACTAGGCCCCTAGCTCTATGCTTGCAATTAGATATGGCAAAAAGTTTCCAATTTGATAGAGTTGATTTTTTTATATAAAATTTAAATTATGGGTTGAATTTTATCTTAAACTTTATCAAATGGGATCGGACTTAAATTTAAGGACAACTTACTCTATTTAATATAATTAAAAAAGTATTTTCACGTATTTATATATTATTAATTAAATTTTGATCAAAATATATGTAAATAATTAACATAAAAGGTACTAAAAATATAGTATCAAAGTAAAATTTATTTAACTTTATATTATTAAATTGAATATATTAGTATTTTATTCATTTAATTTTCTATTTTAATAAAAATATATAAAAATTAAAAATTGTATTAAATCGAATGGGATGTTTCTTAATTATTTTTGTAGATCAGGTCTAGAACAGGTAAAATATTTTTAAATTTAAATCGAATTTTATTAAATTAGATTCAAATCAACCAAAATTTCATTTTATCATGTCTCGTTATCAACCCTACTTACAATCACTCTTAAGTAGTATAGGTTAGAAAATCAAATATATATGTCTCCATCTTTTATATTAATTCAATTTATTTTTTGTCGGTTAAATTAATTTTTGAAAGATTCATTTAGAATACGATTTATATATAATTATCAAAATAAACAAACTATCGATTTTAGATCCAATCGAGTGATCGTTTGATCTAGTTTGTTATTATTTTTATATTAGAGGTATGATAAAAAGGATCAAATTATAAATTTCAGAGTATAAAATTTTATATGTTAAAAGAATTAGTGTTTGTTTGAGCACTTAGCTCTCTCTTTTATTTATATTGGAGGTCTCCTCTAAAACCCACTTTCCTCTATAAAAGAAAGCTAGAAAAGAAAAACAAAGACGAAGAGAAACAAAGAGAAGGAGGGTGTCTTTGAGAGAGCTAATAAGAGTTTTGTGATCAGCTGATTGAACACCTCTAGGTACTAGAGGATGCATCCAAAGGGATCGCATTGATCCTTTATTTTCCTTTTCCCCTCGATTCCGGATCATGCTATCCCTTTGGATTTTTCCTTTGGTAGCTTTAAATATGCATTTGATGCATATAACATCTTCCACTCTCCGAGTAGTTTTCTCGTCTCGATACCGTAAAAGTCGTTGGAGAAAATGGCTTCGACATCCTCTCGGTATCATGTAAGTCCATCTTTCATAAGGTCTCCTGGGTTTTCTTTTGGTGTGCTTTGAAACTCTTTAATTTGCATGACTTTTCTCTTAGGTTTTGCTGGGTTTAATTTGCATGAGATTTTACAGTCTAGTTTAGGGCTTCACATATATATATATATATATATGGAATGAAGAACATGAAGATTTGTTGAAATAATATCTATATTTTTTAGAAGAAGAAAAAAAGTTGAATTCTTTGAAATGAAATTGAAAGTGGAGAGGAAAAAATATGGGGTCCCTGCTGGGTTTTCAGAAAGGATGAATTTTTTGGGACATTAGAGTGTACAATTTGTCCTTTGAATGTGAACTATGTAGTTCTAATGTCTCCTATTTGGACTACACATATTTTATAAGGGCAACTACCAAAAAAATGGAGATTTATTATTGTTTTAACTTATAATTTTATGGTTTTTAAAAGGATTAAATCGAATTTTTATCATTTATGGTAGATAAAAGTATACTTTTAATATTAATTTAGCTTAAAACATTAAATTTTAAAGGAATTGAAATTAAAGGTGAACATTCGATCGAGTTGACTCAAATTTTTTTGAGTTATTCGAGTTGACAAGTCGTATTTTGTGACTCAAACTTAACTTGAAATTTTTTCAAGTCGAGTTTAAGAAATTCGACTTGATTGATTCGAGGTTCCATATAAATTTTATTATAATTATTTATAGTATTACTGTTAGGATTCATTCCATTTTTTCAATTTTTTCTAACCACATAATATATATATATAATTTTTTTCACATTATAATGTTATTTAATATATCAAATATAATATAAAATCATAAAATATATTTATAATATTATATTTTAAAGAATATATTTCGAGGATAAAGTATTGATGAGGGTATAAAAGAGTTAAGAAGTTGATGGGAAGAAAGAGTTTGTAAACGATTTTAGTCAAGAGATTGCTTAATCATATAATTGACTAATATTTATTGATAGAAGAATTTTATCAGTAACTTCTTTCTACTTTATGTTAGAATGTCATGATCTAATTACTATTTGATCCAATGGAGTCACTTAGTTTATTAGTAGCGTAAAAAAAAGACTAAATTGATCAAAATTCTAAATATAAAAAAAAATTACTAAATCATTTCGAATTATTCACATAAATTAGTGTATTTTAAAATGCAATAGTAACTGCAAAATTTGTCCTGTGCTCATAATGACTGGTTCTGCAAGCTTTGTCTATGGTCTGAATTGAGATGTTAAAAACAGCCCCCACTTTGTATCATTGTGTCTCCAAGATTATATTTTTATTGATTCTCCATATTTGAATTATGGATAGCTCATTTAGGTCAGGTTATAGTTTGGGTTCTCTATATTGCTTCGAATTTTCATTTTTTTAAATAATTATTTAGGACACTACACATATCTATTAAATGATATATCCGGATTCGAACCTCTTTCCGAATTATGTAAAAAAAAAATAAAATAGATATTCACATGGGAGGATAGCTAAGTACCTGGCTGGGGAAGCAATTCCTTAAAGCTCAAAAGGATAGGGCAGACAAAATTCTCATGTGCCAGCAACCTGGGCTGTCATATGTATTCGGGGCAAAGCTATAATTCAGAAATTTCATTGCCAATGGGATACTACTGCCATCAACCCAAATGCAATTGCCCACAATCCAATACACCTCAGACCAACATGTTTGGCGTTGGACCAAGAACCTTCGCTAATTAGACAACGCTAAAAAATAATCATCTTAAATTTTAATGACATTTTATTTTACCGTATCAAACTCAAACTATTCATTGAATAGGGGCAAATGTGTTCACAATGTTATCCATGTATTTTTTTTTTGAAGTGAAAGGAGAGAATGTTGGATTAAAATTTATAATCATGGACACATATTTATAATACATATTGTCATTGTAAAATACGATATTAATTAAGTTATCAATTATATTATAAAGTCATAAGATATTTGAAGTGTTATGAAAATAAAAGTGTAGATACTATTAAAGTTATATTTATAATTCGATGAGGGGCAGAGTTATAAGTATATACAATACAATAATTGATTCTTAGATCAACTATATAAAAGGGGTCATGGTATCCAAGAAATAGATAATATCATATTTTATCTTATTTCATCAGAGAGTTTATACTCTAGAGAGTTTTATCTGCTTGAAAGTTCACAACCAAGAAGAATTCAAAGATTTCAACCTATCAATTAATCTATGTACGCTTTCACATTTAGTATTTTATTCTTGATGATTTGATATGATTAGATCCTGGTTTGATTTCATGTTTATTATGATTTGGTTCTAACAAGTGGCATCATTGCCAGATCGTGTTGAATCATTGAAACTGAATTTATTTTCTATTATTTTTAATTGTTTTGTTCTTAAATTTTTGTGTGTTCCATCGGAGTCACTTACTCCTCCGCATCAACACCACCGGCTCCGCCTCCGCCGGACAAGATCTCCACCCATAGTATCAAATTGCGGTTACGAATTTTGTTGCGGTTACGATGTCGCGTTACAGATGTTGTAGACGTTACGTAACGTGTCGCGGCTGTCGCGAGCGTGATCTCTTCCTCAAAAATCATAATACATCTAAAATATTATATTTATACATTTTATAGTTATCTTTTAATATATTAATATTAATATACTCTTTTAATATTTTATTTTGAAAATAAAAATTTAATTTCATAGATAAAAATTTATTAAAAACAAATAGAAACCATAGAAGTGTTATCATACATGATAATGAGTAATAACAAATAATATATTCTTTTTTTATTTTATTTATAATACTATTTATTTATTTATTCTTTATATTTTAGATTAGATAAAATTTTATAGTTTCATAGTAAGTAAATAAAATACATATACTATTATAGTATTATAAAGTGAATTCGTCTCTTATACAAAATTTATATAATAATAAATAAATATATAATTATGATATTTAATGTTAATATAAAAATTTAATTTAAAATTAATCACGTCAATTTTAGATATGAGAAAAATTCAATTCAATTCAATTCAAATTAATTTAATTTAATTTAATTTTAAAATAACGTTAATAAATAATTTAATTAATTCAAATTTAAATAACTAATTTTAAACATAACTATTACAATATTATTAATGATATATATATTTATAATCAAGTTTTAAGAATTAAATTAAAACAATTCATCTATATAATTTTCAAGATTTCAAATCGCGGTCACAGTCGTATTTTCGGTCATTTCGGGTTTACTGTGATTGCGGCCGTCGCTGGCGCTATTGGACACTATTGCGAGTATAGCGGGTAACTCGGACAACGGCGAAACTACTACTTCGCGGGCGTTATCACGTTTTCGAACTGTGATTTGAAACCCTAATAATTTTATATTTGAGATAATTTAAAATTTGTTATGGCGTTACGACGAAATTTATATCGTGTTGCGGTGTTACGTAACGGTTTTTGACCGCAACAATCGTTATACGATTCTCTTATCACGTTGCGCCGATATTACGTCGCAGTAACTTTAAAAAACGTTACGATACGGGAATTACACTGCGTTACGGTCGCAATTTAGTACTATGCCTCCACCACAATCACCTCCCTCAAAATCCCCGCCGTCCGCCCCCAACGCCGACCCATCACTCATCAAAGCCTTCGCGTTCAGCAACACTTCCCTTTTACTCTCTATCCCAAACCCTCTCCTCCCCGCCATCGCCGCCAACCGTTCCCTCGCCCTCGCCTGGCTCTACAAACACGTCCTCCCTTTCTACCCTCGTTCGAAAATCACCCTCGTCTCCGTTGGAAACGCCGTCCTCGATTCCGTTGCGGAAGAAGACTTCACCCCTTACTTGCTCCCGGCGGTAAGGAACCTCCACTTAGCTCTCCACGAGCTGGGCATAAAAAAATCCCTGTCTCCACCACATTCTCGTTCTTCACCACCGCCTTCCCGCCGTCCTCCGCAGAGTTCCAACAGCCCGCCGGCAATCTGATCGTGAAACCCTTGCTCCAATTCTTGGAAGAAACGAACTCGTCTTTCTTGATCAACCTTTACCCCTACAATCTTTATCGTCTTGACAGCGAAATCCCCCGTCGGGTTCGCTTTGTTCCAAGACTATCCTTTCAATTTCCGGGACGATTTGGTCACCGGAGTGAGATATTTCAACCTGTTCAACATGATGGTGGACGCGGTCTTGACGTCGATGGCCGTGATGGGGTACGAGAGTATACCGGTAGTTGTGGCGGAAACCGGATGGCCGAGAGGCGGAGGCGAAGCCGGAAAGTAGAGGCGAACGAGGCGTACGCGGAGATGTATTTGAGAGGGTTGGTGAGACATTTGAAGTCAGGGGTCGGTACGCCATTGAAGAAAGATGGGGTAGCTGAGGTTTATGCTTATGAGCTGATGGATCATGAGAATGCCGGCGGTGATAAGAAAAGAGCGAGAAAATGGGGGATTTTATCTGAAAATATGACTCGAAAATACAATCTGGAGAAGTCTGATGGAGCTAAGAATTATGGGCTAATGGCGATTTTCTTGGTGTTCTTCACATTTTTTTTTGCTAAAATTAGGAGTGGCAATTGAAGATACTTCAACACTTTAGCTGTGATTCTATTTTAGAAGAGATGTTGATGTTCTTATGGTTTTCTCCTCCATTTTACTATTTCAATTCGTTTCAGCTTTGCTTGTTTTGTTAATCGAAACAGAGTTTCCATCAATGGTGGCTAAGTTTTAAGTTTAGTTCTTTTGAGGCGATTAAGGTAGTTAATGATCCATACCATTAGAGCATTTCCATGGCTCGCGTCGAGTTGATCCGAACATAGTTGTTCTAATTCAAAATACGAATATCAAATTTTGTCGAAACTCGTCATATTTGTATACGAATAACACTATACAAAGAACAAGAACACAATATCTACTGTGAAAATCTGCAGTTTTCAAGGTGATTATCAAAACTGTGGTATTTTTGGAAGGTTAAACACACGAATTCCCAAAGACCAGCATGTTAAAGCATCCATTTGGCTGCTAATTACACTGATTATTTCTTTCCCTTCTTCCTTCAATGATTTTCTTCGTCTAGAGATGTACTCGCTTGTTTTCATTTCCGTTTCTCGATTCGACCTGAGAATATTTTCTGGAAAATTTTAACCAGCTACGTTGAACATATGCAACCCCAGAAGTAACAATACGTACCTCATAATCAAAGAAGCCCAATTTCTATATCCTATAGAATTAAGGTTGTAAATGGTAAAATTTCGTTCTCTCAGGCTTCCTTGATAACAGAATCAGAGACCATCCTCTCGAATGCAGTTTCATGTACAATTCGAGTGTCCGTCGTTGCTTCAGATACATTGCCCCTTCGATGCAGCTGCTCGGTTTGTTCCACTGAGGATCCAAAGCAAGGATGTCATCAATGTCCATTAACACCGCATCCACACTATCGTTCGATGGCGAAATGGAATAAGAAAAGCTATCGATCATCCGCATTGTGAAATCCAAGTCTCTTGCGTACCCTCCAGCTTTGATATGTCCAACGGCGAGACTCCTGCAGATGGGAGGAACTTCATCGGGTTTAAACCCATTGAGTTCCCCGTGCAGCATGAGAATCAGACAGTAACGGAGACTGTCGCTTTCTTTCTCGATCTCGACCATCCCATTGCTCCGATTCTCACATGATTGCAACGTTACTGCTAATGAAACCACCGTTGTTACTAATAGAACCCCAGTGACTAGAAGACCAGCAACGAAGATTGTTGCAGCATGAGATGTCATGTAGAATCCTGACTCGGTAGTGTAACGGCTTCCAATCTCCTTCCTACTTTACGAGCAAAGATTAATATGCATATATATATGATGAATCAAATTCAGTCTGGGCATAGCGGATACTTAAAAGCGTACCACCGTCTCTTGAACGAGACTCTGGCCGGAGAAGTCTCGCTCCATTTGATGGCCATAAGCCGACATTGTTGATTCAATCTAGCTTCATTGCAGGGCTGCAAATAGCTCCTGATCCCTTCCAAATCATAGAAGGGTCGCCTGCAAAAGCAATATGAATTCAAAGATCTCTCGGTATTGACTTGAACTCTAAAACCCTATCAGTTTAATCCGAATCTAGATCTAATCAACTAGATCTAATCATAAAAAGTAACCAATCCAAATCGGGTCAACCCAAACCAAAACATGACTAGACATATAATGAACAAACTGTTTATTTTTTCATGAAGCATTCGTGTCCGACACTTGATTATAGAGATATAGCCTCCAGAGGTCCTATCCATATCGGATACATGTTCATGTCTACCACTTGCACTGGAATTAAAGCAACATACAACTCAAGATGACTTAAAATCTGAAATGATCCAAATTCCAGAATCCGAATTTGACCCCAACACCATTAGTCCAATCTAAAACCAACCCAGAAACAACTCACTACTCAACACATCAGTATCAGAATAAAACAACATAGAACAAAGCAGAACACAAGCAAAATGATGTTCTTATCATAAACAAAACCTTAAAACAAAGGAGGTAAGAGACAGAACCTGGGAAACGCATCTGAAGAAATGGGGAACAGTGTATCAAAAATCAAAGATCGAAGCTCACAGGTGATTTGAAGAAGTGTCTTTCTCGTGGTGAGACTTCCTTTTGGGAATGTCTTAGGAACGGCGGGTTAATATACGGCTAATATACGGCGTTACCGGATATATTAAAAGATATTTAATAAATTCGGTTTAGCGCTACCGGAAATGTTGACTAATAATAATGTAGTAGGTCTAAGTCATGAAGAAATATTAAAAAATTATGCAACCGGCAAACTTAACTTGTCGGTTTATGTCGATCTAAATTAAAAATATATCGATTCACAATGATATAACAGGTAAAACTATGACAAAACCAGTATTGAAATGATAAAACCGGTAAAGCGGTACCGAATATATTTAAAGTGTCGGTACTTTAATATAAAGGATTGACACTTCGTTAATTTAAAAGAGAAGCAGTTTTAGCGCCTATAAAGTGTCGATACTTTCAAAAAATATATCGATCAACAACGATATAACAGGTAAAAATATGATAAAACTGGTATCAAAATGATGAAACCGGTAAAACGCTACCGGATATATTGAAAGTGTCGAAACTTTATATAAGAATCGACACTTTGTGAATTTAAAAGAGAAGCAGTTTTAGCGCCTATAAAGTGTCGATACTTTAAAAAAATGTATCGATCAAACAACGATATAACATGTAAAAATATGATAAAACCGGTATCAAAATGATAAAACTGGTAAAATGATATTGGATATATTAAAAGTGTCGATACTTTCGTAAGTACGTGTAATAAATTATCGATACTTTCAAAGAAATACGTAATTATCCTTTCGAAAGTATCGACACCTGACATAAAAGTATCGACACTTTTGTATTTGTATCGATTAAATATAAATAACATATCCGATGAAAATATAAAGGTCATAGATAAATATCCTCTAAAAATAGATAGAACGAACGAGTTTTTGAAATCGAAGCGTAATTGTTGCTGCATTTCAGAAGGCGCTTTTAAAGCGAAATTTGTTTGTTGCTGCAGTCGAATCGAAAAGTATGTTGTCGAAACCCTAGTTTTTTATTATTACAGTAATCGCGATAGGGTTTTTATGTGTTGTTTGGGGTTTTAGAGTAAAGAAGCATTTGGAACCGATTGCAGGTAGAAAGTGATATTCAAGGAAAAATATAAATGTCGATACTTTTATTAAATATTATAGGTAGAAAATGATATTATAGGTTGTATAAATGTGCCGACACATTTTGTAGTGGTCATTCAAATTCTTTTGAAGAAAACCGTTTTACCAAAAGAGTAGTTATCTATATTTGTATATTGAATAAAGTGTATGTAACAAAATAATTTGATTTGCGTAAACTGATATATAAAGGCCAGGAAAAATGGAGTCAATGGGTTGTAAAATTGTTGGTGGCGCATATGACTTTGAAATTGAGACCGAGACTCGAAAACAACCAAAGGGTGGATATATGTACTTCTAGTAAGTATCAATGTCTTTTTGTTATTATTGTTGAAATGGTAATTGGATTAAAGTATTGATAAACTTTAAATTGATTACAAATTTTAAATGATGACAGTATGGCCGAATGCAAAAGGATGAAGGAAGATGGCACACAGAGCGGTTCGGTATGTAAAATGAAATTGACATTGAGTATTATTTAGTGTTAATGTATTGATTAAGAACCGTTTATGTTTAATATTAGGTGACAAAAGATGTGAGGTCCAAATGGAATTCGATGAGTAATGTTGAAAAGGAACCTTACATCGCACAGTCAAGGAATGATAGTAAAGAATACAAACAACGGAGGAAAGCACATGAAAATAAGGTATTCATTAAACTTGTAAATACGTTGATACAAAATATATAAGAACTATAACATTATATATTGTTAAAAAATGTAGGAAGTGTCGACAAGATGCAGCATTAAAAGGGTGAATTCATTAATTAAACACCTTAAGGAGAATGGTCAGTTGAATGTGCTGGGAGAAATAGGTTTTGGATCGTTGGTAGGAGTAAGGGATCGACCTATTCGGAGGGAATTGTGTCGATCCTTGATGGCGTAATTTGATGTCAGACAATGTATTGCTAAGTATGGTGATTTTTCATTTCCTCTCGGGATCCCATGTGCTGCAGCCGTATTGGGGGTAGAAAATGAAGGCAAAAGTGTTGTAGAAGTTTGTAAGAGTAAAGACTGGAAATCACTTGCCTCCACATATGATTTGAAGAAGAAGGTGACATATGTTGAAATTGAAGAGGAAATAAAAAGTGGATCTTACGGGGGGGATGAGCTGAAGGCCAGAGTTCTATTATACCTTGTCGGTATCTTTCTTTGTCCAACGGGTGATACGTCAACGAACAAGGAATATATGAAGCTCATTTGCGATGAAGGCTTGAAGGGTGAATTTAATTGGGTTGAATATATTCATTCGAGATTGATTAAATCAATAATCACCTTTAAAAAGGGCAGCCAGAGATACCTCAAAAGGTGCATAGCAATCTTAGAGGTAAATGAGTTGAATAACTTTTTTGTGTTTTTATATAAAATGATAGTATAGTTATCATATAAAAATATAAATTTTATTATAAATGCAGGTTGCACTGTTCGATTTTTGGTCGGGCTGTGAGGCAGTGCCGGCTTATGAAAGAACCGGAGTAGCACGCATCCATGCATGGGGGAAGGAAGAGGTGGTTAGAGTGATGGTGAAGTTGAAGTTGGATAGAGCGAAGAAGCAAGAAAGGGTAATAAATGTAATTAAATAATATTAAGAATATAATCAATGTCTTAATATTGTAATTTAATTTTGAAGGTTATTGGCAAGGATGTAGAGGAGGTAGTGGAGGTAGAGGAGAAGAAAGGAGAGATGGTTGTATTGGGGGATGACGGTGAGGGGGACGACGGTGAGGGAAAACAGAGTAACTTCGACATTTTGATGTCTGAATTGGCTGATATAAAAAAAAAATCCAATTTTATATCATGCAAAGACAATCAAGAGTCGAAGAGAAACTTGATAGAGTCGAAGAGAAACTTGAGAGGCATTAGGGGGTAGTGGAAGGAAAAATAGATGGAGTGGTGAAAGAAGTAGAGGTGTTGAGGGGTGAAGTGGTGAAAGAAGTTGAGGTGTTAAGGGGTGATCTTAAGATGGTGACGGGTGAAAAATTTGAGGGAGTGGTGAAGGAGGTTGTGGAATTGAGGAGTGAACTTACGGGGGTGAAGGGGGTGGTTGATAAATACTTGGATGAAGGAGATCAATTGAAGGGTGAAATAAAAATAGATGAAGAGCTACGTAGAGAAAAAATACGATGAACTGAAAAAATATGAAGAAGAAAAGAGGGAGGAGGAAGAAGAAGAGATGGAAAAAAAGAGGGAGGAGGAAGAAGAAGAGATGGAAGAAATGAGGAAGAAAGAAGTCGATGTAATTTATACACCGGAGAGTGTTATGGCAGCAGATTTGGATTCGGAATGTCCTGCACCCCAGAAGAAGAAGCAGAAGGTAAGTTGAATAAAATAAAACTTAATTTGATCTTTATTATGTTGTTGTGACAAAAATTTGTATGCAAAATTGTAGGTTGAAAAAGTGGATATTCCAAGCGGAATTGATGACATCGAAGCTGTAATTTGTGATTATTTATGGAATAGTGAGTTAGAATCGGGGTAAGTGAAATATATTGCTTTGTGAGTGATATTTAAATATTGCATGACAACATATTAATCCTAATGATTCATACAGATATTCTGTAATCTCAATGGGAAATCAATTCGTTACTGTATACGACGTTGCAACGTTGAAGCCTACGGAATGGGTTGGCGGTGTGGTAAGTAGAAAGTATAAAATGTTAAAACTTATTGAATATGTTTTGATTGTGTAATTAATTTTGTTAGGTTATTGATTTGCTCGCCTGGACAGTATGCTACGATTCTCAAAAGTCACTCCGGAGGATTGGCTACCTTCCATACCACTTAGCGGTGAGTTAAATTAATAAATGGAGATAAGTAGTGTTATAGACGGTAAATTAATAATGTTTGTTGCGTAATTGCAGCATCAGGCGTTGGATGCCAATAGGAAAGAAAGTGTCGAGAGTATTGCTACCTTCTGGGGTCCCATATTGGATAACTATGTAAAATTCACCGACTGTGAGAAGGTAAGACACCATACCAATTGCAAATGTTGTTTTCGGATACAGAATGTTTGAATTTTGTCAAATTGGGTGTGAAATTTGTTGCAGATCATGATCACAATAAACTACCATAATTCACATTGGTATCTGTTGGTGTTGGATATGGTAGATCGTGTTGCAACAATATATGATAGTATGTTTACATCTGAAGCAGCTAAACAGAGAGTGAAGGATGCTAAGAGATTGGTATGTATGTATGTATGTATGAAAGGACATTATGTAAATTATAATGCATAACTTTTTTGGATCATAACTTCTTCTTTTTTAATGCAGATTAAAATATTAGATTTTTATAATAAGAAACGCATTTGGGTTGAATACTGTGGATCTCTAGGAAAGTTTCCCTTGAAAAATTTCAAATTTGTGGAGCATAAGAAGAATAAGCAATTGAATGGGTATGAGATGTTATCATAAATAGAAAGCTTAATTTATGCAGGATTCATCATAATTGACATGTGTGGTTTTCAAATTTTGTAACAGACATGATTGCGATATGTACGTGATGATGTGGATGGAATCGATCGGTTCTACAGGGGCAACTGGTGATTTTGTAAGTGGAAAGAAAAAATTTGTTTGTGGTAAAATTGTTAAATGTCGTAGATTAAATGCTATAGTTTACAATACTTAACGTTCTGACAATTTGAATATAGGTTGTTGGAGAGTGGGATCGATCGCGAATATTAAACGATCTCGTAAGCCACAATCAAAATCGACGAAGACAGAAGATAACAAAAGCTGCCATGAGATATAAGAATAACAAAAGGATGCAATGATGTAAATGTAGGGTTAATTTTGTATTAGATTTATAATTTTGTATACGATTTATAATTTTGTATGTGAATGTAATTATGAATGAGATGAGAAAAGTTAACAGTAGGTTGTTATACAGGACATGTTTCTTATACACATTAAGAGTCATGTTGATACTTACTATATATGGAGATTGTTGTCTGTATTATACCAAATGTCATCATAATTGTCATCATGTGCGAGATTGAATGGTCATTCCATATTGAGGGTATGTACAATAACTACAAAATTAACTTTAAAGCAAAAGGTAAATTTACAATATGGCAAACAGGGTGCAACCATAAAGTGTCGATCCATATATAAAAAGTGTCGATCCCAGAAACATTGAAACCCATAAGTATAATGTAATTGGTAATTTTTCAATCTAACCGGTATAAGTATATCGGATTTATGAGAGAATAGGTGTAATATATGTATCCACACTTTTTAATTTTGTGTCGATACTATTGGTCCAGAATAAATGGCAAACAGGGTGCAACCATAAAGTGTCGATCCATATATAAAAGGTGTCGATCCCAAAAACATCGAAACCCATAAGTATAATGTAATAGGTAATTTTTCAATCTAATCGGTATAAGTATACCGGATTTATGAGAGAATAGGTGTAATATATGTATCGACACTTTTTAATTTTGTGTCGATACTATTGGTCCAGAATGAATAGCAAACAAGGTACAATCATAAAGTGTCGATCCATATATAAAAGGTGTCGATCCCAGAAACATTGAAACCCATAAGTATAATGTAATAGGTAATTTTTCAATCTAACCGGTATAAGTATACCGGATTTATGAGAGAATAGGTGTAATATAAATATCCACACTTTTTAATTTTGTGTCGATACTATTGGTCCAGAATGAATGGCAAACAGGGTGAAACCATAAAGTGTCGATCCATATATAAAAGGTGTCGATCCCAGAAACATCGAAACCCATAAGTATAATGTAATAGGTAATTTTTCAATCTAACCGGTATAAGTATACAGGATTTATGAGAGAATAGGTGTAATATATATATCGACACTTTTTAATTTTGTGTCGATACTATTGGTCCAGAATGAATGGCAAACAGGGTGCAACCAGAAAGTGTCGATCCATATATAAAAGGTGTCGATCCTAGAAACATCGAAACCCATAAGTATAATGTAATAGGTAATTTTTCAATCTAACCGATATAAGTATACCGGATTTATGAGAGAATATGTGTAATATATGTATCGACACTTTTTAATTTTATGTCGATACTATTGGTCCAGAATGAATGGCAAACAGGGTGCAACCATAAAGTGTCGATCCATATATAAAAGGTGTCGATCCCAGAAACATCGAAACCCATAAGTATAATGTAATAGGTAGTTTTTCAATCTAACCGGTATAAGTATACCGGATTTATGAGAGAATAGGTGTAATATATGTATCGACACTTTTTAATTTTGTGTCGATACTATTGGTCCAGAATGAATGGCAAACAGGGTGCAACCATAAAGTGTCGATCCATATATAAAAGGTGTTGATCCCAGAAACATCGAAACCCATAAGTATAATGTAATACGTAATTTTTCAATCTAACTGGTATAAGTATATCGGATTTATGAGAGAATATGTGTAATATATGTATCGATACTTTTTAATTTTGTGTCGATACTATTGGTCCAGAATGAATGGCAAACAGTGTACAACCATAAAGTGTCGATCCATATATAAAAGATGTCGATCCCAGAAACATCGAAACCCATAAGTATAATGTAATAGGTAATTTTTCAATCTAACCGGTATAAGTATACCGGATTTATGAGAGAATAGGTGTAATATAAATATCCACACTTTTTAATTTTGTGTCGATACTATTGGTCCAGAATGAATGGCAAACAGGGTGAAACCATAAAGTGTCGATCCATATATAAAAGGTGTCGATCCCAGAAACATCGAAACCCATAAGTATAATGTAATAGGTAATTTTTCAATCTAACCGGTATAAGTATACAGGATTTATGAGAGAATAGGTGTAATATATGTATCGACACTTTTTAATTTTGTGTCGATACTATTGGTCCAGAATAAATGGCAAACAGGGTGCAACCAGAAAGTGTCGATCCATATATAAAAGGTGTCGATCCTAGAAACATCGAAACCCATAAGTATAATGTAATAGGTAATTTTTCAATCTAACCGGTATAAGTATACCGGATTTATGAGAGAATAGGTGTAATATATGTATCGACACTTTTTAATTTTGTGTCGATACTATTGGTCCAGAATGAATGGCAAACAGGGTGCAACCATAAAGTGTCGATCCATATATAAAAGGTGTCGATCCCAGAAACATCGAAACCATAAGTATAATGTAATAGGTAATTTTTCAATCTAACCGGTATAAGTATACCGGATTTATGAGAGAATAGGTGTAATATATGTATCGACACTTTTTAATTTTGTGTCGATACTATTGGTCCAGAATGAATGGCAAACAGGGTGCAACCATAAAGTGTCGATCCATATATAAAAGGTGTCGATCCCAGAAACATCGAAACCCATAAGTATAATGTAATACGTAATTTTTCAATCTAACCGGTATAAGTATATCGGATTTATGAGAGAATAGGTGTAATATATGTATCGACACTTTTTAATTTTGTGTCGATACTATTGGTCCAGAATGAATGGCAAACAGGGTACAACCATAAAGTGTCGATCCATATATAAAAGATGTCGACCCCAGAAACATCGAAACCCATAAGTATAATGTATTAGGTAATTTTTCAATCTAACCGGTATAAGTATACCGGATTTATGAGAGAATAGGTGTAATATATGTATCGACACTTTTTAATTTTGTGTCGATACTATTGGTCCAGAATGAATGGCAAACAGGGTGCAACCATAAAGTGTCGATCCATATATAAAAAGTGTCGATCCAAGAAACATCGAAACCCATAAGTATAATGTAATAGGTAATTTTTCAATCTAACCGGTATAAGTATACCGGATTTATAAGAGAATAGGTGTAATATATGTATCGATACGTTTTAATTTTGTGTCGATACTATTGGTCCAGAATAAATGGAAAATAGGGTGCAACCATAAAGTGTCGATCCATATATAAAAGGTGTCGATCCCAGAAACATCGAAACCCATAAGTATAATGTAATAGGTAATTTTTCAATATAACCGATATAAGTATACCGGATTTATGAGAGAATAAGTGTAATATATGTACCGACACTTTTTAATTTTGTGTCGATACTATTTTTAAATATCGAGTGTTTTCCCCGCGTTCATTATATTATATATAGTATACAAACTCTAAATTGACAAACCCTAAACTTTTACTAAAGGCAAGCAGGCAAAAGAAAACTCTTCCTATCCGAAGAATACTAGCGTTATCATAACAGTGACGATCAGATATTTAGGTAAATGAATCGATATTTTATGGGTTTGATTAATTTCTATATTGGAGTTTTTTTCCTGAATGTTTGTGTTCCAATTGTAAAAGCATTCAACCAAAATGGATCCAAAATGTCAGCGTCAGAAGCGCGATCTTTCTCAAAGCTCTTCTCAACCCAGTTCTTCTCAACCACAACCTCCGTCTGAAACAAATGATTCTTCTGAGGAAATCAGGTCCTTCGAAACTCTGAACTTTAGATCCGATATGGAGAAACAAAGATGGCAAACGAGTTTTAAAGTAAGGAAGATTCGTCCCAAACGTGTCATTGACCTGGGTTTCTTGTTTGATGATAAATATGCATTTAGTTTTAAATCCACATTTAAATCTTGGGGTTGGCTTGAATTCCTTGGTGTAGAACCAAAATATTACCCCAACCTAGTTAGAGTCTTCTACAACAATGCTTCCTTACAGCACGAGCCTAATAAGACTAATATAATAGGAATTAATACACATGTCATGAGGAAGGATATATATATATATATATCTCCGGAAACTATTACGGAGGGTTTAGATGTAGCAAATAAAGGGGATTCAGATGAAAATGATGTAGATTGGTCTACAATTAAACGGGTTGCTAGAAATAGCCCAATTCACCTAGATGTAGAGTCGAGAGTGTTTCACAAAATGCTCACATGGTATATCCGGCCTAGTGGTGGAAAACATTCAACGCTTCGAGACAACGATTATTGGTGGATAGCAAAGTATAAATCCAAATCCAAAACGGCTCCAAACATTTCTAAACTCATATTTAATAGAATTGTATATATGGTCACAAAGGGAGCAACAATTTCAACTTCACTACCATATGGATGTGTCATCACCCATCTGTTGAAGAAGAAAGAAGTTGATTTTTCGCATGACGTCCCTGTTCGATTAACCCGCAAGATTGACATGTTATTTATTAAAAAAGTGGGATATGATTTTGTTGAAAAACTCAGTTGGAAGCGTGTCAAGGAGGTCGGATTAGATCAAGAGAGGGAGAAAATGGACCCTATTAGCCATGAAGAAGAGAAACCAATTGGAAACGCAATGATGGAAGAAGCTCCAGAAGCTCCAGTTGCAGAGGATGTCACAATTAAGACCGTGATGGAATACATGGTCAATTTTCGGGAGCATATTGATTCCCTTGTGAGTGGAATGCGAGCCGATATTTCATCATTGCACGATGAAGTCTCCATGTTGCGTGACGAATTACGTCAACGACATCAAACGAGTTAGATAATTCAACCCTAATTTATTATTTATGTTTCTAAGCATTTACACGTTCTGAACTGTATTGTATTTTGTTTTAACAGGTGCGGACAACCAAGCGGTCAATGAAGATGAAGCTGACGATGAAGATGACGATGATGATGATGATAATGATCCAAACAATTATATCATGTCTGCAACGCCGCCTTCAAGAAAACTTTTAATTTTTGATCTCAATGGTGTCCTTGCCTACATCCCAAGACTTCCTGCAGGTTTTAATTCTATTCTTTTATATCCATTATTTTAACATATAAGCGTATAACTTTAATATCATTTTCTTCATGTTGTAGATGTTGTCCTCAGAACAAGATTATTTGAATTTATGCAATTTTTTGTCGACAATTTTGTTGTTGCCCTTTGGTCTTCAAAGATGAGGTTAGAACATGTTTGGATCAATTGAATTACTGTAGTCAAAATTATTAATATACATTTGAATGTTAACATTCAAACTTGATTACAATCTCATGCATAACGTCGATCGTGTACTTGAGAAACTACCTTTATTTTCTGAGCATTTTCTATTCGTTTGGGTAAGATGAATGTCATTACAGTTTACTGACTTTTCGTTGTCTATGATTCCTACATATTTATGTTCGACTGTTTGTGAACAGGATCAAGCAAAATGCAAAACATACGATAATGTTACCTACTGTAAAGATCTCAATGATGTTTGGAACGCGTGTCCTGATTTTAACGAGCTAAATACACTTTTGGTCGATGATTCAGCGGAAAAAATGATTTATAATCTGGTAAGTTGCATTTATGCAATATGTTTTTCCAGTTGAACAGGTGTTCAGACATTGATTATTTTAACAACTTATGTGTTTATATAGAAATACAATTACATATGTCCACATACCTTTCACGCTGCTTCCCATTCGAACGACAATGCTCTAGGTATGACATTCAATTTATTCATGCTTATGTGAATTTAGTTAATTGTTAGTAAAATTGCACCTCATTAGTTTGATAATTGAAATTATTTATGTATGTCCTCAGAAAAAGGCGGAAACATACGAGAGTATTTGGAAAATTTGTTAAAGGCCCCTAATGTTCCGGACTTCGTTAAAAATGACCCTTTTTCATCGGATTAATTTCGTTTGTCGGTACATTATTTGAATATTGTTGTGTATGTATCTTTTGGTTTGATTATATTGTATGTATATTTTCATTAATTATTCCATATTTGCTTCTCTGTATACATATACATTTGAGGATTGTTGAAATATCAATACTAGTTATTAATGTATTTTACATCTGCTTGCAAATGTATCCAAACTTAAAGTCTCCCATAAAGTGTCGATCAATATATAAAAAATAACGACCCCAAAAACATCGAAACCGATAATTATATTGTAATGGGTAAATTTTCATTATACCCAAAAAAATATCAGCATAAAGTGTAGATACCTTTTCAAAAAGTGTCGATTGAAAAAACATCGGAACCCATAATTATAATGTAATAGGTAATTTTGTAATATAACCGGTATAGATATGCCGGTTTTATGAGAGAATAGGTATACAACCTGGGATCATCATGTTTCTTATAATCAAAGTAGGCAATAAGCGCATTCACATCCCCATCGATGATTTCCTTTGCTTTACCTCTTTGAAGTGCATTGTAGAGGTCTTTATGTGTAAATCCAACATTATGATAGCCCCATGCCTGTTGCGTTAAATAGTTCATTACTTGTGACGTGCCAACACCGACCTCTTTTAATGTTGTTGCCTCATCGATATCAGCCTTACTTACAGCTCTATTAGAACGCATAAATGGTGTCATAGCAGGTGTGCACAATGCATGATTATGTTTCTGATCAGACTTACTTATAACCCACTGATCGTTTGTATTTGTTGCTATAACTAAGACTCTAGCCTTACATCCTGTTCTTGTGACTGGCGTATGAGCACGTTGACGATCAACAGTATTGACTTTTGATCCTCGAAACCCTTCTTTGGAACAACAAAATTCTTGTGTCTTCACATTCCCTTCCACGTCAAGCCGTGTTGTTCCCTTACGTGCACTAAACCCATGTTCCCGTATGAATCCCTTGTAAAAGTACCAAGCTTGATCACGTGAACAGAAGAGCTGACCAACCAATCTGTCAGATTCATCAACATTATGTACTTCATGGCATTCCTCGGTTGTCTTAACATTGTCTACATCAGTATGATCCATGGCAAAAATTTTGTTGTGCAAGTTCAGTGGTCCCGGAGTTGATGGAGATGTAAGTAAAGGTTCATTTTGAACATGTTTCAGTCGTGCTGCTTTCAATAGGATGTGGTATTGGTAATGGTAGTTAAAGGGTGGGTACAACATTAAATTCGTAGTACATATTTAGGTATGTACAATAACTACCTAAATATGTGTCAATACATTTTCTACCTAAACATATTGTTAAATTTAAATTCTAAATAATATTTTATAAAATATCAAAACAATCAAATAATTTTTTGTGTAAATGAAATTATTAAATTAAAATTGTTGGTGGAAAACATGAAACACTATTAAAAAAAATTGAAACATAAATTACATAACTTTAAAAAAAGTATGAATCCTTTTTATAAAAAGTATGGACACTTTCAACATATCAGGTAAATTTTACATTTTTTAAAAGAGAAGAAGTTATATCGTCAATAAAGTGTCGATACTTTGTAAAAATGTATCGATCCATAACAATATAACAGGTAAAAATATGACAAAACCAGTCTCGAAATGACAAAACAGGTAAAGCGCTACCGGTTATGTTGAAAGTGTCGATAATTTATTATATGTATCGACACTTTTGGAATTTAAAAGAGAAGAGTTATAGCGCCAATAAAGTGTCGATACTTTATAAAAATGTATCGATCCATAACAATATAACATGTAAAAATATGACAAAATCGGTCTCGAAATAACAAAACAGGTAAAGCGTTACCGGTTATGTTGAAAGTGTCGATAATTTATTATAAGTATCGACTTTTGGAATTAATAAGAGAAGAAGTTATAGCGCCAATAACGTGTTGATACTTTATAAAAATGTATCGATCCATAACAATATAATATGTAAAAATATGACAAAACCGGTCTCGAAATGACAAAATAGGTAAAGCGCTACCGGTTATGTTGAAAGTGTCGATAATTTATTATAAGTATCGACACTTTTGGAATTTAAAAGAGAAGAAGTTATAGTGCCAATAAAGTGTCGATATTTTATAAAAATGTATCGATCCATAACAATATAACAGGTAAAAATATGACAAAACCGGTCTCGAAATGACAAAACATGTAAAGAGCTACCGGATATGTTGAAAGTGTCGATAATTTATTATAAGTATCGACACTTTTGGAATTTAAAAGAGAAGAAGTTATAGCGCCAATAAAGTGTCGATACTTTATAAAAATGTATCGATCCATAATATTATAACATGTAAAAATATGATAAAATCGGTCTATAAATGACAAAAGGTGAACGCATATAGTGTCGATACATTTATAAAAAGTATCGATCCAAAAAATATCGAAACCGATAATTATAATGTAATAGGTAAATTTGCAATGTTACCGGTATAAATATACCGATTTACTTATAAAATAGGTCAATATAAGCGCTACCTATTACATTATATAAGCGCTACCTAATATGTTATTGTACTTGATAATATTTCCGGTTAAATACTTATTTTATTATATAAGCGCTATCTATTACATTATATAAGCGTTACCTAATATGTTATTGTACTTGATAATATTTACGGTTAAATAATATAACATAACTGATCTAAATTTTAACCGGTCACTTGTTTAACCGATCACGCCGTATATTAGCTGTTTTTTAAGTGCCGCACAACAGAACTACCCCTTCATTTTATTTAAATGATAGCCATCGTTCGTGACTTAAACATGTGACATTTGTCTGAGTTATTGCCCCCATCAAGGACCATGGACATTATTACTTCCTACAACATGATTGCTTTGCTTAAGGAACTAAAACATCTTTATATAAAAAAAAATTAACTGATCCTTATTCCCATATGTAATGGGGTAAGGGAAGGTAGGATAGTAGGCTTGTAACACCCCAGATCCGGTCTGTAAGTTAGACCCAAACCTAAGTGGTCATATATCTTATTCAGAGTTTTTTTTTAAATTCTTAAAATACATTAGATATAATATAGAACAAAATATTAATAATACAGATATATCCAAAACGATAGCAAATACATGTCACCAAACATAACCGAAAAACATATAGATGTATACGTTCGTACAAAATAAGTAGTTGATCTCCCCTGATGCCAAATCTGCTAGCTTACGGTCTGTTGTTATCTGAAAAATGGTAAAAACTACAGAATGAGCTAAAAAGCCCAGTGTGCTCCATACAATATAAAAAAACATACTGATAAAATCTTTCAATAAAATCGGTTTATGCAACATATTTTTATTTTTAAACATGAACACTACCCCCATTCGTTCACATCATAAATGTGTAGGTTCCCCAAAACCATACACCCAACCGCACATGCCATTTAGACACTGACCACAAAGCCGAGGAGTCTGCAGAAAATCTTCCTCAACAATACCCCCAATGACAATATTAAACATGAATGTATTCAAGTTAAAACAATGATTAATCACTTAAAACATAAAAATGTTTCATACTTGGAAACCATATGCAGAAATACGGAAATCAGAATTCAAAATAGTAATATATGGTAATTCAGATGTTAGATAATCAGATTTCAGAAATCGGTATGAAATACCTTAATCCAGAAATATTATCGGAATATACAGTAAATCAGATATCAAATACTTGGTATTCAGATGAATCATTTTAAAACAGTAATGTAATACTGTCAGGAAACACACCTGTAACAGTCTGAGAAATCAGATAAGGAAGCCTACTATTGGGTTTGTCGATCACGCTCTACTGCAGCGCTAGATCCTACGAATTGGAAAAATCCATATTGGAATCCTAATATAAATAATCTTAATTTTTTTTAAATAATATAAGGAAACCTACGGGTAATTCTTGTAGTACACGGTTCGGGCCAATCTGACGAATGAACAACTCCAAGCCTAACTAATCCACGCTCAGGTGAAACACGAGTACCTTTATAAAATATTTTATTGAATCAATTCCTTAACCAAACTTAAATAAATAATCAAAATATTAAAATACTAAGCCTTTTGGGTTCACATGATCGATTCGAGGATTTTGGGTCAGAATTTGGCAAAACGGACTTCGGAATCAGATTCAGAACGTCGAAAAACATAAAGTATGACCTTCTGAAATTATGAATTCTTGGTCAAAATCAAAGTCAACGGGTTTGACTGACGATTTGGAGACTTTCAAGTTCGAATTTGGTGAAACGGACCCCAAAAACGGATTCGAGATATCAAAAAATGTCAGGATAGGTATTCTCGGAAAAGATTAACGGCCGTTTAATGGTCGGTCAAAGTCGATCAAAGTTTTGGTCAAAGGTGGTCAAGTTATGAACAACCATTTACGGAAATAGCATCATTTCAAACAAATTACCAAAATATCACCATTTTCAAAATAATTTCTAAAATATCATTTTTTTTAAAAATAATGAAATTATTTTTAAAAAATTTACTAAAATAGAACCCTTTTCAGAATAATTACTAGAATAACACCCTTTTCCAAATAATTACCAGAATAACACCCGGTCAACGGTCAACGATCAACGGGTCAATGGGTCGGGTCAGGTTGTAACCGGTAAAACCTTTCATTTTGACCTTCCCCACGCGTGGGGGCACGTGGGACGTCTTCCGGTAGTGTATAATTCATGGAAAAATTTCTAAAAATTGAGCGATTTCGAGGTACTTACAAAGCTCGGTTCAAATTTTTGAACGGCGGAGAGCTCGATTTCAACAAATCGGAAACTTTAACCGCTTCACCTCCCCACGCGCCGCCGTCGACGAAAGACCAAGGATGACATCGGCGGACTCGGAACGGCACAAGGAACACGATGGTGCAGGAGGTGTCGTAAACGGAGCAACGATCGGTGATGAATTTAAGATTTTCTCGGCGATTGAGCTAAAAAAACGTCGAGACTTTGACTTGAAATTCACGGCGTTTGGCAGCGTTTTACTTCAATTAATTTAAGGGGTTTGTTCCTCACTCGATGATGAACACGATGGTATTTTCAAAATGACGATCAGAGGTCAAACGACGTCAGGATCGTGGTTAGAAGTTGGGGCTTGAAAGAAAGAAAACTTGTAAATTTTTGCTTAATAATTCACCCCCCACACACATCTGATTCTCCATTTAATAGAGTGTATGTCGACACTTTTTTGGGTAAATTCAGGGCTTAGTCCCTAAATTTCCTTAAACTCTACAACAAACTACAAGTTTTGAAAATTTTCAATTTAGTCCCCAATTTTCACCAATTATATAATTAAATCCTCAAATTTCAATTAAATATTATATTCAAATTTCTAGGTTGTTACGATTCTCCCCCTCTACAAGAAATTTCGTCCTCAAAATTTACCTTATGAAAATAGATGAGGAAATTGAGCCTCTATTGACTCCAATGTCTCCCAAGTAGCTTCTGATGGGCTACGATTACTCCATTGAACTTTGACCATTAGAATACGCCTATTCCGAAGAACTCGCTCATCTCTCTCTAAAACCTGAATAGGCTCTTCCTCATATGACAAATCAGGTCTCAACTCCACCTCATCAACCTGAATGATGTGATCCGGATCTGGACGGTATCACCTCAACATAGACACATGAAGAACATAATGAATACAACTGAGCTGGGGAGGCAACTCAAGCTGATAAGAAATAGATCCAACTTTCTTCAAAATACAATACGACCCAATAAATCGCGGACTCAGTTTACCCTTACGTCCAAATCTTAATACCTTCTTCCATGGGGATACCTTGAGAAAAACTTGATCTCCAACCTCAAACTCGATATCCTTACGTCGCTTATCTGCGTATGATTTTTGCCTATCGAATGCCTCTTTTAAGCGATCATGGATCAATCTGACAGTATCTTCAGTCTCTCGAACCAAGTCTGGACCCAAAGTTTTTCTATCATGCAACTCTGTCCAACATATAGGAGTACGACATCTACGTCCATACAGAGCCTCGTACGGTGCCATGCGAATACTCGCCTGATAACTATTATTGTAAGCGAACTTAGCTAATGGCAAGAAATCTTCCCAACTACCATGGAAATTAATCACACAACCCCGTAACATATCCTTCAACACCTGAATTACTCGCTCAGACTGTCCATCAGTTTGAGGATGAAAAGATGTACTGAAATTCAAACGAGTACCCAGAGTCTCGTGCAAAGCCTTCTAGAACCTGGAAGTGAACCTTGGATCTCGATCAGATATGATAGACAATGGTACACCATGAAGTTTAACAATCTTTGAAATGTACAACTTAGCCAGTTTGTCCAGAGAATAGTTAATCCGGATAGGGATAAAGTGCGCTGACTTGGTGAGTCGATCAATAATCACCCAAATAGAATCCTTTTTTGAAAGAGTCAGAGAAAGACCAGTAACGAAATCCATCGTAATGCGCTCCCATTTCCACTCAGGAATCTTAATTGACTGTAACAATCCAGATGGATGCTGGTGTTCTGCCTTAACCTGCTGACAAGTCAAACACCTCGCTACAAAATCTGAAATATTCTTTTTCATACCAGTCCAGAAGTAGCGCTCTTTGAGATTATTATACATTTTGTCCCCGCCAGAATGCATAGCATAAGGACTACTATGAGCCTCCTGAAGAATAACCCATCTCAACTCATCATCTTTAGGAACGCAGTAACGACCTTGAAAACACAAAATACCATCCTGATCCACAGTATACTCTGAACTCGATCTTGCTTAACTTGCTCAATAATGGGAAGCAATGAGCTATCAATAAGTTTTTTGGTCTTAATCTCATCGGCCAAAGTAGGTTTAATCTGTAACTCTGCTAACAAACTATTATCATCAAATAAATTCAAGTTGGCGAATAAGGCTCTGAGATCTTATATCGTCTTATGGCTCAAGGCGTCTGCCACTACATTAGCTTTCCCTGGATGATATTCTATCTTTAAATCATAGTCCTTTAGAAGCTCCAACCAACGACGTTGTCTCAAATTTAATACTTTCTGAGTAAGTAGATACTTCAGACTCTTATGATCAATATACATATAACACTTTTCTCCGTAGAGGTAGTGTCTCCAGATCTTTAAAGCAAAAACCATGGCAGCTAACTCCAGATCATGAATATGATAGTTACGCTCATGCGGCTTTAACTGACGCGAAGCATAAGCGACAACTTTCCTATCTTACATCAAAACACATCCTAATACAGAGTGAGAAGCATCACTGTAGACAAAAAAAAATCTTTTCCAGATTCAGGCTGAATCAGCACTGGGGCTTGAGTTAGAACAGTTTTTAATTTCTCAAAGCTAGTTTGTTGGTTCTCAGACCAAACAAATGGAACATTTTTCCTCAATAGTTTCTTCAGAGGAGCTGCAATAAGGGAGAACCCCTCAACAAAACGACGGTAGTAACCAGCTAAGTCCAAGAAACTACGGATCTCAGAAACGTTCCTGGGTTGCTTCCAGTTCAGAATAGCCTCCACTTTGCTTGGATCCTCCCGAATACCATCATCAGAAACGATATGTCAAAGAAAAGTCACTTCGCTGAGCCAAAACTCACACTTGCTCAACTTAGCGTATAACTTATTCTCCCTTAGAGTCTGTAGAACAATCCTTAAATGCTCATCATGTTCTGCTTCACTTCTAGAATACACCAGTATGTCATCAATGAACACAACTACAAACTGGTCCAAATAAGGTCGAAACACCCTATGCATCAGATCAATAAAAGCAGCATGGGCATTTGTTAACCCGAATGACATCACTAAAAATTCAAAATGCCCATACCGAGTACGAAAAGCATTCTTCGGAATATCCGAGTCTTTCACCCTGAGTTGATAATACCCAGACCTCAAGTCTATTTTTAAAAAGATATAAGCCCCTCGAAATTGGTCAAATAGATCATCGATCCTGGGAAGAGGATATTTGTTTTTAACCGTGAGCTTGTTCAGCTTCTTATAATCAATACAGAGTCTTAATGTCCCGTCTTTCTTCTTGAGAAAGAGAACTGGGCTCTCCACGGTGATACACTGGGTCGGATAAATCCCCTATCCAACAACTCCTGAAGTTGGACTTTCAGTTCCTTAATCTCCTTTGGGGCCATACGATAAAGAGCCATTGAAACCGGAGTGGAACCATAATAGACTTCAATCTCAAACTCAACTTCTCTATCCGGAGGTAATCCAGGCAACTCCTCGGGAAAAACATCGGGAAATTCCTTAACAATCCGGGCACCTTCAATATCAGATTGAGAACTCCTAGTATCCAATATATAAGCAAGAAATGCCTCGGAACCTTTCCTGATCATCTTCTCAGCTACCAAAGCAGACACAACATTCGTCAGAAATCCACGGCGTTCCCCGATCATTATAATTTTTTGATTATCTAGGGTCTTCAGAACAGCTCTCTTGGTCTAAAAATCAATATTTACTCGATGTTTGTCCAACCAATCTACGCCGAGAATTAAATCAAACTCTTTCAAAGGTAACTCCATAAGGTCGGCCAAAACAATCTCCCCATTGATCTCTATAGGACACTTTCTAAAACTACGATCGAACACAATGGACTTGCCTAAGAGACTTTGAACTATCACCGAATGCTCAGTATTCTCAACAGGAATATTTAGACCCTCAGAAACGGAATGCGATATATATGAATTGGTAGAGCCACTATCAAACAATGCAAAGTAGGGAACTGAATGAATAATAACAGTACCTACAGTCACATTAGGCCCATCACGATCTTGTCGAAGTCTGGCAGTGTAAACCAATACAGGTTGTCTGACCTCAGATCTGACTGGACCCCTACTCTGAGATGCTCGGCCTCTATTAGCCGATCCTGGTGCTCTGCCCTGACTATGACTCACTGCTGGAGTCTGAACAGTACTCTGAATACGAGCGAGAGTATGAGCTGGTGTCTGAACTGTAGTAACTGACACTGGACAATCCCTTATAATATGGTCACCAGAACCACATCTAAAACAGGTGCCAAATTTTCTCCTACATTCCCCAAGATGATGTTTCCCACAATAATCACATGTCTACAAAGGTTGTAACCCAGAAGATCCACCATGTCTAGAAGTTTGACACTCACACCACCTCTCTGAAAGGAATCACTCCTGCCTCTCTTATGCTCCATACCCAATCGCTCTATTTCCTCCGCAGTCTTGGCTATCTCAACCAAGGCATCAAAATTCCTCTCCCGGTGAGTAGCAACTCGGCTCCTGATTTCATACCTGAGTCCATTCTCGAACATCAAGCATCTATCTACCTTAGTGTCAACAAGTCCAAGGGCATAACGACTCAATCGGATGAACTTCACCTCGTAATCCATAACAGACATATTACCCTGCTTCAGATCCTGAAACTCCTGGCGTCGCTCCTGCAGATATCTCTCCCCAATATAGCGACTCCGAAAACGTGTCTTGAAAAGATCCCATGTTAAGTGGTTTCTCGGAATATTACCAGAAATTGATTGCCACCATCTAAAGCTCTCTTTCTTCAACATAATTAGGGCCTCCTTCAACTTCTGTTCAGGTCTGTGGTTCATCTCATCCATAATCCTCACCGTGTCCTCCAGCCAATATTCATCTTCTGTCGGAGGTCCACCAGTAATACCCTCGAATGGAACTACACCAGCAGCAACCAGAGAATTTGAAATCTCAACCGTAGTCATATTAGTAGGGGCTCTGGCAGCTCTCTGAAACATGCGGAATATAGCTCTATTAATGGCATCTTCGTTCATGTCAGTATCCTCATCTCCAGTGATGGGAGGGTCTCTCACAGGAGTAAACTGGTCATCATGAGAAAGGGTCGGATTTACTTGCGGAACAAGAGGATCACGTGGAGACAGCAGATCGTCTATCGTAACAGAAGGTTGAGTGACTCGTCCTCGACCACGGCCACGTCCTGTCCTACGACCTCTAGCAGCACTCATTGTTGGATCTATCAGGCTCTACAGAAAGAATTTGAAACATATGTCAGATTAGCATCAGAGATCTCGAGAGAACTTTAAATCATAAAATAAGGTGACATTTTTTCTTCTTCAAAATTTCTTAAAAATCCAAAGTTTAGGACCCATATACAGTTCGAGTGTTTAAAATCGAAAGCTCTGATACCACCAAATGTAACCCCCCAGACCCGATCTGTAAATTAGACCCAAACCTAAGTGGTCACATATCCCATTCAGAGTTTTTTTTTAAATTCTTAAAATACATTAGATATAATATAGAACAAAATATTAATAATACAGATATATCCAAAACAATAGCAAATACATGTCATCAAACATAACCGAAAAACATATAGAGATATACGTTCGTACAAAATAAGTAGTTGATCTCCCCTGATGCCAAATTTGCTAGCTTACGGTTTATTGTTATCTGAAAAAGGGTAAAAACTACAGAATGAGCTAAAAAGCCCAGTGTGCTCCATACAATATAAAAAACATACAAATAAAATCTTTCAATAAAATCGGTTTATGCAACATGTTTTTATTTTTAAACATGAACACTACCCCCATCCGTTCACATCATAAACGTGTAGGTTCCCCAGAACCATACACCCAACTGCACATGCCATTTAGACCCTGAGCACAAAGTCGAGAAGTTTGCAGATAATCTTCCTTCAACAATACCCCCCAATGACAATATTAAACATGAATGTATTCAAGTGAAAACAATGATTAATCACTTAAAACTTAAAAATGTTTCATACTTGGAAACCATATACAGAAATACGGAAATCAGAATTCAAAACAGTAATATATGGTAATTCAGATGTCAGATAATCAGATTTCAGAAATTGGTATGAAATACCTTAATCCAGAAATTATATTGGAATATACAGTAAATCAGATATCAAATACTTGGTATTCAGATGAATCATTTTAAAACAGTAATGTAATACTGTCAGGAAACACACCTGTAACAGTCTAAGAAATCAGATAGGGAAGCCTACTACTGGGTTTGTCGATCACGCTCTGCTGCAGCGCTAGATCCTACGAATTGGAAAAATCCATATTGGAATCCTAATATAAATAATCTTAATATTTTTTTAAATAATATACGGAAACCTACGGGTAATTCTTGTAGTACGCGGTTCGGGCCGATCTGACGAATGAACAACTCCAGACCTAACTGATCCACGCTCAGGTGAAACACGAGTACCTTCATAAAATATTTTATTGAATCAATTCCTTAACCAAACTCAAATAAATAATCAAAATATTAAAATACTAAGCCTTTTGGGTTCACATGCTCGATTCGGGGATTTCGGGTAAGAATTTGGCAAAACGGACTTTGGAATCAGATTCAGAACGTCGAAAAACATAAAGTATGACCTTCTGAAATTCTGAATTATTGGTCAAAATCAAAGTCAACGGGTTTGACTGACGATTTGGAGACTTTTGTGTTCGAATTTGGTGAAACGGACCCCAAAAACAGATTCGAGACGTTAAAAATGTCAGGATAGATATTCTCGAAAAAGATTAACGGCCATTTAATGGCCGGTCAAAGTTCTGGTCAAAGGTGGTCAAGATATGAACCACCATTTTACGAAAATAGCATCATTTCAAAAAAATTACCAAAATATCACCATTTTCAAAATAATTACTAAAATATCATTTTTTATAAAAAAAATTACGAAATTATTTTAAAAAAATTACAAAAATAGCACCATTTTCCAAATAATTACCAGAATAGCACCCGGTCAACGGTCAACGGGTTGAGTCAACGGGTCGGGTCGGGTTGTAACCGGTCATTTTGACCTTCCCCACGCGCAGTGGCGGCGCGTGGGACGTCTTCCGGTAGCGTATAATTCACCTCCCCACGCACCGCCATCGACGGAGACCAAGGATGACACCGGCAGACTCGGAACGGCACAAGGAACATGATGGTGCGGGAGGTGTTGTAAACGGAGCAACGATCGGCGATTAATTTAAGATTTTCTCGGCGATTGAGCTAAAAAAATCGAGACTTTGACTTGAAATTCACGGTGTTTGGCAGAGTTTCACTTCAATTAATTTAAGGGGTTTGTTCCTCACTCGATGATGAACACGATGGTGTTTTCAAAACGACGATCAGAGGTCGGACGACGTCGGGATCGTGGTTAGAAGTTGGGGCTTGAAAGGAAGAAAACTTGTAAATTTTTGCTTAATAATTCAACCCCCACGCACATCTGATTCTCTAGCCGACACTTTTTTTTGGGTAAATTCAGGGCTTAGTCCCTGAATTTCCTTAAACTCTACAACAACCTACAAGTTTTGAAAACTTTCAATTTAGTCCCCAATTTTCACCAATTACACAATTAAATCCTCAAATTTCAATTAAATATTATTTTCAAATTTCCAGGTTGTTACAAGGCTGCTCCCAACGCCAGGTTGTGAGCAGCTTCCGTGGGAGACCTCCAAATTATGATTTGCCCACCGTGGGACCCGATTCTACGACCTCAAGGTTAAAAACCTTGTGCTCTACCAACTGAGCTGGATAGTCAACTCTGGGATCCACCACTTCAATCATGCACTATAAGGATCCACCACGCACCAATAATGTTGGGAAGACGATATGTCACTGTTTCCTATTTTAAATTATTCTATCTGATCTTAGTGGAGATTTGTTTATCAGTCGAGTTTGATTGTATTTTTCTTCTTTGCTTACTAATTATCTTCTCTAAATTTGATTATTAATGTTATATACTTTCTAATTTGGTTAGTTACAATTGAATTTCAAAATTCATTGAGTTTTCAATGATAAAATGAAATGCTATTATTTTCAAAAAATTTAGATTCAAATAGTTGCTTATATAAGATATGTGTGATGTTAATGATTAAAAAAAGATTCTGAACATATATTATTGTTTAATAACTTGTCACTCCAAACTATTCAAACAAAAAAAAATCAAAACTAATCGCAAGGTATAACAATAGAAGAATAAAATCATTTTTTTCACAAAAAATTATAATATTTTTATAATTAAAAGGAAAGATAAAATTCAAACTATATCAATATCAGTTACCAATTACATGTTTGTACTTAAATTTCTGCTCTAACCAGAAAAAAAAAATGGGGTGTGAAGTTCAAAAGGATGGGTTCTTTGAGTAATTCCAAGCTATGTTGGGTTTGAATTTTCTAGGTAAACCCTAATCCCAAAACCCAATCATACATTTTAGGCTCAAATTATATAGAAAACCCAAATTTTAGTTTCAAAACTTAAATAAAAAGGATAAAATTAAGGTCAAATTATACCATTAGTCCTTATATACTTTGTTTAGTTCATATACTTTAATTTGATCCTTTCTAGTACATGTACTTTTTAAAATTTAGAATTTTGTTTCTAGTTTATTAATTAGGGGTGAGTATTCAATCAAGTCGAGTAAAAAAATTATTGAATCAGTCGAATTGACGAGTTCTATTTTATGATTTAAATTTTATTTGAAATTTTTCGAGTTAAGTTTATAAAATTTGAGTCAAATTGTTTGGGTTTCTCTTCAAATTTAATTGTAATTATTTATAATATTATGATATAAACCAGTTCTAATTAGACGAATATAAGATATACATATATAAAAAATTACAGTAAAAATGATTAGATTGAATAAAATATAAAGTTGATGTACTAAATTAAAATAATAATAAATTAGTTGTAAAAAAAGGAATTAAATTTGCTTAAGTATTCTATAGAGGTAGTGCAGTGTGTGGTTTAAATTTGATAAAAATGGATTTAAAACAAAGAAAGAATTAAATAAATGAGGAAATTATGCAAAGTTAAGGGACTGAATTATAAAAAGAGGAAATTTGATTTCAAAATGAGAAATTGAATATATGTATTCTAAAGTAACTTGGGAGCACATGGGTTCAAATTTGATAAACAACCTATTTAAAATGAATGAATAATTGAATAAATAAGAAAATTAGAATAAATAGCAAAACAATTAAATTTTATTTTTCAGTTTTTCGAATTGATGAAATACAGACTCGATTTAAACTTAAAAACTAACTAATTTGATTTGAGTGAAAAGAGTAAAATCGATTTTTATTTACCTCTATTAAACAAAGCTTCCCATCCCCAAGTTGCAAGTTGCTAAGCCTTTTGCTTATCAAATCAAATATTGGACCTTAGCCACACATTAAATGAGAGAAGCTAATTTTACCATAGCCTAACCCTTTCCTCCGCCACGTGTCACGACGCAGTTAACTGCTTATCTGCAATCTCCCTACTCAAAATCAAATGCTTCTTCTTCTCTTTGAAGAATTCTAAGAGGAAATAATGGAGACTGGTATCACGTGCTATGCTCATGGGATTGTTCTTCCTACTGTCTCCTCTAAGCATTCCACTGCATTAGTATCTCCCTCCTTCACCTCAAGGGTACATAATCATATACATAACATACATACATACATACATGTATGTATATAGCTTTTTTTCTTTGTATTTACCATGGTATATATGTATTGCAGAGCCTTAAATCGAGTTCGCTATTCGGCGAATCGCTGAGGGTTGCTGTGCCGACGTCATCATTGAAGGTTCCGAAGGCAAAGAACACTTCCCTTGTGACAAAATGTGAGATTGGAGACAGTCTGGTATGTTTTCTTATTGGTCGGTGCCGTCTTATGTCTCGGGGTTCAGTTTCGATTTCGAATCGTTTTTTAATACATGGTCTTGTAGGAAGAGTTTCTTTCGAAATCGACATCGGATAAGGGATTGATTAGTTTGATGACGTGCATGGGAGAAGCATTGAGAACAATTGCTTTCAAAGTGAGGACAGCTTCATGTGGAGGCACTGCTTGTGTCAATTCCTTTGGAGATGAGCAGCTTGCTGTTGATATGCTTGCCAACAAGCTTCTTTTCGAGGTTCGAAAATGATATCCTTTCGTCCAAGTGTTCAATGAAATTCTCTAGAAATTAACGGTTTCTCGGTTATTATCTGTAACGTATAGGCCTTGACGTACTCGCACTTCTGCAAGTACGCGTGCTCCGAAGAAATTCCCGAGCTCCAAGACATGGGAGGCCCTGCTGAAGGTCTGCAATTTTTTCCTTTCTAGTTTTCTTAGGGTTCAAGTAAACCTGAAACGTGTGCAACTATAATTGATCACTACATGTAACAGGTGGATTCAGTGTCGCTTTCGATCCGCTCGATGGTTCTAGTATTGTCGATACAAATTTCACCGTAGGTACCATATTTGGGGTCTGGCCGGGTGACAAGTTAACCGGTGTAACAGGACGAGACCAAGTTGCCGCTGCGATGGGAATTTTCGGTCCTCGAACGACATACGTTCTCGCACTTAAGGACGTCCCCGGCACCCATGAATTCCTCCTCCTTGATGAAGGTATTTAGAAGTTGCAAAAGCATTTTATTAATCAAAATTTGCAATCGTGAAAATTGATGTTCTTCAGTGGTGCATTTTATCAGGAAAATGGCAGCATGTGAAGGACACCTATGAGATTGGTGAAGGGAAAATGTTCTCCCCTGGAAACTTGAGAGCCACATTTGACAACCCTGAATATGATAAGGTTCAAATATATTCTTTTATCGAGCGACGTTATTCCAATTCTCCATTTATTTTCTTAAAAATACACGTATGTAACATTCGTGTTCAATACATATTTAAACATGCACTCACATCCGAATTCGAATAACATGTACATAATTTACTAACTTTAACCCTTTAATGAAACAGTTGATCAACTACTATGTGAGAGAGAAATACACACTGAGGTACACCGGTGGAATGGTGCCTGATGTCAACCAGGTATATCCCATGCTTCTCCTATATCCTTTAACTTTCATCCTAAATTATACGCACAAAGCTATTTTTCCTTGTACTCAATTTAAATTACCACTCGGTAAAAAAATTATTAATTGGACTCTTAGAATATTATCTTTTGACCAGCGAAAATTGTCATTGATCATTATAGTATTGACGTGATAATTAATTTTACTGGTATTATTATTCACAATGTTAAAGTGACAGTTCATTATGTTAACATAACGATCTACATGTAAATGATGATGTGATAGATGCGTTTAATTTAATATGTTGAAAGTTTAAGGGTTTAATTTTTTTTCTCTCAGATTTTTTTTAAAAAATCAATTAAATTTCTCTATGACATCATCATTCATATGTGGACTACCACGTGAGCATTTTTTTTTATAACATTGATGTAAATCAAGAGTTCAAGAACCCAGTTTAATGCATTTTTTATGGATGCACAACATTAATAATTTGAGTCAAATATGAAGGCTAAAATACCTCTTAAGCCTAAACTATATTTTTTCCAAGGCTTAAAACACAAAATAGCCTCTGAATTAGATAGATGTGGTCATATTGGCTCATAAATTTGACAAGTTTAGTTAAATTGTTCTTTAAACGTTTTTGGGTGAAATTGTCTCCTGAACTTATAAGTTGTTATAAAAAATTCAAGGATTTAATTGATTAAATTTAACAAAGTTCATGGATTAATTTGATCAAACTTATCAAGTTCAAGGGTCAGTATGTGTTTTAAATCTTTTGTCCAATTTAAATGATTTACTATATGTTTTTCATTTTTCCTATTTTTACCCCTACAGATCATTGTAAAAGAGAAGGGTATATTTACAAATGTGACCTCACCATCTGCCAAGGCCAAGCTGAGACGGTTATTTGAGGTAGCTCCATTGGGGTTCTTGATAGAGAAAGCGGGTGGTCACAGCAGCGACGGTCAACAATCGGTGCTCGACAAAGAGATCACGAACCACGACGATCGAACTCAAGTTGCATACGGTTCGAAGAACGAAATTATCCGGTTCGAAGAAACCCTATACGGATCATCGAGGCTCAGTGCAGGGGTCCCTGTTGGAGCTACTACTTGAACAATAATGTTTCACTTGTTTCCCTTTTGCAAACATCTTATTTTCCTTGTAACCTTAATTATCTCAAAAACTCTTAAGCAATCCCCATATAAAAGTTACAGAAATAGCGGATGAAATGAAATGAAATGAAATGCTTGAATTACTATGATATTCGACTTTCGGATTCGATTTCACAAGATTTTGTTTTTTTGGCACAACCAACCGATAGATTTGAAGTAAAACATCAACGAGGAAGATAAGCTTGAATTGCTAGCGAAAATATTTGAATATTCATGATAAGAAGTAAGATTTTATGTCTAGTGTATGAACCTTAAAGAAGTTATATTAGAAACTTAGAAGGTGTGAAATTAGATTATTAATATAAAGTATAAAAAAATATCTAAATTATATGAAAATTTGAAATTTCCATAGATACGACCGTCCCAATACTGCTATCGATCCATCCCTCTGAACATATAATAAAAAACTTGATGATTGTTCATAAAGGGTCAATTTTGTTAGGATGTCAAGTGCAAACGTTCTTAAAGACAGTGAACAGTCATTATTTAAAGCATTTTGGGGGTCTAAGATGGTGTATTTAATCCTTCATGATATGCTTACCAAAACTATTAATTAATCAGCTGTCAATATCATGGTCGGGTTGTCTTTGAGGCCAAGGATCTCAACCAAAACAAATGAATTCCCCACCTTTAAAACAAGGATCTTGGTCAGATAAATGTGGGGTTTGATATTAATTCAAAAAACTTCAAACAAGGTGAAAAAAGCTATGAGAATTGCTCTTGCAGAAACAAGGGATCTGAATTGGAAATGACTGAAAATTTTAAAACTAACCCAATGCACTCCATCTAATATAAATACATGTCCAATATAATATAATTAAATTCTTTTTAATATATTTGAAGGATCGTATTTAATATAGTCCTCGGATAGATTTTAAGTAGAACATCAATGAGTTGAAGTGCTAGTGGAAATATATGAACACATAATTGAACTTCATGGTTGTTCATAAAGTGTCCATTTTGTTAGGATGTCAAATGCACACATTCTTTAAAAATTAAAAGATAATGGAAAGGCAGTGTGAATCCATCTCAACATTTATTGTTTACGATTTGTCAGACGGAGGAGATGTCAGAATTTCTATGTAACACGAGTTCAAATTTCGATATTATGAATGATGAAAATTATATGGGGAGTGTCGTTTTTATAATAGACTTATATTATAAATCTAGATTAATTTATCAATAAATCAAATTAAACTATCGATTCTTATCAGTGTATTTAATCCTTCATGATAGGCTTATCATAAATTACCAATGGATAAACTATCAATTCTAGTTGTCTTTAAGACCAAGGATTTCAACCTACAAAATGAATTCACCACCTTTAAAACAAGAATCTTTGTAATTTATTAGTGAGATAAATGTGGGGTTTGAAATTAATTAAAAAACTTCAATCAAGTTAAAAAAGATACGAGATTTGAAGAAAAAATAAATAGGCAAGTTGAGCTGTTACAACAAACTGAAAAAGAAGAAGAATAGAGATTTATCAGTAAATTAGTCCTTGAGTTATACCTCAATTCTTAAATTTGGTCCTTAACGTTTTTTTGTTAGAAGTGATACCTGAAATTCTTCTTCTTCTTCTTCTTTTTATTCTCATTTTGCCCCAAAAGTTTATGACTTCAATTAAGGTAGGAACAAATTAATAGTTTAGGTGGCACTTTGGACCCAAAAAACTTCAAGGACCAATCTGAAAATTAGGATATAATTTATGGTGTAATTTAATAATAAATCCAAAAAGCCACATCTTTTAATTTTCTCTCTCTCAAAGTTTCTAGCCAGCTGACTAGGCTATTGATTCATCACGTTTGAAAGCCATTTCTCAACTACAAAAAGGATTATATAGACAATTACCCACCACCACATTTGGCTGTTTCATGCACATGTGCACGTACATTTGTATTCTTCTTGATAGGGATGGAATTAGATTGAGTCAAATTGAGTTTTCGTAATATATATAAATTTTAATAGTATTTAATAAACTAAATTCTTCTAAAAAATATAACATATTTATAATACAACTTTTTGAAATAAGGAATTTTGAGGAAAAAAATATTGATAAAAGTATAAAAGTTAATTTCCTAAGAAAAGAAAGAACTTATACCGTAAGATCAAATTGAATAAATTTTAAAGTTAAGAGAATAAATTGAAAAATACAATATATTTGTTATAAAAAAAGATGAATTGAAGTTACACTTGTATTTTATTTTGGTTGAGAAACATAATGTTCAAATCTAGTAAAAATAAACTTAAAACAAAGAAATATAAATAATTGGGAAAAAAATTTGAGTATTAAATCATAAACAATCAAACTTAGGAAAAAATAAAAATAACATCATTTTAATTTTAATTTTTAGGCTATAATTTAAACTTTACAAACTCAAATATAAATGAGCCCTTGCAATTAATAACATTAACTAATATTAAACTGTATGTGGAAGTGGTAGAGAATCAAAGATATGAACAACTTGGGGACTTGAATGTAGGAGAAAGTAGCATGAAACTAAAAACACCTGTAGTGAAGAAGGAAGAGTTGGAGAAACAAGATATGCATGTTATGCAGATGGGAAGTAAGTTTCAGACACAATTGAGATATCAATCGGTTGACAATGGCAACCTTTGAAAACATGTCATCGCATTTTCTACTTTGTGTAACCTCCAAGAAACCTTTGATTTTCACAAATAAAAACAAACCACTCAGCTTCTTTCATCTCTTCATCATCCACCTAAACAGCTAAAATGACACTGCATCAATGGTATTTTACTGCAAAAAATGCTATAAATGGTGTTTTGCAGACATTGGTTTGTTCTAAACATAGTAGCTGAAAGAGAGAGCAGAAATGATGGGTTCTTGGGTTCAGACATTGTTGTTCATGTCGGTCTTGGTTCCTGCATTGGTTGAGTGTAGGATTCGGCAATACCATTTCGATGTAAGAACTTTTATTCCGTAGTGTGTCATGTTGTCGGTTCTATTTCAGGCTGACAGTCAAGTGGTCTGTCGGTAGAATGATATATGATTCCGGTATGACTATCGGATAGTACCACTAAAGAATACATCATGCCTAAATGTTATCTACGATATTATTCTTATGTCACATGAACTACTAAATGTATTGCATCCGATTCAGGTGGTGTTGAAAAACGAAACGAAGCTTTGCGCCACCAAGACGATTGTGACCGTCAACAGCAAGTTTCCGGGGCCAACTCTTTATGCTCGAGAGGACGACAACGTGCTCGTGAGGGTCACCAATCATGTTCAATACAATGTTACGATCCACTGGTAAGCAAGTTTATCGCAAAGATCCCATGCAACTTAAGTGAGTCTGAAAATTGTAGCTTTGAGAGCATACTTCTTGATGTCTCAGGCATGGAGTCCGGCAGCTTCGAACCTGTTGGTCCGACGGACCGGCATATATCACACAGTGTCCGATTCAACCAGGCCAGAACTTCCTTTACAACTTCACATTAACTGGTCAAAGAGGGACACTTCTTTGGCATGCACATATTTCCTGGTTGAGATCAACCATGTATGGTGCCATTGTTATCTTGCCTAAGAAAGGTGTCCCTTACCCGTTTCCGAAACCCGATAAGGAAAAAGTCATCATATTAGGTTTATTTCGACCTTTTCGGGCATCTCGAAGCTTTTTTTTTACGGGCGTAGAACGTATTTGCGAGACTAATATGCCGATATTTATAGGGGAATGGTGGAAAGCAGATACTGAAGCTGTGGTGAACCAGGCAACGCAAACCGGTTTGCCTCCGAATATATCGGATGCACACACGATTAATGGCCATACGGGACCGGTTCCTAGCTGTTCTTCTGATGGTATTAGAATTAGATGCAAATTTGATCCGAACCCGATTATCCGAATCGATTTACTCGACTCAATACTTAATATTAACCCGAACATGATAATCAAATTTGATCCGATACCCAACCCATACCAGATCCAAAATTTAGTGAAATCGAAATCAACCCGAACCGAAATTAACCCGAACCAAAAGCAACATGAACCGAAATAAATCCAAACTAAATTTTAACCCAATCCGAAAGCAACCCGAGCAGATTGAAATTGATAAAAGTTATTTTCAATAATAAATTAATTTAAATAAAATTGATAATTTATTAAAAATATTAAATTTATAATAAAATAATAAAACGTTTAAGAGAAATATAAAAGTAAGAATTTAATTGTGACATTTAAAACAATAATAAATAAAGTTTACTTATTTTTTTGGTTATAAAAATATTAGATTTATAACAAAAAATAATAGAAAACAACTTAAATAAAAGAAATAATATTAGATTTATAATAAAAATAATATAAAGTTTATTTATGTTACGACTAAAATTTAATAAATAAAGTTATGTATTATTTTTAAAATTTTAATAAAAATATTAAATTTATAATTGGAAATAAAAATTTTATTTCTTTATCATATAGTTCTCATTATAAAATTTTCATACGAGATTAATATAAAATTTTGATAACAAATTCTAACACGTATTATAGGATCGTATTTATGTCAAATTATCTATTTCTCATTTCTAAATGATGGTTTAATTCAAAATACTGAACGATTGATAATTGAAATTAAACTTAAATGATAAAATTAACAAATAAGAAAACATATTTTTACGAGTATATATCAATTATTCTATATATATTTGATTATGACTAGACTCTAACCAATTCAACCTGAATTGGCATGATCTAAAGATTAACATAAACCGAAAATTAACCGATCTATATTGACCCGACCCGAAATCTAATCGATCTGGTATTAACCCAACCCAAAAATCAATCGATCCGAACCGGAAAACAACCGATCCAATAATCATTCGACCCAAAAATTGACCAACCCGATACCCGACCTGATCTGATTCACCGTACACTCGAACTAGATCCGAACCAGAACCAGATCCAAACAAAATTAAACCGAATTTAATCTAGACCCAAAGTTACTCAACCAAAAATGACCCGACCCGAACCATCCGTTTGCCACCTCTAATTAGCATTGGATTCTATATTGTCTCGTGTTCCATTGCATCATAATCATATAATGTTAATCATTTAACAAAGCTGCATAATTTTTGTGAATGCAGATGCATATACTTTACATGTCGAAACAGGAAAGATCTATTTACTTCGGGTTGTAAATGCGGCAGTGAACGATGAACTGTTCTTCAAGATCGCATACCACAATCTGATTGTCGTCGAAGTCGATGCTGCGTACACGAAACCCTTTAAAACCGATACGTTATTTCTCGGTCCAGGACAAACCACAACTGCACTTCTTAAAGCAGATCAGGGCACCGGGAAGTACTTAATAGCTATATCGCCATTCATGGACACCATTGTTGCAGTCGATAACGTGACAGGAACTGGATACATAAGCTACAATCGCAACCTTGCCTTTACACCGACTACCATGGTCAGCATTCCTGCCGTAAATGCAACCCCGGTGACATCGACCTTTTCTAATTCACTTCGAAGCCTTAATTCGAAAGACTATCCAGCCAACGTCCCTTTAACCGTTGATTACTCCCTACTTTTCACCATCGGGGTCGGGATCAACCCTTGTGCCACATGTTTCAATGGTAGCCGAGCCGTAGCGGATATTAACAACGTCTCCTTCGTTATGCCAACCACGGCTCTCCTTCAAGCACATTACTACGGCATAAATGGGGTTTTCACCGATGATTTCCCGGGAAAGCCGTTGATGCCTTTCGATTATACCAAAGCTCCACTGTCCAATCTACAAACAACCAATGGCACCAAGGTATACAGACTAGCCTATAACTCAACAGTTCAACTAGTGATCCAGGGGAACTCTATAATAGCACCCGATAGCCATCCGACACATCTTCATGGATGCAACTTCTTCGTGGTCGGTAGAGGGATTGGAAACTTCGATCCGGAAAAAGATCCATTGGAATTCAATCTGGTCGATCCGGTCGAACGGAACACAGTGAGCGTACCGACTGCAGGGTGGACTGCAATCAGATTCAGAGTAGATAACCCAGGTAATTATTATCAAATCTTATTGATGAAAAAGACATTGCATCTTATATTTTTTCCGTTCTAATCAATAATTCCATAGCAAGCAATGTCTTCTTCATAAACTGTATATAACTTGCTTTAACAACAAGGAATGAAACACGTTCCAAGTTCCAACATCATGTGACTGTCTGTGTCTGTTTAGGGGTCTGGTTTTTCCATTGCCATTTAGAAGTTCATACAACATGGGGACTTAAGATGGCATTCTTGGTGGAGGACGGGAAAGGCCCGAATGAGTCGATCGAACCGCCTCCGAGCGATCTTCCGATGTGCTAAACAAGGTTTCGAGACAGCTTTGAGAATCAAAGTTTGAGGGGTAGTAGGAAGGTAATAAACAGCAGATGATCATCAAAGGATTTGTTTGGTTTTTTTTTTTTTGGTTTTAAAGGATTATTTTAATTTGTAATAATTTGAATATATATATATATATATAGTCTGAGTGTATGCAATGGAAGTAATGGATAAGTGAATGTAGCTATCAGAGTTGTAATCAAAATTGGTGGTGAAATTGAAGATTTGGGAAACTGGAAATCTCTTCATTATCTGAATATTTTTTTACTTGTTTTAATTAATTTAGAATTTTCAGTCTAATGCATGTAGTGGAATTGTGGGAAGGGAAAAATTATTAAAACAAAAAAACAAAAAAAAAACGATCCAGGTAGAACCGAACTTACGACCCTCTGCTTAGAAAATAGACGCTCTACCCACTGAGCTACAGCCGCTTATAACGTTGAAGTTTATTCTATACTTTAATATTGTTTTAACCCTTCCAGGGATAGACACAGAACTCCAACATGATAAATTATAACCCAACCCGACTTTATTGGGTCATATATTTAAAGAAAATATTGGATTTGAGTCGGGTTAAACTTTTTGATTATGAGTTTGGGTCGGATCAAGTTTGTGTTTAGAATGAAAAATACTTAATCTAACTCCGCTCAAAAAAATAATAAAATTATGCCTCATTTATTTAGAGATAATTGCAATAATACTCATTTCTATATCGTTTTTTCAATTTGATCCTCATTTTATCAAGTAAAATTAAAAATTATACATACATACATACATATATATATATATATATATATATATATATATATATATATATATATATATATTTGTGTCGGGTCGAGTAGGGAACGTGTTTTATCTTAAAAGATGGGTCATGTTTAGGGTCGGACAATAATTATAAACCTAGCTCGAATAAGTTTTCAGGTGAAAGGTTTTCGTAACATTTTTTCAAAATAAAAATGATTTTTATTTTTAAGGAAAAATATTTATTTTGAAAAACAAATAACTTTTAAAATCGGAGTCGTCATAGACCTTTGGGTTAGGTAGGTCAAGTAGCTAAAACGTCTTAAAAATAATTTAAATAAATATAAAAATAATATTTAAAACAAAATTTATATGTGTTTACCATAAATTCATTTTTAAGGGATCGGAAGTCGATTATACGTAGGGAAGTATAAGCGCCCCACAATGCCCAAAATTGTTACCTAATCACTTATACATCATCGTGGTAGTAGAATTAAATAGTGCTAGAAATCAAGGGTTATCTAAGGATATATCTTATCGCTTATTAATTAGTTTCAAACTAAAAAAGAATATTCTATATTTTGAGAAGAGATCAAGAGATTTGCACGTCCTCCAACAGGAAGGCTATCCCATATATCTATTCTCTATACGGGAATATTCCTTATTTATTTATTTAGGATCTCATATTAATCATGTATAAAATAAAAAAATGAAGCAACATATAAAAAAAATAAATGCATGGTTATCGTAAAATAATTATCATTTCACCAACGTTTTATTTTATTTAAGGCATTTGATTATTTCCAAGTTCGTTTTCATTCTAACGTCGTATTGAATCGTACTACCTTGATAGGTTGCACTTTCCACGCCCACTCTACGAAATTTGTTCTTGAAAATAGACTCGGGTGCATGTGAAAAATATTATTGAACATGGTTATTATTTAATAAAAATTATTTCAGCAAACTACTTAGAGTGCCTAGGTCATACTAGTATTTGATTAAGATAAGCACGAACGTTAAATAAATAAAATTAATAGACAAAATCAGGATAAGGTTAGATCTACAGGGACCTATTGACAATAATTTCATTTTATTTTATGTAATAATCATCTAATTAATGATCAGAATAAATACATTGCAAATATGTGGGTCTAAAACATGAATATTACATATTTGTTAAATCATGATAAATTAAGGACTAAAGCGTATTAAACCTAAAAATTAAGGGTCAAATTAAATACTCACCCAAAACATACAAAACATGAATAACTGGAATATAAATGGAATAAAATTTAGTGATCGAAATAAAGTGATTAAAATATTGCAGTTGGTGACTAAAATGTAAAGTTACAAAGCTACGGTGGCAGTGGAAATGATTATCCTAAGCGCTAAAATATGCGTCTCATATCCCCTAAACGACACCGTTTCGGCATGGATATATATATATATATATAAACAAGGCCAAAAATGGCCCAAGCCATTCATTTGTTTTCTCTTATTTTTCTTTCCCAAATGGGAAAAACTTTTTCTCTGCCCTCTCACCGAGAGAGGCCGACATCCAACGGCCACCGCTCATCGGAGCACTTCACTATCTCAAACGGTGACAGAATTTCTAGAAACTCAACCCAAAACAATTCTCAATCTCCCCTAAACTAAAAAAAACACCACTCAACCTAGAAATACCCCCACCATCCAAGATCTGATTACATTCGAAAAACAATAGTCGCTTGAGTTTTCCGGTGAACAAAAGTGAGTTCCTTTGGTTGTTCATTTTCTTCTCTCTTTGTTTTGTTCATTATTCTCCTCTCTCCCTCCTTCAAAATCTCTTTTTTTCTCTTTTTTCGAGTGTTGGTTTTTTCAAAATATCTCTCTCGTTGCTCTCCCTTTACCTACTGTGTTGTTGTTTGTTATATAGAAGCCTTGATTTTTGGCTTGATTTTGGTTGTTGCATGCGAATGGAAAAAGAGTATAGGATTTCTCTTTTTGTTTTTTGTTGCTTTTTTCTGACTCTGTGGTTTGTTCGAGCAGAGGGATACGACGGGGACAAAATTAGGTATAGACGACTGTGATTTCATCAAAGTACGGGGTAAAATTTTTACCTCATAGCCATTTCGTCATTCTTTGTGGTGAACGACTGATTTCTCGATGGCAGTTACAGTCTTCGAGAGTCACGGAATCACGAGTAGTCCTTTGACAGGGCAAGTAGATGTGATTCGACGCGTGGAGGCGACGATAAGCTTGGCAGACGAGTTTAACGTAAAACCCTAATCATCATAGATTTAGGACCGTCAGGTCATCTCTAGATCTAACGAAAGAGAGCAAGACGGTGCGAGTGGCTTATATTAAGGTTTGAGAAACCCTAATTAGGGTTAATCTAGACAATTTGATCAGATCCTGATCCAACGGTTGAGAGTGAGGCGGCACTGAACCAAAAGGTGAAAACCCTAGTTCATTTTCATTTCAGTGTGGGCCCTATTTGACTTTCATTTGGGCTTGTAAAAATTTTATTCAATAAAAATTATATTTTTGGATTTTTTTTACTTAATGATAATAATAAATAATAATAATAATAATAAATAACAAATAATAAGAAATAACAAAAAAATGTGATTACAGTTGCCCCTCTTTACTCTTTGCGGTGGAACTGGAATAAAGCAAATATATAAGCACCATTTTCTGGCGTCATTATTAAGTTCTTCTCATTATGAACTCTTCCGCTGAAAATGTTGAACTGACTCCTACAATGGAATTGAGCAACAAGTTCTTCTCATTATGAACTTTTTCTCTGGGAAATGTTGATCCAACTCCTTTTGTGATGGAATCGAGCAACAAACTCTTCTCATTATGAACTTTTTCTCTGGTAAATTCTGATCCAACTCTTTCTATGATGGAATCTAGCTACAAGTTCTTCTTATTATAAACTTATTCTCCAAGAAATTTTTATCAAACTCTTTTTGAGATGGAATCGAGCAACAAGTTCTTCTCATTATGAACTTCTTCTCTGGAAATGTTAATCCAACTTCTTCTGTTATGGAATCGAGAAACAAGTTCTTCTCATTATGAACTTCTTCTCTGGGAAATGTTGATCCAAATCCTTCTGTGATGGAATCGAGCAAAAAGTTCTTCTCATTATGAACTTTTTTCTCTGGGAAATGTTAATCAAACTCCTTCTGTGATGGAACCGAGCAACAAGTTCTTCTCGTTATGAATTTTTTCTCTAGGGAATATTGATCCAACTTCTTTTGTAATGGAATCGAGTAACAGTTGAATGGGTTCTCCTTATTATGAACCTATTCTCTTCAAAAACTTGAATTCTTTGTTTAGGTTCACCATTCACTTTAAATATGAATCGAATCTTTGTCAAATTTCCTGTCAATCATTCAACAATTGACAAAAATTGATGTGTATGCACCTATTTTTGCAAATTCCTAAACATTTATGAATGATGTCAATTTAGTATTACAAGCGTCATTGTCTTATTCTCACTTCATCATCTTTGCTAGAGACTTTGCTTGAATTGTAATCTCTATCTCATTTCATTTCTCAACTTGGGATTAACCTCCTTTGAGTTTCTTATAAGGTCTGACTAGAGATATGATTTGAAATGCACGGAATCGTCATCAATTTATCACCCCTTCTAAAATTCAGGCTATTATGTCACATACTGCCATACAATTCTATCCATAAGTGTCGTCACGATGGTCTGCTTTGGATTCCCCGCACTTAAAGGTCAACTCAAAGTAATACCAATAAATTTTTTGTTTTAATTTAGGTTATGCTAGACTAATAATAAGATACTAAAAAATGAATGACTCTGAAATTTGAATTGATAAAATCTGGAAATTTACAAAGTCATGAAAATCAACAAAATATGAGAAGAAATCTAGAAATAAAACACAGATGCCCTAAGGATCTCTAGCACGAGTGTTCTTGAACCAATCACTTTGATACAATTTAGAGCACTAAGGTGGGCCTCTGTCTGAGAGATCTCAAAGTTAAGAAGACGTTTGTAGATGTGAAGCTTCTCTTGAACCACCGGGCATTTCGAGATGGTTTATTTGTCTGATGCCTAATATCAAAACACATTTGAGCCGCCTTTTCAGGTTTTCTGCTCAAATCCTTTCTTTGGTTTCAAGACATACTTTATGACTTTTTAACTTGAACACACCTTTTCCATTCTCAATTTTCTTCTTCTTTTTTCTTTTATTTTTCATTTTTTTCTTTCTTATCTTTTTAGCGTAATATTTCTTAACAGAGTCTGGGTTTATCAGATTCTTCAACAAATTTCCATCTATTTTTGCCAAGATCAATGCTCCTCTAAAAAAAGGCCTTTTTGACAACGTATGACTTTTCCCAATTAGGCATCCAATTCCCACATAAGTCCTTATGAATAGGCAAAATATTCTTAAGCACGAGACCACCCTCTTGGAATTCTCTCAGGTGAACCTTCTTTTCATAAATTCACATAATCTTTTTCTGATACATTTGTCCATGGCATATGGCCTTTAACCTCTTTTCTTCAATGAAATTTAATTGATCAAATCGAGCTTGAACCCATTCAGCTTCCTCCAGCTCCACCTCTTTCAAGATTTGAAGTGATGAAATTTCAACTTCGATAGGTATGACTGCTTCCATTCCATATGCCAAGGAGAAAGGTGTTGCCCCCGTTGATGTACGCATAATAGTCTGATACCCGTAAAGGAAAAAGAGTAATTTCTCATGCTAATCCTTGTAAGTTTTGGTGGTCTTTGTGATAATCATTTTGATGTTTTTATTTGTTGCTTCTACTTCCCTATTCATCAGTGGACGGTAGGTTACTGAGTTGACATGCTTTATCTTGAACTGTGCATAGAGTTCATCCATCATCTTGTTGTTCAGATTGGTAGCATTATCTGTGATGATCCTCTTTGGAAACACATATCGACAGATTATCTCCTTTAAAAACGTACAAGCGAAAGATCTTATGATGTTGGAATAAGAAACAACCTCTACCTACTTAGTGAAATAAAAAATTTCCATTAAGATAAAGCGATACCCATTTGAGGCTTTTGGTGTGATTGCCCCAATAATGTCCATACCCCACATAGAGAATGGCCATGGGGTGGTCATGACATGCAAAGGTTGAGGCAGTACATGAATTTTATCTACATATATTTGGCCCTTTTGGCATCTTCTTACATGCTCAATGTAATTTGTTTGTATTGTGGCCCAATAGTACCCATATTTCATAATCTTTATGGCCATAGATAGACCATTCACATGTGTCTCACATATTCCACCATGCACTTGTTCTATAATATTTTTTGCTTCTTTAGAGTCCACACATCTCAACATGACTTGATCACTGCCTCTTATGTATAGAATTTCTCCATCTATGACATACATGACTGTCATTCTTCTGAGTGTTCTTTTATCTATATCTGATGCATTATGGGGATATATTAATATTTGATATATTGCAGGATATCGTAATACCATAGGTAGTTGTATGTCTCTTCTTCTATGTTGTAACAATGTGTTGGGGTTTCATATACTTGCATCATGATTAACATTATATCAGTTTTTTTTATTTGCTTTAAATATAACAACCAGTGTGACCAAGGCATCAACCATTTGATTATCCTCTCAGAGGAGATAATTAAAAGTGATCTATTCATAATTCTTTATTAGTTCAAGGACCAGATTTCAGTATTCAACTAGCTTCGAATCCTTTATCTCTAACTCTCATTGTAGTTGATATACTACTAATGAGGAGTCTCATTACACCTTGAGCACATTAATTTTTCTTTCCAAAGCTACTTTCAGCGACACACGCCTCATATTCTGCCACATTTTTGGTGTAAAAGAATTCCATTCTACTTGTAAAAAGATAGTATATACCTTTTGGTGAGATTATAACTACCCAAATTCCTCGTCTTAAAGCATTAGAGGCTCAATCAAATAAAGCTTCTAGGAAAACGCTTTCTTCTTCAGTTGAGATGTACATCAGATCCTCATCGGGGAAGTTAAAGTTTAGGAACTCATAGTCTTCTGAGGCATGACTTGCAAGAAAGTTTGTTGTGGCACGTCCTTTTATTATTTTTTGGTTGAAATACACGAAATCAAATTCAGATAACAACATTTGTCATCTTGTCATTCTGTCATTTAGAGCTGGTGACTCCATCAAGAACTTTAGAGGATTGAGTCTAGATATCAACCACTTTGTATGATATAATATATATTTCTTAAGCCTTTTGGTAACCCATACCAAAGCACAACACAACTTCTGAATTGACAAGTATCATATTTCACAATCAGTGAAATTCTTGCTTAGTTAATAAATGACTCTTTCTTTTTTTCTGGACTCTTTCTTTTTTTCTGGACTCATCATGTTGTCCCAATACCAAAGCACAACATAACTTCTGAATTGACAAGTATCATATTTCACAATCAGTGAACTTCTTGCTTAGATAATAAATGGCTCTTTTTTTCTTCCGGACTCATCATGTTGTCCCAATACACATCTCATTAAGTTCTTGAAGACTGGCAGGTAAAGAATTAACGATATATCGGGAACTGGTGCCACTAAGATCAAAGTATAAGATAAATATTTCTTAATAACTTCCAAGGTTTCTTGGCACTCATCATTCCACACTTAGGGGTTGTTCTTTCGAACTAACCTGAACATTGTATCACATTTATCGGTCAACTGAGAAATAAACTGTGATATATAACTAGTCTTTCTAGGAAACCTCAAACTTCTTTTTACATACGAGATAGTGGGAGTTCTTGAATTGTCTTCACTTTATCTGGATCTATTTCAATTCCCCTTTTAATAACCATAAAACCTAGGAGTTTCCCTGATAATACTCCAAAATTACATTTAACTGGGTTAAGTTTCAGCTGAAACTTTCTTAGTCTTTGAAAGAGTTTTCTCAAGTTCAGAACATTCTCCTCCTCAGTTTGAGATTTGGCAATCATGTCCTCCAAATTTATTTCAATCTCCTTATGCAACATATCATGGAATAAGGTTACCATTGTTCTTTGATAAGTTGTTCCAATATTTTTCATCCCAAATGACATTACTTTATAATAGAAGGTGTCCCACACGGTCACAAATGTTATCTTTACCATGTATTCAGTGCTCATTTTTATTTGGTTGTACCCCAAGAAACTATCTATGAAGGAAAACCATGAATGTCTTGCAGTATTATCCACTAACGTGTCTATGTAAGGCATGAAAAAATTATCTTTCAGACTAGATTTGTTGAGATCTCTATAATGCACTCATATGTGAACTTTCTCATCCTTCTTCAGTACATGGACTATGTTAGCCACCCATTAGGGGAACTTGGCTACTTGTAGGAACCCTACGTCGAATTGTTTCATCACTTCCTCTTTGATCTTTAGTAGCATCTCTGGTCTCATTCTCCTGAGTTTTTTCGGACTGTTTTATACTCAATCCTAATTGGTAGCTTATAAAGCACTATATATGTGCTCAAATCAAGCATATCTTGGTATGACCATGCAAATATGTCCTTGTACTCTTAGAATAAACCTATCAACTTTTGTCTTATTCCTGTAGACAGAATAGTGCCAATCTTTATTTCTCTTGATGCTCTCGAGAACAAACCTATCAATATAGTTGTCGTTTACAAAAGATCCCTTAATTCTCTCGAGCATGAGTATAAAGTTGGTTCTGAATATCAATTTGAATTAGTCTTAAAAACTACAAGGAGATACTTTGCAGTCCAATTGTTGAGTTTTTCACCAAGGAAACAAGCATGAATTTCAGCCAGAAACTTTACAGGTTTTCATCAAACATGTGTTGGTCCTTCACCTGCTCATCTTCTTTGATGTGTTGATCAGTTGTTGGTCCACATTTTCCACCCCTCCATATTTAAAAGTGTTATTCAGGTGGGGGATAAACACAAGCTCTATCGAGGTATCCTCCCTTTTCAGACGAGTCCTTCTAGTTTCACTTTTTTCTTCATCTCCTTGTTATGTTGCTAAAAATTGGGTTTGAACCCTAGCCCAATGTGGTCTCTCTTCATCTTTACAGCTATGGGGTATAGGATTCCCTATAAACGTTTACCAAAACCCTTTCCAATATTTTTCTCTCTTCCATAGTTTATCTTACCGATATTTTGGTAGAGTTGGATAGCCTAGGGCATGACATTTTACATCCCTCAGCAATATAGGTCATGTTGATGAATTCTAGGACCTTAAAAGAACACTCAAATACGTCCTCGTTGGTGTCAATGTAAAGGGTATCAATTGCCACAGAAGCAATGATTTCTTCCTCAGCCCCAATGTTGACTAGTTTTTCATCAATAATAAATTTCACTTTGTGGTTCAGAGATGAGGGGACCGCTCTTATAAAATGGATTCATGGTCTCCCCAGTAAGTAGTTATCAGTTGGGTGGATGTCCATACAAAATCAATATTGTAAATAGTGGGTCCAATTAGCATATGTGCCTCTATTTTGCCCATCACGTCTTTTTGCGTTCCATCAAATGCTCTGATGACATTGTGGTAGTCTTTCATGTGCGAGTTTTCTATGGGAAGTCTTTGCAGAGTGGCTAAAAGCATAATGTTTAATGCATACCCATTGTCTATTATAAACCCTGACAATATATGTCCATGGCAGTGAGTGATGATATTCAAAGCTTTAACACGCCTCATTCCACCTTTAAGGATCTCGTCATCAACGAATGTGATGTAGTTATTAGCATCTATATGTCCTACTATAACCTCTGACAATACATGGGAAGTCTTTGCAGAGTGGCTAAAAGCATAATGTTTAATGCATACCCATTATCTATTATAACCCCTGACAATACATGGCCATGGCAGTGAGTGGTGATATTCAAAGCATTAACACGCCTCATTCCACCTTTAAGGATCTCGTCATCAACGAATGTGATGTAGTTATTAGCATCTATATGTCCTACTATTCGATCGAGCTTGCTTATAGATACGTCTTCGAAGACAATCGTTTGGTTCAACACTTTCAGCAAGACATTACGATGTACCTCTAAGTTCATCAATAGATCCAATATTTAGATCTTTGCTTGTTTTTTGTTAATATTCTCCACCACACTATATTTATTGTGCTTTAAGAACCTCAAGAATTCTTGAGCCTGGGCCTCAGTCATTAGCTCATTAATTATTGGCAGAGGTTCCTTTTCGAAAATCTTTGGTATTGCAACTACCTTGGTTTTGGCTTTCATCTTGTTTGTCTCTTCTGATGTCTCAGGGGAATATCATTTCCCATTTCTCATGAATTGACCTACTTAACTTATTCAATCGGCGGTTTGTTTTTCTTTTAATGCTTTCTCTACTTTCTCCCTTCTTTCGGATGGTCTTGATCTTTCAGGTATGGCCACATTTGCAGTATAATTCCGAGGAACTTTTCGGGTATCCTTGAATGAGAATGGTGTCAAAGTTTTGATCACGACCCTTGGAGTTGTTGACAATGAGTTTTCTACTCTAGGTTTAACATGATAACCATGGGCACATTGGAGCTCTCAAAAGAACACATGTCTATTTTCTTTTTGTATTCACTCTAGTCAAAGAATTATATCTCTCTATTGTTCATCATTCTTTGAAATAACCCTCTAAACTCATAACAAAATTAAATCTCATGACCTTTCTCCTTATGTTACTCACAGTACGGTCTAGAATTCTTATGTTTGGGTTTCTGGCTGCGTTTAATTAAACCACCTTTACTTAACTATCCAAATACCCAGCTAAACAGAGATTTGATTTTAGCAACATCTTTCTTCATACTCTTTTCCCTGTATTGATCAAATTTTTACCACTTTCTTGAAAGCTAGATAATTTTCAATTGAGTGCCCAATAATCCTAGCGTGGTAGTCACAATGAGCATTAGCGTCTTACCAACGGGGTATAGAGGTTGGAGAGGAGTTAACTTATATGGTTGCACCAAATCTTCCTTTAATAATGAGACATATATCTCGGAGTATGGTATCGCCATTGGCGTGAAGGTCGTCATTTCAATTTCTCTCCTGGGGCCTCTAACCTCATTCTTGTTAGAGTTAGTGTATGTCTTCTCCACTTTGGGCATTGTAATTATAATGTTCTTGTGGTAGGTGTTTGTGTTGTTCACCTCATTCTCCTTCTTCTTATACATAGGTCTCATTGAGCTAAACCCAACCCCTCCTTTGATCATGCCATATTTTATGACATTCTTGATCAGCTCACCTGAAATAACTAAGTATACAATGTTCTTGGTAGCAATTCCAAGAAGATGTCCCATGTATAGAGCCTTTAGGATGTTCATAAAGATGATAATGACTTCCTTTTCCAGTAGTGGAGGTTGAACTTGGGCAGCCACATCACGTCATCTTTAGGCGTATTGCCTGAATGTTTCGTTGTATTTCATCTCCATGTTTTGGAGAGTCTACCTGTCTGGTACTAGGTCGGTGACGTGGTGTTATTATTCCAAGAAGGTTTTTGTCAAATCCCTCCATGATTTGATATGTCATATGGTTAGTTGATTATACCACTTAGCTATAGATCACGTCAAGGTATCCTGGAAATAGTGAATCAACAGTTTCTCATTCTCCACATAACTAGTCATTCTTTTGCAGAACATTGTGATATGCGAAGAGAGAAAGTGGTTATATCATACTTCTCAAAGTATGGCACCTTGAATTTAGGTGGGAGGCCGAGGCCGAGGACTAGACTTAGTTCTCTAGCGTTGATCCTATAAAATGGCTCAACCACCTCAACTGACTTCATCATTTCTCCATATTTTTGAGTTGTTGGGTGAGTTCGCTATTTGCCTTCTCCTTCTCGTCTAGTTCGTTTAGATCTGGGGGTAGGTCCTCAATACTATGTTCTCATAGCATTACTCCTGATGGAGGTGGATAGTTCACTAGGTATGAGGGTCCCATATGATGTTGATTAGTCAAGTAGGAGCTAGGGTGAACTTTCTGCGGGGATGAAGGACTAGCAGTAACGTGGACGGGAGTGAAGCTCGAGGGATGAGGATGATATGGTGTGAAACCCAGTGGTCACTGAGAATTTGGCACAAAATAAGGAGGGTGTGACAGATCCAGTGCGAAACCTGAAGGGTGATAGGGGTATTGATTAGAATAGGTTAGATGGTATGTATTGCGGTGACTTTTTCAAAATGGAAAAAATCAGAATAAATTTAAAAAATCAAATTTTAGAAAATATTTGAAAAGTTTGGAGTTGTCATCAACCTTTAGGATTAGGTTGTTTAAAACATGGGGTACGCCTTTTTAAATAAAAATTTAAAAAGATGGGATTTGGTATGCGATTAAGAGATTTTGGGTTTGGGAGTCGATTATGCTTGGGGAATGATTAACACCCCCACAGCGCCCAAAATTAGTACCTCCAATTATTAATTTGTTCCTATATTGAAAATTAAGAAATTCGAATATTTATTTAGTTAATGATCCCTTTATTCCCTAAAATATTTAAAAGTTTTAGAGACATATAATATTTGTTATTTCCAATTAAAGAAGAAACTAACCCCCTAATCAAAATTAAGGCAATTATTTCTCATGTTCTAATCGAAATAATAAAGTATTGTCATCATTAAAAATAATAATCAACTATTAAACCCTAAAAGAAAATTAAAGATGACAAATTAGGCAAATTATTATTTAAAATAATAATGATGTTCTTTGATTTAAAGAACGAATGCCAAGCCTTTGACGTTTAATCAAACAAGTTGTCCTTAACAATTTAAAGGTATGAACCAACCTCTACCCTTTCGTTTAAAATTAGTGAACTTATCCAATTTTTGGGGTGATCACTGGATATAATATTCATTTATTCGAAAAATATTGAACAGAGATGTCTAGTTATTTTAAGACTACCCCTTTCAATATTCAGGAACAAAAGAACATTCTTTTTCATTAATTATGAATTTATATTTATGTGTTTCTAATTAATTGTATTGAAGAAATTAAACCTAAAAGGACATTACTAAACTTATTTATTTCTAATTAAGGATCCTAAACTAAGGTTTTAATTAATAACTAAACTAAAACTAAAAAACATAAAATCTAAAGCTTTAATTAAAATTAGTGATCAAATTAAAAGATTAGAGAAAAAATAGTTTTTTTCATAATTAAATAAATGAACATTTTAAAAGATTCATTGACAATTGATATTAATAATTAAACACATTTAATAAAGATTCAAGGCAATTAAATATAAATTAATGACTAAATTAAATTAAATTAAAATTTAGAGTACAAATTACAAATAATTGGTGACTAAAATAAAATAAATGAAAAGCCACTTCCCAAAAACAAAACAGTCAAACTCTATGGTGTTTTAATGAAACAAATATCCCAAATATTAAATATTATAAGATCCAAAAAAGTAGAAACAAGCTCATTTTTCACTCTTCAAAAATTTTCACTCCTTGAAAATCCTCTCAACCCCCCAACCGAACATCACCTAAACGCCTACTTGCTCTTCCTTTGTTCTTCATGGTCATCCCCTATTCAACCCTAAAACCAATTTTTAATCCAAAAACAACACCAAAACTCAACCAAAATTTATTTTTCCGGATCAAACACCCATATCTCTCATGAAATATCAAATATTCATCCCAAAAAGCAAATTTTGATCCACCAACAACACCCAAAAAACACCAACACTTATTATTTAAAGATCGAAACCCCAAGTTTCCCTTCAACCAACAAGAACATTCAAATATTTTTTATTCTTCCAAAACCCAAAACCACCAACCAAAAACTCAACACTCAAGCCCCAACACCGGCCGACCACCTTCTCCACCGCCAACCCGAAGTCGGTCGAAGCTTTAATTGCCAACCGCCTCCGACTAGCCACCTCAAAACCCCAAAAAAGTATATATTTGAATCAAAAAATAAAAGGAGACTTACCCAACAAATCGAGCTCCCGCGATGGTAGGTTTTCCTCATTTTCTTCTTTTCTTTCAAACTTTTAATGATACTTTTGCTTGTTAAATCTTGGTGTGATTAATGATAATGGATGAGAAACTATTTATATTGTAGATTTTTGCCCTCGGATCTAATTGTTCCCGTCCAAAATCAGTTAGAACGAGCTTGGATTCAGGAAGGATCATTGCTTTTAATTTTTTTTCCTATTTTTTCATGCTTTGAAATGGTCGAAAATGATGGTGGACAGCGGCGACGTGGCATCGTTATGGTGGCAAAACGTCGGAAAAGACAACCAGACTGGCGCGTGAGTCACACGCACCGGTGAGCTCTCTTCGGTCTGCGGTGGTATTAGTGATACCCTAGCCTCCTTGGAGAAGATGATGTTTTGGTCATTGGATCCATCTTTGATCCAATGGCTTTTAATTCTTTGTGTTTGTTTAGTGTGGATCAATGATGTGGCCTTGTGTGAGCCATTGGATCAAGTTTCCATCCAAGAGTCTTCATCAACTTGTGTTTGTTTCACTTGGATTGAAGATTTCATGACCTTTGGATCAAGGCTTATCAAGGGTTGGGATTTGTTTGTGGTTTTAGACATGGATAGGTGATGTAAGCTCCCTTGAAAGTTGGACCATTTAATGCATGGTTTGAGTTTGAAAATCAAAACCAAAATTTCCCTCCAAAATAATTCCAAACTAGCGGCACATGTAGAAAATTAGGGATTTTTTTATTTTTTATTTTTTATTTGTATATATATAAACAAATGTGGGCCTATGTAAAAAAACTATGTAAATGGACTCTTTTAAATGCAAATGTACCTTTATTTTAGTTTTTTTTATTTAACAAAATAAATGGACTACTAATATGACATGGACTAACCTAACATGTAACTACTATTTAAAAACTATATAGTATATACAAACTATATAATATGCAATGTAACACACACTAATTATTTAACAACTTAATATGCAACACTATTTATGAAATGCTACACTAAAATACTAATAATATGCAATGTAACATACTAATGATAGATGCAACTGTTATTTAATATCTAACACGTGTAATTATTTAATATGCAATGCAACTAATACTAATGATGTGCTATGCAATTATTTACATACTATAATGCAACTATATAATATACGACCTACCTTATACAAAAAAATGTAACTATATGATGTAATGCATTTAATATTATATTACATTTATATTATGGCCACACGTTATACTATATACTATATATTATAAAACACCACATGTCATCACCAGGATAAAATGGTTGATAACAATCTGTAGGAGCCTTTTCAACAGTAGCATGTTTTTTTAATGTCTTCTATTTTCTTTATCAGACCGAGTTGCGAACTTGCAATATCAACCTCAATCTTATTTAGTCAGCCTCTTACTTCCTCTTGCATGTCCTTTTGTTCTTACTCTATACGGGTTAATCTTTCTTCTATCTTTTTGGTTGTCTTTCTGGTGTCGTATATTGGGATGTCCTAGCTCGAGTAAGGTTCAACTCTTCCTCATGTCTCAACTGCATCTCTCCCATCTATTTGTTAAGCTCTTCAATTTATCGGTTCTTTGTGGAATACCTCTACATCCAGGATTGGTTTTCATCTTGTTTTCTATCAAGGACATGGTTTTATCCTTGCCTCTCTGCCCAAATCTCATTCTTCTTTTGTTCTCTCTCTCTCTCTCTTCTTCTAGCTCTTAGATCATTTGCTCTCGGGCTTTGAAGTCCTTGATTATAGTTCTCCTTTCAGCCTCTCCTTTCAGTCTCTCCTTTCAGTCTCTCCTTTCAGTCTCTCCTTTCTTTTGCATACGACTGGTCACCAATTGCTCACTTGTACCAGAAATCTTTGCGAGCTTAGTGTTGAGGGTCAGACCTTTCGTAGATTTGGTATAAACCATGTCTTTCAATCGTGAATTGTATCAAAGTTTGGATGAGGACATGGTTTATTTCAACGTAAATCAAAAGAGGGATATGCCCATAATATTGACGGAATGCTTGCTTCTCACTCTTGCTTAAGTCTTCCTAAATTCTTTTCAGACCTCAGATATCATTTATCTTGAAAGTGGCAGATACGAAGCTAGATAGTTTTGGCATATACTGCTTTGGTAGACTGTCTCCAAATTGTTGTTGCTTTGCCTCGTACTAATCATGTACATTTTTGGGGTTCATTTCTTTGTTTATGAAACTTTTTTCTATCTTAAAAAGTCTTTCAACACATATTACACTCGGGATCAATCACCTTTCAAAATGTTATGAACATACAAAAAATGAAACAAAACAAAACAAATAGATTAATCAATATACGAAATAAATAAGGATGTAAATATAAATTTAATCAATCCTACCCTCATGCGATCTACCCAAAGCATGATATATATTAAAAATTGATCCTACCCAAACATGTTTTCTACCCCTATGCTTTTATTTGGCCAAGCAAAACATAATCACATAATTTTCTAGTTCTCATGCTTATATTCGAAAAGAGTAAATATATCCTATAACTTTAATTTGAAGAGAGCAAAGGTCAGAGTATGTTCCTCCTTCATGTATACCTATTTTGGTACCTATAAATGGATAGAGATTTAACATGGCTCTACCTAGGGTGAACGGTCTACGGTTCGCTATATGCATAGTTTCAGTTTTATGGGAAAGGGTACTCAAATTTTCCTTGATGTTGGTTCCCCCATAAGCTGTCAAACCCTCGGTCATCACCGATTATAGGCTCAAACGAAATGAGTTCAATTCGAGAAGATCCACCTCCTTGTACCCATACGAGGAATTAAATTCCCAAAAAGCCACAAGGCGGGTATCTTAGACTCTAGTAGCTATAGCTCACATAGGGAATAAATTCACCACAAAATCATAGCATTCACCCTATTTAATCAAGACGGAGCTCAAGTATAGAGCTTATGTCATGTGATGCAAATGAGGTGCGAGGAAGAGCATACCAACCTTTGATCGAACAAGACACCCAAGACAAACGAAGAAAAGACTTTGAAAACACTCAACAAATATGAAAACAAAGAAATTCAAAATTAGTACAACTATCAATTAATAGTTCGAAAAGAATTAGTCAACATTCAATAAAATAACTCGAAAGATAATTTTTTATTTAAGTTTTCGAATATCTACTATCACGATGATGTATAAACGGTTATCAGCATGACTTTCGTATGTCCCCAGTGAGGTCGCCAAGCTGTCGTAATGTTTTTTCAAAACAAAAAAATTTATTTTTAAGGAAAAAATTATTTATTTTGAAAAACAAATAGCTTTTAAAATCGTAGTCGCCATCGACCTTTGGGTTAGGTAGGTCAAGTACCTAAAACATCTTTAAAATAATTTAAATAAATATAAAAATCATTTTTAAAACAAAATTGATCTGATTTTCTAGAAATTCATTTTTAAGGGATCGAAAGTCAATTACGTGTGGGGAAGGGTAAGCACCCTCACAACACCCAAAATTAGTACCTAATTGCTTATACATCACCGTGGTTGTGGAATTAAATAATGCTAGAAATCAAGGGTTATCTAAGGATTATTTTATCACTTATTAATTAATTCATTTCAAACTAAAAAAATAATATTCTCTATTTTGAGAATATATCACGAGATTTGCACGTCCTCCAACGGGAATACTAGCCTATCTGTCTCTTCTCTATACGAGAATATTCCTTCTTTATTTATTTAAGATCTCACATTAATCGTATATAAAATAAAAAAAATGAAGCAACATATAAAAAAAAATAGATGCATGGTTATCGTAAGATAATTATCATTTCACCAACGTTTTATTTTATTTAAGGCATTCAATTATTTCCAAGTTCGCTTTCGTTCGAATATTGTATTGGATTATATTACCTCGATAGGTTGCACTTTCCACGCTTACTCTACGGAATTCGTTCTTGAAAATAGACACGAGTGCATGTAAAAAATATTATTGAACATGGTTATTATTTAATAAAAATTATTTCAACAAATTACTTAGAGTGCCTAGGCCGTACTAATAACTAATTAAGATAAGCACGGGTGTTAAATAAATAAAACTAATAGACCAAATCAGTATAAGGTTAGATCTACAGGGACCTATTGATAATAATTTTATTTTATTTTATGCAATAATCATGTTAATTAGAGTGAGACGGCGTTGGACCAAAGGGTGAAAACTCTAGTTCATTTCCATTTCAGTGTGGGCCAAATTTGGCTTTCGTTTGGGCTTGTAAAAATTTTATTCAATAAAAATGATATTTTTGGAATGTTTTTTTTTGCTTAATAATAAATAATAATTAATATAATAATAATAAATAACGAAAAATGATGATTACAAAGGTGTGTTTTTATTAGGTCGATTGGTTAAAAACTAGATCCAACCTGACTCAAATTTATCCATAAATTCAATTATATTTTTTATTTAAGTTTTTATTTATTTTTATATTTTAAATCTAAATTAAATATTTTTTATAAATATTTTAATATAATTATGACTTAATACAAAAATAAGTGTTTAAACTATACCCTAAATTAACTTTTGGTGTCTAAAGAATTTTTCGTTAAAAATAGGTGACTAACAGTTTCTCCGTTATGCTTTTAGGTGTTTACCATTTTATTTTTTAAAAAATATAATTTAAAAAAAATGAAAAATAAAACCCCGTACAGTTTCTTCTGTAACCCCCTAAACTCGACCTAGATGTTATGCCCATGTCTAGGTGATTACATATCATATTCATAAATTCTTTTTATATTTAAAACAATGTTGAAATCCATATCTCAGTAATATATGAAATTTATCCATAATAAGAATTTATACGATAAACATATATTAATACATCTTTTAGAAAACCGTATAATACACATACATATCAAAATACTAGAAATACAAACATATCATGACGGTAGTAACACATGTCACAAAAATATAGCAGAAAGACATATATATAAATATAATATTTTACAAAAGTAACAGTAGTTGATCTCCCTTGATGTCAAGTCTATTAGTTTACGTTCTGCTGTTATCTGAAAAGGTTAAAATTTACAGAATGAGCTAAAAAGCCCAATGTGCTCCATACAGAGTATAAAAAAACATACTGATAAAATATTTCAGTAAAATCAATTTATGTAACATGTTTTAAAAATATGAACATTGCCCCCATCCGATAACGTCCAAAATATGTAGGTTCCCTATAACCATACACCCACTGTCACGTCCAGTAAGACCCTGAGCACAAAGCCGAGGAGCATGCAAGTATACTTCCTCCAACAATATTCCCCCAATGACAGTAATAAACATGTATGCATTCGAGTGAAAATGTTGATTAATCCATTAAAACATAAAAATGTTTCATGCTTGAAAATCATATACAGAAATACGAAAATCATAAATCAAATCAGTAATATACGGTAAATCAGATGTCGAGTAAACAATATTCAGAAATCTGGTATCATGTCGTAATAATATTTAGAATTATCACCAATCTGAAACAATTCAAATGATAGTTTAAAATAGTAAAATAACACTGTCAAGAAACAAACATGTAACAGTATGAGTAATCGGATAAGGAAGCCTACTATTGAGTCTGCCGATCAAGCTTTGCGGAAGCGCTAGATCCTACGAATCAAAAAAATCTATATTGGAATCCTAATATGAATAATCTTAACATTTATTATTGAATACATTTTGATATTTCGATATAACAAATTAAGATAAATGAATTTTAAGATTTTCCTAAAGATTTTCTAAGTATATTTGATATAATTATTCGAATATCAAAATATTACTCCAAATCTTTCAAAAGTCATTTTTAATCCTTACTCAAGTGTAAAATTAAGTTTTAATCTTAAAATAATTTCAAAATAATTTTACAAAGTATTTCGAACAATTTCAAAGCCAAAAATTCCAGTATGTCCAGAGGGAACCGATTCCCCCCCAAGGGGATACCGATTCCCCCCTGAATGGTTTGGCTCCGAGAAATTCCAGTATGCTCGGAGGGAACCGATTCCCCCCTGATCAACGGTCAAAATATTTGAATTTTACACTTAGGGAACCGATTCCCCATGAGGGGGTACCGATTCCCCCCACGCTCCAAGCAGAAATATTAATTGTTTTCACACTTAAACGGCTCCAATAACTTCATTAATGATCCCCAACATTCAAAAGTGATTCAAGGTGTATTTAAACAAGCTTAGAAGCCATTGATTAACAACAAGAAACAACAAGCAACTAGAATCAAGAGAGAATCAAAGAGAAAGCATCAAACCTCAAGTTTGAGCATTTCAAGCCTATTTTTCATTCAATATTCATTTTGCTTTGAAGAACACTACTTGTACTCAATTGTATTCATTCTTGAGTGTTCTTTTCTTTGTTCTAGAATTGTGCAAACAATCTACCTTGTGAGGATTTCTTTGTAAGTTTGCAAATTTGTATTGTTCTCTTTGGGAGAGAGTGTTCTCAAGAATTTGGGGTATAATTTTTGAGGGTTTGTAAGGTTACTCTTTGTCCTCAAAAGAAAGACAAATTAGTGAATTTGTGGAAAATCCTTAGTGTGGATAGCTAAGGTAGTGGACGTAGGCTTTGGTTGAGAAAGTCGAACCACTCTAAATCACTGTGCAATTACTTTCAATTTTATGCAAAAGCTTCCACCAAATTTTTAATTGCCAATTCACCCCCCTCTTGGCCAATTCCGTCAATCGATTAACTCAACAATTGGTATCAGAGCCTAACTTATTTGAAGGTTTAATCACCTCTTGAGTCGATTCGGGAAGAGATATATTGATAATCAAAGTCATCAATGGCCTCCACTTTAAACTTCGACTCCGGTCTCGATTCGATGCCCGTCAACAAGCCTCATTTCTTCAATAGGGCTAACTATGCCTATTGGAAAAATAGGATGATGTACTTCATTCAAGCAAGTGACATGGAATGTTGTAGAAGACGGATATATCAAGCCTCTTACTCATCCAAGAATGTGGAGTGAAGGAGAGACAAGATTGTTCCAGCCAACTCTAAAGCCATTCATATCATATTTTGTGCTCTTGGACCAGATAAATACGGAAGAGTTTCATCTTGTACAACCGCCAAAGAAATATGGGACAAGCTTCATGTCACTCATGAAGGTACCGATGAGGTAAAAAAAATCTAAAATTAGTATTCTAACGCATAGCTATGAAAATTTCAGGATGAAACCAAATGAATATATCAAAGCTATGACGAATATATTCTCAACGATTCTCAATGGTCTCAAATCATATGGAGATATCATTTCAAATGAAAAGCTTGTGAGGAAGTTAGTTTACTCCCTTCCAAAATCATGGCAATCAAAGAAGACGACAATCATCGAGTCTAAGGACCTAACATCCCTAACTCTTGAAGAACTAATTGGTTCCCTCCTCACTCATGAAATGATGCTTGAAGATGAGGAGGACCTCGATAAGATTGACGAGACACCAAAGGAGAAGGAGAAGAAGAAAAACATTGGAGTTGTTCTCAAATCCACAAAAGATGAGAGTGATTCGAATGAAGATGACGATGACGATGATGAGGAAATGGCATTGTTTGCCAAACGGTTCAGAAAAATGATGAGACCTTACCAAGGAAAAAAATTCAAACGAAATGCAGGCCTAAAAATGAACCAAAAGAGAAGGACCCAATCATTTGCTATGAATGCAAAAAGCCGGGGAATGTCAAATATGATTGCCCACAATATAAGAGAAAGGGTCAATCAAAGAATAAGCACAAGGCTCATGTGGCTACATGGAGCGATGAAGAAGGTTCCGATGAAGAGGAACAAGAAGTAGCAAACTTATGCTTGATGGCATTCGGGGAAGATTCTAAGGTAACCTCTAACTCATTTGATTTTGATGATTTATCCTATGATTAGCTATTAGAGGAATATAATGAGTTGGCTTCGGATTATGAGAAATTGTTTTTAAAATATAAAAATGATGTTTCAAAATTGAAAAATGAAAACAAACTCATATCCAAAACCAACAACGATCTTGAAAGTAAAATCAAAGATTTGCAAATCAAACTAGAAGAGTTTAAGAATAAAAATTTGGATTTGCAAAATTTACTTTCAAAGGTCAATAATGATCATCAAAAGAAAATTGATGATCTTAAAACTTCTTTTGATAAAGTTGGAACAAAACGTTTTGAAAAAAGGAGAAAATTCAAAATCCAACTTTGTTAGAAAAGCTTTTAAAAACTACAATCATAGAGGTCCCCAAAGAACCTCTAATGGAAAAATCATTAGAAGTATGTGGGTTCCTAAAGAACTCATTACTACTAAAGATAAAGATATCCTACACAAATGGATACCTAAGGGGACTAGGATTTTGGAAACTAATGAATATGGACCCAAAAGAATTTGGGTACCAAAAATCAAAAATTAATCTATGTCTGTAGGGAAAGGAGCATTGCTACAAGGCACGGGAAACAAATTCAAATTCATGGTACCTTGATAGTGGATGCTCGAGACACATGACCGGGGATAAAAATCGGTTCATAGAGCTTAACCCAAAAATAGAGGAGAAGTGACTTTTGATGATAATTCAAAAGGTCACATTGAAGGTATAAGTACAATAGGTAATACCTCTTCCATACAAATTAAAAATGTTTTATATATGAATTGATTAAAGCATAATCTTTTGAGTATTAGTCAATTTTGTGATAAAGGATTCAATGTCATGTTTGAAACTAATGGTTGTAAAGTTATTGACATTGCATCTAATCGGATTATGCTTATTGGTCATAGAATAGGAAATATTTACATGGTGCATTTAGATTATATTAATATGACTAATTTATGCCTAGTTGCAAAAGATGAGCATGATAGTTGGTTATGGCATAGGAGACTAGGACATGCTAGCATGAGTGTTTTGCAACGGTTAATTCAAGAAGAATTGGTTCGAGGGCTGCCTAAACTAAAATTTGATAATGATAAAATCTGTGATGCTTGTGCTATAGGAAAACAAAAGCGAGTTTCTTTTAAATCCATTAATGATGTGTCAACTAGTAGAGTATTACAATTGATCCACTTAGATCTTTTTGGGCCATCTAGAACTACTAGCTTGGGTGGAAAATAATATGCATTTGTCTTGGTAGATGACTATTCTAGATATACTTGGGTTCTATTCTTAAGTACTAAAGATGCAGCATTAGAAAAATTCATCACATTTTCAAAAGTAATCCCAAACGAAAAAGGTTACTCTATAACTAGTGTTAGGAGTGATCATGGAACTGATTTTGAAAATCTTGGATTTAATGAGTTTTGTAATTCTAATGGTATTAGCCATAATTTTTCAGCACCTAGAACCCCTCAACAAAATGGAGTTGTTGAGAGGAAAAATCGAACTTTAGAAGAAATGGTTAGAACCATGCTTTGTGAAAACAATTTGCTAAAGTAATTTTAGGCGGAAACCATAAATATCGCTTGTTATGTTATTAATCGAGTAATGATTAGGCCTATTTTAAAGAAAACTCCATATGAACTTTTCAAAAATAAAAAGCCTAACATTAGTTATTTTCATCCTTTTGGATGTAAGTGTTTTGTTTTAAACAACGGTAAACACAATCTTGGCAAATTTGATGCTAAAAGTGATGAAGGAATTTTTCTGGGTTATTCCTTAAATTCTAAAGCTTATCGAGTATTTAATAACAGAAATTTGGTTGTAGACGAGTCTACACATGTTGTTTTCGATGATAATCTCCTTCCGAGGAAGGATTCTTGTTTGAATGATGATGTAGGTATTATAAATACAAATGACGTTAGACATGACGTTAAAGAATCATCATCAAATGAAGAAACGAAATATGAGGAAACTCATTATCCTCTCAAGAATCCAACCATTGAAGAAAGAGAAGTATCTTATCCAAGAGAGTACAACTATGTTAAAGATGGTGAGATTATAGGTGATCCATCCAAAGGGGTAACAACTCGATCTTCTCTTAGAAATATTTGTAATTATGTTACATTTAACTTATGCATAGAGCCTAAGAATATTAAAGAAGCATTAAATGATGAACATTGGATTATGGCTATGCAAGAAGAGTTAAATCAATTTGAGAGAATTAAAGTATGGACATTAGTTGAAAGGCGTAGTAATAAATCTATTGTAGGTACTAGATGGGTATTTAGGAATAAGCTTGATGAGAGTGGTAATATAGTGAGAAATAAGGCTAGACTTGTTGCTCAAGGGTATACTCAAGAAGAGGGCATAGACTATGATGAAATATACGCTCCCGTAGCTAGGATGGAAGCAATTAGAATGTTATTAGCATTTGTATGTTTTCATGAATTTAAATTATATCAAATGGATGTTTAAAATGCATTTTTAAATGGTTTTATAAAAGAAAAAGTGTATGTGGAACAACCTCCAGGTTTTGAAGATTCAAAATTTCTGGATCATGTTCTTAAATTGACAATAGCACTTTATGGTTTAAAACAAGCTCCTAGAGCATGGTATGAAAGATTGTCAAACTTTTTAATTGAAAAAGGTTTTTCAAAAGGGAAGGTTGACACTACATTCGATATAATTATTCGAATATCAAAATATTACTCCAAATCTTTCAAAAGTCATTTTTAATCCTTACTCAAGTGTAAAATTAAGTTTTAATCTTAAAATAATTTCAAAATAATTTTACAAAGTATTTCAAACCATTTCAAAGCCAAAAATTCCAGTATGTTCAGAGGGAACCGATTCCCCCCTAAGGGGGTACCGATTCCCCCTGAATGGTTTGGCTCTGAGAAATTTCAGTATGCTCGGAGGGAACCGATTCCCCCCAAGGGGGTACCGATTCCCCCTGATCAACGATCAAAATATTTGAATTTTACACTTAGGGAACCGATTCCCCATGAGGGGGTATCGATTCCCCCCACGCTCCAAGCAGAAATATTAATTGTTTTCATACTTAAACAGCTCCAATAACTTCATTAATGATCCCCAACGTTCAGAAGTGATTCAAGGTGTATTTAAACAAGCTTAGAAGCCATTGATCAACAACAAGAAGCAACAAGCAACTAGAATCAAGAGAGAATCAAAGAGAAAGCATCAAACCTTAAGTTTGAGCATTTCAAGCCTATTTTTCATTCAATATTCATTTTTCTTTCAAGAACACTACTTGTACTCAATTGTATTCATTCTTGAGTGTTCTTTTCTTTGTTCTAGAATTGTGCAAACAATCTACCTTGTGAGGATTTCCTTGTAAGTTTGCAAATTTGTATTGTTCTCTTTGGGAGAGAGTGTTCTCAAGAATTTGGGGTATAATTCTTGAGGGTTTGTAAGGTTACTCTTTGTCCTCAAAAGAAAGATAAAATAGTGAATTTGTTTGAAAATACTTAGTGTGGATAGTTAAGGTAGTGGACGTAGACTTTAGTTGAGAAAGTCGAACCACTCTAAATCGCTGTGCAATTACTTTCAATTTTCTGCAAAAGCTTCCACCAAATTTTTAATTGCCAATTCACCCCCTCTTGGCCGATTCTGTCAATTGATTAACTCAACATTTAGTTAAATAAATTACAGAAACCTACGGGTAATTCTTGTAGTACGCGGATCAGGCGAATCTGACAAACGAAAAATACAGGACCTAACTGACCATTGTTCAAGTGAAACACGAGTACCTTCATAAAAATATCTTATTGGATCGATTCCATAACCATATCTCAAATAAATAAGCAAAAATGCTAAAAATACTAAGCATTTTTGGGTTAACGTGCTCGATTCGGGCCTTTCGGGTCAGAATTTGGCAAAACATACTTTGAAATTGGACTCACAATGTCGAAAACACATAGAATATGACTTTTCAAAAATTTTGACTTTTTGGTCAAAGTCAAAGGTCAACACTCAACGGGTCAAGTCGGGTCAGGTCAGACCGGGTCAAACCGGGTCAAACCGGGTCAGGTCAGACCGAGTCAAATCGATTTTCAAGCTTACCACACGTGGCAGACATTCCCCATGTGCAGGAGCGGCACGTGGGGGCGTGTGCGGCGTCCTACAGGCTCCGAAAAATTACGAAAAAAATTCTTAAAATTATTTTAAGGGATTTTGAGACACTTACCAAGCTCGATTCACAATTTTGAACGGCAGAGAGCTCGATTTTAAAATGTCAGAAACTTTGACTTCCTCACCTCCCTCACGCTCCAGCAACGACGGAGACAATGAGAGCACCGGTGGACTCGGAACGACACAAGGAACACGATGGTGCGGGAGGTGTCGAAAGCGGAGCAACGATCGACGATGAATCGATGATTTTCACGGTGGTGGTGTTAAGAAAATATCGAAACTTTGAATCGAAATTCACGGTGTTAGACGATATTTCACGATAAGAGGTTTACGGGGTTTTGTTCACTGGTCGACAGAGAACATGATGGTGGTTTCAGATCGACGAATGGTGGTTGGACAGTGGAGAAATCGACCTTGGAAAAAGGGGTACAAGGGAGGAAATGTTGAGCAATTTGTTTCTGGTTTGAAACCAGAAAACAAATTGTACGCATATATAAAGGAAATCGCTGCCGATACTAAATGGGGAAATTCATGGTTAGGTCCCCAATCCTTCAACTTCTAAAACAACCTACAAGTTCTGGAAACATTTAATTAAATCCCCAAATTTCACCAAATTGCTTAAATATAATTTTTTTCCAGTTGTTACAATTCTCACCCTCTACAAAAAATTTCGTCCTCGAAATTTACCTTATGAAAATAGATGAGGAAATTGAGCCTCCATTGACTCCAATGTCTCCCAAGTAGCCTCTGAGGGCCCACGGTTACTCCGTTGAACTTTAACCATTGGAATACGTCTATTTCTAAGAACTCGCTCATCCCTTTTTAATATCTGAATAGGCTCCTCCTCATATGAGAAATCAAGTCTCAGCTGTACCTCATCAACCTAAATGATGTGACCTGGATCTAGATGGTATCGCCTTAACAAAGATACATAAAAAACATCATGAATACGACTGAGCTGGTGAGGCAACTCAAGATGATAAGCAACAGGTCTGACTTTCTTCATAATACGATACGATCCAATAAATCTCGGACTCAGCTTACCTTTACGTCCAAATCTCAATACTTTCTTCCATGGAGATACATTGAGAAAATTCTAATCCCCCGTCTCAAACTCGATATCCTTCTGATGATGATCTACATATGATTTCTTCCTATCAAATTCCTCTTTTAGATGATTATGGATCAATCTGACAGTATCTTCAGTCTCTCGAACCAAGTCTGGACCTAAAGTTTTTCTATCATACAACTCTGTCCAACATATATGAGTACGACATCTACGTCCATACAGAGCCTCGTACGGTGCCATGTGAATACTTGTATGGTAACTATTATTGTAAGTAAATTCAGCTAATGACAAGAAATCTTCCCAACTACCACGGAAGTCAATCACACAACCCCGTAACATATCTTCCAATACCTGAATAACTCACTCAGACTGACCATCAGTCTGTGGATGAAAATATGTATTGAAATTCAAACGAGTACCCAGAGCCTTGTGCAAAGCCTTCCAAAACCTGGAAGTAAACATCGGATCTCGGTCAGATATGATAGACAACATAACACCATGAAGTCTAACGATCTCATAAATGTATAATTTAGCCAGTTTGTCCAAAGAATAATTAACCCAAACAGGGATAAAGTGAGTTGACTTAGTGAGTCGATCAATAATCACCCAAACAAAATCCTTTTTGGAATAAGCCAGAAGAAGACCAGTAACGAAGTCCATCGTAATGTGCTCTCATTTCCACTCAGGAATATTAATTGACTGTAACAATCCAGACGGATGTTGGTGCTCTGCTTTAACCTGTTGACAAGTCAGACACCTTGCCACAAAATCTAAAATATTCTTCTTCATACCAGTCCAAAAATAGCGCTATTTGAGATTATTGTACATTTTGTCCCTGCCAGGATGCATAGCATATAGACTACTATGAGCCTCCTGAAGAATAACCCGTCTCAACTCATCATCTTTAGGGACGCAGTAACGACCATGAAAGCATAAAATACCATCCTGATCCAAAGTATACTCTGAACTCGATCTCTGCTCAACTTGTTCAATAATAGGAAGCAATGAGCTATCAAGGAGCTGTTTGGCCTTAATCTCCTCGACCAAAGTGGGTTTAACTTATAACTCTGCTAACAGACTATTGTCATCAAATAAACTTAAGTTGGCGAATAAGGCTCTGAGATCTGATATTGCTTTATGGCTCAAGGTGTCGGCCACCACATTAGCCTTCCCTGGATGATACCCTATCTCACAATCATAGTCCTTTAGAAGCTCCAACCATCGACGCTGTCTCAAATTCAATTCTTTCTGAGTAAGTAGATACTTCAGACTCTTATGATCGGTATAGATATAACATTTTTCTCCGTAGAGGTAGTGTCTCCAGATCTTTAAAGCAAAAACCACGGCATCTAACTCCATATCGTGAGTGGGATAGTTATGCTCATATGGTTTTAACTGACGTGACGCATAAGCGACAACCTTACCATCTTGCATCAAAACACATCCTAATATAGAGTTAGAAGTATCACTGTAGACAGAATAAACTTTCCCAGACTCAGGCTAAATTAGCACTGGGGCTTAAGTTAAAATAGTCTTCAGTTTCTCAAAGCTAGCTTATTGGTTCTCACACCAGACAAATGGAACATCTTTCCTCAATAGTTTCGTCAGAGTAACTGTAATAATGGAGAACCCCTCAACAAAACGACGGTAGTAACCAGCTAAGCCCACGAAACTATGGATCTCAGAGATGTTCTTGGGTTACTTCCAGTTTAGAATAGCCTCCACTTTGTCGGATCCACCCGAATACCATCAGCAGAAACGATATGTCCAAGAAAAGTTACTTCCCTGAGCCAGAACTCACACTTGCTCAACTTAGCATATAACTTATTTTCCCTTAGAGTCTGTAAAACAATCCTTAAATGCTCCTCATGTTCTGCTTCAGTTAGAGAATACACCAGTATATCATCAATGAACACAACTACAAACTGGTCCAAATAAGGTCGAAACACCTGATGCATCAGATCCATAAAAGCAGCAGGGCATTAGTTAACCCGAATGACATCACTAAAAAGTCGTAATGCCCATACCAAGTACGAAAAACAGTTTTCGAGACATCAAAATCTTTCACTTTAAGTTGGTAATAACGAGATCTCAAGTTTATCTTCGAAAAGATAAAAGCCCCTCGAAATTGGTCAAACAGATTATCGATCTTGGGCAGAGGATATTTGTTTTTAATTGTGAGTTTGTTCAGTTTCCTATAATCAATATATAGTCTCAATGTCCCATCTTTCTTCTTGACAAAGAGAACTGGGGCTCCCCACGGTGATACACTGGTCGAATAAATCCCCTATCCAACAAATCCTAGAGTTGAACTTTCAGTTCCTTAAGCTCTTTTGGGGCCATACGGTAAGGAGCCATTGAAACTGGGGTGGAACCAGAATATACTTCAATCTCAAACTCAACTTCTCTATCCGACAGTAATCCAGGCAACTTTTCAGGACAAACATCAGGAAATTCCTTGACAATCCAGATGCATTCAATATCAGATCGAGAACTCCTAGTATCCAAAATATAAGCAATGAACACCTCGTAACCCTTCCTGATCATCTTCTCAACTACCAAAGCAGACACAACATTCGTCAGAAATCACGACATTCCCCAATCATTACAATCTTTCGATTATTTGGGGTCTTCAGAATAACTTTCTTGGTCTCACAATCGAGATTTACTCGATGTTTATTTAACCAATCTATGCCAAGAATCAAATCAAACTCTTCCAAATGTAACTCCATCAGGTCGGCCAGAAAAATCTCCCCATGGATCTCTATAGGATACCCTCTAAAAATACGATCTAACTCTATAGACTTGCCTAAGGGACTTTGAACTGTCACCGAATTCTCGGTATTCTCAACAGGAATATTCAGACCCTCAAAAATAGAATGTGATACATAATAATTGGTAGAACCACTATCAAACAATGCAAAGTAGGGAACTGAATGAATAGTAACAATACCTAAAATCACATTAGGCCCATCGCAATCTTGTCAAAGTCTAGCACTGTAAACCAACGCATATTGTATAGCCTCAGATCTGACTGGACCCCTACTCTGAGTTGCTCGGCCTCTACTAGCCGATCTTGGTGCTCTGCCCTGACTACGACTCCCTACTAAAGTCTGAACAGTACTCTGAGTACAAGCGGGAGTACGAGTTAGTGTCTAAATTGAATGAGGTATCTCTAGACAATCCTTCAAGTGATGGTCACCAGAACCATATTTATAATAGATACCCAATTTTATCATGCATTCCCCAAAATAATGGTTCCCATAATAATTACATGTTTGCAAAGGCTGTGACCCATAATAACCACAATGTTTAGAAGGCAGAACATCTGAAGAACCGCATGCCACAAGTCTGGAATTTGTATCGTCTCTCTAAAAAGACTCACTTCTGCCTCTCTTGCTAGGTGTGTAGAAGAATCAACGGAATTAGAAGGCCTCCTGAATCGGTCTCGATCTCTCCTACGCTCTATACCCACTCGCTCGATCTTCTCGGCGGTCTTGGTTATCTCAACCAAGGCATTAAAATTCCTTTCCCGGTGGGTAGTAACTCGACTCCTGATCTCATACCTGAGTCCATTCTCGAATCTCAAGCACCGATCTGACTCAATGTCAACAAGTCCATTAGCATAACGACTCATTCTGATAAACTCAATCTCATAGTCCATATCAGACATATCACCTTGCTCTAAATTCTGAAACTCTTAGCGGCGCTCCTGCAGATATCTCTCTCCGATGTACCGACTCTGAAAACGTGTCTTAAAAAGATCCCATATTAACTAATTCCCCGTAATACTACCAGAAATCAATTGCCACCATCTGAAACTCTCTTTCTTCAGCATAGTTAGAGATCCCTTTAACTTCTGCTCAGGCCTCAGATCCATGTCATCCATAATTCTATCTGTATCTTTCAGCCAATACTCAACGTCAGTCGGAGGTCCACTAGTAATACCTTCAAATGGAACTACTCCAACAGCTACCAAATACTTCGAAATCTCGACTGAAGTCATATTACTAGGAACTCTAGCATCTCTCCGAAACATATGAAAGACAACTCTATTAATGGCGTCTTCATCCATGTCAATATCATCATCTTTAGTGATGAGAGGGTCTCACACAAGAGTAATCGGATCATCATTAGAAATAGACGAATCTACATGCAGAACAGGAGGATCACGTGGTGATATCAGATCATCTATCATAACAGAAGGTCGAACGATTCGCCCTTGACCACGACTACGGCCTGTCCTACGACCTCTAACAGTACTCATCGGGGGGGGGGGTCTATAAGGCACTATAGAAATAATTTGAAACATAAGTCAGACTAGCATCAGAGATCTCGAATAAAAAATAACTCATAAATTAAAGTGATACGTTTTTGAAAATATCAAAATTTCTTAAAAATCCTGAGTTTAGGACTCATCCACAGTCTGAGTGTTTAAAACTGAAGGCTTTGATACCACTAAATGTAACCCCATAAATCTGGCCTGGACGTTATGCCCATGTCTAGGTGATTACATATCATATTCAGAAATTCTTTTTATATTTAAAACAATGTTGAAATCCATATCTCAGTAATATATGAAATTTATCCATAATAAGGATTTATACGATAAACATATATTAATGCATATTTTATAAAACCGTATAAAACACATGCATATAAAAATACTAGAAATACAAACATATCATGACGATAGTAACACATGTCACCAAAATATAGCAGGAAGAAATATAGAAATATAATATTTTACAAAAGTAGCAGTAGTCGATCTCCCATGATGCCAAGTCTACTAGTTTACGTTATGTTGTTATCTGAAAAGGTTAAAATTTACAGAATGAGCTAAAAAGCCAAATGTGCTCCATACAGTGTATAAAAAAACATACTGATAAAATATTTCAGTAAAATCGGTTAATGTAATATCTTTTAAAAATATGAACACTACCCCCATCCGATCACGCCCAAAATATATAGGTTCCCCATAACCATACACCCACTGTCACGTCTAGTAAGGCCCTGACCACAAAGCTGAGGAGCCTACAAGTATACTTCCTCCAACAATATTCCCCCCAATGACAGTAATAAACATGTATGTATTCGAGTGAAAATGGTGATTAATCCATTAAAACATGAAAATATTTCATGCTTGAAAATCATATACAGAAATACGGAAATCATAAATCAAATCAGTAATATACGATAAATCAGATGTCGGGTAAACAATATTTAGAAATCAGGTATCATGTCGTAATAATATTTAGGATTATCACCAATCTGAAATAATTCAAATGATAGTTTAAAACAGTAAAATAACACTGTTAGGAAACACACCTGTAACAATCTAAGTAATCGGATAGGGAAGCCTACTACTGAGTCTGTCGATCACGCTCTGTGGCAGCACTAGATCCTACGAATCGGAAAAATCCATATTGGAATCCTAATATGAATAATCTTAACCTTTATTTAAATAATTTACAGAAACCCACAGGTAATTCTCATAGTACGCGGATCGAGCGGATCTGACGAACGAAAAGCACTGGACCTAACTGACCCTCGTTCAGGTGAAACATGAGTACATTCATAAGAATATCTTATTGGATCAATTCCATAATCATATCTCAAATAAATAAGCAAAAATGCTAAAAATACTAAGCATTTTTTGGTTAACAAGCTCGATTCGGGGTTTTTAGGTCAGAATTTAGCAAAACATACTTCAGAATCAGACTCATGATGTCGAAAAACTTAAAATATGACTTTTCAAAAATTTTGACTTTTTGGTCAAAGTCAACAGTCAAGTCGGGTCAGGTCGGGCGGTCAGGTCGGGTTGGATCAGGTCGGGTCAAATCGGTTTTCAAGCTTACCACACGAGACGAACATTCCCCACGCGCAGGGGCGGCGCGTGGAGGCGAGTGCGGTGTCCTACGGGCTCCGAAATATTATGAAAAAAATCCTAAAATTATTTTAAGGGATTTTGAGACACTTACCAAGCTCATTTCACAATTTTGAACAGCGGATAGCTCGATTTTAAAACATCAGAAACTTTGACTTCCTCACCTCCCTCACACATCGGCGACGACAGAGACAATGAGGGCACCGGTGAATTTGGAATGACACAAGGAACACGATGGTGCGGGAGGTATCGAAAATAGAGCAACGATCGACGATGAATCGACGATTTTCATGGCGGTGGTGTTAAAAAAAGTCAAAACTTTGAATCAAAATTCACAGTATTAGATGACGTTTCACGATAAGAGGTTTACGGGGTTTTGTTCACCGGTAGACAAAGGACACGATAGTGGTTTTGGATCGCCGGACGGTGGAGAAATCGACCTTGGAAGGAGGGGTGCGGAGGAGGAAATGTTGAGCAATTTGTTTTTGGTTTGAAACCAGAAAACAAATTGCACGCATATATCAAGAAAATTGATGTCGAAACTAAATGGGGAAATTTAGGGTTAGGTCCCTTAATTTCCTTCAACTTCTAAAACAACCTACAAGTTCTGAAAACTTTTAATTAAATCCCCAAATTTCACCAAATTGCTTAAATATAATTTTTTTTCCAGTTGTTACATGTTCTCCCTCCCATCCCCTACCAATGAGAAAGGTCATCACCGGCTGGATTTCGTTCGAAGCAGGGTGAATAACTCAATGGTGACGATCGTGTAACGTATGGATAATTGAAGCAGTCAAAATCACCGAAAAACATCAAAGGAAAACCTAAATATCTGACAACCCTTCGCAGCACTTTCTACAAAGATTGACATAGTTTCGTAGTGGGTGGAAGATTGAGTTTTGGTCGAAGCGGCGAGACGATTTTGATGGTGCTAATGTTGACAGCCACAGACCGACGATGGAGAAAATAAATTTTGAGTTTATATATATATATATATATATATATATATATATATATATATTAAGTGGTTTATATATATATATATATATATAAGTGGTTTTTAATAAAAAAACTAAAATTTTATATACATGACATGTGTCAGATAACAGTCATATTTAAAGACAGTTACGGTTCGGACACTTAAAAATGTAACGTTAGAAGCGTTAGACATCTATTTTAACGAAAAAATCTTTAAGCACCAAAAGTCAATTTGGGGTATAATTTAAATACTAATTTTATATTAAGCCTATAATTATAAAATAATATTTAAGTCTAATTTTAAATATAAATAAAATTGTTTGAATCTAAATTATCTAGAACAATATTTTCCTTATTATCAAGATTGATCAGTTATATGTGTATATTATTTATGTTAACAGATTATTTTAAATTTTTTCTCTTAAAACTTATTTAATCAAAAGATTTATATTATATTTTTAATTCTATAATTAATATAAAAACCATATAATTATAACACGTATAGACAGATGATCATATCCAAGTGAATGGTGCATAGCTCAGTACTTTTTTATATTGCCTTTTTCTTTTAGGATTATCATTACAACTTTATGAACATTTGATGTCTAACTAAGTGGTGCTGGATTACCCTAAGATTTTTATAAATATATTTCCTTCTTTCCTTTCCACTTTTCAAAATAATCATCACAATTTTATAAACTTATGGCTGCATCTTTTTATCAAAAATATTAACAATAAAAATGTTATTTACGTCTTTTAAATCGAAAATTGGATTAAAAAATTAGGGTAAATTATAGAAATGGTCACTTTTGTTTGAGTTTTATAATTTTTCTCATTGAATTAAAAAAACATAAGACTTGATCATTTTTATTTCATTTCAATTAAGATGTGGTCATTGAAGGTAAACGGCCGTTAAATTTTCAACGGCTTGCTAATGTGACACGGTAAATATATAAAATTAAAATTACATCATTTTCACATAGATAATACGTGGACTAAGATTTGGTAACTTTTCTTTCATATTTGTACACTTTTGCTCACCAAACATAAAAAACATAATTTTTGGTCACTTATGTTATTGTTTTATTAAGTTTTGGTCACTTACGGTATTGTTTTATTAAGTTTTGGTCACTTACGGTATTGTTTTATTAAGTTTTGATCACTTGGACGTTGAATGTCGTTAGTTTGATAATGTGACACGTTAGTAAAATATAATAGTTTTTCTCCTCAACCCCAATGTTGCTCATCTTCTCCCCGTTTCTTCTTCAAACATCTCTGCTCCATTACGATAGCCTTCATGTTTCTAGTTATTAGTTGTAATTATTTGAAGTCAAATTAGGTGGGTTTTCAATTGTAAGAAAAATGTATAAAAAGAAGTGATAAGACTGTGAAAATACAAAGAATTCGTCATTAAAATTCTAAAAATATTCACCACCACCTCGAGCCGAGAAAACTAGAGTTTCTTCAATGGCAATGTTATTAACAACAATATAATAGGTTTCCATCTCCGACGCGTTATTGATCAACAGAATCTATGTGATGGGAAAGATCATCGAGAACATTTCGTCGCATCCGAACATGATCGACCTCCACGACGTTTACCAAAATCCAACCGACATTAACTTAGTAATGGAGCTCTGACTCTACTCTAGTAGTGAGTTGTTCAATAGGGTCATTGCGAAAATGAGATACTCGAAGGTCGATGTAGTGGTGGTGGTGCAACATATTACGTTGGCTGGAGAGGTTAATGGTGATTCGTAGGGATCTAGAATCGAAAAATAACTTGTTCTTGAGCAAAAAACAAAGATTCGACGTTGAAGATCATGGATTTTGGATTGAGTTCAGTGGAAGAATTTATGAATCCATTTATCGGGTTGTTTGGATTCATTGATTATGTTTCACCAGAGGCATTTTCTTAAGGAAAAATCACCACGATAAGTGATATCCAATTATCGGGTTATTTGGATCCATTAATTTGTCTTCTTGTTCCTTGTTAGATTTGACATTTTACAATCTCAAACTTTGAAAATTGAATTTTAGTTTGTATAACTGAGATTATCCAGTTCATTTTATCTCTAGATGCATACTCTCTCATTTTCCTTTGAACTTGTGGTGTTATTATTTGTTGTCAGAAGTTGGAAATCTTTCATTACTCTTGAAATGCATGCATGAGTCTTTGAAAGAAGACAATGGAGCAATGGAATAGAGACGTCTGAAGAAGAAGCAGGGAGAAGATGAACAACAATGAGGTTGGGAAGAAAACTTATTAAAAATGGATAAATTAAAATGTTGTCCTTAAACTAATTTGCATTTACAAAAAGACTCATAATTAGTATTTTGTCTAAAGTGTAGGGTTAAAATAAAATTAAACCATTTTACTAATGGGCCACATCATTAACTAGCGGCATTCAACATCTAAGTGACCAAAACTTAATAAAACGATAACGTAAGTGACCAAAACTTATTTTTTTAATTTAATGAGCAAAAGTGTACAAATATGAAAGGAAAGTGATCAAAACTTAATTCACGTATTATCTAAGTGAAAATGATATAATTTTAATTTTATATATTTATCGTGTTACATTTGCAAATCGTTAAAGGTTTAACGCCGTTAATCTTCAGTGACCACATCTTAATTAAAACGAAACGAAAGTGATCAAATCTTATGTTTTTTTAATTCTATGAGGAAAAGTTTATAAACTTAAACGAAAGTGATCATTTATGTAATTTACCCAAAAAATTACTATACTTTCCTTTCATCTATGATATGCGTGAATTTATCTAATTTAAAACCCAACAAATACATTACATGTGAGAATATTAAGAGAATAAAGGATTGAAGTGAAAAATTTCACTCTAAATCTCATATCCAATCCTAGGTTGACATCTTTGTTAGGCTCCTTTTGTTTTTTTCCCTTTCCAATTCTTGTCTCTTTGATCTCATCCACTCCCCAATAGTGAAAAACCAATATTTTTCTTCAGTTTTCTTCCACATTTCCCATTTGATCAAATTCTGATTCTTCTCTTCAAAGAAAACCCATTTTACACCACTGTTTTTCATCGGTCATTAACCATACAAAAGAATCATCTTGTTGTTTTATCATTACATAAATAAAGGAAAACAAGAAGAAGAACCCCCCCCCCCCAGATTTTCCTGTCTTGTTCCTTGTCAAAATTCTCATGATTCTTTGAAAGATTTGTCTTTTTAGATTCTCCAGTTTATGCTGTGGAGGGAAAAGATTGATTCTTGGTTCCCAAGTAAAATTATTCTGATTTTAAAGTCCTCTCATTTCATCTCCAACATGAAAACTGTTTGTTAAAAATCGCATATTTTTTGTGTGCTGTTGTCTGAATTTGTCTAGTATGGAAGCTTTATTTCCAGCTTCTTTCACATCGAATGTGGATTGGTTTGATGATCATCAAGAGAGCCAAAACACATACTGGACCAAAGAAGAAAACAAAATATTTGAGCATGCTTTAGCCATATATGGTGAAGATGTCCCTGATAGATGGATCAAAGTTGCTGAGATGTTACCTGGGAAAACCGTCTCCGATGTGATTAAACAGTACAGGGAATTGGAAGAAGATGTTTCCGATATCGAAGCCGGCCGAGTTCCGATCCCGGGCTATTTCGGATCATCTTTTACATTGGAATTGGTTGATAACCATGATTTTGATGGTTATAGGAAGAGGACTAATGGAGCAAAAGGGCATGATCATGAAAGGAAGAAAGGTGTCCCATGGACTGAGGAAGAACACAGGTGAATTTTCTTCCTAAACTCAATTTCTGTGGTTTTTTTTTTTTGAATTGGATCATGAAGTTAAGTTCAAGTACCAATTTGAATAGAAACTAAGTTTAGGTATCTAATTGGACCAATGAAAATTTTAGGTGGCAAATTTAGATATCAATTTGAACTTTGAAGCTAAACTCAGGTACCAAAATGCATATTTAATCATTTTTCTTGTGCTTTGATTGTGGCATGAAGGAGGTTCCTAATGGGGCTTCTAAAGTATGGTAAAGGGGATTGGAGAAACATCTCAAGGAACTTTGTGGTTTCCAAAACACCAACACAAGTTGCAAGCCATGCTCAAAAGTACTATCAGAGGCAGCTTTCAGGAGGGAAAGATAAGAGGAGACCGAGCATCCACGACATTACGGTCCTTAATCTCGCCAACACCGCTGCATTTTCGAATGACCGGAAGCCGTCTTCTGTAAGCCAGTCTGACGTTCTTGCATTGCAGCAAAAGCTGGCCAGTGTGTCAAGAGCTGCAGGTCTTAATTGGAATCAGACCGAAGATGGATTGGGTACGGATGGCAACCGGTTTATGTCCTCGAATGGTCCGAGACTTCCAGGGCAAACTCTGTATGGCAATGCTTATCATGGAGCTCATATGAAACCCCAAAGCTCCGTCTTCTGAACATGTACAAGGCCGTTTTTCTCTGTGGTAATCGAAAACGTTTCGATTTCATGATGTTAAATGGTTTGCTTGTTCCACAATGGTGGAGTCATGTAATGTAAACTTGTAATAATAATCGGATTATGAATCAAAGGGAAGAAAAAAGATCAGAGAGGACGATATCAGACCCTGAATGTTCTTCCTGCGGTTCTTTGTCCGATCATGAGCTGAAACTGAACCGTGCCACGAACCGAGACATGTTCGAGGCATGATCGATAATAGTGACATGGTCTAACAGGCTGAGTCAATGGGCACTGCCATGGAAATTCCTTTGGTATTTTTGATAGTTTGCATTAGGCATAGGGACCCCTTTCCACTCAGATTTGATTGCCATCACTTGGTAGAAGCTGAGTATGCATTCCACTTAGCATCACATGCTTTCAATCTTTTACAGAATATAGAAATAAACGATTGCTAGGTATTCGAATCTTCGTTTTTCTTAAAGTATTCATGTTAAACATGTATAATCATATTTATATTCCAATCTAAATAACATTTTCTGAGAAGCAAATAAGGAATCCAAGTATGCTTGTAAATATTGACGTGTTATAACCATGTTGAAACGAATAAAACAAAATATCTTAATTTGAAATTAGGCAGAATCTGATGTTTGACCTTGAGAGTATTCTTATTTATTTTTTTATATTTTTTTTCTTATGGATAAGGAACGAATGAGATTTTCTCGTCCTCGTTTTGCTTTAAAAATTAAATAATATTATTATCTCATTGAGGAATATTTATGGGAATAAATAATACACATTTTATATTTATTTATATTATTCTCATTTCATTTGTTTTGATCCTAAAAGATATAATCGTTGAAAATTATATTCGAAACTACTGTCACCTTAGTAAAAAACTCTACAAAATAAAATCTTATGGAACAAAACATCACATCAACAAGAATATAAAAAAATTAAAAAAGTGCTGGAAATAACCTCAAAGAAATGAATGGATTGATGATGCGGTCACTGTATTTCATGGGGTAGGCAGGCAAGTAGGCAAGTAGGCATTCACACATGAATATAAAAATCTTGTCACTGTATTTGTTTTCTTCTCAATTTGCCATTGTGGATTTACCCCCCACCATTGTCATATTGTTCACTTTTTATATAATTATTTGTATTTAATCTATCAGTTTATTAATTAGAGTAGATATTATAAAAATTTATTATAAGAATAATCTTTTTAATTCAAATTACTTCATTCATATCATCATGATTTTAATTTTTATATATAAAAAAAATCTTAAAAATAAAATATATTTAAAAAAAACTTTAAATTTGTATCTTTCAGTCAAATTTGAATAATATAAATCATTAGTAGTGATGCAACTATGATGAATGGCTTAGTTAGTGCCCTACCAATGCCATACTGCATGTAAAATCTGTTATTTTCTGTCGCACAATAAACCTTTTTAGTGTACTTAAAAGCTACATATCGAACATGATCAACATGATTATCCTTTTATTTTTCACATGAGATGACAAAACCCATCTAGTTCATATTTATATACATTTTATATATAGTTGTATAAACATAATAATCTCAATCGAATAAAATTGTATTACATAGGTTGCGTCATGGATTTTTCAGATTAAACCGAACAAAATTTGGATAACTCTAACATTTTTTTTAAAGAAAATATGGGAATTTTAAACTTTAACAATACCCTAATTATAAACCCGCAAAATCCTCGTGCAAATATTATACTTAATCAGGGATAGGGTGAGGGGATGTTGGAGGCAATCACACTTTTAGAAATTTTACATTCTTGTATAATTTTAATATTTTCTTTGCATTTTATATTGATGATCTAATCTTACAGCTCTAAAATTTGGTAATTTTGTATTCATAAATTTCTAATATAAATTTTTAATGATACGCACCCAGCTGACATAAAATATTACGTATGATTCATGGAACTACCTCTTTTATATATATGCGAACCTTCCCATTACATTTGCATGATGCAAATTGCACAATGGACCCTTCTTTTAGTGGATTTCTTGTGTCGTCATATCGCATATTAGATGTCAAAGTGGAGTTGATGACTTGATGTTATCGCTTTGATACAAACTTTTACTTAATAAATTCCTTGGGTTGGCATGGTTTTTTTTATTCCTCGAATGTTAGACCATCCTTTTAAGTAGTTTTGAGTGTATAGAGTGCACCAAAGTTGACTTCTCTTTGTAGGATCGAAAGGACATCAACAATTTGGCTTTGTTTGTGGGGTTTTTAAGATTTGTTCTAATCCACTATATAAAAAACACATTCTACACATTTGTGTAAAAGGATTAATAAAATTAGCTGACCCTTATTCCCATATGTAATGGGGGTAAGGGGAGGTAGGATAGTAGGTTGCCCACAACGCCAGGTTGTGAATAGCTTCTGTAGGAAACTTCCGAATTATGAATTGCTCTCCGTGGGACTCGATCCCACGACCACAAGATTAAGAGCATTGCACTCTACCAACTAAGCTGGACAAGCAATTGTAAAAGGATTAATGTTGACAGGAAATTCTACAATTTGGCTTTGGTTTATTTGTCATGTTAGTCCCTTGAAATTTGGAAGTTAATCTCTCTATCTCAATACTATAATTTGATATTTGTTTTACTTTAATAATATTATTAGTAGATTCAGATTGATGATATTGCTAATAACACTCGATAAAGTGATAAGGTGGATTTTCATCTTCACTAGGTGCACTAATCATCTAATGATTAAGATAAGATTGGACTTAAATCATTTCTTATATCGTGAGTTTATAGTAAAATTCTTTAAGATTAAATACATAATAAGTCCCTATTATTTTGAACTTAGATAATTATCTCTCTCAACATTTGAGCTTTCGTCTCTAGTTACCACTAGGGTTACAACCAACAAAAACTAATATTTGTTAACACTTCAACAACAATAGTTACGAATGTTATTACTTTGGACTTGCTAATAACATTATAAAAATAGATAGAAGGATTTAAATCCCACATTTTAATGTAGTAGGAGGACTAAAACTACAATTAGACAAAGATTGAATTATGGCTTTATGATCCCACATCAAAATGCTATTTGGACACAGCAATTTCATCATCTGAAAATGGGTCCAGAAAGTGAAGTTAATGTCATCCAGAATCAGCCTTGAACTGTCATCATCTACAAATGTTTGAGGCCCAAACCAGCTAAAGTGTATGGGTGTTAATTTCACACAATATACATCACTCACTTTATACCCACCTAATGCATTTTCAATGTCATAAATAGTTTGAGCCGAACCAAAACAGCAAGTTCCAAATCTTCTATAACTAAAATTAGACCTCACAAATTTCACTCTAATTTTAAATTCGATTCAATTTCATCACAAAAGTTCACAATTGAACTAAATCCATTCAGCTTAGTTGATTTTGGCCGGATTGTTTGAACCTTTCTGTTATAGAATCGATTTTCTTAGTTATTTAAATCAACTCAGTATTTTTTTTGTTACAATGGTAAGCAGCCGCCTAATCAACTATTTCCATCTTCTGTTCCATTGCACCAGGTGGCATTTCGAATTCATGCAGACCTCTAGGGAGGCTCCACGCGTACTTTGCAAGCCCGTCCGCAACTTTATTGCAGTTCTTGTTAATCTTCATAATTCTAACCTGCCAATCTTTGGCCAGGTAAGTATCAATATGGTGAATAAGGTTCAGTTCATCTTCCTTTTTTCGGTTTGGTTTAAACAGAATAAAAACTTCTTTGCTATCAGTTTCAATTTGAATCATTCGATTCCCCATATTCCAGGCTGCTTTCAATTACACCCCTGCACGTCGCTTCCCCAGTCTGGGTTTTCCTGGCTCCATCTGTATTTACTTTCATCCAACTATCTCTCGGCGGTTGTCAAGTCTCTGTGTTGAAAGATAGGGTCTGCGTTCTGATTGTACCGCCGGTGAGGTTTCCCATGCTTTTTTCTCGAGTCAATCGAATGGCTTTGTCGATGATCGTTTTCTTTCAATTTTTTCAGGTTCAAAAATTTCCAGATTTCTTCTTTCCCACAGAATCCAGATAATGGTTCCAAACAGGGTAGACCAATCGCCATCTTCCGCGGTCATGTTGTACTTATTCAGTAGATTATCCTCTATCCATTGTTTTCAATCTCCATTCAAGAATCTCTCCAGTTTGTTTGGGTGAATGACTTGTTTCCAAACATTAGTCGCTCTCGGGCATTTCCTCATAACATGATCAATAACTTCCCAGGGGTGTCCACAGTATTGACGGCTTCCATCTGATCCCATGTGCCTACGTGTCCTTTCAGCATTGGTAAGTATTCTCCCATTATTACACACCAACTATAGGAAAGTTTTAATCCTAGGTAGATTTCGGTATTTTGACAGAATCTTCCATATTTTTTTCGCCTTGATTTTGCTCATTGCTTGTCATGGTTTCATAAGCTGACTTGACTGAAAATTTTCCATTTGGAGTACACTTCCATCTCGATATGTCGTTGATCTCGTTTGTGATTGGTGGAGGGATTGCTTCGATGTAGTTTAGTACCTCTGCTGGAAACAGATTATTTAACAAATTCCAGTTCCACTCTTTTTCAATGTTGATCGTCTCCTTAACTTTGACTGGTGTGTTTATAGTTCCATCCCTCCTAATACTGTGATTTTTTAGAGGTCCAAGATCGGGTATCCAAGTGTCATCCCAGAAATCTACAGTCTCTCCGTTTCCCAGATTCCAGTATAAGTTCTCCTTAAACTTATTCCACACTTTGCTTATACCCTGCCATAGGATTGATCCATTTCGATTTTGAATTGCATTTGGAACTTGTTCACTGACTTTGTACTTGCTCCTCAGCACTTTAACCCAAACATCTTCTGGCTTAGTTATTATGGCATAAGCTATTTTCATAAGGAGTGCGTTCTTCTGCTCTCTCATTTTTTTGAATCCCAGTCCTACGTTTTCCTTTGCTTGACAGATTTGATTCCACCCAATTAGGTGTATTCCACCACCATCATGATGATTTTCCCATATGAAATTCTTTGTTAACCTTTCTATTTCATCAGACAGTTGCAGGGAGTTTAGTAGTTTGCATAGTGGAGTACGGGATGGTCGTAGGTACCGCTTTAGCTAACGTAATCCTGCCCTCTAACGATAAGGATTTCATTTTCCAGCCTTCAAGATAATCTCTTACTTTTTGTGTTAGGTAGATGTACAACTCTCTCTTCACGCGCTGATGGATGATAGGGACCCCCAGCCCCAAGTATTTTCCAATGCTGTCAACTTCTTTAAAACCGAATACCTTGTTAATATTCCTCCTTTTTTGAGCATCCACATTCCTTGAATATATTATAGTAGTTTTGGGCAAACTGATCCTGTGGCCCGAGCTCTGGCAGTACTTTTGTAAGGTCTCCTTTATGATTTTTGCTTGGTCCTTATCTGCTTCTGCAAATAAAATAAGGTCATCGGCAAATATTAAATGAGATAAACCTACACTGTTTTTGGATAGAAAAATAGGTTTCCCACTTCCCTTTTTTGTTTTTGAGTTAATCGTTTGCGCTAGCCTTTCCATACATAGCATGAAAAAGTAAGGAGATAACGGGTCACCCTGACGAATTCCTCGATTGGGTTTGAAAACATCTGTTGGTGTTCCGTTCCAAAGAATTTGACTCAAAGCTGAGCAAACACAACTCATGAAAACGTTTCTTATAGACATAGGAAAGCCACAATCTCTAAGGGTGTCCTCGATGAAGTCCCACTCGAGGCGATCATAAGCTTTCTCCATATCAATTTTGATTGTCATCCAACCTTTTTTACATTTCTTCTGTCTCATTGAGTTAACCACTTCTTGAACTAGGATGATGTTTTCAGCAATAGGTCTCCCAAGTATAAAACTCGTTTGGTTGTAAGAAATTATCTCGGATAAGAAGGGTTTGATCCAGTTAACAAGAACTTTGTAGACACTAAATTTTTGTCCCGGTTTTATTATTATTATTATTATATTATTTATTATATATTTTTATTATTAATATTATTATTACAACCAGGCCCAGATTATAATACCCAATACCCGGAGCCCAATTCTGGCCCAAACAGACTGGCCCAAACCTAATAACAAACCCTAAACCCTCTTAGGGTTTCAGCATTATCTCAGCCGCCTTTCAATTTCAGCCGTTGGATCTGGTTTGATCCAACGGTCCACAGTTTGCCAGAGGAAACCCTAGGGTATTAATACCCTAGGGACACGTCCCAGCGCCGCCGTAGATTCCAGAAGACCACGCGGCGCTGCTTCAACCTCGCCGCCACTCCAGCCGCACACATGTCATCCCAACGGTGAGTCACCACTGGGAGTCTGGTGACTCACCGAACTCCACCCTTCGGACCGGTCCGAGACGAGCGCCGGTGATGGCTATAAAGCCATCACCCAACCTGCAAAAAAAAAAAAGAAAGAACAGAGCCAGAGAGACAGAAAACCAAGAGCAAAAAAAATACGAAAACAGAAAGCAACAACCCAATAAACCAGCAAAGAAACAGGAAAAAAAAACAGAGAAAAAAAGAAAGAAGAGAAGCTTACCGAGGAAGCCACGACCGCCGGACCTCATCAAAACCTTCGAAAACTGAAGGTATATTTCTTAGATTTGCTCCGATCGGGATCCGTTTAAAAGAAAATACCATCGGAACCGTCATTAGGACGGTCTGATCTATGTTTTAGTATAAAATTTTTTTATTCCGGCCACCGAAGGCGGTGGCCGGCGGCGGAAGAATGCCGGCCGGCCGGCTTCTCTCTGTTTTAGAGAGAAACGAGAGAGAAAATTCTCTCTCAGAGAAGAGAGAGGAGAAACTGAGAAATGAAGGCTGGCCCTTCGGGCCAGCCGTTTCAGACCTTAAATAGGCCTTCCCGAACGACGTCGTTTCGGGAAGGACTATTTGTGCAATTTTTTAATTGTTAAATCCCGTCCGAAGTCAGCCTAGTTTGTAAACTTTATATTTTAGTCACTAAATCGAGTTTATAATCCTTTTAATTCAGATCTTTAATTTTAATTTTATTTATTTTAGTCCTTTATATTAAAATAATATATTTTAGGGTAAATAACAGATTTAATCCGTTAATTTTAATAATTAATATTTTAATCTGAATAGTATGTTTTAATTTATTTTAATCTAATATCTGAATTTTATATAGTTTTATTTTTAGTCACTAAATTAATAAAATAAGAAAATAGCATGTTTAATCCCTATAATTTTGATTAATTATGAATTAGGTTTTTAATTTTAATTTTACTATAATTTAGTCACTAATTTTAATGTTTTCATTTATTTTACTGCTTTTAAATATATCGTTCTAATTGTATTTTTATTGTTTTAATTGTTTATATATTTAAATATTTTTATTATTATTATGTAGTCATAAATATATATAATAAATAATAATTTATATTTTTTTCAATAAATTATTTTAATATTTTTCAATATCGAAGAAAAGGGCAGTCTTAATACAACTGGATGTCATATTCTGGTATTTTAAAAATAAATGCTATAAAAATTATTATTTAATTTTATTTAAATTGATATTTATTAATATCAAAGAAAAGAACTGTCTTAAGGCACCTAGAAGTCATTTTTTGATATTTTTAAATAAATAAATATTTTATATAATTTTGAAATAATAGGATTATAAATTAAATATATTTTGAATTTTTAAATTTTTAATAATAGAGACAATTTATAATTAAAAAGTACCAATTTTGGGCGTTGTAGGGGTGCTAATCCTTCCTTAAACGTAACCGACCACGAATTTTTTTTATTATTAAAAAGAACGAATTTTTGGTTATAAACGCAGATCAGTTCATTTTTTAATTGATGTTTTATTAAAACTCTTTTTTTTAAAAAATAATAATTTTTAGGTATTCGACCTACCTGACCCAAAAGGCCGATGGCGACTCCCAAATTATTTTTGAAATTATTTATTCACATCAATTTTCCCGCCAAATAAATTTTTCGTGCCCGGACGAAAATGGGTTACGACAGTTTGGCGACTCCGCTGGGGATTGGTCAAACTTTTAAAATCAATTATAAATTATCTCTATTAATTATAAATTAAAATTTATATATTTAATTTATAATTTTTTCTTTTCAAATTTTTATATATTTATTATTTTCATAGTATGTATATATTTTTCCTATTAATATTTTTTTAGTTGCAAATATTTTATTTCATTATTTATTTTTCTGTCAGAGGTTTGAACATTTCTCCTCACACACAACACTTGCATTGCATAACATAAAGCTCTATAATTGAGTTTGTCCCTTTTAAGTGGGAGTGAAAGCGACGTCTTCGTGAGAATTTATTCTCCGTGTCAGGCTTAGAGAAATGTATCCCCTCGAATTGAACTCGATCCACTTTAGTCTGTGATGGACTAGGATTGAGGGTTATCAACCCAAGGGGGCAATAACAAGGACAATTCGGGTACCTTTATTCTTAGATATGAAACCATGCATATAATAAAACTTAGAAACTCTCCAGGTCTGAAGTCATGCCGAAATTTTGTCCAAAATAGGTGTACACACAGGAGAAATGAATTCTAACTTTCCTGTTAATTTATTTATTTTCTTTACTGATTAAATTACATGTAAATTTAAATTATTTAAATTACGAAAAAGCATGCTTAAATAAAGATATTTAGGTAGATATTATTGTTAAATTCTTTATTATGTAAACTAATTCATTTCTTTTTGTGTGTTCTTTATTTTTTTTTTTATTTTGCATAGCATCATACAGGATAAAAGGAATTGATCCTTGTGTTAATTGTCTCATTGGAAAGCCTTCATCCATGGATAAAAAGTGTTCAAATCAAATAATTCTAAACTCAGAAGTAAGACAGTGGGCTGAGGACTTACAAAGACAAGAATGAGACAGTCTGCAGGATGATTATGTATCTGACTTTGCCAGTTATGTTCCAGTTTCGCTAAAAAGAAATGATATGCAAGATTTGTGAAGCATTTGGGAAAGTTGGGATTCAAACAAAAAATTGCAGTTTTATCAGACTTACGGAGACATCCCATATTTGCTCTATGTCGAAGTTGATGATGAATTACTCAGAGCCCTAATTCAATTCTGGAATCCAGGGTACAATTGCTTCACTCTCAATAAGGAGGACTTGGTCCCTACTATTGAAGAGTACACAACTTTGCTACATATCGAAGGGGCTTTGGAGAATCGAATCTATTCAAAGCCAATTAAAACTCAACCCTTTCGAGTTAAATTAGCAAAGATTGCCGGGGTACGAGAAGAATGGGTGGCATCCCGTACAAAACAAAAAGGCGAAAGCGAAGGCATTGCTTGGACCAACATTAAAGAACTTATTCAGAGTCATCCAGACACTAAAGTACGATTTGATCTATTTGCTCTGGGTATGTATGGTATGGTCATCTTCCCAAAAGTATTGGGATATGTTGAAGCTGCAGTGGTAGATTTGTTTGAACAGCTACTGAAAAAGATTAATCCTGCTTCTGCAATTCTAGCAGATACCTTCAGATCGTTAAATGCTTGTAGAAAGCTAGGAGGTGGACGATTCTCAGGGTGTACCCAGTTGTTATATATTTGGGTCCGTAGCCATTTCTGGAAGACAGAAAAGGTTTCATACCGACGCTTTAATACGGATTACTCACCATTAAAAGAATTTCTGGAGCAAGAATGTCCGAAAGAAATTAAGAAGGATATGTGGATTAATGCTTTTCGAAATCTGCAAAGTAATGACGTTGTTTGGCGAGCCCCGTGGCAAATCAAAAGGGAATTCTTTTACAAATGTGGTGATTACAATTGGATAATGCTGCTCGGATTATGGGGAGGAATTGGATATGCACCACTTCTGGTCATAAGACAGTATGAAGGTCGTCAATTTGTACCTGTCACCGCTGGATTACATTCATCTGAGTTCGCATTTCACAGCAAAAATTATAAAAGAAATATCATGGAAGCCGTTACAGCTTGGAAAACAACTTTTTGTATCCGAGCTAAAGCAGCAAAAGAAATGCTAACTCCTGATTATGAGGAATGGAGATATGTCAGGAAAAATGAAAATATTCCTCTACCAGATCAAAATGAGGATATCTCTATGGAAGATCGCATTAAGGTGGTTCCATCAGAAATTGAAATCCTGAGAGCTGAGTTTGAAGCAGAAAGAGAAGGCTGGTCAAGAGAATTTGAGCAAATGAGACGAGATAAAGCTATGTTGGGTGTTGATATTGACTTTCATTCATCACAATGTGCAATGTTGAGAGAAAACAAAGAAAAAGTTGATGGTGAATTTAGAGCATTAAAGAAAAATTACCAAGAGTTATATAAATCCCGGAAAGCATCAGGACCAAGCCAATCAACGGTACAGATGACCAGAGAATTGAACATCGAGAAAAGTCGAGTTGAAGATCTGAAAGGAAAGAATAGCCGTCTACTCAAAAGCCTTGAGAAAGGAAAGCAAAAAATGGAAGATTTTGAGGTTGACAGAAGAGAGCGAATTATAAAACACAAGGCTGAACACCGCGAGATCATGAATGAAATGCAAAGAGAAAGGGATCGAGCCAAAGATTTAGAAGAAATGAAGAATGACATCTTTGATAAATTTGAAGGTGAGAAAAATATCATGTTCAAGGGATTTGAATCTGAAATGAACCAGCTGATTGCTGAACTTGAAGTCAGGGGCCAAAAGATTGAAGAGTTCAATATTGAAAAAGAAAAATGGGAGTTGGAAAGAAAAAATTTCAACACCAAAATTGAGGTAGAGCAAGAAGTGGCTAGCAATTGGATGCAAAGATGCAGAAACAAGAATGCTCAAATCCAGAAGATTAATCAAAGAACGCAAGAAGCACAAACAAAACTTGAAGAAGATCTGGATCAATCTAGAAACAAAAACTCAGAGTTTAATGCTTACATTTTGCAACTTGAAGAGTCATTATTTCAAGAAAAGGTTCGTCTAGGACCTAATGATCTCAAAGAAAATAATGAGGAAAGTGCTTCACTGCGAAGACGCATTAGAGATCTTGAAAAAATTCTGCACAATTGTCAAGTCAGAATCACTGAACTAGAGCAAACTCTAGAAGGAACTAATGAACAATGGCAAAAGTCAACTGATTTCTATGTTGAAAGAAGTGAAGAAAGAAGTAATATGGTGTTCGAGGCCATGGTACAAATGAGCGAAGTTGCTAGATATGTTGGGGAACTAGCTGTTGAAGCTAAAATAATTGAGCATCACGTTGATCCAGTTTCTAAGTTTGGAAAGAAGGTGTCATGGCTAATGAAAGAAATTATAGAGCTTAATAGGAAAGCTACGCCTTATCTGTAGTTATGAACTATTATAAAGAAACTTTTGTATGCCGATGAAAGTTGTTCTATGACAGTTAACTTTTTGGGATCAATACCTTTTTTGCATACATACATTTTGCATACATTCATTATTCATTTCATGATTTTCTTTATGTATAATTTTTATTAAGATAAAATTAATTAAAATTTGGAAAAAATAATATCAAAAGATTTTCCAATCGCAGTTATTCTGGCCAAAAGAGAAATACAACATCACTACGGTACTAGACAAGCTACTAAGAGAATTATGGAGGATAAAATACAACGTATTGAGGAACAGCATAATAAAGAACAAGCAGAAATGAGAATGAAGCTAGAGAAAATTGAAGCCAGTATTGCAAATTCACAAGACAGCATGATGCAGAAAATAGAAGACATGTTTAAAAGGCAGGCTATCATTGGAAAAATGCATGAAAATCCTGTATCTTTCGACCAAGAACCTATGTATCCTCTAGGTTTTCCACCAGAACCAATTTATCACTCTGGTACTACACCTATACAAATCAATGCTCGTACATCAGCATTTCAAGAAGCCAAGCCACATGAAAATCGACAAGTGGATCCTGCATCTTCAAGCAAAAATCCGCTTATATCAGATGTGAAGATAGGGGATCTTAATACTGAGCATTTAATCCCAGATTTGAATGAGCTGAATGAGAAAGAAAAAGTAAATGAAGAATTAACCAGATAGATCAAGAGCTTAGAGGAACGAATGAAATCCGTGGAAATAACTGAATCATTCTATGGGTTTGACGCTAGTGAATTGAGTTTGGTTCCAGACCTAATCCTCCCCATCAAGTTCAAAGCTCCCGAATTTGATAAATATGACGGTACCACATGCCTTCATCCCACATTACTATGTTTTGTCGCAGAATGGCAGGATATGTGAAAGACGAGAAATTGTTAATTCATTGCTTTCAAGATAGTTTGACAGGACCAACTTTAAAATGGTATACTCAATTGACCAAAGCCAATATTAGATCCTGGAAAGATCTGGCTAAAGCATTCTTAGAGTAGTACTGCCACGTAACAGACATGGTCCCTGATAGATGGACTCTCCAAAATTTGGAGAAAAAGAATAACGAAACGTTCAGACAGTATGCTCAGAGATGGCGTGACACAGCAGCCCAAGTTTAACCACCTTTGTCAGAAAAAGAGGCCACAGTAATATTTGTCCATACATTGAAAGCTCCTTATTTAAATCATCTAATGGGGAATGCAACCAGAAATTTTGCAGATTTGGTCATTTCTGGAGAACTCATTGAAAATGTCTTGAAAAGTGGCAAAATTGAATCAAATGAGGGGTCTAGTTCCAAAAGACCTATGTACCGGAAAAAAGAGAATGAAGTCAACAATGCAAATTCTTACAACAAGGATTCATCGAAAAGTGTTACAATAACCCAGCCAAGGGTTAAGAAAGAGGAAACAAACACTAATCGAGCAGAGTCCAGAGGATCTCGAAAGGAAAATGAAAGGTTGTCTTTTACACCTTTACCAGTACCATATGCGGAGATCTATGATTCGCTGTTAAAAGCAGATGTCATACGACCCTATCCTTTGGTTCCCATGCAACCACCATTCCCTCCTTGGTATGATACAAAGGCACACTGTGTTTACCATGAAGGAATTACGGGTCATTCTATTGAAAACTGTTTGGCATTCAAAAGGGTGGTTCAAAATTTGATCAACACTGGAAAGTTGGAATTCAATACACCATCTGCATCAAATCATCCATTGCCAAATCATGGAGATAAAAACGTGAATGCAATTCAGGAAGAGAACATAAAGAAAGCAAAAACTGACATTTCTGAAATTAAATCTCCTTTTGTTTGGGTATTCCAACAACTCTCTTTAGCTGGTATAATTCCACAACAATTCAGGCCAAAGCAGAATGAAGGCAAGAATTATTGTGAATATCATCAAGAGAAGGGGCATAAAATTCAACTATGTCATGAGTTTAGGGATTTGGTGCAAAAATTGATGAACAACAGAGAGATAGAATTCTTTGAAGAAGAACCAAGGAAAAAAGAAGATGATGTTTGCTCATCAGAGGATTCTAAACCTAGTCAAAGAACAAATGATCCTGTGATCATTAATGTGAAATCATCTACGGTGATTCCTGCACCAATAAAGCCGAAAGTAGTTATCACCACTCCTCTACCATTTCCATACAAAGATACCCGCAGGGTACCTTGGAATTATACTACCAATGTTTCAATGGTAGGAGGATCTGTTTCTTTAGAAAAAACAGAAGAGAAAATACAGAGTTTGGGTACAACATCGACATCTGAAGCAGTGAGCGAAGTCGGGTTCTTTACAAGAAGTGGGAGATGTTACTCTCCCGAAACATCCAATGCTTCAGAACAAGTGAAAGCAAAAGGAAAAGCCATGGTAATACCTCAGAAGGTATTTGAGGATGAATCCCCTCCAGCATTCAATGAGCCTGTGACAGAAAAACAAGCTCAAGAATTTTTGAAATTCCTGAAACATAGTGAGTATAGTGTGGTTGAACAACTACACAAACAACAAGCGAGAATTTCTATTCTTGATCTATTGATGAATTCAGAAGCACATAGAAATGCTTTAATGAAAATGTTCAATCAAACATTTATACCTGAAGATATATCCCTCAATAAACTTGACAGAATTGTGGGACATATAGCCGCTGATAATTACATAACGTTCACGGATGATGAAATACCTGAAGGCGGAATGGGGTCAGTAAAAGCTTTGAATATCACAACACATTGTCATGGTCATGTGTTGCCAGGAGTATTGATTGACAATGGATCCGCTCTCAACTTGATGCCTCTAGTCACACTTCAAAGAATGCCTGTGGATCAATCACACATGAAGAGTTATCAGAATATAGTGCGAGCCTTTGATGGTACTCAAAAAGAGGTGCTCGAGAAAATGGAAATACCGTTGTTAATTAGACCAGTCGTGTACAATATTGACTTTGTGGTGATGGACATCCACCCTACATATAATTATTTATTAGGGAGGCCATGGATTCATTCAGTAGGAGCCGTTCCTTCTTCATTGCATCAGAAATTGAAATTTGTTGTTGATGGACAACTAATATGTGTCGGAGCTGAAGAAGAAATCATTGCGTCTATAACAAGTGATGTTCCATATATTGAAACCAATGATGATGCTCTTGAATGCTCTTTCCGAGCTCTTGAATTTGTCAATGCAACCTTTATTGCAGAAGGAAGCAAAATTCCATATCCCAGATTATCTGATTGCACCAAGATGACGGTACGACAAACTTTAGGCATCGGAGCTAAAGCTGGGAAAGGTTTAGGAAAGAATCTTCAAGGGGTTTCAGTTCCTGTAAGTATAAAGATGAAGAAAAATCGTTTTGGGCTTGGATTTAAGCCCAATTTTCAGCAAAAGAACAATGAGATGAAAAGAAGATGTGAAGATAGAAAGGCAAGGTTGAAAGGGAAAGAAATCCTTTGGGAACACATGTTTTTCCCACAGTTGAAGACCATATTCAGATCAGGGGGAACAATTAATGTAGAACAACAGCTTGTTGAAGCCTTTAAAGAATAAAAGTTGATGAAAGATCAAAGTATATTTGAAGAAGCTATGAATGGATTATTTATCAACATGATCATGAATGACAACAAGACTGACAAATACTTGGATAGGATTCGCCCATGTTTTCCTGGAGAAACACTCAACAATTGGACCACTGAAGATCTTCCTATAGTTTTTAATATTAACGCAGAGTAATATTCAAAACTAATCTTTATGTTTAGCTCAAAAATATGAAAACTTTTTGTTATCTTGTGAAGGAAATTATGTTAAATATAAGAAATTTTCTTTAAAATTTTCAGATGGCAATCATTCTTTACATTTTCTTACATTTTTACATTTATTTATTTCATAAATTTACTATATTCTTTCGGAAATATGTCCGACTTAAATTTGCAGGTGTCACCATGTTAATAGCATGTTTATTCCTAAATTTAATCCTAAATTTAATCAAGAGATAAATTTAGAGCAACCCATATGTCTGGAAGAAATCAATGGGTGTGAGGATGAACTGGAATATGATGTTCCTACTGAACTATTAAGATTGGTAGAAAAAGAAGACAAACAAATTCTACCCCACAAAGAAGAGATTGAGACTGTGAATTTGGGAACAGATGAAGAAATGAAAGAGGTGAAAATTGGTACTACTCTAACAATCCAGATAAAACAAGAATTGATAAATCTCCTTCAAGAGTTCAAAGATATCTTTGCCTGGTCTTATCAAGATATGCCTGGTTTAAGCACAGATATAGTGATACACAAGCTTCCAATCAATCCAGAATATAAACCGGTCCAACAAAAGCTCAGACGAATGAGGCCAGAAATGTTGTTGCAAATCAAAGAAGAAGTGATGAAACAGATCAATGCAGGTTTCCTACAGGCATCTAAATACCCAGAATGGGTAGCCAACATTGTTCCCGTACCAAAGAAAAATGGAAAAGTTCGAATGTGTGTGGATTACAGAGATCTCAACAAAGCTAGTCCGAAAGATAGCTTTCCATTACCCCACATAGACACATTGGTAGACAATACTGCAGGACACGCATGGTTTTCATTTATGGATGGCTTTTCAGGATATAATCAGATAAAAATGAATCCTGAAGACATAGAAAAAACAACATTTGTAACCATGTGGGGCACATTCTGCTATAAAGTGATGCCATTTGGATTGAAAAATGCAGGGGCAACGTATCAAAGAGCCATGGTAACTTTGTTTCATGACATGATGCACAAAGAGATTGAAGTATATGTAGATGACATGATTGCCAAATCCCGAACTGAAGAAGAACATATTAAAAATCTGAGAAAGCTTTTCCAGAGATTGAGGAAGTATCAATTAAAGCTCAACCCCGCTAAATGCACTTTTGGGGTAACTTCTGGAAAACTTTTGGGATTTGTGGTCAGCAAAAAAAGAATCGAGATTGATCCAGATAACGTAAAAGCAATTCAAGATCTTCCACCAACCAATACAAAAAAAGAATTTCGAGGCTTTTTGGGAAGATTAAATTATATATCTCGGTTCATTTCTCAATTAACTGACAAATGTGATCCAGTGTTCAAATTACTTCGAAAGAACAATCCTGAAGTCTGGAATGAAGAATGTCAAGAAACTTTGGATATTATTAAGAAATATTTATCCAATGTCCCCATTTTAGTATCACCAATGCCTGATAGACCGTTAATTCTCTACTTGACGGTCTTCGAAAATTCGATGGGATGTGTACTAGGACAGCATGATGAATCTGGAAGGAAAGAAAAAGCTATTTATTATCTGAGCAAGAAATTTACTGATTGTGAAATTCGATATCCACCAATACAAAAATTATGTTGTGCCTTGGTGTGGGCTACTCGAAGACTCAGACAATATATGTTATACCATACTACTTGGTTGATATCCAAACTTGATCCTTTGAAATTCTTAATGGAATCACCAGCTTTGACAGGCAGAATGGCTAGATGTCAGATGTTATTATCTGAGTTTGATATTGTATATGTCAACCAAAAAGCAATAAAAGGAAGTGTAATAGCTGATTTTCTGGCCAGTCGTGTATCAAATGATTATTAGCCTTTGAGCTTCAATTTTCCCGATGAAGATTTATTGTGCATATCCATGAATGAAGAAGTCAGAACAAATGGTGCATCTGCATTTTGGAAGCTTTACTTTGACGGAGAATCTAATGCTTTGGGACGAGGAATCGGGGCAGTGTTAATTTCTCCAGAAAATATTTATTATCCCTTTACAAGTAGACTGGAGTTCTTTTGCACCAATAACATGGCGGAATATGAAGCTTGTGTCATGGGATTGAAAGCAGCTATAGAAAGAAAAATCAAATGTCTCAAAATATATGGAGATTCATCGTTAGTGGTGTATCAATTGCGAGGAGAATGGGAAACAAAAGATCCCAAATTGTTGGAATATCGAAATTTTACCCTCGAATTAGTGAAAGAATTTGAGAGAGTTACCTTCAATTATCTCCCTCGAGAAGAAAATCAAATGGCAGATGCTTTGGCTACATTAGCTGCTATGTTTCAGGCAACTAAGAAAGTTGATATGATGCCAATCAAAATGCAAGTATATGAAATTCTTGCACATTGTTATAGTGTGGAAGAAGAGGTAGATGGTAAACCATGGTATCATGATATTCTGCAATATATCAAAAATCAAAGTTATCCACCAAATGCATCGGAAATTGATAAAAGAACCTTGAGAAGAATGGTTGCTGGATATTTTCTTGATGGAGAGATTATGTATAGAAGAAGCAATGATCAAATGCTATTGAGATGTTTAAATACCAGCGAAGCTAGAAGCATCATTGAAGAAGTACACAGTGAAATATGTGGAACACATGCAAATGGTATTTCCATGGCCAGAAAAATAATGAGATATGGATACTATTGGGCTACCATGCACACAGATTGCATTGATTATGCAAGGAAATGTCATAAATGCCAGATATATGCAGACAAGATTCATGTACCCCCATCTCCTTTACATGTAATGACAGCACCCTGGCCATTTTCTATGTGGGGAATAGATGTCATTGGAGCAATCACACCAAAAGCATCGAATGGACATTGCTTCATCCTTGTGGCAATTGATTATTTTACCAAATGGGTCGAAGCTGCTTCATATACCAATATTAAGAGGTCCACCGTCTGCAAATTCATAAAGAAAGAGATAGTTTGCCGGTATGGCCTACCAGAAAGGATCATTACAGATAATGCTCTGAACCTGAACAACAAAATGATGACCGAACTTTGTGTATAGTTTAAGATCAAACATGCAAACTCAGTGGCATATCGTCCAAAGATGAATGGGGCAGTTGAAGCAGCAAATAAGAACATCAAGAGAATCATTACAAAGACCACTGAAACTTACAAAGATTGGCAGGAGAAGTTACCTTTTGCTTTATATGCATACCGAACTACTGTTCGAACATCTACTGGGGCAACACCGTTTTCTTTAGTCTACGGGATGGAAGCAGTCTTACCAATTGAAGTTGAGATTCCATCGCTTCGAATATTGAGAGAAACACAATTGGATGAATCTGAATGGATCCAAGCTAGAGTTGATCAATTGAACCTTGTTGAGGAGAAAAGATTAAAAGCTATTTGCCATGGACAGATGTATCAGAAACGAATGATGAAATCTCATGACAAAAAAGTACATCCAAGAGAATTCCAAGAGGGAGATCTAATACTAAAAAAGATCTTGCCTATACATAAAGATTTCCGTGGGAAATGGATGCCTAATTGGGAAGGGCCATACGTTGTGAAAAAGGCCTTTTCCGGAGAAGCGTTGATCTTGGCAGAAATGGATGGAAAAATTCTGAGAAATCCAATAAACTCGGATTCTATCAAGAAATATTATGCTTGAAGAAAAAAAAGAGAAAAAGAAAAGAAAAATTAAAAAGAACGGAGAAAAAAAGAGAAAAAAGAAGAAAAAAGGGGGGTCAAGGTGAAAACCCGCAAAGGGCATCTTGTAACCAAAGGAAGGATTTGAGTTGAAAACCTGAAAGGGCAGCTCAAATGCATGTTGATATTAGGCATCTGGCAATTGAACCCTCTTAAGATTTTGACAGTTTGGGAGAAACTTCACATCTACAAGCATTTTGACAACGTTTGAGATCTTCCAGACAAAAGCTTATATTATTACTCTAAATTGTGTCAATTTGATTAATTTAGAAATACTTATGCTAATAATTTATTGAGACATTTGAATTTTTATCAATCTTATGCTTGTCATAACTTTGAATACAATTCTATCTATTTCAAGTTCAATTTATTTGAGATTCAATTTATTTTCGAAAATTCAATTTATTCTTCTATGAATTAACATAATTTTGAAATAAGTTAAAGATTTCTGAATATCACTTTATGTTAATACTTTTAAATACATGGAATACAAAGTAAGCCAATCATCATCATCATAAATCCATGAACAAGTCATTATTTGCACTCTGGATATATAGGGTAACATTTGTTACAGTATTCTAAAAGTTGAGGATGACCAGTTTTACTGTTAACTAAATCGTTCCATGATTTGAAAAGAATGGGATATATTGGAACAACAGAAGAGACAGCTGTCGTAGCAGTCATTGTAAGAAAATACACCAATAAAAATCTTCTAGTTCATCATGATGATGTTTATTGCTTCCATCAAGATTGTTACACGGGATGCTACCGACAACAAGGTCGAATCCGCCAAATCTACTCATCAATTGCTCCAACCGATCACCATTCAGTTCTTGCACATCTGTTTTCAAAGATATACTAATACAGTAGAAGGCGACCTCTGCAGCACTGATTCCAGCAAAAAGAAACAAGACATTGATATCACTGGGAAACATGTCTCTATACAGATCCTCGTGTATGGTTTTTAAGGAAACCTAGAAGCATTTCCACCTCATCAGGTTCAAGTGGAGCAACTTTATCCCTTCCATCCCATACTAGATTCCATTTTCAGCACTCATCAAGAACATACTTCTGGACACTCGAATGTGGCTCTTTGTCATAAGCTTCAAGAGCCTTAAAGATCCTTTCTGTCAATTTGGCACTTCCTATACATGTTTATAAACAGTTCAACTTTGTTCTTGGATTCCAGGAAGGCCATCATTTCTTTGTCAATGGAAAAGCATCAGCACATGGAGGAAGCAGAATAAAGAGAAAATCTGTTCTTAATTAGCAGAATTATGAATATAGCCCTTTTTAGTGTAGTAGCATGAAAATGCTTCGAATCTACAAATTCTGGCTCTACATCGAATAAGTACTGTGATATCCCAGTCCAAACATTAACTGGAACAAATGCAATGTGCTCATAGCATCTTCTGGAAGTGTTCTTTGAGTTATCTGATCTGGTTTGGTAAAACCAATCATTGAATTTGAAAGATGAATGTGCTCATAACATCTTCTGGAAGTGTTATTTGAGTTATCTGATCTGGTTTGGTAAAACCAATCATTGAATTTGAAAGATGAATGTGCTCATAGCATCTTCTGGAAGTGTTCTTTGAGTTATCTGATCTGGTTTGGTATGAACCCTAAAAACCAATCATTAAATTTGAAAGATGAATGTGTTAATAGCATCTTCTGGAAGTGTTCTTTGAGTTATCTGATCTGGTTTGGTATGAAACCACATAACCAATCATTAGATATTGAAAAATGAATTTGCTCATAGTAAAAATAAGGAGACCCAATAGCATCTTCTGGAAGTGTTCTTTGAGTTATCTGATCTGGTTTGGTATGAACCACAGAACCAGTTATTGAATTTGGAAGAGGAATGTGCTCATAGCATCTTCTGGAAGTGTTCTTTGAGTTATCTGATCTGATTTGGTTTGATATAAAACCCAGAAACAATCATTGGAATTAAAAGATGAATTGCATAATTGTCTTCATTAAGAAGTTTCTTTTAAAGCTTCTTTTGCTTATTCCTTTCCCAAAAATCATAGCCCAAGTTTCGCCTTTTCTTGTAATTGGGATCATTGCATAATGGCTTCCCATCTTTTACCGGAAGAAATGTGTCAGTAACCTTAGCCATTTGAGCAGCACATATAAAATTTGTCAATTTTGCAATTGATGAATCTGGACCACATCTCTCCATGGATATTGAAGGTTCAACCTCTGAGAATCCCATTTTTGTCAAGTATAACAGTTTATTCTCATCATCAGAATCAAAATTCAAGATTTCTCGGTATTAAAAGAACTATCGATATCTGTGAAATCATCTTGAAAGATCACTTCATAATCAGATGAGTTGTTATCAGAATTAACATGTTGCATGAATGCAAGCTTTTCAAGAGCCTATACTATTGAGTTTTATTCTCAAGAGGTTTTGTGACATTATATCTACATCTACATTTGTCAAAGATGATAGATTCTCTGATTTGAAGAAGAAAGATTTATTGGGTTTCTACAATTGAAGAAATACTCAATTCACCAATCTGAAATCAAATAACTTAACATTCATGCATCATATTTAGGCATTTACAAAAAAAAATGTGCATTTTCATTCATTTTCATCCATGTTGAATTTTGACAGGAATTTCAAAGATATTTAGCAAAGATTCAAATCCATCAATTGATGGATTAACATTGCCAGGTAGAGTTCATAATGAGAAGAACTCATCATCTGAAGAAGGAAGAAGAAGTTCATAATGAGAAGAATTTGTTCAACCTTTTATTTAAATTCATCAATTGATGGATTAGCTTTGCCAGGGAAAGTTCATAATGAGAAGAATTCATCTGAAGAAAGAAGAAGAAATTCATAATGAGAAGAATTTGTTCAATCTTTTGCTCAAATCCATCATTTGATGGATCAGCTTTTCCAAAAAAAGTTCATAATGAGAAGAACTCATCTGAAGAAGGAAGAAGAAGTTCATAATAAGAAGAACTTGTTCAACTTTTTGATTGAATTCATCAGAGATGGATCAACATTGCCAGGTTGAGTTCATAATGGGAAGAACTCATCTGAAGAAAGAAGAATAAGTTCATAATGAGAAGAACTTGTTCAACTTTTTATTTGAATTCATCATTTGATGGATCAGTTTTTCAAGAGAAGTTCATAATGAGAAGAACTCATTTGAAGAAGGAAGAAGAAATTCATAATGAGAAGAATTTGTTCAACCTTTTGCTCAAATCCATCACTTGATGGATCAGATTTTCCAGAGAAAGTTCATAATGAGAAGAACTCATCTGAAGAAAGAAGAAGAAGTTAATAATGAGAAGAGCTTGTTCGACCTTTTGCAGGACTCTATCACAGAAAGAGATATATCATCATCAGCATTTCCAGAAGGAGTTCATAATGAGAAGAACTCATTTGAAGAAGAAGAAGTTCACAATGAGAAGAGTTTGTTCAGCCTTTTGCATAATTCTATCACAGAAGGAGATAGATTAGCATCATCCCCAGTGGAAAGTTCATAATAAGAAGAACTCATCTGAAGAAAGAGAAGAATTTATTCAACATCTCCATATTAATTAGGAGGAGTCAATTGAACAAAAATTTATTGTCTTTTCATCTTTGCTCTATTCTTGTTAACACAAGAATGAGCAAATAGGGGCAGCTGTAGACACTAAATTTTTGTCCCGGTTTTATTATTATTATTATTATATTATTTATTATATATTTTTATTATTAATATTATTATTACAACCAGGCCCAGATTACAATACCCAATACCCGGAGCCCAATTCTGGCCCAAACAGACTGGCCCAAACCTAATAACAAACCCTAAACCCTCTTAGGGTTTCAACATCATCTCAGCCGCCTTTCAATTTCAGCCGTTGGATCTAGTTTGATCCAACGGTCCACAGTTTGCCAGAGGAAACCCTAGGGTATCAATACCCTAGGGACACGTCCCAGCACCGCCGTAGATTCCAGAAGACCACGCGGCGCTGCTTCAACCTCGCCGCCACTCCAGCCGCACACATGTCATCCCAACGGTGAGTCACCACTGGGAGTCCGGTGACTCACCGAACTCCACCCTTCGGACCGGTCCGAGACGAGCGCCGGTGATGGCTATAAAGCCATCACCCAACCTGTAAAAAAAAGAAAGAACAGAGCCAGAGAGACAGAAAACCAAGAGCAAAAAAAATACGAAAACAGAAAGCAACAACCCAATAAACCAGCAAAGAAACAGAAAAAAAAAATAGAGAAAAAAAGAAAGAAGAGAAGCTTACCGAGGAAGCCACGACCGCCGGACCTCATCAAAACCTTCGAAAACCGAAGGTATATTTCTTAGATTTGTTCCGATCGGGAGCCGTTTAAAAGAAAATGCCATCGGAACCGTCATTAGGACGGTCCGATCTATGTTTTAGTATAAATTTTTTTTATTCCGGCCACCGAAGGCGGTGGCCGGCGGCGGAAGAACGCCGGCGGACGGTTGCCGGCCGGCCGGCTTCTCTCTGTTTTAGAGAGAAGCGAGAGAGAGATTCTCTCTCAGAGAAGAGAGAGAGAGGAGAAACTGAGAAATGAAGGCTGGCCCGAAGGGCCAGCCGTTTCAGACCTTAAATAGGCCTTCCCGAACGACGTCGTTTCGGGAAGGACTATTTGTGCAATTTTTTAATTGTTAAATCCCGTCCGAAGTCAGCCTAGTTTGTAAACTTTATATTTTAGTCACTAAATCGAGTTTATAATCCTTTTAATTCAGATCTTTAATTTTAATTTTATTTATTTTAGTCCTTTATATTAAAATAATATATTTAGGGTAAATAACATATTTAATCCGTTAATTTTAATAATTAATATTTTAATCTGAATAGTATGTTTTAATTTATTTTAATCTAATATCTAAATTTTATATAGTTTTATTTTAGTCACTAAATTAATAAAATAAGAAAATAGCATGTTTAATCCCTATAATTTTGATTAATTATGAATTAGGTTTTTAATTTTAATTTTACTATAATTTAGTCACTAATTTTAAATGTTTTCATTTATTTTACTGCTTTTAAATATCGTTCTAATTGTATTTTTATTGTTTTAATTGTTTATATTTAAATATTTTTATTATTATTATGTAGTCATAAATATATATAATAAATAATAATTTATATTTTTTTCAATAAATTATTTTAATATTTTTCAATATCGAAGAAATGGGCAGTCTTAATACAACTGGATGTCATATTCTGGTATTTTAAAAATAAATGCTATAAAAATTATTATTTAATTTTATTTAAATTGATATTTATTAATATCAAAGAAAAGAACTGTCTTAAGGCACCTAGAAGTCATTTTCTGATATTTTTAAATAAATAAATATTTTATATAATTTTGAAATAATAGGATTATAAATTAAATATATTTTGAATTTTTAAATTTTTAATAATAGAGACAATTTATAATTAAAAAGTACCAATTTTGGGCGTTGTAGGGGTGCTAATCCTTCCCTAAATGTAACCGACCACGAATCTCTTTTTATTATTAAAAAGAACGAATTTTTGGTTATAAACGCAGATTAGTTCATTTTTTTAATTGATGTTTTCTTAAAACTCTTTTTTTTTTAAAAAATAATAATTTTTAGGTATTCGACCTACCTGACCCAAAAGGCCGATGGCGACTCCCAAATTATTTTCGAAATTATTTATTCACATCAATTTTCCCGCCAAATAAATTTTTCGTGCCCGGACAAAAACGGGTTACGAAAAACTTCGATCAGAATTTTGTAAACTACTTGACATAAACTGATAAGCCGGAATTGGGAAATAAGCGTTGGGTTATTCACCTTAGGTATGAGAACAATAAAAGTTCTGTTTAAATTCTCGTCCACCCTCCCACTTCTCATAATACTCTTTATCAACTGACAAACATGATCACCAACAAGGTCCAATTTCTTTGATAAAAAATAGCGTGGATCCCATCTACTCCCGACGCTTTGAGGGGACCCATGCTAAGAACAGCCTCTTTGATTTCATTATCTGTCACCTCTGTCTCAAGATTTCTCAAGTGTTTGAGTTTAATAGCAGGGAAAAGGCCACGATATTGATAAGGTTTATCATTCTCTGTATTCGTGGAAAAGAGCTTCTTGAAATAATCAACTACGTGTGCACTGAGCTCTTCCTGGTTCGAACAAAGCACTCCCTCTTGAATTTGAAGGGCAGAGATAAAGTTCCTTCTTTACCTGTTGGTTACGCACCTATGAAAAAAATTCGCGTTTTTATCTCCTTCTTGGATCCATTTTTGCCTAGCCCTTTGAAACCAGAGAAGTTCTTCTTGCTTAAGTAGTTCATCTGGTTCAAGATTAAGCTCCTTCTCCATATTAACCAAATTGGCAGAGTAGAACCTTTGTAAAGCTTTATCAATCCCTTTTAGTCCGGCTATAATCCTCTTCTTCGAGCCAATGTGCCCAAATGTGTCCCGATTCCACTTATTTATTTCAGCTTTGAATTTTTCAATATTCTGAGTTAACTCCTTATCCTTCTCCCAGTACAATTAAGGAAGTCTTTGAAGTTCGGGTGGTCTAACCAAGCTGCAATCACACGGAAGGGTCTGTTATCCTTGGTTACCTTCCCACCAGTTTGTAGCAAAATGGGGTTGTGATCAGACCCTATCCTATCTAAGTGGAGAACTTTGGAAATCGGGTATAAGGCTGCCCACTTTTCATTCATCAAACCCTAATCGAGTTTTTCCAAAGGTTTCCCCTTTTCCAAGTGAAGTGATTTCCCTAATGTTTTATGTCCGTGAGGTCATTAATACAAATAAATCATTAAAATGTTTGCTGCCTCCTTTGTTCTGCCCAACACCTCCATGTCTGTCTTCAATTCTTAGAGTGCAGTTAAAGTCACCCGCTAACATCCAGTCTTCATCTTCACCAGGATGGTTCTGTAAGGAGATTCCAAAGTTGATTCCTAGTAGAGATATTAGGGCTGGCATAAACAGAAGTGATGTAATGCCAACGATTCCCATTCTCAGATTTAACTTGACCATGTATATACTGATTTGAAACCTGGAGAATTTTAAAATCGAATTGAATTATTCCAGATACCTCCGCTATAACCTTGCACTTCTACTCGTAAAGAGTTCTCAAAGCCCAACTTACAAATAATTCTGTCAGCTACTTTTCCACTTGTTCTAGTTTCCATAAGAGCCACGAACTTGGGTTTATGGTGGTTAACAATCTCTCTGAAGCATCTTCTAAATTTTGGGTTCGCCACACCCTGAGCGTTCCAAAATAAGAAATTCATTGAATTGACTTGATTGGTGGGGGGTTTAAACCACTGTTCCCCTTGAACACTAATGTTAGCAACACTTTCAGTTCCACCCTGGGTGGACTGTAAGTAATCCAAATTCCTATTTATAATTTGACCCTCAGTCAAGGTGTCCTCCAGTTAAGTAATATCTTCTCCTTGGGTAGATAGTGTCCTAAACCAGTCTTGCATCTCACTAGTGTCAGGTATTTTATCTTGCATTTTCGGGCGCCTTGCTTTGTTCGTTGCAATCATCCACGGTCCATAAGGATTTGATTAATTATTTTCACCTTCTTTGTGTACGGGGCTTGTCTTCTCAACTTGTCCATTACTCTGCTCATGGTTAGTTTCCTAGTTAACAGCACAAATTTCTCTCGTGTGACCATACTTTCCACAATTGTAGCATATTACATTCAATCCCTCAGCTAAATTTTCTGAGTGAACCCATCAATTCCAATACATGGCAATAGGGGTTTTTGAAGATCGACCACAACTGCTATTCGGGCGAATCTTCCCCGTTCTCCTGCATTTATATTATAGTCAACTCTAATAATTGTTCCGATCAATCTCGCGATCGTCCTTAGGAGGGTATTAGTATAGTATCTATACGGCAGACCCGGAAGTCTAATCCAAGCTATGACCTTTGAAGAGTGATTTTCATTCGTTGAAAAGCCTCAAGTCCACGGTTGCACAGTGAAGTAACTTCCAAAAATTGTCCACGGGCCGTCAGTCAAGATTTTCGTATAATCTTCCTCCCTCCAATTTTACCAGAAAATAATCATTTTCAAGATCCACAATTATGAAGTTTCCTATCGAGGGCTTAAATCTGTTGTTAAGAGCAGTGTAGCCAATTCTCTTTCCTAGAAGCCGAATGATAACAGAGTTTCAGATTGTTATCAATGATTTCATGTATTATTTCTGAAAATTGTACTTTTGGGTAGGGGCGCTATTGTATATTGAAGATACTAATTTTTTACCCATATTATTATTATTATTATTATTATTATTATTATTATTATTATTATCATTATTATTATTATTATCATTATTATTATTATTATTATTATTATTATTATTATTATTATTATTATTATTATTAAATATATTAAATACATATATAAATATTATTAAAAAAATAATAATTACAGGCCCAATTACAACTGGACCGGCCCAGTTACAAACCAACCAGAACCGGTCCAGATCAAACCAGAAACCCTAAATATTTGGGTTTCCAGTTAGGGTTTCCTAACCCTAATTTAACCAGCCGCCTCAGCTCACAACCGTTGGATCTGGCAAGATCCAACGGTCCAGATTGCCCCAGATGGAAACCCTAGGGTCTGATACCCTAGGGACACGCGGCCGCCGTTGCTATCTCGCCGCCTCCGCCGCTGCCACGTCCCAACCGAAGACTCCAGAAGATAGAATACCAGCCGTCCACGCCATGGCTACTCGGTGAGTCACCACTGGTAGTCCGGTGACTCACCGAGACCCCATCTTCGGACCGGTCCGACGGCTACAACGGTGGTGGCTATAAAAGCCACCACCCGAACCTGAAAAAAAAAAAAGAAAAGAGACAAAAAACAGGAGAGACACAGAGACAGAAAAAAAGGAAAGAAAAAGAAACAACAGAAACAGAGAGAGATACAAAAACTACCAACGATCCCAGTCCACAACAACACAGCAAAAACAAAAACAGAAGGAAAAAGAGAGGAGAGAAGCTTACAAAAGAAGCCTTGACCATCGCCGGAAGCGCTAAACATCGCCGGAGAACCGAAAATACCGAAGGTATTTTCATAGATTTACTCCGATTAGGAGTCTTTTTGGGGAAACAAAGGTCGGATTCGGTCTTAGGGTGTTTAGATCTACGTTTTAGGTAAATTTAGGGAATTTCCGACCACCGGAGGCGGTGGTCGGCGGCAGAATTCGCGGCGGCAGACGGCTGCCGGATTCCCTCCGGTGAGGGAATCTAGAGAGAGGCCAGAGAAAATTCTGGCTCTCTCTCTGCTTGAGAGAGAAAAAAAAAAGGAAATGAAATAGCTGGCCCGAAGGGCCAGCCGATTTGGACTTTTATAGTCCTTCCCGAACGACGTCGTTTCGGGAAGGACTATGCGCGTAATTATAAAATAGTTAAACCCCGTCCGCAGTCCTCCGAACTTGTAAACTTTATATTTTAGTCACTAAATTAAATTTATAATATTTTTAATTCAGTCTTCGAATTTGAATTTCTTTTATTTTAGTCCTTCATATTAAAATAATATATTTAGGATAAATTACAGATTTAATCCCTTAATTTTAATAAGTAATATTTTGATCCCTAGTTTATATTTTTAATTTATTTGATTCTAATATCCGAGTTTTAGATAATTTTATTTTAGTCACCAAATAAATAAAATAAGGAAATAACATATTTAATCCCTATAATTTTGATTAATTATGAATTAGATTTTTAATTTTATTTTTATTGTAATTTAATCAGTTATTTTATATGTTTTCATTTATTTTATTGTTTTTAAATATATTGTTTTAGTAGTATTTGTATTTTTATATTGTTAAATATTTTTATATTCAGAAATATATAATAAATAATAATTTTTAAATATTTATTTTTAATATCGAAGAAAAGGACAGTCTTAATACAACTGGATGTCCTATTCTGATATTTTAAAATAAAAAAGTAAACAATATTATTTAAATTAATATTTATCAATATCAAAGAAAAGAGCTGTCTTAAGGCACCTAGAAGTTCTTTTCTGATATTTTTAAATAAATAAATATTTTTTATAATTTTGAAATAATAGAATTATAAATTAAATATATTTTTGACTTTTTAAAATTTTAATAATAGAGACAATTTATAATTAAAAAGTACCAATTTTGGGCGTTGCAGGGGTGCTAATCCTTCCCTAAACGTAACCGACCACGAATCCCTTTTTATTATTAAAAAGATGAATTTTTGGTTATAAACGCAGATCAGTTTATTTTTTTAATTGGTGTTTTATTAAAACTCTTTTTAAAAAAAAAAAAAAATTTTTAGGTATTCGACCTACCTGACCCAAAAAGCCGATGGCGACTCCCAAATTATTTTCAAAACCATTTATTCACATCAATTTCCCAGCCAAATTTAATATTTCGTGCCCGGACGAAAACCGGTTACGACAGCTTGGCGACTCCGCTGGGGACCGGTCAAACTTTTAAAAATCAATTATAAAATTGTCTCTATTAATTAAAAATTAAAAGTTCATATATTTAATTTTTAATTCTTTCTTTTTAAAATTTTTATATATATTTATTATTTTCATAATATATATATGTTTTATTTTATTTGCAAGTATTTTATTTCATTATTTATTTTTCTGTCGAAGGTTTGAACATTTCTCCTCACACACAACACTTGCATTGCATTACATAAAGCTCTATAATTGAGTTGTCCCTTCTAAGTGGGAGTGAAAGCGACGTCTTCGTGAGAATTTATTCTCCGTGTCAGACCTAGCAAGTAACTTTCGGGGTTCGTATGCTCTATGTCTTCGTGAGAATTTATTCTCCGTGTCAGGCATAGAGAAATGTATCCCCTTGAATTGAACTCGATCCACTTTAGTCTGTGATGGACTAGGATTGAGGGTTAGCAGCCTAAGGGGGCACTAACATGGACAATTCGAGTACCTTTACTCCTAGATCTGAAATCCTGCATATAAAAAACCTTAGAAACTCTTCCGATCAGAAGTCATGCCGAAATTTTGTCCAAAATAGGTGTACACACAGGAGAAATGAATTCTGATTTTCATGTTAATTTATTTATTGATTAAATTACATGTTTATTTAAATTAGTTAAATTCAGAAAAGCATGTTTAAATAAAGAATATTTATGTAAATGTTATTATTAAATTTCTTTATTATGTAAACTAATTTATTTTCGTTTTGTGTGTTCTTTATTTTTCTGTTTGCATTGCATCATACAAGATAAAAGACATTGATCCTTGTGTTAATTGTCTCATTGGAAAGCCTTCATATATGGATAAAAAGTGTTCAAGTCAAGTAATTCTAAACTCAGAAGTAAGACAGTGGGCTGAGGATTTACAAAGACAAGAAGGAGACAGTCTGCAGGATGATTATGTATCTGACTTGTCCAGTTATGCTTCAGTTTCACTAAAAAGAAATGATTTGCAAGATTTGCGAAGCATTTGGGAAAGTTGGGATTCAAACAAAAAATTGCAATTTTATCAGACTTACGGAGACATCCCATATTTGCTCTATGTTGAAGTTGATGATGAATTACTCAGAGCCCTAGTTAAATTCTGGAATCCAGGGTACAATTGCTTCACTTTCAATAAGGAGGACTTGGTCCCTACTATTGAAGAATATACAACTTTGTTACATCTTGAAGGTGCTTTGGAGAATCGAATATATTCAAAGTCAATTAAAACTCAACCCTTTCGAGTTAAATTAGCAAAGATTGCTGGGGTACGAGAAGAATGGGTAGCATCCCGTACAAAACAAAAAGGCGAAAGCGAAGGCATTGCTTGGACCAACATCAGAGAGCTTATTCAGAGTCATCCAGACGCTAAAGTACGATTCGATCTATTTGCTCTGGGTATATATGGTATGGTCATCTTCCCAAAAGTATTGGGATATGTTGAAGCTGCAGTGGTAGACTTGTTTGAACAGCTACCGAAGAAGATTAATCCTGTTTCTGCAATCCTAGCAGAGACCTTCAGATCGTTAAATACTTGCAGAAGGCTAGGAGGTGGACGATTCTCAGGGTGTACCCAGTTGTTATATGTTTGGATCCGTAGTCATTTCTGGAGGACAGAAAAGGTTTTATACCGACGCTTTAATACGGATTACTCACCATTAAAAGAATTTCTAGAGCAGGAATGGCCGAAAGAAATTAAGAAAGATATGTGGATTAATGCCTTTCGAAATCTGCAAAGCAATGACGTTGTTTGGCGCGCCCCGTGGCAAATCCAAAGGGAATTCTTTTACAGATGTGGAGATTACAACTGGATAATGCTGCTTGGATTATGGGGAGGAATTGGATATGCACCACTTCTGGTTATAAGACAGTATGAAGGTCGTCAATTTGTACCTATCACTACTGGATTACAGTCATCTGAGTTCGCATTCCACAGCAAAAATTATAAAAGAAATATCATGGAAGCCGTTACAGCTTGGAAAACAACTTTTTGCATCCGAGCTAAAGCAGCAAAAGAAATGTTAACTCCTGATTATGAAGAATGGAGATCTGTCAGGAAAAACGAAAATATTCCTCTACCAGATCAAAATGAGGATATTTCTATGGAAGATCGCATCAAGGTGGTTCCATCAGAGATTGAAATCCTGAGAGCTGAGTTTGAATCAGAAAGAGAAGGCTGGTCGAAAGAATTAGAGCAAATGAGACAAGATAAAGCTATGTTGGGGGTTGACATTGACTTTCATTCATCACAATGTGCAATGTTGAGAAAAGATAAAGAAAAAGGTGAGGAAGAGTACAGAGCCTTACAGAAAAATTACCAGGAGTTATATAAATCCCGAAAAGCATCAGGACCCAGCCAATCGACGGTACAGATGACCAGAGAATGGAACATCGAGAAAAGACGAGTTGAAGATCTGAAAGGAAAGAATAGCCGTCTACTCAAAAGCCTGGAAAAAGGAAAGCAAAAAATGGAAGATTTTGAGGTCGACAGACGAGAGCGAATTATAAAGCACAAGGCTGAACACCGTGAGATCATGAATGAAATGCAAAGAGAAAGGGATCGAGCCAAAGATTTAGAAGAGATGAAGAATGACATCTTTGATAAATTTGAAGGCGAGAAAAATATCATGTTTAAGGGATTTGAATCTGAAATGAACCAGTTGATTGCTGAACTTGAAGTCAGAGGCCAAAAGATGGAAGAATCCAATATTGAAAAGGAAAAATGGGAGCTGGAAAGGAAAAATTTCAATACCAGACTGGAGGTAGAGCATGAAGTGGCTAGCAATTGGATGCAAAGATGCAGAAATAAAGATGTTCAAATCCAGAAGCTTAATCAAAGAACGCAAGAAGCACGAACAAAACTTGAAGAGGATCTGGATCGGTCTAGAAACAAAAACTCAGAGTTTAATGCTTACATTTTGCAACTTGAAGAATCATTGTTTCAAGAAAAGGTTCGTCTAGGACCTAATGATCTCAAAGAAAGTAATGAAGAAAATGCTTCACTGCGAAGACGCATTAGAGATCTTGAAAAAATTCTGCACAATTGTCAAGTCAGAATCACTGAGTTAGAGCAAACTCTTGAAGGAACGAATGAACAATGGCAAAAGTCAACTGAGTTCTATGTAGAAAGAAGTGAAGAAAGAAGCAATATGGTGTTCGAGGCCATGGTACAAATGAGCGAAGTTGCTAGATATGTTGGGGAACTAGCTGTTGAAGCCAAAATCATTGAGCATCATGTTGACCCAGTTTCTAAGTGCGGAAAGAGGGTGTCATGGTTAATGAAAGAAATTATAGAGCTTAATAGGAAAGCTATGCCTTATCTGTAGTTATGAAATATTATAAAGAAACTTTTGTATGCCAATGAAAGTTGTTATATGACAGTTAACTTTTTGGGATCAATGTTTTTATATACATGCATTTTGCATACATTCATCATTCATTTCATAATTTTCGCTATGAATTATTTTATTTATTAAGTTAAAATTCATTAATTAAAATTAAAAAAAAAATAATTTTAAAAGATTTTTCAATCGCAGTTACTCTGGCCAAAAGAGAAATACTACATCACTACGGTACTAGACAAGCTACTAAGAGAATTATGGAGGATAAAATACAGCGTATTGAGGAACAACATCATAAAGAACAAGAAGAAATGAGAATGAAGCTGGAAAAAATTGAAGCCAGTATTGCAAATTCACAAGACAGTATGATGAAGAAGATAGAGGACATGTTTAAAAGGCAGGCTATCAGTGGAAAAATGCATGAAAATCCTGTATCTTTTGACCAAGAACCCATATACCCTCTAGGTTTTCCACCAGAACCAATTTATTACTCTGGTACTCCACCTATACAAATCAATGCTCGTACATCTGCATTACAAGAAGCCAAACTACATGAATATCAACAAGTGGATCCTGCATCTTCAAGCAAAAATCCGCTTATATCCGATGTGAAAATAGGGGATCTTAATACTGAGCATTTGATCCCAGATTTGAATGAGCTGAATGAGAAACAAAAAGTAAATGAAGAACTGACCAGACAGATCAAGAGCTTAGAAGAACGAATGAAATCTGTGGAAATAACTGAATCATTCTATGGGTTTGATGCTAGTGAATTGAGTTTAGTTCCAGATCTAATCCTCCCCATTAAGTTCAAAGCTCCCGAATTTGATAAATATGACGGTACTACATGCCCTTCATCCCACATTACTATGTTTTGTCGCAGAATGGCAGGATATGTGAAGGACGAGAAATTGTTAATTCACTGCTTTCAGGATAGTTTGACAGGATCGGCTTTAAAATGGTATACTCAATTGACCAAAGCCAACATTAGATCTTGGAAAGATTTGGCTAAAGCATTTTTAGAGCAGTACCGCCATGTGACAGACATGGTCCCTGATAGATGGACTCTCCAAAACTTGGAGAAAAAGAATAATGAAACATTCAGACAGTATGCCCAGAGATGGCGTGACAATGCGGCTCAAGTTCAACCACCTTTGTCAGAAAAAGAGGCCACAGTAATGTTTGTCCATACATTAAAGGCTCCTTATTTAAACCATCTAATGGGGAATGCAACCAGAAATTTTGCAGATTTGGTCATTTCTGGAGAACTCATTGAAAATGTCTTGAAAAGCGGCAAGATTGAATCGAATGATGGGTCTAGTTCCAAAAGACCTACATACCGGAAAAAGGAGAATGAAGTCAACAATGCAAATTCTTACAGCAAAGATTCATCGAAAAGTGTTATAATAACCCAGCCAAGGGTTAAGAAAGAGGAAACAAACACTAATCGAGCAGAGTCCAGAGGATCTCGAAAGGAAAATGAAAGGTTGTCTTTTACACCTTTACCAGTACCGTATGCAGAGATCTATGATTCGCTGTTAAAAGCAGATGTTATACGGCCTTATCCCTTGGTTCCCATGCAACCACCATTCCCTCCTTGGTATGATACAAAGGCACACTGTGTTTACCATGAAGGAATTACGGGTCATTCCATTGAAAACTGTTTAGCATTCAAAAGGGTGGTTCAAAATTTGATCAACACTGGGAAGTTGGAATTCAATACACCATCTGCATCAAATCATCCATTGCCAAATCATGGAGATAAAAACGTAAATGCAATTCAGGAAGAGAACAAAAATAAAGCAAAGACTGACATTTCTGAAATTAAATCTCCGTTTGTTTGGGTATTCCAACAACTCTCTTTAGCCGGTATAATTCCACAACAATTCAAGCCAAAGCAGAATGAAGGTAAGAATTATTGTGAATATCATCAGGAGAAAGGGCATAAAATTCAACTATGTCCTGAGTTTAGGGATTTGGTGCAAAAATTGATGAACAACAGAGAAATAGAATTCTTTGAAGAAGAACCAAGGAAAAAAGAAGATGATGTTTGCTCATCAGAGGATTCTAAACCAAGTCAGAGAATAAATGATCCTGTGATCATCAATGTAAAATCATCTACGACGATTCCTGCACCAATAAAACCAAAAGTAGTTATCACCACTCCTCTACCATTTCCATACAAAGATACTCGCAGGGTACCTTGGAATTATACTACCAATGTTTCAATGGTAGGAGGATATGTTTCTCTAGATAAAACAGAAGAGAAAATACAGAGTTTGGGTACCACATCGACATCTGAAGCAGTGAGCGAGGTCGGTTTCTTTACAAGAAGTGGGAGATGTTACTCTCCCGAAACATCCAATGCTTCAGAACAAGTGAAAGCAAAAGGAAAAGCCATGGCAATACCTCAGAAGGTATTTGAGGATGAATCCCTTCCAGCATTTAATGAGCCTGTGACAGAAAAACAAGCTCAAGAATTTTTGAAATTCCTAAAACATAGTGAGTATAGTGTGGTTGAACAACTACACAAACAACAAGCGAGAATTTCTATTCTTGATCTCTTGATGAATTCAGAAGCACATAGAAATGCTTTGATGAAAATTCTCAATCAAACATTTATCCCCGAAGATATATCCCTCAATAAACTTGACAGAATTGTGGGACATATAGCCGCTGACAATTACATAACGTTCACGGATGATGAAATACCAGAAGGCGGAATGGGGTCAGTAAAAGCTTTGAACATCACGACACATTGTCATGGTCATGTGTTGCCAGGAGTATTGATTGACAATGGGTCTGCTCTCAATTTAATGCCTCTAGTCACACTTCAAAGAATGCCTCTGGATCAATCACACATGAAGAGTTATCAGAATGTGGTGCGAGCATTTGATGGTACTCAAAAAGAAGTGCTTGGGAAAATGGAAATACCGTTATTAATTGGCCCAGTCGTGTACAATATTGACTTTGTGGTGATGGACATCCACCCCACATATAATTGTCTATTAGGGAGGCCATGGATTCATTCAGCAGGAGCCGTTCCTTCTTCATTACATCAGAAATTAAAATTTGTTGTTGATGGACAACTAATATGCGTCAGCGCTGAAGAAGAAATCATTGCGTCTATAACAAGCGATGTTCCATATATCGACACCAATGATGAGGCTCTTGAATGCTCTTTTCGAGCTCTTGAATTTGTAAATGCAACTTTTATTGCAGAAGGAAGCAAAATTCCATATCCCAGATTGTCTGATTGCACCAAGATGACGGTACAACAAACTTTAGGCATCGGAGCTAAAGCTGGGAGAGGTCTAGGAAAGAATCTTCAAGGGATTTTAGTTCCTATTAGTATAAAGATGAAAAAAGATCGTTTTGGGCTAGGGTTTAAGCCCAATCTTCAGCAAAAGAACAAAGAGATGAAAAGAAAATGTGAAGACAGAAAGGCAAAATTGAAAGGGGGGGAAATCTTTTGGAAACCTATGTCTTTCCCACAATTGAAGTCCACATTCAGATCAGGGGGAACAATTAATATAGAACAGCAGCTTGTTGAAGCCTATAAAGAAGAGAAGTTGACGAAAGATCAAGACATAGTTGAAGAAGCTATGAATGGATTATTTATCAACATGATCATGAATGACAACAAAACTGGCAAATACTTGGATAAGATTCGACCATGTCTTCCTGGAGAAACACTCACCAATTGGACCATTGAAGATCTTCCTATAGTTTTTAATATTAATGCAGAGTAATATTCAGAACTAATCTTTATGTTTAGTTCAAAAATATGAAAACTTTTTGTAAAGGAAATTATGTTAAATATAAGGAATTTTCTTTAAAATTTTCATTATGGCAATCATTCTTTACATTTTCTTACATTTTTTACATTTATTTATTTCATAAATTTACTATATTCTTTCGGAAATATGTCCGACTTAAATTTGCAGGTGTCACCGTGTTAATAGCATGTGTATTCCTAAATTTAATCAAGTGATAAATTTAGAGCATCCTATATGTCTGGAAGAAATCAATGGTTGTGAGGATGAACTGGAATGTGATGTTCCTACTGAACTATTAAGATTGGTAGAAAAAGAAGACAAACAAATTCTACCCCACAAAGAAGAGGTTGAGACTGTGAATTTGGGAACAGATGAAGAAATAAAAGAGGTGAAAATTGGTACCACTCTGACAGTCCAGATAAAACAAGAATTGATAAATCTCCTTCAAGAGTTCAAAGATATCTTTGCATGGTCTTATCAAGATATGCCTGGTTTGAGCACAGATATAGTGATACATAAGCTTCCAATCAATCCAGAATATAAACCAGTCCAACAAAAGCTCAGAAGAATGAGGCCAGAAATGTTGTTGCAAATCAAAGAAGAAGTGATGAAACAAATCAATGCAGGTTTCCTACAGGCATCTAAATACCCAGAATGGGTAGCTAACATTGTTCCCGTACCAAAGAAAAATGGGAAAGTTCGAATGTGTGTGGATTACAGAGATCTTAACAAAGCTAGTCCGAAAGATAGCTTTCCATTACCCCACATAGACACATTGGTGGACAATACTGCAGGACACGCATGGTTTTCATTTATGGATGGTTTTTCAGGATATAATCAGATAAAAATGAATCCTGAAGACATGGAAAAAACAACATTTATAACCATGTTGGGCACATTCTGTTATAAAGTGATGCCATTTGGATTGAAAAATGCAGGGGCAACATATCAAAGAGCCATGGTAACTTTGTTTCATGACATGATGCACAAAGAGATTGAAGTATACGTGGATGACATGATTGCCAAATCCCGAACTGAAGAAGAACATATTCAAAATCTGAGGAAGCTTTTCCAGAGATTGAGGAAGTATCAATTAAAGCTCAACCCCGCTAAATGTACTTTTGGGGTAACTTCCGGAAAACTTTTGGGATTTGTGGTCAGCAAAAAAGGAATCGAGATTGATCCAGATAAAGTAAAAGCAATTCAAGATCTTCCACCACCCAATACAAAAAAAGAAGTTTGAGGCTTTTTGGGAAGATTAAATTATATATCTCGTTTCATTTCTCAATTAACTGACAAATGTGATCCAGTGTTCAAATTACTTCGAAAGAATAATCCTGAAGTTTGGAATGAAGAATGTCAAGAAACTTTGGATCTTATTAAGAAATATTTATCCAATGCCCCAATTTTAGTATCACCAATGCCTGATAGACCATTAATTCTCTACTTGACGGTCTTCGAAAATTCGATGGGATGTGTACTAGGACAGCATGATGAATCAGGAAGGAAAGAAAAAGCTATTTATTATCTGAGCAAGAAATTTACTGATTGTGAAATTCGATATCCACCAATACAAAAATTATGTTGTGCTTTGGTGTGGACTACTCGAAGACTCAGACAATATATGTTATACCATACTACTTGGTTGATATCAAAACTTGATCCTTTGAAATTCTTAATGGAATCACCAGCTTTGACAGGCAGAATGGCTAGATGGCAGATGTTATTATCTGAGTTTGATATTGTGTATGTCAACCAAAAAGCGATAAAAGGAAGTGTCATAGCTGATTTTCTGGCCAGTCGTGTATCAAATGATTATCAGCCTTTGAACTTCAATTTTCCCGATGAAGATTTTTTGTGCATATCTATGAATGAAGAAGTCAGAACAAATGATGAATTTGCAACTTGGAAGCTTTATTTTGACGGAGCATCTAATGCTTTGGGACGAGGAATCGGGGCAGTATTAATTTCTCCAGAAAATATTTATTATCCCTTTACGAGTAGACTGGAGTTCTTTTGCACCAATAACATGGCAGAATATGAAGCTTGTGTCATGGGGTTGAAAGCAGCTATAGAAAGAAAAATCAAATTTCTCAAGATATATGGAGATTCATCGTTAGTGGTGTATCAATTGCGAGGAGAATGGGAAACAAAAGATCCCAAATTGTTGGAATACCGAAATTTTACCCTTGAATTAGTGAAAGAATTTGAGAGAGTTACATTCAATTATCTCCCTCGAGAAGAAAATCAAATGGCAGATGCTTTGGCTACATTAGCTGCTATGTTTCAGGCAACTAAGAAAGTTGATATGATGCCAATCAAAATGCAAGTGTATGAAATTCCTGCACATTGTTATAGTGTGGAAGAAGAGGTAGATGGTAAACCATGGTATCATGATATCCTGCAATATATCAAAAATCAAAGTTATCCACCAAATGCATCGGAAATTGATAAAAGAACCTTGAGAAGAATGGCTGCTGGATATTTTCTTGATGGAGAGATTATGTATAGAAGAAGCAGTGATCAAATGCTATTGAGATGTTTAAATACCAGCGAAGCTCGAAACGTCATTGAAGAAGTACACAGTGGAATATGTGGAACACATGCAAATGGTCTTTCCATGGCCAGAAAAATAATGAGATATGGATATTATTGGGCTACTATGTACACAGATTGCATTGATTATGCGAGGAAATGTCATAAATGCCAGATATATGCAGACAAGATTCATGTACCCCCATCTCCTCTACATGTAATGACAGCACCCTGGCCATTTTCTATGTGGGGAATAGATGTCATTGGGGCAATCACACCAAAAGCATCGAATGGACATTGCTTCATCCTTGTGGCAATTGATTATTTTACCAAATGGGTTGAAGCTGCTTCATACACTAATATTAAGAGGTCCACAGTCTGCAAGTTCATAAAGAAAGAGATAGTTTGCCGATATGGCCTACCAGAGAGGATCATTACAGACAATGCTCTGAACCTGAACAACAAAATGATGACCGAACTTTGTGCACAGTTTAAGATCAAACATGCAAATTCAGTGGCATATCGTCCAAAGATGAATGGGGCAGTTGAAGCAGCAAACAAGAACATCAAGAGAATCATTACAAAGACCACTGAAACTTACAAAGATTGGCACGAAAATTACCTTTTGCTCTATATGCATACCGAACTACTGTTCGAACATCTACTGGGGCAACACCGTTTTCTTTAGTCTACGGGATGGAAGCAGTATTACCAATTGAAGTTGAGATTCCATCGCTCCGAATATTGAGAGAAATAAAATTGGATGAATCTGAATGGATCCAAGCTAGATTTGATCAATTGAACCTTATTGAGGAGAAAAGATTGAAAGCTGTTTGCCATGGACAGATGTATCAAAAACGGATGATGAAGTCTCATGACAAAAAAGTATATCCAAGAGAATTCCAAGAGGGTGATCTAGTATTAAAAAGATCTTGCCTATACATAAAGATTTCCGTGGGAAATGGATGCCTAATTGGGAAGGGCCATACGTTGTGAAAAAGGCCTTTTCCGGAGGAGCATTGATCTTGGCAGAAATGGATGGAAAAATTCTGAGAAATCCAATAAACTCGGATTCTGTCAAGAAATATTATGCTTAAGAGAAAAGAAAGAAAATAGAAAAAAATAGAAAAAAGAAAAAAGAAAGAAAAAAGAAGAAGAAAAAGAAAGGGGGGGTCAAGATGAAAACCCGCAAAGGGCATCTTGTAACCAAAGGAAGGATTTGAGTTGAAAACCTGAAAAGGCGGCTCAAATACAGGTTGATATTAGGCATCTGGCAATTAAACCCTCTTAAGATTTTGACAGTTTGGAAGAAACTTCACATCTACAAGCATTTCAACAACGTTTGAGATCTTCCAGACAAAAGCTTACATCATTACTCTAAATTGTGTCAACTTGATTAATTTAGAAATACTTATGCTTATAATTTGTTGAGACATTTGAATTTTTATGCTTGCCATAAATTTGAATACAATTCTATCTATTTCAAGTTAAATTTATTTGAGATTTAATTTATTTTTGGAAATTCAATTTATTCTTTTCTATTGAATTAACATAATTTTGAAATAATTTAAAGATTTCTGAATATCACTTTATGTTAATACTTTTAAATACATGGAATACAAAGTAGGCAAATCATCACTAGCTTAAAGCCATGAACATCAAGATTGTTACAAGTGGTGCTACCGACAACAAGGTCGAATCCGCCAAATCTACTCATCAATTGCTCCAACTGATCACCATTCAGTTCTTGCACATCTGTTTTCAAAGATATACTAAGACAGTAGAAGGCGATCTTTGCAGCACTGATTCCAGCAAAAAGAAACAAGACATTTATATCACTGGGAAACATGTCTCTAGCAGCTCCTCATGTATGGTTTTTAGGGAAAACTAGAAGCATTTCCACTTCATCAGGTTCAAGTGGAACAACTTTATTCCTTCTAATCCATACTAGATTCCATTTTTAGCACTCATCAAGAACATACTTCTGGACACTCGAAGGTGGCTCATGGTCATAAGCTTCAAGAGCCTTACAGATCCTTTTTGTCAATTTGGCGCTTCCTGTACATGTTTATAAATAGTTCAACTTTACTCTTGGATCCCATAAAAGCCACCATTTCTTTGTCAATGGAAAAGCATCAGCACAGGAAGGAAGTAGAATAAGAAAAACTTCGTTCTTAATTGGCAGAATTATGAATATAGTCCTTTTCAGTGTAGTATGATGGAAATGCTTCGAATCTACAAATTCTGGTTCTACATCAGATGAGCATTATGATATCCTAGTCCAAACATTAACTGGAACAAATATAATGTGCTCAATAGCATTTTCTGGAAGTGTTCTTTGAGTTATCTGATCTGGTTGGACAGAACCAATCATTGAATTTAGAAGATGAATGTGCTCAATAGCATTTTTTGGAAGTGTTCTTTGAGTTATCTGATCTGGTTGGACAGAACCAATCATTGAATTTAGAAGATGAATGTGCTCAATAGCATCTTCTGGAAGTGTTCTTTGAGTTATCTGATCTGGTTGGACAGAACCAATCATTGAATTTAGAAGATGAATGTGCTCAATAGCATTTTCTGGAAGTGTTCTTTGAGTTATCTGATCTGGTTGGACAGAACCAATCATTGAATTTAGAAGATGAATGTGCTCAATAGCATCTTCTGGAAGTGTTCTTTGAGTTATCTGATCTGGTTGGACAGAACCAATCATTGAATTTAGAAGATGAATGTGCTCAATAGCATCTTTTGGAAGTGTTCTTTGAGTTATCTGATCTGGTTGGACAGAACCAATCATTGAATTTAGAAGATGAATGTGCTCAATAGCATCTTCTGGAAGTGTTCTTTGAGTTATCTGATCTGGTTGGACAGAACCAATCATTGAATTTAGAAGATGAATGTGCTCAATAGCATCTTCTGGAAGTGTTCTTTGAGTTATCTAATCTGGTTGGACAGAACCAATCGTTGGAATTAAAAGATGAACTGCATGATCATCTTCATTAAGAAGTTTCTTTTCAAGCTTCTTTTGCTTATTCCTTTCTAAAAAATCATAGCCCAAATTTCACTTTTTCTTGTAATGGGGATCATTGCATAATGACTTACTATCTTTTACCAGAAGAAGGGCATCAGCAGCCTTAGTCATTTGCACAGCACATATAAAATTTATCAGTTCTGCAATTGATGAATCTGGACCACGTCTCTACATGGCTATTGAAGCTTCAGCATCTGAGAATCCCATTTTTGTCAAGTATAACAATTTATTCTCCTCATCAGAATCAGAATTCAAGATTTCTCGGTAGTAGAAGAAATATTGATATCTGTGAAATCATCTTGAAAGGTCACTTCATAATCAGATGAGTTGTTATCAGAATCAACATGTTGCCTGAATGCAAGCTTTTCAAGAGCCTATACTATTGAGTTTTATTCTCAAGAGGTTTTTGTGACATTATATCTACATCTACATTTGTCAAAGATGATATATTCTTTGATTTGAAGAAGAAATATTTTATTGGGTTTTTTACAATTGAAGAAATATTCAATTCACCAATCTGAAATCAAACAATTTAACATTCATGCATCATATTTAGGCATTTTCAAAAATAGATGCATTTTCATTCATTTTTATTCTTGTTGAATTTTTAACAGGAATTTCAAAGATTTTAGCAAAGATTCAAATCTATCATTTGAAAGATTAGCTTTTCCAGAGAAAGTTCATAATGAGAAGAACTCATCTGAAGAAGGAAGAAGAAGTTCATAATGAGAAGAATTTGTTCAACCTTTTACCTGAATCCATCATTTGATGGATCAGCTTTTCCAGAGAAAGTTCATAATGAGAAGAACTCATTTGAAGAAGGAAGAAGAAGTTCATAATGAGAAGAATTTGTTCAACCTTTTATATGAATCCATCATTTAATGGATCAGCTTTTCCAGAGAAAGTTCATAATGAGAAGAACTCATCTGAAGAAGGAAGAAGAAGTTCATAATGAGAAGAATTTGTTCAACCTTTTATATGAATCCATCATTTAATGGATCAGCTTTTCCAGAGAAAGTTCATAATGAGAAGAACTCATCTGAAGAAGAAAGAAGAAGTTCATAATGAGAAGAATTTGTTCAACCTTTTATATGAATCCATCATTTAATGGATCAGCTTTTCCAGAGAAAGTTCATAATGAGAAGAACTCATCTGAAGAATGAAGAAGAAGTTCATAATGAGAAGAATTTGTTCAACCTTTTACCTGAATTCATCAATTGATGGATTATCTTTTCCGGAGAAGTTCATAATGAGAAGAACTCATCTGAAGAAGAAAGAAGAAGTTCATAATAAGAAGAACTTGTTCAACTTTTTGCATAATTCTATCACAGAAGGAGATAGATTAACATCAGCCTTTCTAGAGAAAGTTCATAATGAGAAGAACTCATCAAGAGCTTATTCAACCTTTTTAATGACTCTATCACAGAAAGAAAGAGGTCAGCATCATCCCCAGCAAAAAGTTCATAATGAGAAGAACTCATCTATAGAGAGAGAAGAATTTATTCAATATCTCCATTATGATCAAGTGAAGCCAAATGGATAAAAAATTTTATTATCTTTTCATCTTTGCCCTATTCTTGTTAACACAAGAATGAGCAAAGAGGGGCAGCTGAAGATACTAATTTTTTACCCATATCATTATTATTATTATTATTATTATTATTATTATTATTATTATTATTATTATCATTATTATTATTATCATTATTATTATTATTATTATTATTATTATTATCATTATTATTATTATTATTAAATATATTAAATACATATATAAATATTATTAAAAAAATAATAATTACAGGCCCAATTACAACTGGACCGGCCCAGTTACAAACCAACCAGAATCGGTCCAGATCAAACCAGAAACCCTAAATATTTGGGTTTCCAGTTAGGGTTTCCTAACCCTAATTTAACCAGCCGCCTCAGCTCACAACCGTTGGATCTGGCAAGATCCAACGGTCCAGATTACCCCAGATGGAAACCCTAGGGTCTGATACCCTAGGGACACGCGGCCGCCGTTGCTATCTCGCCGCCTCCGCCGCTGCCACGTCCCAACCAAAGACTCCAGAAGATAGAATACCAGCTGTCCACGCCATGGCTACTCGGTGAGTCACCACTGGTAGTCCGGTGACTCACCGAGACCCCATCTTCGGACCGGTCCGACGGCTACAACGGTGGTGGCTATAAAAGCCACCACCCGAACCTGAAAAAAAAAAAAGAAAAGAGACAAAAAACAGGAGAGACACAGAGACAGAAAAAAAGGAAAGAAAAAGAAACAACAGAAACAGAGAGAGATACAAAAACTACCAACGATCCCAGTCCACAACAACACAGCAAAAACAAAAACAGAAGGAAAAAGAGAGGAGAGAAACTTACAAAAGAAGCCTTGACCATCGCCGGAAGCGCTAAACATCGCCGGAGAACCGAAAATACCGAAGGTATTTTCATAGATTTACTCCGATTAGGAGTCTTTTTGGGGAAACAAAGGTCGGATTCGGTCTTAGGGTGTTTAGATCTACGTTTTAGGTAAATTTAGGGAATTTCCGACCACCGGAGGCGGTGGTCGGCGGTAGAATTCGCGGCGGCAGACGGCTGCCGGATTCCCTCCGGTGAGGGAATCTAGAGAGAGGCCAGAGAAAATTCTGGCTCTCTCTCTGCTTGAGAGAGAAAAAAAAAGGAAATGAAATAGCTGGCCCGAAGGGCCAGCCGATTTGGACTTTTATAGTCCTTCCCGAACGACGTCGTTTCGGGAAGGACTATGCGCGTAATTATAAAATAGTTAAACCCCGTCCGCAGTCCTCTGAACTTGTAAACTTTATATTTTAGTCACTAAATTAAATTTATAATATTTTTAATTCAGTCTTCGAATTTGAATTTCTTTTATTTTAGTCCTTCATATTAAAATAATATATTTAGGATAAATTACAGATTTAATCCCTTAATTTTAATAAGTAATATTTTGATCCCTAGTTTATATTTTTAATTTATTTGATTCTAATATCCGAGTTTTAGATAATTTTATTTTAGTCACCAAATAAATAAAATAAGGAAATAACATATTTAATACCTATAATTTTGATTAATTATGAATTAGATTTTTAATTTTATTTTTATTGTAATTTAATCAGTTATTTTATATGTTTTCATTTATTTTATTGTTTTTAAATATATTGTTTTAGTAGTATTTGTATTTTTATATTGTTAAATATTTTTATATTCAGAAATATATAACAAATAATAGTTTTTAAATATTTATTTTTAATATCGAAGAAAAGGACAGTCTTAATACAACTGGATGTCCTATTCTGATATTTTAAAATAAAAAAGTAAACAATATTATTTAAATTAATATTTATCAATATCAAAGAAAAGAGCTGTCTTAAGGCACCTAGAAGTTCTTTTCTGATATTTTTAAATAAATAAATATTTTTTATAATTTTGAAATAATAGAATTATAAATTAAATATATTTTTGACTTTTTAAAATTTTAATAATAGAGACAATTTATAATTAAAAAGTACCAATTTTGGGCGTTGCAGGGGTGCTAATCCTTCCCTAAACGTAACCGACCACGAATCCCTTTTTATTATTAAAAAGAATGAATTTTTGGTTATAAACGCAGATCAGTTTATTTTTTTTTAATTGGTGTTTTATTAAAACTCTTTTTAAAAAAAAAAAAATTTAGGTATTCGACCTACCTGACCCAAAAAGCCGATGGCGACTCCCAAATTATTTTCAAAACCATTTATTCACATCAATTTCCCAGCCAAATTTAATATTTCGTGCCCGGACGAAAACCGGTTACGACATATATTTTGACATCACCATCCTGAAAAACAATTTCTTGCCCCAAGAATTTATTAGCAATGATCTTTTCTTTGTTCTGATTGTTGGATACTATTGCAGCATATGATTTCTTGCCTCCAGTTTCATTAACACTACCATCAAGATTGTTCTTTTTAGATTGCTCAGGCGTTGCTTCTTGCATTGCAATGTCTTGTTGGTGCTTGGTTGGACTTGAATCTTGGTTTCTTTATGTGAGTTGCAGATTTGTACGATTGTTCAGTTCGAGATTCATGGTTTTTTGGTTCGTCAAGTTTCTCCCTGTTGCCGCTATGTTTCCCCCGGAGGTTGAACACAATGTCCTTCCCCTAGAGCTTCTTGATTCTCAGAGATTTCCAGATCCATTATACAGCGGTTATTTTAATGATTTTCCTTTAATACAATTTTCTTAAACAAATTTTAAATCTAATCTTAATTCTACTTAGAGAAAAGAGATACACTAGTGAAAAAAAGACAATTATAATTTTTTTTATTTTTAGTGCAAGGATGGCTTCTTTTGATGTTATAGTATTTTCCCTCTAGTTTTCATCCTTCTATGATGTCTAAAGGCTTATAATACTAAAATGAGTACCCAAACTATATTTTTTTTACGAATAGGTGTTTAAAGTATTATTTGACTTATCCCGATGCCTAAGTCGAGCTGTCAACGGCATTAATTTCTTTTGTTAAGTGACACATGTTACAATTTGATTATTTTAATTTTTTTTTAAAAATTGAAAATATTATTATATTTAGATAAAAAAACACTAATATCTATCAATAATCGGTTGGTCTAATGAGATGATGCACTAGATTCCTTAAGCAATGACAGAAGTTCAAATCCTGACGATTGCAAATTGAGTAAACTAGATTGGGAGGGTCGACATTGCCTTTGTAGTACCCTATCTGAATTAGTCAATCAATAGATTAAAAATCGATGGTTATAAAAAAACACTAGTATTAAAATTATCAAATCATAACCTTAACCCCCGTCGCGACCCTTTCCGACCACGACCATTGTTGTTGATGTACTCTCTATCATCCTCCTAGTCATACGTCGTTGTAGTTACCGTCGATTGGCAATCAGAATCGCATGGGATCGCGATTTTCATCCAAGGATTTAATTTAAGATATATAAATATAATTTTAATGTTTTAATTTTAAATAAAAATTTTAAAATTACCCAATTGTGATATGTGTCACTTAACAAGGAAAATTAACACAGTTGACGGTCGAGGCACCTAAAGTGGTAACATTTGTAACAAACACTAGGATGAGTCAAAAAATACTCTAGATACCTACTTGTGAAAAGCAATATAGTTTGAACATTTATTTTAGTATTAAGTCATGTTTAAAATATAATTTGATGTAAATAAAATCTCGATTTGATTGAGATAATTATTGTTATAACATCTAGAAGGATATAGATTGAGTATATATTTCAATACATATTATTTTTTGATTAAATAATTCTACTTTTATGATACATTTTTAAAGTGGGGTTTTTCATCCAAATCACCAAGAGGAGTTTGACAAAGCAATTAACTTTATTTTGGGATCCTAGCATCAAGGTAGTGTATTTCTAATCCTTTTTGGTGTTAAGGCTTTCTTAAACATGATGATTTGTTAGGATTTGAGTATTTAAGCATTTTAGGGTTTATACTTAAATTCATAGTTAAATGACGAATTGGATGTAAAGAAGATGTTTTTTTGTCACTTTATGACCTTAAGTAACTTCCTAAAACTTCAGAACATGATTGAAAACCAAACTAAGACATTAGAGATGATTTTTAGGCGTTTCCCGAGCCTAAACAAGTCATTTATGGGTTCGAGTATCGAAACTGGTGAATTGGGGAAAAAATTAAGGATTTTGGGTAGGTAGTATCGGTATTACTGTGAAAGTATCAATATTGCCCCTTCAGTCTTGATACCAAAGGTGATGGTCTCGAGATCGGGCCTCAATTTCAGCAGCAGAATGTATTTTTGGTACCGATACTTATAGGGTATCGATACTTGACCTTAGGAAATTGATACTGTCGTAACCGATTTTTGCCCAGGCACAAAATTTTACTTGGCAGGAAAAATAATGTGGATAAAAAATGATTTTGGTTTTAAAAAATGTTTTGGGAGTCGTCATCGACCTTTTTGGTTTAAGTGGGTCGAATACCTAAAAATCATCTTTTAAAAGAGTTTTTAAGAAAACATCAGTTAAAAGATAAACCGATATGTGTTTAACCAAAAATTCATTCTTTTTAGAAATAAATAGGGATTTGTGGTTGGTTACGTTTGGGGAAGGATTAGCACCCCCACAACGCCCAAAATTGGTACCTGTTGATTATAAATTGTGTCTAATAGTAGAATTTAAGAGCTCGAATAAATTTAATTTATGATCTTTTCATATTCAATGGATAATAAGGAAGAAAAATATTAAAATAATTTTCTTAAATTATAAATAAAGTATTTATTTATTTATTTAAAAATATTAGAAAGGACTTTTAGTTGTTTTAAGACAACCCATTTCTTTAATATTAAAAAATAAATAAATAAAAAACATTTTCCTAATAATAATAAAATTAATATATAATTTATAAAAGTAAAATATTTATTTATTTTAAAAATATCAGAAAATGACTTCTAGTTGCTTTAAGACAACCCATTTCTTAATATCGAAAAATAAATAAATATTAATATTTAAACAAATATATATATAAACATATATTTATATGACTAATATGAAAATAATAATAATAATTAAAGTAATAATTTAAACATATCGAAAGCAAAAAGATAATAAAAAATAAATTGCAATTTAAATAGTGACTAAAATAAATAAAATTAAGAATAACAGAAACAAAATGTAAAATGTCAAAGTTTAAGGACATAATTTGAATTATCATAAAATATAAATACCAATAGTGTAATTTAACCATAATTACTAAACGGTGATTAAAATGTAAAATGTTAAAACATAAAACTATAATTCCAAATATTAATATAATATAGTCATTAATAATGCAATTTAACCTTAACCCTAAATATATATATAAACATATTTAATCTGTGGCTAGAATATAAATAAAATAAAATTGAAAGAAAAAATTAAAACGTATAAAATTTGATTTTAGTGACGAAAATGAGAAGTTACAAACTTGGAGAACTGCGGAAACGGTTTACCCATTCTCTTAATTACGTACAAATCCTTCATCAAAACGACGCCGTTTTGATGAAGGTATAAAAGGCCTAAAACCGGCTCTAAAATGCTAAAATATTTTATTTTCTCTCTCAAAGGAGAGAAAGTTCTCTCCCTTCTCTCTAAAGGCTTCCGTTCAAAGGGAGCCCGGCCTTCAGCTGACAGTCGTGCTCAGGCGCCGACACCGCCTCTGGCCACCATACATGGTGGCCGGAATTTGGGAAAATAGCCCTGAATGTTCCTCTTTCACTTCTAAGGCCGAAAATAGCCTTCTCTTATGCTAAAATGCTCTAGATCGTTCTAGATCTAAAATAAACCGTAGGTTTTTACCTTCGGTTATACAGTGATTCCGGTGACATATAGGTTCCTCGTCCGTTGTAAGTTTCTCCCCTTCTTTTTCCTTTCGTCGTTTAGGCTCCGAATGTTTGCTGGTTGTTGATGCTTGTTGTTTTTCTTTTTTTGCTATTGATATTAGTGTGTTTGTCCTTGCTGTCCTCTGTTACTTTCTGTGTCCCTTTTCTTGCAGTTGATTGGTGGCTTTTATAGCCACGACCGGTGCTCTGGACCGGTCCCAAAAGTAGATTTCGGTGAGTCACCATAGCTATGGTGGTAACTCACCATAGGGCTTCGACATGGGGCTGCTTCTGGAGTCTTCGGCTAGGCGTCGTGGCAGTGAAGGAGTCGGCTGTACGGTGGCAGCGGCTGGACGAGGCACCTGGCAGAGGCGGTTGGAAGCTTGAGGTGGCGGCGACGCTAGGTGATGAAACCCTAGTAAAAACCCTGAATAGGTTTAAGGTTTCTACTAGGCCAGCTGTAAACGGGCCTAGGGCTCTTATAACTTGTAATTATTTATTATTTTTTAAATAATAATAATAATAATAATAATATATAATAATAATAATAATAATAATAATTTTTAATAATAATAATACTAATATTTAATAATAATAATAATAATTTTAAATAAATAAAATGAAAAAATTAGTGTTTATAGCTGCCCCTCTCTGCTTATTCTTATGTTAACAAGATTTGAGCAAAGACGAAAAAAAACAATAATTTTTTCATTTGGCTTCTTTTGAGTATGATGGAAATGTTGAAAACATTCTACCCAGAGGCCTTAAGAATGGACCGGAGGTCTTAAGAATGGCCCGGAGGTCTTAAGAATGGCTCGGAGGTCTTGATAACATCATGCACTGAAGGGCTTACAGATTACCCGAAGGCTTTGAAACTATTAAAAAGCTTTCGAAGTCTTTTTGAAAACATCATGCACTAAAGGGCTTACAGATGACCCGAAAGCTTTGAAAACATCATGCACTGAAGGTCTTACAGATGACCCAAAGGTTTTGAGAACATCATGCACTGAAGGTCTTATAGATGACCCGAAGGGTTTGAAAACATCATGCACTGAAGGGCCTACAGATGACCCGAAGGCTTTGAAACTATCAAAAAGCTCCTGAAGGCTTTTTGAAAACATCCTGCACTATAGGTCTTACGGATGACCCGAAGATTTTCAAAACATCATGCACTGAAGGGCTTACAGATGACCCGAAGGCTTTGAAAACATCATGCACTGAAGGGCTTACAGATGACCCGAAGGTTTTGAAAACATCATGCACTGAAGGGCTTACAGATGACCCGAAGGTTTTAAAAACAACATGCACTGAAGGGCTTACAGATGACCTGAAGGTTTTGAAAACATCATGCACTGAAGGGCTTACAGATGACCCGAAGGTTTTGGAAACATCATGCACTGAAGGGCTTATAGATGACCCGAAGGTTTTGAAAACATCATTCACTGAAGGTCTTACAGATGATCCAAAGGTTTTGAAAACATCATGCACTGAAGGGCTTATAGATGACCCGAAGGTTTTGAAAACATCTTGCACTGAAGGTCTTACAGATGACCCAAAGGTTTTGAAAACATCATGCACTGAAAGGCTTACATATGACCCGAAGGATTTGAAAACATCATGCACTGAAGGGCTTACAGATGATCCGAAGGTTTTGAAAACATTATGCACTGAAAGGCTTACAGATGACCCGAAGGTTTTGAAAACGTCATGCACTGAAGGGCTTACAGATGACCCAAAGGTTTTGAAAACGGCATGCACTGAAGGTCTTATAGATGACCTGAAGGTTTTGAAAACATCATGCACTGAAGGGCTTACAGATGACCCGAAGATTTTGAAAACATCATGCACTGAAGGGCTTATTTTTGACCCGAAGGTTTTAAAAACATCATGCACTGAAGGGATTACAGATGACCCGAAGGTTTTGAAAACATCATGCACTGAAGGGCTTATTGATGACCCGAAGGTTTTGAAAACATCATGCACTGAAGGGTTTACAGATGACCCGAAGGTTTTGAAAACATCATACACTGAAGGGCTTACAGATGACCCGAAGGTTTTGAAAACATCATGCACTGAAGGGCTTACAGATGACCCGAAGGTTTTGAAAACATCATGCACTGAAGGGCTTACAGATGACCCGAAGGTTTTGAAAACATCATGCACTGAAGGGCTTATAGATGACCCGAAGGTTTTGAAAACATCATTCACTGAAGGTCTTACAGATGATCCAAAGGTTTTGAAAACATCATGCACTGAAGGGCTTATAGATGACCCGAAGGTTTTGAAAACATCTTGCACTGAAGGTCTTACAGATGACCCAAAGGTTTTGAAAACATCATGCACTGAAAGGCTTACATATGACCCGAAGGATTTGAAAACATCATGCACTGAAGGGCTTACAGATGATTCGAAGGTTTTGAAAACATTATGCACTGAAAGGCTTACAGATGACCCGAAGGTTTTGAAAACGTCATGCACTGAAGGGCTTACAGATGACCCAAAGGTTTTGAAAACGGCATGCACTGAAGGTCTTATAGATGACCTGAAGGTTTTGAAAACATCATGCACTGAAGGGCTTACAGATGACCCGAAGATTTTGAAAACATCATGCACTGAAGGGCTTATTTTTGACCCGAAGGTTTTAAAAACATCATGCACTGAAGGGATTACAGATGACCCGAAGGTTTTGAAAACATCATGCACTGAAGGGCTTATTGATGACCCGAAGGTTTTAAAAACATCATGCACTGAAGGGCTTACAGATGACCCGAAGGTTTTGAAAACATCATACACTGAAGGGATTACAGATGATCCGAAGGTTTTGAAAACATCATGCACTGAAGGGCTTACAGATGTTGGAGATAGTTTACAAATTAAGAAACTTTGAAAATTACTTTCTCACTATTCAACAATTTCATTTTTAGAAAAGATTAAATGAGAAATTTTGGAGATCATTTTCTCATTGAAATAACTTGTTGATTGGGTAACATGCCCCATTTTAAAATAACGCTTCTTCTGTGGATTGCGTCCATTTATTCTTTAGATGTTTGAGGTTTTGAATTATACATTCTTCTTGTAAGGTATTTTTCATCATGAATCTTCTTTTTCATATGAAAACCTGTAAAACTTCATATTTGAATGCAATCAAATGTATCAATGTAATGCATTGTCTATTATGCAAATGATGTTCTTATGAATGCGTGAATGTTGAGCCCTTCATTTGACTTCAAAGTGGCGAACTCGGTCTTCCTTCACTTGATCATTTATTTCCATGGTTACCTTTGGATATCAGTGTAGCAACCTATGCTTTCAAGCTTTCATTTCTGAAGAATCATCTAATCAATATGTATCTTTGTGTCTTCTTTGCTTTATTTATGTCTCAGAAGAAATGTTTCATTTATGGAACTCTTGTCATAGTCAGAACTATGACCTTGATGCCCCATTTTTGTCTTTGATAACATCGACTTTCTTCGTCTGGACTTGTGTAGAAATCCAATAAAGTTTTCATCTTTGAAAAGAGAATCTATCATCTTTGAAGAGAGAATCTATCATCTTTCAAGAGTGTAGATATATATATGCCTAACTCAGCAAATTAATTAAGAGAGTAGAGTCTGTTCTAATTTGACTCTTGAAACATATCATAAGGAGGATTTATCCCAATTCCTTTTATGCCTCCACATCTAATTGGATCTCGAACAAAGCCATTCATACCATATCATGTCGAGATATTTAACAACAACCTATTGTTCAATCTTAGTTGGCTCCACTAGTTTTTTGTTGTTAAAATTCAACTTCCCTTGTGTGGAAAGAAATCTTCATCATATCTCACTTCTAACCTTGGGGTTGAAGAAAACTTCATAATGGATCAAAAAATGGAAACACTATATGATCGCAACATTGGTTCAACACCATAATAACTGGTTCGTAAAACATTTGACAACACATTCATCCTTTCCTGTGGCTTCTGTATAAATTTCTGTTCAGGGAAGCTCTTTCATAGTGTTCAGAACTTTTTTATGATGTGACAAGACCACTTGAGAACAAAACTCAATGGGAATACAAGTGGGATGCTGGTGTATTTCATGACCAAAAAGTTGGTCAAATTCACAAAATACGCTAATACCGAATTGAATAAGAGATACCAACTGATCTTGATATCATCTAGGGCAAGGGAAAGTGTGATACCGACCATGTTTTATTCCATAATGAGTGTTGTAGGAAGTAGAAACACATCAATTATAGGAGCCATGTACAGAAAGAGGTTCATGGAATTCTTACTGTTGTATATGAAACGCACATGATAAAACAAATAGATGAAAACTCAGTTCATCCTGACTGGAAATGATAACCCTAATAACAATGGGAATAAGGGTAATATACGTAAACTCAAGTCTCCCTCTTCAATGTCATCAAGTAAGAAAAACTGATGTGAAAAACGACTTTGTAACCTCAACAACATGATTGAAACTAACTGCCATGAATCTCAAAGAATACACAATTCAAATTCGAGATTTTGAGGAACTGAATCCTGGATCAAATGGTCTACATGGGGACCATCTTTATCCATGCGACCGTGATGTAGCTTAACAAAGAACATGATGTCATGTGACACATGGTTAAGAAGATTGGGTATTTGAAACCATACTTGCCGAGTAAATATTTGTTCAACACCAGGACCCTAATGCAACTACCTGATGAATGAAGCAATTATGTATAGTCAGCTTGACTATCACTGTTTCACCATTTTCAATCTTCATACCTTTCTGCCTCATTGGAAATATTTGTTCAAATCAATGATCTATCTACAAGATATAGGCTTTTAGCATGCCCTAACATTTGCTGATACGAACTTTCAAAATGCGTCAATATTCATGATTATGATTGAAATGGGCTTTCAGCATGCCCCAGCATTTACTTTTTATTGATGTGAGCTTTCAAAATGCCCAAATATTCATACTGATATGGTCCTTCAAAATGCCCCCACATGGATCATTTCTGTCTGAAATGGGCTTTCGAGATGCCCCAATGTTCTATTTCTGGTTCACTCTCTACGTCTGTTTGACTTGAATATCATGATCCCCACGAAGTCTAATTTTGACAATGCACTGTTGTGGGTACTTGTGGCTTTATTCGTTCCCCAAATCTATTTATCTTGAATACTCTCATTCTGGTGTCACTAAACAGTAGTTGTCAAGTAACTTGAGGAATTCTCTTCATGTTGTCACAAACTTAAGAAGTAATCAATCATTCTGACGGAAATGTCTGAGATATGTGCCTTTTCTGAATGAGATGATCATTTTCTGGATCTGGAGGGATCTAGTCGGACAGAGTGGTATAAATCGTTTGGTAATTCATTATAGGTCGACACAGTGGCTTATCATCTTTCGGTCTTAAGAGACATGTTCCCCAGGTACATCAATGTTCTGTCTCTTTTCTCTGGAATCGATGGTGCAGAGATTGCCCTTTACCAGCTCAGCATAGATTTAAAAGCAGATGTGCAAGAAATGAATGGTGATCAGTTGGAGAAATTGATGAGTAGATTTAGCAGATTCGACCTTATTGTCGGTGGCATCCCGTGTAACAACCTTACCGGAAGAAATAAACATCATCAGGATGAACTATAATATTTTTGTTGGTACATTTTCTTGCAATGACTGCTACAGTGACTGCCTGTTATGCTGCTTCAAGATATACACCTCCATATCCCACTCTTCCCGAACCATGGAAAGGTTTAGTTGATGGTAAAACTGGTTATCTTTACTTTTGGAATCTTGTAACCAATGTTACCCAATATGAAAGGCATACAAGTGTAGAATCTGTTCCAAAGATAAATTTAAGTTCAACAATCTTCTGAAGGACATAATGGATATAATCTTGACAAAGAAAATGATCGGCATGGAAGGGGTAACAATGATGTATCAAGACTTGAGCCAGTATCACAGTATAACCAGAGTGCAAGTAGGGGACTTGTTCATTCCCATAATACACCTTAATGGGAACTATATATCTGTGATGTAATCTTCTAGAGAACATGGATTAATGGTTGGGGAAAATAATTTGTATGGTGATGCTTATCGCCCTCAGCATGAGATAAGTGACAATCTTTCTTGATGAATTGCTAATAATGTCACAGGAGAGCGTCACAAGTTCAATTTTCCAGACTTTCTGGCTTCTTGGACCACTTGCTTTTAAGAAATGTGAAGTGCTTCATCATTCTGGCATCACTTATTCTTTTTCTCCAATAGAGGTAGAATAGACAACAACTTACTTCAAATACCTTCCTCATTTGAGATTTTCCTGTTTGAAAATGTTTTTCCTCCTTTCTTTATCGAAGAATGAAAGAATTTTGTAAAATGTTGTCTATCACAGGTTCACAATAGAATCAAATCATAAGCATGAATTCAAAGAATATAAAAAGAATCAACAACTCTTTAATGTTTGAGAATTATAGCTCTTTGACAAATATCAAAATTTGGGTTGGTTTCAGGATGACTTTCCTATTTTCTATGGTTACATCTATTTAAGATGTCACTATTTTCTTGCTCTTTGTGAACTTTGTCACATTCCTCACTTTAAGAACTTGGTATTTTAACCGGATGCGTACAAAATGACGCAACTAGGATTGTCAATTTACTAGATTATCTAGAATACCTCTATTTCAGTTCTCTGAAATATTCCATTTGTGAAAGTTTTGTAAAGTCTAACAAAAGTCGTGCAAAAATATTGATCTAAAAATGAAATTTTTGAGTGCTCGTGTGAAGTTGACTATAACAAGTGTTTCGCAACTCCCTTAGTCCATTTTTATTTAGTGACTTTTTGCCGTTTTGGCTAGTTGGATTCAACTTTATTGTATATAATAATATAATCAGCTTTATCAGGCTAATTGAAACTTATCCATAAAGCCGGGGCGATTAACCAATTGCTCTAGAGGGACAATTTTATTGCATATAATAGTATAACAGGCTAGCTGAATATTATTCATAAAGCCAGAGCTATTAACCAATTGCTTTAGGGGATAACTCAAGATTTATTGTATATATAATAATATAACATGGGTATCCAAATCCAATTTCTTAAGCTTGTTAAGAAGAATCTGTTATAGTCTAGGTGTTTTGGTGGAAGTAAGAAAATCTCTTCGTTAGAGTTCAATTCCCAAGTAACTGACTTAAACTAGATTTACCTATTTGTAAAAATTATGTTCATCATCGAACGTCATCGATAGAAAAATATTCTAGTCGGTTTTAAAATATAATACACCAACGATGCCCCATGTTGTACACTCCTATATATAAATACCAAGCCTTTTTGTAATTCCTTTCAATAGGAGTAGGCTATCTCATATTTGTAATAGGATAATATTTGGGTGTATTTCTTATGAGGTAAGGTCAAGGGTCCTTGTTTTTTTTGGTTTTTAATCCTGATATTTTGTCAAAGATTATAACTCTAATCATTTAAAGTTTTTAATTCAATTGATATTCAAATAAGTGTAAGATTGAAAATTTGACTCAATGCTCATAACCTTAAAAGCAACACAAATTTATTTATTGCACAAAAGGCGAAGAAAGGAACAAAAAACAAGTTTAAACAGGATGCTAAAAATAGAAAGGTATTACATTGGTAGATAACACTTCCACTTGTTTATGCATCTTTACTCCTCTAATGTTGGGAGTGTACTTGGCCCAGGATTTGCATCCTTATTTTCCCCCCATTTCTTGATCATTTCTTTTGTGTCAACTTTTTTGGGTAAACCTTCAGATACACAACTCTTTCTTTCTTCTTGAACAATTTCCATTATCATATTTTTCTCCTCTGAATGGAGATTGAGCTCATTTTTAGATCCAGAACAACTTTTACTAAGGATGATAGCCTTGTCCTGATTTTAAACACATATTGCGGCTGCAATTGGAGTAGTATTCACCAGACTCTTTATATGGCCCACTGCTTTACTTGTTCTTAGAAAATCTGATACAAGTGTTTAAGGTTTCTTCAGAGTTACATCCTTCTCATTTATTCTTAAACCTGTGGGCCAGTCTCGAATTACCTCTCCTTTTACTTCTTTATCATTTATAATCAAAGAGGTATTGAAAATTAAACGTTTTATCTTTGGCTCAAATACTTTGTTTTCCTCTTTCTCTGCGGCATGTACTTCACTTTTTTTTATACTACCAATTCCATTTTAAGGTTTGATCCCCAATTATTTAACCAAAACAGACTGATCATCCACTTCTATGATTCCCAGAACCAAAAGTTCTTGAAACCATCGTTTGAAGTTACCACAATTCTCAATGGAGTGTCCTCGGGCTCCAACATGATAGTCACAAGAGAGTTTCTCATTATACCAACTCGGGTATGGAATCAACAAAGGCTTAGCTCGACATAGAGTAATAATCTGGGCTTGGAGCAACTTGTAATATACCTTGTTGCATGAAACTGAAGGAAAACAAGGTGGATTCTCCCTTGACATCACTGTCTCTTTACAATTGTTTACTTTGCTTTCTTGAAGATCATGTGAATGATGACCAAAATGTTTGCTTTGAATGTTTGACTCTTGAACATCACGAGACAGACAGTAATTCGAAAATTTCTCTTTCTCGACCAATTTTGAGCTTTTGAGGAGCTTAGGTTTCCCATCTTCAAAATATAACAACCCTTCTGCGATGAGGTTTTGGACTTTTAAATTCACAACCCTACAATTCTTCGTAGAGTGGCTAAACTCTCAAGAATGATAATTGCATGAATTATTGACACCCTGCCAATCTGGACGCAAATAAGTATTAGGCCTTGGAGGAATTGGTGTTATGAGGTCATTTTCAAAAAGAAATGGTAATAAATCTGAATATGAGATTGGAATTGGAATGAGAGGTATTATTTTCTTTTTTCTTTTCTTAGCTTTCTTCAATGGCCTTTGAACCTCTTCTATGCTTCGCTTCAACTTGATCTTTGTAGCCTTTTCTGGGATCATACCTGATTTTTGGAGACTTATTGGATTTCCACATTTCTTGAAAAGTTCTTGGTCATTTGTTTCCATTGTATTGGCTATACCACTAACATTCATAAACCCATTCAAAGCTGTTACAACGAGATCCTCTAAGGGTTTCTCTCCATGGATCACAATATTCACCATACCTATTAGTTTTGTCATTTGCTCTTTTGAATCATCTTGGAATTTTTTTTGCTTGATCCATTTGTTCATTTGAATCACCCTGGAACTTTTTTACTTGATCAATCATATCTTATTGAGTCTTGATAAGTTGCTCTTGCAGTTTCTCGATTCTACCAACCCTTGATAAAATCACATTCATGGTTATTATCATTCTTTAGAAAGACCAAGTTAGCTCCAACTTGATTTTGAAAATTCTGTCATGTAATCCTCTACGAATTATTCCCATATTTTCATGATTAAATGCATGTAAAATATTTTGAAACAAAATATAATTATGAAAAGATGCAAATGCAAAAATAAAAATGTAAATACAAACATAAAATTACAAAGATGCCAATACAAATGCAAAGATGTGAATGTAACATGAAAATGCAAAAAGGTAGAAATGAAAGAATAAGAATGCAAATTGTGTAATACATAAACAAATAACAAATGCACAATGAAAATGTAAAGATGCAAAATGTAAATACATGTATGAAAATGTGTTACTCAAGAGTGATCATCTTAAAACAGATTTCATTGAACACAAAAGTTTCGGTGCATCAAACAAAACTTTTACATGTAGGGGACATCTTTCAGTCCTAACTTCAACAAAACTTTACATATAGGGGATAACTTTCCCTCCTAATTTCTCTAAAGCCAAGTTAGTTTCCATTCATGCTCAAAAGTTGAGTTATCAGTTTGCCTCAATTCCTTGTAAAGTCAGCTAAGTCTATCAGCTTATGGGCCATATTGCTTGTCTGGACGGCAACTTCTTCCCTGACATTCTCTTTTTCCTTCATCTTCTGTTTCACTTCTCGGAGTTACTCGTTTTTCCTTGTTAGAGAACCTTCGTGTCTAAGAAGTTCTTGGACAAGATCTTCATATATGTTGCAGTTCTTTTTCAGTTTGGTGACCCATGTTATCCACTCTTCTGGGGTGTTTCTTATGCCAGCATTTTGAAAGATTTGACTGATCTTCTGGAAATCTTCATGCATGGTTTCCATTTCTATTCTCAATTTCTTGTTTTGACCCTTCAAATAACATGCTTGAGCTTCATAAAAACCTCATTTATTCTGAATGCCTTGACTGATACTCTTACTGTAGAATGTTTTTGGTATCAATCTAACAGGATCTTTGTATAATACTTTTGGTATTAATATAACAAGATCTTTGTGTGCATAGCTCACTTCTATCCTCGGAGTTTCTTCAGGATGTCTTTCCTTGGCTGCGTCATATTTTCTTTGATCATAAAACTTTTTGTCCATTTATGAAAACTTTCCAATTTGATGAACAGTCTTTCAAGTCAACACCTTTTGGTTATGCCATGATCATGCAATGCAAACAAAAGAAATCAATATAAACAAGTTAGAGCAAAATAACATGTATGGAAAAAAATAAGAAAAAAATTAAATGGTTAGTACCAACTAATGGAAAGAAAAATTCTATCTATCAAGGTATAAATCCTAACCTCATGCTTTCTAGTTTCATGCTTTGTTTGGAAAAATTAACCTAACCGCATGATTACTAGTTCGCAGGCATTTATTTAGAAGAAAAAATAAAATCAAATAAATTGAAAGTCAGAGCTTATTTCTCCTTTGTGTATACCTATGGACAGAGTATCAGTAATGTCTAAGATTGGGTGAATTTCTAGGGTTTATTATATGCAGGGTTTTAGTTCTAGGAGTAAAGGTACTCGAACTATCCTTGTTGGTGCCCCCTTGGGTTATCAAACCCTCAATCCTAGTCCATCACAGACTTAAGCGGACCGATTTCAATTCGAGGGGACACATTTCCCTATGCCTGACACAGAGAATAAATTCTCACGAAGACATAGGATATATAAACCCCGAAAGTTACTTGCTAGGTCTGACACGGAGAATAAATTCTCACGAAGACGTCGCTTTCACTCCCACTTAAAGGGACAAGCTTGATCATAAAGCTTATGTTATGCAATGCATGTGTTGTGTGTGAGGAGAAATTTTCACACAAAAATTAATATCTAAAAAAATAAAAAATATAACCATTAATATATAAGGATATAAAAATAATAAAGGATAAAAAATTATTGAAAGAAAAAGAATCATAAACTAAATAAAATTGGATTCTCAATTTCTAATTATAGAGACAATAAATAATCGACTTAGGTTCACCAGGATCCCCAACGGAGTCGCTAAGTTGTCGTAACCGGTTTTTGTCCGGGCACGAAATTTTACTTGGCGGGAAAAATAATGTGGATAAAAAATGATTTTGATTTTAAAAAATGTTTTGGGAGTCGCCATCGACCTTTTTGGGTTAGGTAGGTCGAATACCTAAAAATCATCTTTAAAAGAATTTTTAAGAAAACATCAGTTAAAAGATAAACAAGTCTGCGTTTAACCAAAAATTCATTCTTTTTAGAAATAAAAAGGGATTCGTGGTGGTTACGTTTGGGGAATGATTAGCACTCTCACAATGCCCAAAATTGGTACCTGTTGATTATAAATTGTCTCAAATAGTAGAATTTAAGAATTCAAATAAATTTAATTTATGATCTTTTCATATTCAATGGATAATAAGGAAGAAAAATATTAAAATAATTTTTTAAATTATAAATAAAGTAATTATTTATTTAAAAATATTAGAAAAAGACTTCTAGTTGCTTTAAGACAACTCATTTCTTTAATATTAAAAAACAAATAAATAAAAAACAATTTCCTCATAATAATAAAATTAATATATAATTTATAAAAGTAAAATATTTATTTATTTAAAAATATCAGAAAAGGACTTCTAGTTGCTTTAAGACAACCCATTTCTTAATATCGAAAAATAAATAAATATTAATATTTAAACAAATATATATATATATATATATATATATATATATATATATATATATATATATATATATATATATATATATATATTTGTATGACTAATATGTAAATAATAATAATAATTAAAGTAATAATTTAAACATATCGAAAGCAAAAAGATAATAAAAAATAAATTGCAATTTAAATAGTGACTAAAATAAATAAAATTAAGAATAACATAAACAAAATGTAAAATATCAAAGTTTAAGGACATAGTTTGAATTATCATAAATTATAAATACCAATAGTGTAATTTAACCATAATTACTAAACGGTGATTAAAATGTAAAATGTTAAAACATAAAACTATAATTCGAAATATTAATATAATATAGTCATTAATAATGCAATTTAACCTTAACCCTAAATATATATATAAACATATTTAATCCGTGGCTAGAATATAAATAAAATAAAATTTAAAGAAAGAATTAAAACGTATAAATTTTGATTTTAGTGACGAAAATGAGAAGTTACAAACTTGGAGGACTGCGGAAACAGTTTACCCATTCTTTTAATTACGCATAGATCCCTCATCAAAACGTCATCGTTTTGATGAAGGTATAAAAGGCCTAAAACCGGCCCTAAAATGCTAAACTATTTTATTTTCTCTTTTTTTTCTTTCTCAAATGAGAGAAAGTCCTCTCCATTCTATCTAAAGGCTTCCGTTCAGAGGGAGCCCAAACTCCGGCCGACAGCCGTGCTCAGGCATCAGCACCGTCACCGACCACCGTACATGGTGGCCGTAATTCGGGAAAATAACCCCAAATGTTCCTCTTTCACTTCTAAGGCCGAAAATGGCCTTCTCTTCTGCTAAAATGCTCTAGATCGTTCTAGATCTAAAATAAACCATAGGTTTTTACCTTCGATTATACAGTTATTCCGGCGACGTTTAGGTTCCTCGTCCGTGCTAAGTTTTTTCCCTTCTTTTTCCTTTCTTCGTTTAGGCTCTGAATGTTTGCTGGTTGTTGATGCTTGATGTTTCTCTTTTTTTGATTGGTGTGTTCGTCCTTGCTTTCCTCTGTTGCTGTCTGTGACCCTTTTCTTGCAGGTGATCGATGGCTTTTATAGCCACCACCGGCGCTCTACTCGGACCGGTCCCAAAAGTAGATTTTGGTGAGTCACCATAGCTATGGTGGTGACTCACCATAGGGCTTAGACGTGGGGCTGCTTCTGGAGACTTTGGCTAGGCGTCGTGGCAGTAAAGGAGTCGGTTGTGTGGTGGCAGCGGCTGGAAGCTTGAGGCGGCGGCGACGGCGGCGCTGGGTGATGAAACCCTAGTAGAAACCCTAAATGGGTTTAGGGTTTATGTTAGGCTAGTTGTAAACGGGCCTTGGGCTCTTGTAACTTGTAATTATTTATTATTTTTTTAATAATAATAATTTTTAATAATAATAATACTAATATTTAATAATAATAATAATAATTTTAAATAAATAAAAAGAAAAAATTAGTGTTTACAGATACTACAAGTAGAGTATCGATATTACTCACCTTGGAAGGGTATATTTGACCGGTTTAAGGCCCGTAAGAGCTAAGAGTGATCCATAATGGTATAATAAAATTTGTGGGGGATCTAAATGACCAAGAATGCCTAGAAACATTCGTAGGAGTGGGTTACAACCGAGGTAACCCTACTAAGCATAATACACTCAGGTATCTTCAGCTAAGCATATAATCGAATAGTTAAGAACGAGGAACGTTACATACTGACAAATGATTCAATAAGTAAGTCAAATTCAGTAATGGCATAAAGAAAAGTCATTGAGAAAATCAACGAACTACTGACGTGTAAGATATACCTTTAATTCAAGGGGTATTAAAGGGAAGTACGACAAGAGCGATCAGAGAGTCGCTACCCAATAGTGAACCCGAGTAAGGTAATGGGCTAGATAGCTTTACAAGAAGTACACAGTAATTACAGTAATCATCTTAAGACCACAAAATACATAGAGACTTCACTAGAGACAGTAAACGACTAAAATACCCTTACGAGCTAATAACCAGGAATACATACTTTTAATCGACGCATAAAGTTCTAGGTAAATGAACAAGGGATATAGTAACTATTAAGGAGTTGACCCTACCTTAGTTGTCGAGATACATTAGTGTGTAGTTAGGCTACCCTAGTTGTCCTAGTAGAGCATTGTCAGGGCACGAGGCCCGACCACTCACGAGGAGTGGGTTAGCGATGTCAGTGGTTGTGTGGCCTTTGTACCTTAGATATACATGTATAGTGGCATCATTCCAGTTCAGGCGGTGATGATCGTCTATTGATATAAGATATCTGAGAACACCTAAGCAATTGCGCAAAGCGCTACTCTAGCTAATTCGGGCACAAGGCCTAACACTCGCAAGGCATGGGTTAGCTAGGTGTGATATCCTCAGTTGTCTAGTTCCTGATGGCTATGTTAGACCAGATACTAGTTAGTATTGTATTTAGATAATCCACAACAGAGTCAGTGTCGTATTTAGATAATGCAAAATAATGTCATCACATTTAGATCATGTATATCAGATACAATTATTAGGGTTAGAGACACTTTAGTGTGTACTCATGGAGAGGCCCTTAACATAGGATGAAGGGAAGCATGAGACTCATACCTCAGTGATAAAACAGTTAAGCCCTAAGTAGGTAGCTCTTGATCGAGATCATGCATGTACCTATTGTTTAGTACCATGTCTAAGTATGCTTATGTTTATGAAACTCATAACACTGCTCTAGATTAGTGATTATATTGTTGGGCTTTGTAAGCTCAGCCTTTGGATGTTTTCCGTTGGCAAGTCAGTAGCTGAGTAGTTTGTGGAGCATCGTCGCAGCATGACTTCCAGCATCTCCTTCAGAGTATTGTGCTATAGCTTAGTGGGCATATGTATTCATAGGACCTTACTTATCTATTCAGATTTATGAGACAGAGTTGTATTATTTTGATTTAAGCTATGTGTCATGGAGCTCCAGTTTACAAAATATTTTATAACTATTACTTATTTTTATTGTTGATATCATTTAGTATATTTGAAAAGAAAATAATTAGGTTTTGAAATATAAGGGTTACCTCGGCATCCTAATGTGGCACCTTAGGCCCATTCGGTTTAGGGTGTTACAGTTTTAGCTTATTATTTTTATTTATTGCAGGTTCATGTGATGATGATTTCTATTATGGGAGTTCTTTCTATATAAGTTCAACATATTTGGGTAGATTTTGTTCAATCAGTTCCCATGTGGATGTCTATTACCATGCTAGTAAAAGAGCTCAAGTTAGTACCCCAATTATATTTGGAGAAACCATTTTGAGCAAAATAAGCAACTTTCTATATGCATCCTTCTTGATAAAGTCCTTATCGAGATCTTCAAACGCCTTCCTGGGGGATAAGAAAGGAGCTCATGTGCTTTTATCTCAAAGCACTGGTGTATGTTTCTTATCAGTATTTACAAGGGCTAATACAAGTCATCAAAGGCAATCAAGGAAAATTCCGATTCAATTTCCGATGATGCTAAGATTATCTCATCCGATGAAGATGAGGGGTATCTTTGATGATTCCGATGAAATTTATGAGAATTTACAAAGGTGTCGGGGTTGGGGAAGAAGGGTGCTGTTGATGGTGGAGATAAAAAATAAGGGTAATTTCAGTAGTTTACTTATTTTATTTTATTATTTGTTTTTTATTTATTTAGATAAAGAAAATAAAAATTAAGAGATGATGTGACATGTTTTGATTGGTCTGTGAATTTTTAAATTTAAAGTTGAGTGGGCAAAACGTTTCGAAGAATACTTTAGGAGACAACACCATATAAATGGTATAGTTCATGAGGCAATGTGCATTTGAGCCTTAACAAAAATCTGTCAACCGCTCAAAACATGTGGCGAGTTTATAACTTTTAAAAAAAAATTATTTTAAAAATAAAAAATTATTATTTTAAACCCCAAATTTCTTAAAATCTCAAAAATAATTTAAAGCTCCCAGCATCTTTAATTTCAAACCCACTCATTATCACCATTGGTAATCTCTGTTAAGTTTCACCGTCTTCAAATAATCACACACATGTCACCACCTACCCACTGACTGGCATCGCCCTTGTCGTCACTTAAAACCCCTAAATGCATAAAACCCTAAAATCTAGAAAACACAAATCCCTAGTCAAAAGTTTAACCTTCAGTGATAGTAGCGCATTGTTACTGGAGCCCAACCCCATCATTTCCTTCAAATCTTGCTCCTTTGACCTACTATTTGACATCGCCGCTGCTACCATAGATGCATGGTTGTTGCCGTTTGGAAATGGAATAGTCGAAGAGTTCAAAAGCATCAAGTATTTGAGAGATAGATAAACAAATTAACAACTTTCAATGGTTCTAATAAATTTAAAAATGAAATACTTAGAAGGATTAATGTTATGCTTGTAAGGGTTGCTGCAGTTGTGAAGCTGCTGGCGGTTCATATCCATGACGACTAGGTTGAATTTGTGTATTTGATATTTTAGAAATTTAAAAATCAAGTTCAGGGATTTAGGGGTTTGAGGCAACGAGAAGAGTGATGGCCGACCAGCAAGTGGATGGAGATGGATGAGTAATTGTTCGATAATTGTGGCGACGGTTGAAGATTATATACGGTGATAATGAGAGGTGTGGAATTAAAAACTTTCAGAGTTTTGAGTTATTTTTGTGATTTTAAAGAATTCTTGGAGTTTTTTTAAAATAATAATAATTTTAAATTTTATTCTTAAAAGATTTTTTTAAAATTATAAACCCGTCGCACGTCAGGTTTTAAGTGATTAACAATTTTTTTAACAACTGTAATAGATTAGGCACCTAATGTAACCCCCCAGACCGATACATGTAACACAATCCGATCTGGAGTGTCACATTAGGGCCACCGGAGTGACCCACTGTAAAAATAGCGGGAAATTTAAAACTTTTTATTAGAACATGTAAACTCATAAAATCATTTATCAGTACGAAGAAATAAAATAGATTTTCAGACTTGTATATAAAACAAATACAATTACATGTCCCCTAATCACATGTATCATACTCTGCAAACAATGTCGGAAGAACTCCCTTACTGAAGTCGATAGCTACACTGATACAATTCTTTTAACCTGCAATGTTGAGTAATAGAGTGAGCTTCGGAAAGCTCAGTAATACAGAAGTACCAGATGATGCTGAAGAACGTGCAGATACAGATAAACATGTATTTCCTTATCGGTTCAGATATCTACAAATCTCTATACTGAGCGAAAATCCTACTGATATTTCAGGTAATAACAGATAGTATTCATTTCAGATAGAAAAATATTTGGGATGTTTAGGTTCAGGAGATAAGAATAGGTTTTCTAGTGTGTTCCCACAAAACAATGTAAAAATATACATATATTAAAAAACATATATATATACCCCCATCCATTCACATCATAAATGTGTAGGTTCCCCAGAACCATACACCTAACCGCACATGCCATTTAGACCCTGAGCACAAAGCCGAGGAGTCTGCAGATAATCTTCATCCAAAAATAAACCCCCAGATAAAACATTTCTCCGCCGGTAAACTAATATATCAGATATGAAAATAGAATTCAAATCAAATATTAGAACATAATCCAGATCAGAAATCAGAACAGAATCCAGGTCATGTATCATAATATAATTCAAGTCAGAAATCAGATAAAATATTTATGTAATTAGGGAACACAATAGTCTTTACAGATATTATTAAGAGATATTGGATAATCTTATCGGGTAGAGAAACACGAATCTTCAGTTTATCGATAGAATGTTGGAAGTTAGAATCATTATTGGAAGAAATCAATAACTGATGGAATCATCAGTTATTCAGAATAAGACTTGAGCTGGTAAGGAAGAAATGAAGGTTCAGGACCTTTACAATCTATGTCAATTAATCAGCTTATCAAACAACTCCATATGAATAGCTCCCAAAAACAATACTTATCAACTTGTCAATTCATTAACCTTCCAGGGTATTTACTCTTTAATACCAAATATTATTATCCATAGATCATCTTCTGAGTCATCACTAAACAGATCTTAAGGAGACTAACAAATATTACAATGCTCTTAATTTTGTGTTCACGTTTTCACTATATCATGAACTGCTAACGTGCTTGATTTGTAGTTCATGATCCATAAGAACATTACATCATGTATGTTCATTAACATTTCCAGACTCATCCAAATCACTTACTTAATCCTTAGTCCTTGAGGTTACTTAATTCATTTAGCAATCAAGTTCATTACAGTTACTTTGGGTTTTTCAGGATAATCCGAACGTTTCTGAATTTGGGATACGTATTGCACTTTTGTTCAGTTCAATATGGTCTTCTTGGTTGATTTGTCTAACGAATATCCACTTCTTACTACCGAATATAACCCAGAGTTGAGTTAAGCTGGTTACTTCCAAAATTATCATCAATCCAAACTTAATGAGACGAACCAACATTCAAGTGGTACTTATATCATTCAGATAATGATACAGCACTAGCATTAGTTGATCACTTAAGCTGCGTTCCATAACTTTTAAGAGCAATACAACATCCATGTTTATTTGGATTTCTAAATTAATCTAAGATATTTACTTATTCTAAGCCATAAGGATATTTTGGTCATTTTGGTGCTCAGTTATATTCCATTCATTGTAGAGCTCAAGGATATCCAATCATTCTTGAGGTTGGTGATATTCTTGGTCATTTGCTATCTAAGGGTATTATGGGCATTTTACAGATCCAGTGTAGTCCAATAATTCATTCCATCCGATCTTATTATTAAATTTAAACTTATCATTTATGTCAGTCCCATCGAACTATTCTGACAGATCTGATGTATTTCAATCCTTTTCATTCATATGGTCTTATTATTTAATTCAAAAGTATCATCTTTTTCAGTCTTTTTGAATAGTTCTGAAAAAATAGCACCCTTGATAATTTATTCTTAAATCTGAGATTTCCAGGTTAAAAGTCTTTTCAGATGTTACCAACAGGTTATCAAGAACTTTTTGTACAAAGACATGATCTTAACAATTAAATTCGTAATTTATCGAGTTAAGTACTAATCCTTAAAGTACTAATCCTTAAAGTACTTTCTCATTCATGGTCATCTCGGACTATTTTTACCTCTTAAGGCATTTTTGTAATTTCTTAACCTGATAACTTCGGTATTAACTCTTAACGAAAATAATTATAATATAGATATTCTATGGTTAATTGTTTTCCCGAAAATTCTCTGATCTTGAAATGATTCCCTTAACAAACTTCTAGCATCTTACACAAACCCTCTTGGGGTTAAAAACCAGTTATCCAAATTTTCTGAGCAAAACGAGTATTTCTTATGCACATTAGTAATTTTATCGGATCAAAATGTCTTTTCAGAGTTATTAACCAACTTCTAGGGACAATTCTTGTCATCTTCCAACATAAGGGTATTTCATAATTTTACCCTACCGGAGTATTCTCATAATTTCCAATCCAAGTACCTTTGATGAAATAAATTATAATTTACATAACTAGATTGATTCATTTATCACTTAATCACAAAGCTTGTAGTTTAATTCCAACTGTCCTCCAATTTCTTATATTAATCATATGAACCATATTCAGTTATCGCATTTTTATTGTATTCAAATCGAGTGTAGAAATTAACTAGCTATACAAATGAGATCGAACATTTTTTATTCATGCATTTACCAATATCAACATGTTCCATAAATCATAAAGAGGTAGTAAAGTATTACCTCAATTTTCGTGCCATACTAATCGACCATTAAATTCCATTTGAACACCCTCGATCTTGAAATCATCTTCCAACAATTCCTCAGATGCATATCAACAGAAATTACATAAAAAACAGAGCTTAATTCCCAAAAACAGATCGAATCGGGTGATAAATCAGTCAAAAATAGTTTATTGGGTTTGCGTTTGGTGAAACGGACCCCAAAAATGGATTCAAGACATCGAAAACATAAAATATGACTTTTTCAAAAATTTTGACTTTTCAGTCAAAGTTAACATGTTTTACTGGCAATTTCGAGGCCTTCGGGTCTGAATTTCAAAAAACGGAGTGCGGAATCGGACTCAGAACGTTGAAACATGTCAGGATTGGTATACCCGATCAAAGTCAAAGGTCGTTCAACGCCTGGATAACATCGGTCAAAGTTCTGGTCAATATTGGTTAACGCAGGTCAACGGTCAACAGTCGACCGTTTTACACATATATCACCCTAACATAAATTAATTGCAAAATTAGCCATCTTCTACAAATATTTACAAAACTAACACCCAAATTTTACACAAATATCACCATAAGAAAATTAATTACAAAATTAACACCCCTACGCGCAGTGACGGCACGTGCGGCACGTGAACAGCGATACGTTATCGAAAAATTCCCGGAACAATTCCTAAAAATTATTTTAAGGCATTTTGAGACACTTACCAATCTCGGTTCACAATTTTGAACGGCGGAGAGCTCGATTCCGAAACATCGAAAAGTTTGACTTTCTCACCCCTCCATTCGTCGGTGACGACGGAGAAACGGAGGACACCGGTGGACTCAGAATGTTGCAAGAAACACGATGATGTGGGAGGTGTCGAAAACGGATGGCCGGATCGACGTGAATCGACGGAAATCCAACGAAAATTGAGTTAAAACCGACGATACTTCGAACTGAAATTAACGACAAACGACGACGATTCACGACGAAAGGTTTGAGGGGTTTTGTTCATCGGTCGATAACGAACACGATGGTGGTTTTGGTTCGTCAAAAGGACGTCGGACGGTGAGTAGATCGGAGTTGAAAAGAGGGTTGATGGAGGAGGAAAACTGGGAAACAATCTGGAAACTGCACACGGGGAAGGGGTTTATATTCTCCTAAATAAAAATGGTCAAATCATGAGTTTAGCTAATGAATTTCCTGCACTTCTTAAAACGGTCTGCCAACATTGAAATTTTACAATTTAATATATTGTTTCTTTCAAAATACCAATTAAATTCATCATTTTATAATTTCTTAAATTTTTGCCCCTTAATTGGGGTGTGACACCTTAAATAGTAACGAAAAAACGTTAAACATCTATTATGAGTGAATATACTTTAAACATAAAATTAATAAAAAAAGTATAATTGGAACACTTATTTCTTTTATTAAGATTTTATTGTATTACTATTTACTAATTATATTTGGCTATTATGTTTTCTAATTTTATTAACAGTTATTTTGTGCATGATACAGATATATAAACTAGTTATTATTCGAAAATAATTACTCAAATAATATAATATAGGTAAATTGTACAAATAATCACTTGATTATTAACATCATTCACTTTTGGTCATCCGACTATCTAAAATTATAAAATAATTACTCATTCTATCGATTTTGTATTTGTTGATTTATTTGCGTCGGTGAACTAATCATAGATGACGGGGTAGTTACCTAAATTTAATTATCATATAATATAGGTATGTACTAGGGGTGCACAAAAAAATTGATCCGGATGATTTTATATGTTAATTTGATCCGACAATTTAGTTTATGTCGGTGAATCAACTTTCTGTGAAATAATTCATTGTGAAGTGTATGCCCTTAATTATTGTAACATTTTTTTAAATCATATTTTCTTTTATCGACTATAGGTGCATATATTTAATTTGAGTTTAAGTTATGATGAATGTAAGTCTTATATATACGTATTGTAATACACATTGCAATATATGGAAAATAAAGAGAAACACTTCTTATAAAGGTTATTCAATTGTCTTTTATCTTATTTCTTATTTTATGAGAATTCATATATTTTATTTTCCAACAAAGTGGTATCAGAGCCAGGTTATGGAGAAACGTTCACTTCTATTTCATTATCCTCCTCTTACGAAAAACAACTATGATAGTTGGTTTATTCGTGTGAAAGCAATTCTTGGATCACAAGGTGCTTGGGATATTGTTTCTGGCGAGTATGATTTACCTGAATATGGAAAACCTTGAACCAAGGTCAAAAGGATATTCTAGAAAAGAATCGAAATAAATATCAACATGCTCTTTAGATAATACATCAATGTTTGGATGAATCAACCATTGAAAAGGTGGCCAATGCAACAACCTCAAAGAAAACATGGGATATTCTTTTGAAGTCCTTTAAGGGAGTAAAGAAAGTGAAGAAGATTCGTCTCTATACATTACGAAGTGAACTTGAAGCACTTCGCATGAATGAATCGGAGGCCATATTTGATTATTTTTCTAGAGTTCAAGTTGTTAAACAATTGAGGAGGAATGAAGAAGAAATGCTTGAGATTCGAGTAATTGAAAAGATTATTCGATCTTTAAATCCAAAATTTGAGCACGTTGTTGTTACTATTGAAGAATATAAGACCTAGAAACTTGTCCATTGAACAATTAAGTGATTCATTACAAGCTCATGAGGAGAGGTTGAATAGAAATAAGACCGACTATATAGAGAAAGTCTTGCAAATGAAGTTGTCCCTTCAGTCTAAGGGAGAAACAAGTGAACAAGGTGTGACTGGTCCAAGAGGCCCGGAAGAGGATGTGGATGAAGTAAAAGATATGGACAAGGAACAAGGGATGGTCAGAATTCATTCAAGAATAATAAAAAAGACCAAAACTTATCAAGACGTCGTGGACGTGGACGTGGAAGAGGAAATTATGGGAATAAAAGGTATGAAAAATCTCATGTACAATGTTACGATTGTCAGAAATTTGGTCATTACGCCTCAGAATGTTGGGCAAAAAATGAAGAAATAGGTGAAAAGGTAAACTTGATTGAGAAAAAAGAAGACACCGATGAGGCTACGTTGTTGTTAGCTCTAAAAATGGAAGAACAGGATGAAGATTATTGGTACTGTTGGGATTTTCGTAAGCTCGAATTGACAACCGGAACGATTTGTAAAGAGGGGTCGAAACGGTTTTGTGTTTAGGGACTAAGGAGATTGAAAGATAGAGAATTACACAACGATTTATAGTAGTTCGACTTTCTCAACCAAAGTCTACGTCCACTACCTTAGCTCCTCACCAAGGATTTTCCAACAAATTCACTAATTTGTTCTTTCTTTTGAGGATAAAGAGTAACCTTACAAACTCCCTAGTTTTTCCGGGCTAAACTAGAACCTTTCCCTAGCTTTTACACGGGATTAGCTATAACCTTTCCCCTTTACAAAAGGATAAGAAATGTAAACAAGAAAACCTCTCTAAGGTAGGTGTTTACAAGAATTAAGCTCACAAGAACAAAATATTTACAAGAGAAAGATGAAATAAGAATAAAAAACTCTTCTCTTGTATTTGATTGATTGGATGGTTGTTCTCTTACTTCTTCAAGTGTTCTTAGCTTGTATTTATAGCTCGAAATATGTTTGATGTCGTATACAAACGTTGGGGATGTTTTGGAGCCATTTGGGGATGATTTTTCTACTCAAAAAGGTTATCCATAACATGGTACATCGGTGCACTATCAAGATGCATCGATACCCCTTCATTAAATTCAAATAAACTAGCAGTTACTAGTCGTTGCAGCCTTGGTGCATGGATGCACATCAGGATGCATCGATGCACATCAGGATGCATCGATGCACATCAGGATGCATCGATGCACTAATTGCATTCAAAATGGAGTGCATGGATGCACTACATGGTACATCGATGCACTAGTGGCAGGTGCATGGATGCACTGCAGGGGTGCATGAATGCACTTTGACACCCTTTAGCATTTTTGCTCAAATCCGAATTTAATGGACTTTGAATTATTTTTGAAAACTTTTTAAAACTTTGAATAAATTCAATTCAAGTCCAAAAACATTTTGCCTTTAAACTTGTTATATCGAAACATAATTCAACAATCTCCCCCTTTTTGATATAATAAAATATTTGAAAATTTGTTTTTGGCAAAACTCCCCCTTAATAAAATGTTTAATGAAAAAGATACCAATTTTTAACAAAATGATATCAATTGTTTGAAAATATATGAAAATGTTAAGCTCCCCTTTTTCATTAATAAATCGAATTTTTCAAACCAAAACTTCTCCCCTTTTTTGTTATATCAAAAATAATTCAATCTTTGAAGTTCAAAATAACTTTGGAGAGTAAGTAGTAATTTTGAAATTTTAAAAATCATTTGAAAAATCAAAGCTCCACCTCAATAAATGCATTCCAAACAAAATTAAGCTTTTAGGATCATGACACTTAAACAAAATTGAATTTCAACAAAGAATAACAAACATGTTAGTAGTACATGAAATTCAATATATCCAAGTCTAAAATACTTTATGCATTATTAATTATTAAGATTAAGTGCATATGCATAAAGTTTTCCAAAAATGTTATGCATTTGAAAATTTTGATATCAATTGTTAGAGAGATATTATTTTCATTTAAATCACATGCATAAACATTTAAATTTAGGTCAAAAAATTTAAAATTTGTAAAATCAAAGTTTTTGAAATATTGATATCAATTGTTAGAGAGATATCATTTGCATTAAAACCAATTTTGACCAAAATTGTATTATGATGAACTAAAAATAAAACAAATCATTAAAATTTTAAAATGTTCATCATAACCATTTTTTTTAAACATACATGAGAGTAAAAAAAATGCATAATCATTTAAAATCAAAACTCATGCATGCATAAATCCTATGAGCAACCAAATAACTAAAATTAAAAACATTAAGCTTAGAGGTTACCCATTCCTTTTCATGTGTGGCTAGAGTATCTTGAATATCATCATCTTCATCACCATTGCTCCCACACGCCAACAAGAGACATTCATTTCGATTTTGGTATCCAAATTGCTTTGGATCCTTGGACGTTAGTTTTAATGCCCCTTGTTCCCTTAGGAACTCATACTTGTCTAATTTTAAAATGTTTTCCTTTCTTTAAAGGATAAGTATGTTCCAAATGACCATAAAAATGACAATGTGAGCATTTTGCCATTTTTAAACATAATAGGTTATTTTTATAAATTAATTCTTTTTCTTTTGTTAAGCATTCAAGCTTAACTCCTAACTCAAAATTTTCTTTTTCTAAATCATTTATTTTGATTTTTGAAAGCTCTAAACTATTTTTCAAATTTTCATTTTGATTTTCAAAATCAACTTTTGCTTTCAAAATCAAATTATCTTTAATTTTGAGTTTTGAAATTAATTTTGTATATTTGGAATTCATGGTCTCAAATCCCAAATACAACCTATTATAAGCATATTGTAACTCATCAAAAGTAAATGAATTAAATTCATTTGAGTTAGAAGATACCTCGAATTCTTGAGTGGTCATGAGGCATAGGTTGACTACTTCATCTTCATCATTGGAATCATCTTCATCACTCCAAGATGCAATAAATGTCTTCTTCCCCTTTTTCTTTAGAAGAGGACATTCATACTTGACATGCCCCTTTCTTTGACAATTGAAACATATCGGGGGACTCTTCTTCTTGGTTGATTCATGTTTCACTTCCTTGGAAATCATGAATCTCTTGAGTTCCTTCAAGAGCTTGATCATATCTTCTTGTTCATCATCATCTTCATCCACCTCATCACTTGAATCTTGATAGCTTTAACTGGTGGATTTGAAGGCAATGCTTACCTCCTTCTTCTTATTATTTTTCTTCTCTTCCCTTTCTTCATCTTCCTTCAGCATCATCTCATGAGTGAGAAGGGAATCGATTAGCTCGTCGAGAGTGAGAGACTTTAAGTTTCTTGCTTCGATAATGGTTGTCTTCCTCGATTGCCACTCCTTTGGAAGAGAGTAGATCATCTTCCTCACAAGCTTCTCATTAGGGATTACTTCTCCATATCCCTTGAGACCGTTGAAAATCATAGAAAATCTATCCGTCATAGCTTTGATGTCTTCATCGGGTTTCATCTTGAAGTTCTCGTAGCTATGGTTGAGAAGACTTTTCTTTGATTCCCTCACTTCGTTGGTTCCTTCATGAGTGACTTGGAGCTTATCCCAAATCTCTTTGGCACTGGAACAAGATGAGATTCTTCCATATTCATTTGGTCCTAAAGCACATAATAGAATATGTATAGCCTTAGAGTTAAGTTGGAAATTTTTATGCTCTTCTCTACTCCAATCGTTGTACTTACCGGGTGAAGAGGAGTAACCGTCCATGATTGAATTCCAAGCTCCTAGATTGTAGGATTGAATAAAGTACATCATCTTATTCTTCCAATGTGCATAATTTGCTCCATTGAAGAAGGGTGGCTTGTTGACCAGTTGTGAATCTATAATGGGATATTCTTCAAGATAATAAGCACCGGAGGAAAAAATCATTTCTTTGTCGGTTGCGTCGAAAATTGGTAGAGCTTCTTCGAGGGTCATCTCAAGGTGGTTAAACCTTCCTAACATGTTAGGCTTTGATGTCAATTGTTGGGATTTTCGTAAGCTCGAATTGACAACCGAAACGATTTGCAAAGAGGGGTCGGAACGGTTTTGTGTTTAGGGAGTAAGGAGATTGAAAGATAGAGAATTGCATAGCGATTTATAGTGGTTCGATTTTCTCAACCAAAGTCTACTTACACTACCTTAGCTCCTCACCAAGGATTTTCCAACAAATTCACTAATTTGTTCTTTCTTTTGAGGATAAAGAGTAACCTTACAAACTCCCTAGTTTTTCCAGGCTAAACTAGAACCTTTCCCTAGCTTTTACAAGGGATTAGCTAGAACATTTCCCCTTTACAAAAGGATAAGAAATGTAAACAAGAAAACCTCTCTAAGGTAGGTGTTTACAAGAATTAAGCCCACAATAACAAAATATTTACAAGAGAAATATGAAATAAGAATGAAAAACTCTTCTCTTGTGTTTGATTGCTTGGATGGTTATTCTCTTACTTCTTCAAGTGTCCTTAGCTTGTATTTATAGCTTGGAATATGTTTGATGTCGTATATAACCGTTGGGGATGTTTTGGAGACGTTTGAGGATGATTTTTCTACTCAGAAAGGCTGCCCATAACATGGTGTATCGGTGCACTATCAAGATACATCGATACCCCTTCATTAAATTCAAATAAACTAGCTGTGTCACTTCTTCCCTAACATTCTCTTTTTCCTTCATCTTCTGTGTCACTTCTCGGAGTTGCTAGTTTTCCCTTGTTAGAGAACCTTCATGTCTAAGAAGTTCTTGGATAAGATCTTCATATATGTTGCAGTTATTTTTCAGTTTGGTGACCCCTGTTATCCACTCTTCTGGGGTGTTTCCTATGCCAGCATTTTGAAAGATTTAACTGATCTCCTGGAAATCTTCATGCATGGTTTCCATTTCTATGCTCAATTTCTTGTTTTGACCCTTCAAATAACATGCTTGAGCTTCATAAAAACCTCCTTTATTCTGAATGCCTTGACTGATACTCTTACCATAAAATGCTTTTGGTATCAATCTAACAGGATCTTTGTGTAATACTTTCGGTATTAATATAACAAGATCTTTGTGTGCATAGCTCACTTTTATCCTCGGAGTTTCCTCAGGATGTCTTTCCTTGGATGCGTCATATTTTGTTTGATCATAAAACTTTTTGTCCATTTATGAAAACTTTCCAATTTGATGAACAGTCTTTTAAGTCAACACCTTTTGGTTATGCCATGATCATGCAATGCAAACAAAAGAAATCAATATAAACAAGTTAGAGCAAAATAACATGTATGGAAAAAATAAGAAAAAAAATAAAATGGTTAGTACCAAATAATGGAAAGAAAAATTCTATCTATCAAGGTATAAATCCTAACCTCATGCTTTCTAGTTCCATGCTTTGTTTGGAAAAATTAACCTAACCGCATGATTACTAGTTCGCAAGCATTTATTTATTTAGAAGAAAAAATAAAATCAAATAAATTGAAAGTTAGAGCTTATTTCTCCTTTGTGTATACCTACGGACAGAGTGTCAGTAATGTCTAAGATTGGGTGAATTTCTAGGGTTTATTATATGCAGGGTTTTAGTTCTAGGAGTAAAGGTACTCGAACTGTCCTTGTTGGTGCCCCGTTGGGCTGTCAAACCCTCAATCCTAGTCCATCACAGACTTAAGCGGACCGAGTTCAATTCGAGGGACACATTTCCCTATGCCTGACACGGAGAATAAATTCTCACGAAGACATAGGATATATGAACCTCGAAAGTTACTTGCTAGGTCTGACACGGAGAATAAATTCTCACGAAGAAGTCGCTTTCACTCCCACTTAAAAGGGACAAGCTTGATCATAAAGCTTATGTTATGCAATGCATGTGTTGTGTGTGAGGAGAAATTTTCACACAAAAATTAATATCTAAAAAAATAAAAAAAAATATAACCATTAATAGATAAGGATATAAAAATAATAAAGGATAAAAAATAATTGAAGGAAAAAGAATCATAAATTAAATAAAATTGGATTCTCAATTTCTAATTATAGAGACAATATATAATCGACTTAGGTTCACCAGGATCCCCAACGGAGTCGCCAAGCTGTCGTAACCGGTTTTTGCCCGGGCACAAAATTTTACTTGGCGGGAAAAATAATGTGGATAAAAAATTATTTTGGTTTTAAAAAATGTTTTGGGAGTCGCCATCGACATTTTTGGGTTAGGTAGGTCAAATACCTAAAAATCATCTTTTAAAAGAGTTTTTAAGAAAACATCAGTTAAAAGATAAACATGTTTGCGTTTAACTAAAAATTCATTCTTTTTAGAAATAAAAAGGGATTCGTGGTTGGTTACATTTGGGGAATGATTAGCACCCCCACAACGCCCAAAATTGGTACATGTTGATTATAAATTGTCTCTAATAGTAGAATTTAAGAATTCAAATAAATTTAATTTATGATCTTTTCATATTCAATGGATAATAAGGAAGAAAAATATTATAATAATTTTTTTAAAGTATTTATTTATTTAAAAATATTAGAAAAAGACTTCTAGTTGCTTTAAGACAACCCATTTCTTTAATATTAAAAAACAAATAAATAAAAAACATTTTCCTAATAATAATAAAATTAATATATAATTTATAAAAGTAAAATAATTATTTATTTAAAAATATCAGAAAATGACTTCTAGTTGCTTTAAGACAGCTCATTTCTTAATATCGAAAAATAAATAAATATTAATATTTAAACAAATATATATATATATATATATATATATATATATATATATATATATATTTGTATGACTAATATGAAAATAATAATAATAATTAAAGTAATAATTTAAACATATCGAAAGCAAAAAGATAATAAAAAATAAATTGCAATTTAAATAGTGACTAAAATAAATAAAATTAAGAATAACATAAACAAAATGTAAAATATCAAAGTTTAAGGACATAGTTTGAATTATCATAATATATAAATACCAATAGTGTAATTTAACCATAATTACTAAACGGTGATTAAAATGTAAAATATTAAAACATAAAACTATAATTCCAAATATTAATATAATATAGTCATTAATAATGCAATTTAACCTTAACCCTAAATATAAATATAAACATATTTAATCTGTGGCTAGAATATAAATAAAATAAAATTTAAAGAAAGAATTAAAACATATAAAATTTGATTTTAGTGACGAAAATGAGAAGTTACAAACTTGGAGGATTGCGGAAACAGTTTACCCATTCTCTTACTTATGCACAGATCCCTCATCAAAACGGCATCGTTTTGATGAAGGTATAAAAGGCCTAAAACCGGCCCTAAAATGCTAAACTGTTTTTTTTCTCTTTTTTTTTTTCTCTCTCAAATGAGAGAAAGTCCTCTCCCTTCTCTCTAAAAGCTTCTGTTCAGAGGGAGCCCGACCTCCGGCCGACAGCCGTGCTCAGACGTCGACACCGCCGTCGGCCACCGTACATGGTGGTCGGAATTCGAGAAAATAGCCCCGAATATTCATCTTTCACTTCTAAGACCGAAAATGGCCTTCTCTTATGCTAAAATGCTCTAGATCGTTCTAGATCTAAAATAAACCATAGGTTTTTACCTTCGGTTATACAGTGATTCCGACGACGTTTAGGTTCCTCGTCCGTGGTAAGTTTTTTCCCTTCTTTTTCCTTTCGTCGTTTAGGCTATGAATGTTTGTTGGTTGTTGATGCTTGTTGTTTCTCTTTTTTTGCTGTTGATATTGGTGTTTTCGTCCTTGCTCTCCTCTGTTGCTGTCTGTGACCTTTTTCTTACAGGTGATCGGTGGCTTTTATAGCCACCACCGACGCTCTACTCGGATCGGTCCCAAGAGTAGATTTTGGTGAGTCACCATAGCTATGGTGGTGACTCACCATAGGGCTTCGACGTGGGGCTGCTTTTGGAGACTTCGGCTAGGCGTCGTGGTAGTGAAGGAGTCGACTTTGTGGTGGCAGCGGCGACGGCGGCGCTGGGTGATGAAACCCTAGTAGAAACCCTGAATGGGTTTAGGGTTTCTATTAGGCCAGTTGTAAACAAGCCTTGGGCTCTTGTAACATGTAATTAATTATTATTTTTTTAATAATAATAATAATATAATAATAATAATAATAATTTTTAATGATAATAATACTAATATTTAATAATAATAATAATAATTTTAAATAAATAAAAAGAAAAAATTAGTGTTTATAGATACTACAAGTAGAGTATCGATATTACTCACCTTGGAAGGGTAGATTTGACCGATTTAAGGCCCGTAAGAGCTAAGAGTGATCCATAATGGTATAATAAAATTTGTGGGGGATCTAAATGACCAAGAATGCCTAGAAACATTCTTAGGAGTGGGTTACAACCGAGGTAACCCTACTAAGCATAATACACTCAGGTATCTTCAGCTAAGCATATAATCGAATAGTTAAGAACGAGGAACGTTACATACCGACAAATGATTCAATAAGTAAGTCAAATTCAGTAATGGCATAAAGAAAAGTCTTTGAGAAAATCAACGAACTACTGACGTGTAAGATATACCTTTAATTCAAGGGGTATTAAAGGGAAGTACGACAAGAGCGATCAGAGAGTCGCTACCCAATAGTGAACCCGAGTAAGGTAATGGGCTAGATAGCTTTGCAAGCAGTACACAGTAATTGCAGTAATCATCTTAGGACCACAAAATACATAGAGACTTCACTAGAGACAGTAAACGACTAAAATACCCTTACGAGCTAATAACCAGGAATACATACTTTTAATCGTCGCATAAAGTTCTAGGTAAATGAACAAGGGATATATTAACTATTAAGGAGTTGACCCTACCTTAGTTGTCGAGCTACATTAGTTTGTAGTTAGGCTACCCTAGTTGTCCTAGTAGAGCATTGTCAGGGCACGAGGCCCGACCACTCACGAGGAGTGGGTTAGCGATGTCAGTGGTTGTGTGGCCTTTGGACCTTAGATTTACATGTATAGTGGCATCATTCCAGTTCAGGCGGTGATGATCGTCTATTGATATAAGATATCTGAGAACACCTAAGCAATTGCATAAAGCGCTGCTCTAGCTAATTCGGGCACAAGGCCTAACACTCGCAAGGCATGGGTTAGCTAGGTGTGATATCCTCAGTTGTCTAGTTCCTGATGGCTATGTTAGACCAGATACTAGTTAGTATTGTGAAGATACTAATTTTTTATCCATATTATTATTATTATTATTATTATTATTATTATTATTATTATTATTATTATTATTATCATTATTATTATTATTATTATTAAATATATATTAAATATATATATAAATAAATAATTACAGACCAATTACAACTGGACCGGCCCAGTTACAAACAAACCAGAACCGGTCCAGATCAAACCAGAAACCCTAAACATTTGGGGTTCCAGTTAGGGTTTCCTAACCCTAATCTAGTCGGCCGCCTCATCACAGCCGTTGGATCTGAGAGATCCAACGGTCCAGATTGCCCCAGATGGAAACCCTAGGGTCTGATACCCTAGGGACACGCGGCCGCCGCTGCTATCTCGCCGCCTCCGCCGCTGCCACGTCCTAACCGAAGGCTCCAGAAGCTCCAACGCCAGCCGTCCACGCCATGGCTACGGGTGAGTCACCACTGGTAGTCCGGTGACTCACCGAGACCCCATCTTCGGACCGGTCCGATGGCCACACCGGTGGTGGCTATAAAAGCCACCACCCCAACCTGAAAAAAAGAACCAGAAACAGAGACAGAAAAAAAAACGGAGAGACAGAGAACACAGAGAGACGGAGAGAAAAAAAACAGAGAAAAAAAAAGATATACTAAAAAATATACCAACGATCTCAGTCAACATCAACGCAGCAAGAAAAAAAAAGGAGAGAAGAGAGGAAAGAAGCTTACTCTATCATCGGAGAACCCCAACCGTCGCCGGATACAACGAAAACCGAAGGTATTTTTGTAGATCTGCTCCGATTGGGAGCTTTTTAAGGAAAAAGAACACCGGAAACGGTTTTAGACCGTCCCGATCTATATTTTGGTGGATTTTTATAATTTCCGGCCACCATTAACGGTGGCCGGCAGCGGTGGTCGGAGCCCGGTAGCGGTGGCTGACCGGGACGGCTTCTCTCAGTTTAGAGAGAAGCCAGAGAACTCTTCTCTCTCTGTTTGAGAGAGAAAGAAAAAAAAAAGAAATGAGATAGCTGGCCCGAAGGGCCAGCCGGTTTGGGCATTAAATAGCCCTTCCCAAACGACACCGTTTCGGGAAGGACTATGCGTGTAATTAAACAATAGTTAAACCCTGTCCGCAGTCCTCCTAATTTGTAAACTTTACATTTTAGTCACTAAATCGAATTTATAATAATTTTAATTCAGTCTTCGAATTTCAATTTTATTCATTTTAGTCCTTTATATTAAAATAATATATTTAGGATAAATAACAGATTTAATCCCTTAATTTTAATAAATAATTTTTTAATCCCTAGTTTATATTTTTAATTTATTTTATTATAATATCCTAATTTTAAATAATTTTATTTTAGTCACTAAATTATTAAATAAGAAAATAACATATTTAATCCTTATAATTTTGATTAATTATGAATTAGATTTTTGATTTTATTTTTACTGTAATTTAGTCAGTTATTTTATATGTTTTCATTTATTTTATTGTTTTTAAATATATTGTTTTAGTAGTATTTTTCTTTTATTATATTGTTAAATATTTTTATTCATAAATATATATATAATAAATAGTAATTTTTAAATATTTATTTTTAATATCGAAGAAAAGGACAGTCTTAATACAACTGGATGTCCTATTCTGATATTTTAAAATTAAAAAGTAAACCATATTATTTAAATTAATATTTATCAATATCAAAGAAAAGAGCTGTCTTAAGGCACCTAGAAGTTCTTTTCTGATATTTTAAAATAAATAAATATTTTTTATATATAATTTTGAAATAATAAAATTATAAATTAAATATATTTTGAATTTTTAAATTTTAATAATAGAGACAATTTATAATTAAAAAGTACCAATTTTGGGCGTTGTAGGGGTGCTAATCCTTCCCTAAACGTAACCGACCACGAATCCCTTTTTATTATTAAAAAGAATGAATTTTTGGTAATAAACGCAGATCAGTTCAATTTTTTATTAGTGTTTTCTTTAAAACTCTTTAAAAAAAATAATTTTTAGGTATTCGACCTACCTGACCCAAAAGGCTGATGGCGACTCTCAAATTATTTTCAAAAACATTTATTCACATCAATTTCCCCGCCAAGTATAATATTTCGTGCCCGGACGAAAACCGGTTACGACAGCTTGGCGACTCTGCTGGGGACCCTGGTCAAACTTTTAAAAATCAATTATAAATTGTCTCTATTAATTAAAAATTAAAAGTTAATATATTTAATTTTTAATTCTTTCTTGTCAAATTTTTATTTATTATTTTTATAATATTTATATGTTATATTTTATTTGCAAGTATTTTATTTCATTATTTATTTTTCTGTCAAAGGTTTGAACATTTCTCCTCACACACAATACTTGCATTGCATAACATAAAACTCTATAATTGAGTTGTCCCTTTTAAGTGGGAGTGAAAGCGACGTCTTCGTGAGAATTTATTCTCCGTGTCAGACCTAGCAAGTAACTTTCGGGGTTCATATGCTCTATGTCTTCGTGAGAATTTATTCTCCGTGTCAGATATAGAGAAATGTATCCCCTCGAATTGAACTCGATCCACTTTAGTCTGTGATGGACTAGGATTGAGGTTTAGCAACCCAAGGGGGCACTAACAAGGACAATTCGGGTACCTTGATTCTTAGATCTGAAACCCTGCATATAAAGAACCTTAGAAACTCTTCCAATCAGAAGTCATGCCGAAATTTTGTCCAAAATAGGTGTACACACAGGAGAAATGAATTCTGACTTTCTTGTTAATTTATTTATTAATTAAATTACATGTTTATTTAAATTATTTAAATTTAGAAAAGCATGTTTAAATAAAGAATATTTATGTAAATGTTATTATTAAATTTCTTTATTATGTAAACTAATTTATTTTCTTTTTGTGTGTTCTTTATTTTTCTGTTTGCATTGCATCATACAGGATAAAAGACATTGATCCTTGTGTTAATTGTCTCATTGGAAAGCCTTCATCTATGGATAAAAAGTGTTCAAATCAAGTAATTCTAAACTCAGAAGTAAGACAGTGGGCTGAGGACTTACAAAGACGAGAAGGAGACAGCCTGCAGGATGATTATGTATCTGACTTGGCCAGTTATGCTCCAGTTTCACTAAAACGAAATGATATGCAAGATTTGCGAAGCATTTGGGAAAGTTGGGATTCAAACAAAAAATTGCAGTTTTATCAGACTTACGGAGACATCCCATATTTGCTCTATGTAGAAGTTGATGATGAATTACTCAGAGCCCTAATTCAATTCTGGAATCCAGGGTACAATTGCTTCACTCTCAATAAAGAGGATTTGGTCCCTACTATTGAAGAATACACAACTTTGCTACATATAGATGGGGCTTTGGAGAATCGAATCTATTCAAAATCAATTAAAACTCAACCCTTTCGAGTTAAATTAGCAAAGATTGCTGGGGTACGAGAAGAATGGGTGGCATCCCGTACAAAACAAAAAGGAGAAAGTGAAGGCATCGCTTGGACCAACATTAAAGAACTTATTCAGAGTCATCCAGATATTAAAGTACGATTCGATTTATTTGCTCTGGGTATGTATGGTATCGTCATTTTCCCAAAAGTATTGGGATATGTTGAAGCTGCAGTGGTAGATTTGTTTGAACAGCTACCGAAAAAGATTAATCCTGCTTCTGCAATCCTAGCAGAGACCTTCAGATCGTTAAATGCTTGTAAAAGGTTAGGAGGTGGACGATTCTCAAGGTGTACCCAGTTGTTATATGTTTGGATCCGTAGTCATTTCTGGAGGACAGAAAAGGTTTCATACCGACGATTTAATACGGATTACTCACCATTAAAAGAATTTCTGGAGCAGGAATGGCCGAAAGAAATTAAGAAAGATATGTGGATTAATGCCTTTCGAAATCTACAAAGCAATGACGTGATTTGGCGAGCCCCGTGGCAAATACAAAGGGAATTCATTTACAAATGTGGAAATTACAACTGGATAATGTTGCTCGGATTATGGGGAGGAATTGGATATGCACCACTTCTGGTCATAAGACAGTATGAAGGTCGTCAATTTGTACCTGTCACTGCTGGGTTACAGTCATCTGAATTCGCATTCCACAGCAAAAATTATAAAAGAAGTATCATGGAAGCCGTTACAGCTTGGAAAACAATTTTTTGTATCCGAGCTAAAGCAGCAAAAGAAATGCTAACTCCTGATTATGAAGAATGGAGATCTGTCAGGAAAAACAAAAATATTCCTTTACCAGATCAAAATGAGGATATCTCTATGGAAGATCGCATTAAGGTGGTTCCGTCAGAGATTGAAATCTTGAGAGCTGAGTTTGAAGCAGAAAGAGAAGGCTGGTCGAAAGAATTAGAGCAAATGAGACAAGATAAAGCTATGTTGGGGGTTGACATTGAATTTCATTCATCACAATGTGCAATGTTGAGAAAAGATAAAGAAAAAGGTGAGGATGAGTACAGAGCCTTACAGAAAAATTACCAGGAGTTATATAAATCCCGGAAAGCATCAGGATCAAGCCAAGCAACAATACAGATGAATAAAGAGTTGAACATCGAGAAAAGACAAGTTGAAGATCTGAAAGGAAAGAATAGCCGTCTACTCAAAAGACTTGAGAAAGGAAAGCAAAAAATGGAAGATTTTGAGGTCGACAGAAGAGAGCGAATTATAAAACACAAGGCTGAGCATCGCGAGATCATGAATGAAATGCAAGAGAAGAGATCGAGTCAAAGATGTAGAAGAAATGAAAAATGACATCTTTAATAAATTTGAAGGTGAGAAAAATATCATGTTCAAGGGATTTGAATCTGAAATGAACCAGTTGATTGCTGAACTTGAAGTCAGAGGCCAAAAGATGGAAGAATCCAATGTTGAAAAAGAAAAATGGGAGCTGGAAAGAAAAAATTTCAACACCAGATTTGAGGTAGAGCAGGAAGTGGCTAGAAATTGGATGCGAAGATGCAGAAACAAAGATGTGCAGATCCAGAAGCTTAATCAAAGAACACAAGAAGCACGAACAAAACTTGAAGAAGATCTGGATCAGTCTAGAAATAAAAACTCAGAGTTTAATGCTTACATTTTGCAACTTGAGGAATCGTTGTTTCAAGAAAAGGTTCGTCTAGGGCCTAATGACCTCAAAGAAAGTAATGAGGAAAATGCTTCACTGCGAAGACGCATTAGAGATCTTGAAAAAATTCTGCACAATTGTCAAGTCAGAATCACTGAGTTAGAGCAAACTCTTGGAGAAATGAATAAACAGTGGCAAAAGTCAACTGAGTTCTATGTGGAAAGAAGTGAAGAAAGAAGCAATATGGTGTTCGAGGCCATGGTTCAAATGAGTGAAGTTGCTAGATATGTTGGGGAACTAGCTGTTGAAGCCAAAATAATTGAGCATCAAGTTGATCCAGTTTCTAAGTACGGAAAGAAGGTGTCATGGTTAATGAAAGAAATTATAGAGCTTAATAGGAAAGCTACGCCTTATCTGTAGTTCTGAACTATTATAAAGAAACTTTTGTATGCCGATGAAAGTTGTTCTATGACAGTTAACCTTTTGGGATCAATACCTTTTTGCATACATACATTTTGCATACATTCATCATTCATTTCATAATTTTCTTTATGAATAATTTTATTATTTTATTTTATTAAGATAAAATTCATTAATTAAAAATTTGAGAAATAATAATATTAAAAGATTTTTCAATCGCAGTTATTCTGGCCAAAAGAGAAATACAACATCACTACGGTACTAGACAAGCTACTAAGAGAATTATGGAGGATAAAATATAGCGTATTGAGGAACAACATCATAAAGAACAAGAAGAAATGAGAATTAAGCTGGAAAAAATTGAAGCCAGTATTGCAAATTCACAAGACAGTATGATGAAGAAAATAGAGGACTTGTTTAAAAGGCAGGCTATCAGTGGAAAAATGCATGAAAATCCTGTATCTTTCGACCAAGAACCCATATATCCTCTAGGTTTTCCACCAGAACCAATTTATCATTCTGGTACTACACCTATACAAATCAATGCTCGCACATCTGCATTTCAAGAAGCTAAACCACATGAAAACCAACAAGTGGATCCTGCATCTTCAAGCAAAAATCCGCTTATATCCGATGTGAAAATAGGGGATATTAATACTGAGCATTTGATCCCAGATTTGAATGAGCTGAATGAGAAACAAAAAATAAATGAAGAACTGACCAGACAGATCAAGAGCATAGAAGAACGAATGAAATCCGTGGAAATAACTGAATCATTCTATGGGTTTGATGCTAGTGAGTTGAGTTTGGTTCCAGACCTAATCCTCCCCATCAAGTTCAAAGCTCCCGAATTTGATAAATATGACGGTACTACATGCCCTTCATCCCACATTACTATGTTTTGTCGAAGAATGGCAGGATATGTGAAGGACGAGAAATTGTTAATTCACTGCTTCCAGGATAGTTTAACAGGACCGGCTTTAAAATGGTATACTCAATTGACCAAAACCAACATTAGATCCTGGAAAGATTTGGCTAAAGCATTTTTAGAGCAGTATCGCCATGTAACAGACATGGTCCCCGATAGATGGACTCTCTAAAATTTGGAGAAAAAGAATAATGAAACATTCAGACAGTATGCCCAGAGATGGCGTGACACAGCGGCCCAAGTTCAACCACCTTTGTCAGAAAAAGAGGCCACAGTAATATTTGTTCATACCTTGAAGGCTCCTTATTTAAATCATCTAATGGGGAATGCAACCAGAAATTTTGAAGATTTAGTCATTTCTGGAGAACTCATTGAAAATGTCTTGAAAAGTGGCAAAATTGAATCAAATGATGGGTCTAGTTCCAAAAGACCTACGTACCGGAAAAAGGAGAATGAAGTCAACAATGCAAATTCTTACAGCAAGGATTCATCGAAAAGTGTTACAATAACCCAGCCAAGGGTTAAGAAAGAGGAAACAAACATTAATCGAGCAGATTCCAGAGGATCTCGAAAGGAAAATGAAAGGTTGTCTTTTATACCTTTACCAGTACCATATGCTGAGATCTATGATTCGCTGTTAAAAGCAGATGTCATACGGCCCTATCCTTTGGTTCCCATGCAACCACCATTCCCTCCTTGGTATGATACAAAGGCACACTGTGTTTACCATGAAGGAATCACTGGTCATTCTATTGAAAACTGTTTGGCATTCAAAAGGGTGGTTCAAAATTTGATCAACACTGGGAAGTTGGAATTCAATACACAATCTGCATCAAATCATCCATTGCCAAATCATGGAGATAAAAACGTGAATGCAATTCAGGAAGAGAACAGAAAGAAAGCAAAAACTGACATTTCTGAAATTAAATCTCCATTTATTTGGATATTCCAACAACTCTCTGTAGCCGGTATAATTCCACAACAATTCAGGCCAAAGCAGAATGAAGGCAAGAATTATTGTGAATATCATCAGGAGAAAGGGCATAAAATTCAACTATGTCCTGAGTTTAGGAATTTGGTGCAAAAAATGATGAACAATAGAGAAATAGAATTCTTTGAAGAAGAACCAAGAAAAAAAGAAGAAGATGTTTGCTCATCAGAGGATTCTAAACCAAGTCAAAGAATAAATGATCCTGTGATCATTAATGTGAAATCATCTACGATGATTCCTGCACCAATAAAGCCGAAAGTAGTTATCACCACTCCTCTACCATTTCCATACAAAGATACCCGCAGGGTACCTTGGAATTATACTACCAATGTTTCAATGGTAGGAGGATCTGTTTCTCTAGAAAAAACAGAAGAGAAAATACAAAGTCTGAGTACAACATCGACGTCTGAAGCAGTGAGCGAGGTCGGTTTCTTTACGAGAAGTGGGAGATGTTACTCTCCCGAAACATCCAATGCTTCAGAACAAGTGAAAGCAAAAGGAAAAGCCATGGCAATACCTCAGAAAGTATTTGAGGATGAATCCCCTCCAGCATTCAATGAGCCTGTGACAGAAAAACAAGCCCAAGAATTTTTGAAATTCCTGAAACATAGTGAGTATAGTGTGGTTGAACAACTACACAAACAACAAGCGAGAATTTCTATTCTTGGTCTATTGATGAATTCAGAAGCACATAGAAATGCTTTGATGAAAATTCTCAATCAAACATTTATCCCCGAAGATATATCCCTCAATAAACTTGACAGAATTGTGGGACATATAGCCGTTGACAATTACATAACGTTCACAGATGATGAAATACCGGAAGGCGGAATGGGGTCAGTAAAAGCTTTGAACATCACGACACATTGTCATGGTCATGTGTTGCCAGGAGTATTGATTGACAATGGATCCGCTCTCAACTTGATGCCTCTAGTTACACTTCAAAGAATGCCTCTGGATCAATCACACATGAAGAGTTATCAGAATGTAGTACGAGCATTTGATGGTACTCAAAAAGAAGTGCTTGGGAAAATGGAAATACCGTTGTTAATCGGCCCAGTCGTGTACAATATTGACTTTGTGGTGATGGACATCCACCCCACCTATAATTGTCTATTAGGGAGGCCATGGATTCATTCAGCAGGAGCCGTTCCTTCTTCATTACATCAGAAATTGAAATTTGTTGTTGATGGACAACTAATATGCGTAGGAGCTGAAGAAGAAATCATTGCGTCTGTAACAAGCGATGTTCCATATATCGACACCGATGATGAGGCTCTTGAATGCTCTTTTCGAGCTCTTGAATTTGTAAATGCAACCTTTATTGCAGAAGGAAACAAAATTCCATATCCCAGATTGTCTGATTGCACCAAGATGACAGTACAACAAACTTTAGGCATCGGAGCTAAAGCTGGGAAAGGTCTAGGAAAGAATCTTCAAGGGATTTCAGTTCCTATCAGTATAAAGATGAAAAAAGACCGTTTTGGGCTAGGGTTTAAGCCCAATCTTCAGCAAAAGAACAAAGAGATGAAAAGAAGATGTGAAGACAGAAAGGCAAAATTTAAAGGGAAAGAAATCATATGGGAACACATGTTTTTTCCACAGTTAAAGACCACATTCAGATCAGGGGGAACAATTAATGTAGAACAGCAGCTTGTTGAAGCCTTTAAAGAAGAGAAGTTGACGAAAGATCAAGACATAGTTGAAGAAGCTATAAATGGTTTATTTATCAACATGATCATGAATAACAGCAAAACTGGCAAATACTTGGATAGGATTCGCCCATGTCTTCCTGGAGAAACACTCACCAATTGGACCACTGAAGATCTTCCTATAGTTTTTAATATTAATGCAGAGTAATATTCAGAACTAATCTTTATGTTTAGCTCAAAAATATGAAAACTTTTTGTTATCTTGTAAAAGAAATTATGTTAAATATAAGAAATTTTCTTTAAAATTTTCATATGGCAATCATTCTTTACATTTTTTTTACATTTTTTACATTTATTTATTTCATAAATTTACTATATTCTTTCGGAAATATGTCCGACTTAAATTTGCAGGTGTCACCGTGTTAATAGCATGTGTATTCCTAAATTTAATCCATTGATAAATTTAGAGCAGCCTATATGTCTGGAAGAAATCAATGGGTGTGAGAATGAAATGGAATGTGATGTTCCTACTGAACTATTAAGATTGGTAGAAAAAGAAGACAAACAAATTCTACCCCACAAAGAAAAGGTTGAGACTGTGAATTTGGGAACAGATGAAGAAATAAAAGAGGTGAAAATTGGTACTACTCTGACCATCCAGATAAAGCAAGAATTGATAAATCTCCTTCAAGAGTTCAAAGATATCTTTGCCTGGTCTTATCAAGATATGCCTGGTTTGAGCACAGATATAGTGATACACAAGCTTCCAATCAATCCAGAATATAAACCGGTCCAACAAAAGCTCAGAAGAATGAGGCCAGAAATGTTGTTGCAAATCAAAGAGGAAGTAATGAAACAGATCAATGCAGGTTTCCTACAGGCATCTAAATATCCAGAATGGGTAGCCAACATTGTGCCTGTACCAAAGAAGAATGGGAAGGTTCGAATGTGTGTGGATTACAGAGATATCAACAAAGCTAGTCCAAAAGATAGTTTTCCATTACCCCACATAGACACATTGGTGGACAATACTGCAGGACACGCATGGTTTTCATTTATGGATGGATTTTCAGGATATAATCAGATAAAAATGAATCCTGAAGACATGGAAAAAACAACATTTATAACCATGTGGGGCACATTCTGTTATAAAGTGATGCCATTTGGATTGAAAAATGCAGGGGCAACGTATCAAAGAGCCATGGTAACTTTGTTTCATGACATGATGCACAAAGAGATTGAAGTATACGTGGATGACATGATTGCCAAATCCAGAACTGAAGAAGAACATATTCAAAATCTGAGAAAGCTTTTCCAGAGATTGAGGAAGTATCAATTAAAGCTCAACCCCGCTAAATGCACTTTTGGGGTAAATTCCGGAAAACTTTTGGGATTTGTAGTCAGCAAAAAAGGAATCGAGATTGATCCAGATAAAGTCAAAGCAATTCAAGATCTTCCACCACCCAATACCAAAAAAGAAGTTCGAGGATTTTTGGGAAGATTAAATTATATATCTCGGTTCATTTCTCAATTAACTGACAGATGTGATCCAGTGTTCAAATTACTTCGAAAGAACAATCCTGAAGTCTGGAATGAAGAATGTCAAGAAACTTTGGATATTATTAAGAAATATTTATCCAGTGCCCCAATTTTAGTATCACCAATGCCTGATAGACCATTAATTCTCTACTTGACGGTCTTCGAAAATTCGATGGGATGTGTACTAGGACAACATGATGAATCAGGAAGGAAAGAAAAAGCTATTTATTATCTGAGCAAGAAATTTACTGATGGTGAAATTCGATATCCACCAATACAAAAATTATGTTGTGCTTTGGTGTGGACTACTCGAAGACTCAGACAATATATGTTATACCATACTACTTGGTTGATATCCAAACTTGATCCTTTAAAGTTCTTAATGGAATCACCAGCTTTGACAGGCAGAATGGCTAGATGGCAGATGTTATTATCTGAGTTTGATATTATATATGTCAACCAAAAAGCGATAAAAGGAAGTGTCATAGCTGATTTTCTGGCCAGTCGTGTATCAAATGATTATCAGCCTTTGAACTTTAATTTTCCCGATGAAGATCTGTTGTGCATATCCATGAATGAAGAAGTCAGAACAAATGATGAATTATCAACTTGGAAGCTTTCTTTTGACGGAGCATCTAATGCTTTGGGACGAGGAATTGGAGCAGTGTTAATTTCTCCAGAAAATATTTATTATCCCTTTACGAGTAGACTGGAGTTCTTTTGCACCAATAATATGGCAGAATATGAAGCTTGTGTTATGGGATTGAAAGCAGCTATAGAAAGAAAAATCAAATTTCTCAAGATATATGGAGATTCATCCTTGGTGGTGTATCAATTGCGAGGAGAATGGGAAACAAAAGACCCCAAATTATTGGAATACCGAAATTTTACCCTCGAATTAGTGAAAGAATTTGAGAGAGTTACCTTCAATTATCTCCCTCGAGAAGAAAATCAAATGGCAGATGCTTTGGCTACATTAGCTTCTATGTTTCAAGCAACCAAGAAAGTTGATATGATGCCAATCAAAATGCAAGTATATGAAATTCCTGCACATTGTTATAGTGTGGAAGAAGAGGTAGATGGTAAACCATGGTATCATGATATCCTGCAATATATCAAAAATCAAAGTTACCCACCAAATGCATCGGAAATTGATAAAAGAACCTTGAGAAGAATGGCTGCTGGATATTTTCTTGATGGAGAGATTATGTATAGAAGAAGCAATGATCAAATGCTATTGAGATGTTTAAATACCAGCGAAGCTCGAAACGTCATTGAAGAAGTACACAGCGGAATATGTGGAACACATGCAAATGGTCTTTCCATGGCCAGAAAAATAATGAGATATGGATATTATTGGGCTACTATGTACACAGATTGCATTGATTATGCAAGGAAATGTCATAAATGCCAGATATATGCAGACAAGATTCATGTACCCCCATCTCCTTTACATGTAATGACAGCACCCTGGCCATTTTCTATGTGGGGAATAGATGTCATTGGAGCAATCACACCAAAAGCATCGAATGGACATTGTTTCATCCTTGTGGCAATTGATTATTTTACCAAATGGGTTGAAGCTGCTTCATATACCAATATTAAGAGGTCCACAGTCTGCAAGTTCATAAAGAAAGAGATAGTTTGCCGATATGGCCTACCAGAGAGGATCATTACAGATAATGCTCTGAACCTGAACAACAAAATGATGACCGAACTTTGTGCACAGTTTAAGATCAAACATGCAAACTCAGTGGCATATCGTCCAAAGATGAATGGGGCAGTTGAAGCAGCAAATAAGAACATCAAGAGAATCATTACAAAGACCACTGAAACTTACAAAGATTGGCACGAGAAGTTACCTTTTGCTCTATATGCATACCGAACTACTGTTCGAACATCTACTGGGGCAACGCCTTTTTCTTTAGTCTACGGAATGGAAGCAGTCTTACCAATTGAAGTTGAGATTCCATCACTTCGAATATTGAGAGAAACAAAATTGGATGAATCTGAATGGATCCAAGCTAGAGTTGATCAATTGAACCTTATTGAGGAGAAAAGATTGAAAGCTATTTGCCATGGACAGATGTATCAGAAACGGATGATGAAGTCTCATGAAAAAAAAGTACATCCAAGAGAATTCCAAGAGGGTGATCTAGTACTAAAAAAGATCTTACCTATACATAAAGATTTCCGTGGGAAATGGATACCTAATTGGGAAGGGCCATACGTTGTAAAAAAGGCCTTTTCCGGAGGAGCATTGATCTTAGCAGAAATGGATGGAAAAATTCTGAGAAATCCAATAAACTCGGATTCTGTCAAGAAATATTATGCTTGAAAAAAAAAGAAGAAAAAGAGGGGTCAAGGTGAAAACTCGCAAAGAGCATCTTGTAACCAAAAGAAGGATTTGAGTTGAAAACCTGAAAAGGTGGCTCAAATGCAGGTTGATATTAGGCATCTGGCAATTGAACTCTCTTAATATTTTGATAGTTTGGAAGAAACTTCACATCTACAAGCATTTCAACAATGTTTGAGATCTTCCAGACAAAAGCTTACATCATCTCTAAATTGTGTCAACTTGATTAATTTAGAAATACTTATGCTTATAATTTGTTGAGACATTTGAATTTTTATCATTCTTATGTTTGCCATAACTTTGAATACAATTCTATTTATTTCAAGTTCAATTTATTTGAGATTCAATTTATTTTTGGAAATTCAATTTATTCTTCTATGATTTAACATAATTTTGAAATAAATTAAAGATTTATGAATATCACTTTATGTTAATACTTTTAAATACGTGGAATACAAAGTAAGCAAATCATCACCATCTTGAACAAGGTCGAATTTGACAATTCTACTCATCAATTGCTCCAATCGATCACCATTTAGGTCTTGCACATCTGTTTTCAAAAATATACTAAGACAGTAGAAGGCAACCTTTGTAGCTTTGATTCCAGTAAAAAGAAACAAGACATTGATATCACTGGGAAACATGTCTCTATGCAGATTCTTGTGTATGGTTTTTAAGGAAACTTAGAAGTATTTCCACCTCATCAGGTTCAAGTGGAGCAACTTTATTCCTTCCAACCCATACTAGATTCCATTTTCAGCACTCATTAAGAACATACTTCTGGACACTTGAAGGTGGCTCATTGTCATAAGCTTCAAGAACCTTATAGATCCTTTCTGTCAATTTGAGACGTCCTGTACATGTTTATAAACAGTTCAACTTTGTTCTTGGATCACATGAAAGCCATCATTTCTTTGTCAAGGGAAAAGCATCAGCACATGGAGGAAGCAAAATAAGAGAAAATCTGTTCTTAATTGGCAGAATTATGAATATAGCCCTTTTCAGTGTAGTAGCATGGAAATACTTCGAATCTACAAATTCTAGCTCTACATCAAATAAGTATTGTGATATCCTAGTCCAAACATTAACTGAAAGATGAATTTGCCAATAGCATCTTCTGGAAGTGTTCTTTGAGTTATCTGATCTGGTTGGACAGAACAATCATTGAATTTAGAAGATAAATTTGCTCATAGCATCTTCTGGAAGTGTTCTTTGAGTTATCTGATCTGGTTGGACAGAACCAATCATTGAATTTAGAAGATGAATTTGTTAATAGCATCTTCTGGAAGTGTTCTTTGAGTTATCTGACCTGGTTTAGTAGAACCAATCATTGAATTTAGAAGATGAATTTGCTCATAGCATCTTCTGGAAGTGCTCTTTGAGTTATCTGATCTGGTTGGACAGAACAATCATTGAATTTAGAAGATGAATTTGCTCATAGCATCTTCTGGAAGTGTTCTTTGAGTTATCTGATCTGGTTGGACAGAATCAATCATTGAATTTAGAAGATGAATTTGCTCATAGCATCTTCTGGAAGTGTTCTTTGAGTTATCTGATCTGGTTGGACAGAACCAATCATTGAATTTAGAAGATGAATTTGTTAATAGCATCTTCTGGAAGTGTTCTTTGAATTATCTGACCTGGTTAAGTAGAACCAATCATTGAATTGGGAAGATGAATGTGCTCATAGCATCTTCTGGAAGTGTTCTTTGAGTTATCTGATCTGGTTTAGCAGAACCAATCATTGAATTTAGAAGATGAATTTGTTAATAGCATCTTCTGAAAGTGTTCTTTGAGTTATCTGATCTGGTTTAGCAGAACCAATCATTGAATTGGGAAGATGAATATGCTCATAGCATCTTCTAGAAGTGTTCTTTGAGTTATCTGATCTGGTTTAGCAGAACCAATCATTGAATTGGGAAGATGAATATGCTCATAGCATCTTCTGGAAGTGTTCTTTGAGTTATCTGATCTGGTTTGGTAGAACCAATCATTGAATTTAGAAGATGAATTTGTTAATAGCATCTTCTGGAAGTGTTCTTTGAGTTATCTGATCTGGTTTGGTAAGAACTACAGAACCAATCATTAGAATTAAAAGATGAACTCCATGATCGTCTTCATTAAGAAGTTTCTTTTCAAGCTTCTTTTGCTTATTCCTTTCCCAAAAATCATAGCACAAGTTTCGCCTTTGCTTGTAACTGGGATCATCACATAATGGCTTCCCATCTTTTACCGGAAGAAAGCTATTTGAAGTTTCAGCCTCTGAGAATCACATTTTTGTCAAGTATAACAGTTATTTCTTCATCAGAATCAGAAGTCAAGATTCTCGGTATTAGAAGAACTATCGATATCTGTGAAATCATCTTGAAAGGTCACTTCATATTCAGATGAATTGTTATCAGAATCAACATGTTGAATACAAGCTTTTCAAGCCTATACTATTGAGTTTTATTCTCAAGAGGTTTTGTGACATTATATCTACATCTATATTGTCAAAGATGATAGATTCTTTATTTTGAAGAAGAAAGATCTATTGGGTTTTTACAATTGAAGAAATACTCAATTCACCAATCTGAAATCAAACAACTTGACATTCATGCATCATATTTAGGCATTTGCAAAAGTAGATGCATTTTCATTCATTTTTATTCTTGTTGAATTTTTAACAGGAATTTCAAAGATTTTAGCAAAAATTCAAATCTATCATTTGATGGATTGACATTTCAAGAGAAAGTTCATAATGAGAAGAACTCATCTGAAGAAGGAAGAAGAAATTCATAATGAGAAGAATTTGTTCAACCTTCTGCCTAATTCTATCACTTGATAGATCAGCTTTTCCAGAGAAGGTTCATAATGAGAAGAACTCATCTGAAGAAGGAAGAAGAAATTCATAATGAGAAGAATTTGTTCAACCTGTTACCTGAATTCATCACTTGATGGATTATCTTTTCCAGAGAAGGTTCATAATGAGAAGAACTCATCTGAAGAAGGAAGAAGAAGTTCATAATGAGAAGAATTTGTTCAACCTTTTTTCTGAATTCATCAAATTGATGGATTATCTTTTCCAGAGAAGGTTCATAATGAGAAGAACTCATCTGAAGAAGGAAGAAGAAGTTCATAATGAGAAGAACTTGTTCAATCTTTTGCTTGAATTCATCATTTGATGGATCAACATTGCCAGGTAGAGTTCATAATGAGAAGAACTCGTCATCTGAAGAAGGAAGAAGAAGTTCATAATGAGAAGAACTTGTTCAATCTTTTGCTTGAATTCATCATTTGATGGATCATCATCCCCAGCAGAAAGTTCATAATGAGAAGAACTCATCTGAAGAAAGAGAAGAATTTATTCAATATCTCCATTACAATCAAGTGAAGCCAAATGGATAAAAAATTTTATTATCTTTTCATCTTTGCCCTATTCTTGTTAACACAAGAATGAGCAAAGAGGGGCAGCTGAAGATACTAATTTTTTATCCATATTATTATTATTATTATTATTATTATTATTATTATTATTATTATTATCATATTATTATTATTATATTAAATATATATTAAATATATATAAATAAATAATTACAGACCAATTACAACTGGACCGGCCCAGTTACAAACAAACCAGAACCGGTCCAGATCAAACCAGAAACCCTAAACATTTGGGGTTCCAGTTAGGGTTTCCTAACCCTAATCTAGTCGGCCGCCTCATCACAGCCGTTGGATCTGAGAGATCCAACGGTCCAGATTGCCCCAGATGGAAACCCTAGGGTCTGATACCCTAGGGACACGCGGCCGCTGCTGCTATCTCGCCGCCTCCGCCGCTGCCACGTCCCAACCGAAGGCTCCAGAAGCTCCAACGCCAGCCGTCCACGCCAGCCGTCCACGCCATGGCTACGGGGTGAGTCACCACTGGTAGTCCGGTGACTCACCGAGACCCCATCTTCGGACCGGTCCGATGGCCACACCGGTGGTGGCTATAAAAGCCACCCCCAACAACTGAAAAAAGAACCAAAAACAGAGACAGAAAAAAAAAACGAGAGACAGAGAACACAGAGAGACGGAGAGAAAAAAACAGAGAAAAAAAAAGATATACTAAAAAATATACCAACGATCTCAGTCAACATCAACGCAGCAAGAAAAAAAAAGGAGAGAAGAGAGGAAAGAAGCTTACTCTGTCATCGGAGAACCCCAACCGTCGCCGGATACAACGAAAACCGCAGGTATTTTTGTAGATCTGCTCCGATTGGGAGCTTTTTAAGGAAAAAGAACAACCGGAAACGGTTTTTAGACGTCCCGATCTATATTTTGGTCGATTTTTGTAATTTCGGCCACCATTAACGGTGGCCGGCAGCGTGGTCGGAGCCCGGTAGCGGTGGCTGACCGGGACGGGTTCTCTCAGTTTAGAGAGAAGCCAGAGAACTCTTCTCTCTCTGTTTGAGAGAGAAAGAAAAAAAAAAGAATTGGGCATTAAATAGCCCTTCCCAAACGACGCCGTTTCGGGAAGGACTATGCGTGTAATTAAACAATAGTTAAACCCTGTCCGCAGTCCTCCTAATTTGTAAACTTTACATTTTAGTCACTAAATCGAATTTATAATAATTTTAATCAGTCTTCGAATTTCAATTTATTCATTTTAGTCCTTTATATTAAAATAATATATTTAGGATAAATAACAGATTAATCCCTTAATTTTAATAAATAATTTTTTAATCCCTAGTTTATTTTTTATTTATTATAATATCCTAATTTTAAATAATTTTATTTTAGTAACTAAATTATTAAATAAGAAAATAAAATATTTAATCCTTATAATTTTGATTAATTATGAATTAGATTTTTGATTTTATTTTTACTGTAATTAGTCAGTTATTTTATATGTTTTCATTTATTTTATTGTTTTTAAATATATTGTTTTAGTAGTATTTTTCTTTATTATATTGTTAAAATTTTTATTCATAAATATATATAATAAATAGTAATTTTTAATATTTATTTTAATATCGAAGAAAAGGACAGTCTTAATACAACTGGATGTCCTATTCTGATATTTTAAAATTAAAAAGTAAACAATATTATTTAAATTAATATTTATCAATATCAAAGAAAAGAGCTGTCTTAAGGCACCTAGAAGTTCTTTTCTGATATTTTAAAATAAATAAATATTTTTTATATAATTTTGAAATAATAAAATTATAAATTATATTTTGAATTTTTAAATTTTAATAATAGAGACAATTTATAATTAAAAAGTACCAATTTTGGGCGTTGTAGGGGTGCTAATCCTTCCCTAAACGTAACCGACCACGAATCCCTTTTTATTATTAAAAAGAATGAATTTTTGGTTATAAACGCAGATCAGTTCAATTTTTTATTAGTGTTTTCTTTAAAACTCTTTTAAAAAAAATAATTTTTAGGTATTCGACCTACCTGACCCAAAAGGCCGATGGCGACTCTCAAATTATTTTCAAAAACATTTATTCACATCAATTTCCCCGCCAAGTATAATATTTCGTGCCCGGACGAAAACCGGTTACGACATATTGTATTTAGATAATCCACAACAGAGTCAGTGTCGTATTTAGATAATGCAAAATAATGTCATCACATTTAGATCATGTATATCAGATACAATCATTAGGGTTAGAGACACTTTAGTGTGTACTCATGGAGAGGCCCTTAACATAGGATGAAGGGAAGCATGAGACTCTTACCTCAGTGATAAAACAGTTAAGCCCTAAGTAGGTAGCTCTTGATCGAGATCATGCATGTACCTATTGTTTAGTACCATGTCTAAGTATGCTTATGTTTATGAAACTCATAACACTGCTCTAGATTAGTGATTATATTGTTGGGCTTTGTAAGCTCAACCTTTGGATGTTTTCCGTTGGCAAGTCAGTAGTTGAGTAGTTCGTGGAGCATCATCGCAGCATGACTTCCAGCATCTCCTTCAGAGTATTGTGCTATAGCTTAGTGGGCATATGTATTCATAGGACCTTACTTATGTATTCAGATTTATGAGACAGAGTTGTATTATTTTGATTTAAATTATGTTTCATGGAGCTCCAGTTTACAAAATATTTTATAACTATTATTTATTTTTATTGTTAATATCATTTAGTATATTTGAAAAGAAAATAATTAGGTTTTGAAATATAGGGGTTACCTCGGCATCCTAATGTGGCACCTTAGGCCCATTCGGTTTAGGGTGTTACAGTTTTAGCTTATTATTTTTATTTATTGGAAGTTCATGTGATGATGATTTCTATTATGGGAGTTCTTTCTATATAAGTTCAACATATTTGGGTAGATTTTGTTCAATCAGTTCCTATGTGGATGTCTATTACCATGCTAGTAAAAGAGCTCAAGTTAGTGCCCCAATTATATTTGGAGAAACCGTTTTGAGCAAAATAAGCTATTTTCTATTGGCATCCTTCTTGATAAAGTCCTTATCGAGATCTTCTAACGCCTTCCTGGGGGATAAGAAAGGAGCTCATGTGCTTTTATCTCAAAGCACTGGTGTATGGTTCTTATCAGTATTTACAAGGGCTAATACAAGTCATCAAAGGCAGTCAAGGAAAATTCCGATTCAATTTCCGATGATGCTAAGATTATCTCATCCGATGAAGATGAGGGGTATCTTTGATGATTCCGATAAAATTTAAGAGAATTTACAAAGGTGTTGGGGTTGGGGAAGAAGGGTGGTGTTGATGGTGGAGATAAAAAATAAGGGTAATTTCAGTAGTTTACTTATTTTATTTTATTATTTGTTTTTTATTTATTTAGATAAAGAAAATAAAAATTAAGAGATGATGTGGCATGTTTTGATTGGTCTGTTAATTTTTAAATTTAAAGTTGAGTGGGCAAAACGTTTCGAATAATACTTTAGGAGACAACACCATACAAATGGTATAGTTCATGAGGCAATGTGCATTTGAGCCTTAACAAAAATCTGTCAACCGCTCAAAACATGTGGCGAGTTTATAACTTTTTTAAAAATTTTATTTTAAAAATAAAAAATTATTATTTTAAACCCTAAATTTCTTAAAATCTCAAAAATAATTTAAAGCTCCTAGCATCTTTAATTTCAAACCCACTCATTATCACCATTGGTAATCTCTGTTAAGTTTCACCATCTTCAAATAATCACACATATGTCACCACCTACCCACTGACCGGCATCGCCCTTGTCGTCACTTAAAACCCCTAAATGAATAAAACCCTAAAATCTAGAAAACAAAAATTCCTAGTCAAAAGTTTAGCCTTCGGTGATGGTAGCGCGTTGTTGCTGGAGCCTAACCCCATCATTTCCTTTAAATCTTGCTCCTTTGACCTACTATTTGACATCGCCGCTGCTACCATAGATGCATGATTATTGTCGTTTGGAAATGGAATAGTCGAAGAGTTCAAAAGCATCAAGTATTTGAGAGATAGATAAACAAATTAACAACTTTCAATGGTTCTAATAAATTTAAAAATGAAATACTTAGAAGGATTAATGCTATGCTTGCAAGGGTTGTTGCAGTTGTGAAGCTGCTGGTGGTTCATATCCATGACGATTAGGTTGAATTTGTGTATTTGATATTTTAGAAATTTAAAAATCAAGTTCAAGGATTTAGGGGTTTGAGGCAACGAGAAGAGTGATGGTCGACCAGCAAGTGGATGGCGATGGATGAGTAATTGTTCGATAATTGTGGCGGCGGTTGAAGATTATATGCAGTGATAATGAGAGGTGTGGAATTAAAAACTTTTAGAGTTTTGAGTTATTTTTGTGATTTTAAAGAATTCTTGGTGTTTTTTTAAAATAATAATAATTTTAAATTTTATTCTTAAAATATTTTTTTAAAATTATAAACCCGTCACACGTCAGGTTTTAAGTGATTGATAATTTTTTTAACAATTGTAATAGATTAGGCACCTAATGTAACCCCCCAGACCGATACAGGTAACCCGATCCGATCTGGAGTGTCACATTAGGGCCACCGGAGCGACCCACTGTAAAAATAGCGAAAAATTTAAAACTTTTTATTAGAACATGTAAACTCATAAAATCATTTATCAGTACGAAGAAATAAAATAGATTTTCAGACTTGTATATAAAACAAATACAATTACATGTCCCCTAATCACATGTATCATACTCTGCAAACAACGTCGGAAGAACTCCCTTACTGAAGTCGATAGCTACACTGATACAATTCTTTTAACCTGCAATGTTGAGTAATAGAGTGAGCTTCGGAAAGCTCAATAATACAGAAGTACCAGATGATGATGAAGAACGTGAAGATACAAATAAACATGTATTTCCTTATCGGTTCAGATATCTACAAATCTCTATACTGAGCAAAACTCCTACTGATATTTCAGGTAATAACAGATAATATTCATTTCAGATGGAAAAATATTTGGGATGTTTAGGTTCAGGAGATAAGAATAGGTTTTCTAGTGTGTTCCCACAAAACAATGTAAAAATATACATATCTTAAAAAACATATATATATATATATACCCCCATCCGTTCACATCATAAATGTGTAGGTTCCCTAGAACCATACACCCAACCGCACATGCCATTTATACCCTGAGCACAAAGCCGAGGAGTCTACAGATAATCTTCATCCAACAATAAACCCCCCAGATAAAATATTTCTCCGTCGGTAAACGAAAGATATCAGATATCAAAATAGAATTCAAATCAAATATCAGAACATAATCCAGATCAGAAATCAGAACAGAATCCAGGTCATGTATCATAATATAATTCAAGTCAGAAATCAGATAAAATATTTATGTAATTAGGGAACATAATAGTCTTTACATATATTATTCAGAGATACTGGATAATCTTATCGGGTAGAGAAACACAAATCTTCAGTTTATCGATAGAATGTTGTAAGTTAGAATCATTATTGGAAGAAATCAATAACTGATGGAATCATAAGTTATTCAGAATAAGACTTGAGCTGGTAAGGAAGAAATGAAGGTTCAGGACCTTTACAATCTATGCCAATTAATCAGCTTATCGAACAACTCCAGATGAATAGCTCCCAGAAACAATACTTATCAACTTGTCAATTCATTAACCTTCCAGGGTATTTACTCTTTAATACCAAATATTATTATCCATAGATCATCTTCTGAGTCATCACTAAATAGATCTTAAGGAGACTAACAAATATTACAATGCTCTTAATTTCATGTTCACGTTTTCACTATATCATGAACTGCTGACGTGCTTGATTTGTAGTTCATGATCCATAAGAACATTACATCATGTATGTTAATTAACGTTTCCAGACTCATCCAAATCACTTACTTAATCCTTAGTCCTTGAGGTTACTTAACTCATTTCGCAATCAAGTTTATTACAGTTACTTTGGGTTTTTCAGGATAATCCGAACGTTTCTGAATTTGGGATACGTATTGCACTTTTGTTCAGTTCAATCTTGTCTTCTTGTTTAATTTGTCTAACGAATATCCACTTCTTAGTACCGAATATAACCCAGAGTTGAGTCGAGCTGGTTACTTCCAAAATTATCATCAATCCAAACTTAATGAGACGAACCAACATTCAAGTGGTATTTATATCATTCAGATAATGATACAGCACTAGCATTAGTTGACCACTTAAGCTGCGTTCCATAAACTTTTAAGAGCAGTACAACATCCATGTTTATTTGGATTTCTAAATTAATCCAAGACATTTACTTATTCTAAGCCATAAGGATATTTTGGTTATTTTGGTGCTCAGTTATATTCCATTCATTGTAGAGCTCAAGGATATCCAATCATTTTGAGCTTGGTGATATTCTTGGTCATTTGCATTCTAAGGGTATTCTGGGCATTTTACAGATCCAGTGTAGTCCAATAATTCATTCCATCCGATCTTATTATTAAATTTAAACTTATAATTTATGTTAGTCCCATCGAACTATTCTGACAGATCCAATGTATTTCAATCCTTTTCATTCATATGATCTTATTATTTAATTCAAAAGTATCATCTTTTTCAGTCCTTTTAAATAGTTCTGAACAAATAGCACCCTTGATAATTTATTATTAAATCAGAGATTTCCAGGTTAAAAGTCTTTTTAGATGTTACCAACAGGTTATCAAGAACGTTTTGTACAAATACATGATATTAACAATTAAATCCGTAATTTATCGAGTTAAGTACTAATCCTTAAAGTATTTTCTCATTTATGGTCATCTCGGACTATTTTTACCTCTTAAGGCATTTTTGTAATTTCTTAACCTGATAACTTCGGTATTAACTCTTAACGAAAATAATTATAATATAGATATTCTATGGTTAATTATTTTCCCGAAAATTCTCTTATCTTGAAATGATTCCCTTAACAAACTTCTAGCATCTTACATAAACCCTCTTGGGGTTAAAAACCAGTTATCCAAATTTTCTGAGCAAAACGAGTATTTCTTATGCACATTAGTAATTTTATCGGATCAATATGTCTTTTCAGAGTTATTAACCAACTTCCAGGGACAATTCTTGTCATCTTCCAACATAAGGGTATTTTCATAATTTTACCCTACCGAAGTATTCTCATAATTTCCAATCCAAGTACCTTTGATGAAATAAATTATAATTTACATAACCAGATTGATTCATTTATCACTTAATCACAAAGCTTGTAGTTTAATTCCAACTGTCCTCCAATTTCTTATATTAATCATATGAACCATATTCAGTTATTGCATTTTTATTGTATTCAGATCGAGTGTAGAAATTAACTAACTACACAAATGAGACCAAACATTTTTTATTCATGCATTTACCAATATCAACATGTTCCATAAACCATAAAGAGGTAGTAAAGTATTACCTCGATTTTCGTGCCATACTAATCGACCATTAAATTCCATTTGAACACCCTCGATCTTGAAATCATCTTCCAACAATTCCTCATATGCATATCAACAGAAATTACATAAAAAACGGAGCTTAATTCCCAAAAACGAATCGAATCGGGTGATAAATCAGTCAAAAGTAGTTTATCGGGTTCGAGTTTGGCAAAACGGACCCCAAAAATGGATTCAAGACATCGAAAACATAAAATATGACTTTTTTTAAAAATTTTGACTTTTCGGTCAAAGTCAAAGTCAACGGGTTTTACTAGCAATTTCGAGGCCTTCGGGTCTGAATTTCAAAAAACGGAGTGCGGAATCGGACTCAGAACATTGAAAAATGTCAGGATAGGTATACCTGGTCAAAGTCAAAGGTCGTTCAACGCCTGGACAATTTCGGTCAAAGTTCTGGTCAACATTGGTTAATGCAGGTCAATGGTCAACAATCAACCGTTTTACACATATATCACCCTAACATAAATTAATTACAAAATTAGCCATCTTCTACAAATATTTACAAAATTAACACCCAAATTTTACACAAATATCACCATAAAAAAATTAATTACAAAATTAGCACCCCTACGCGCAGTGACGGCACGTGCGGCACGTGAACAGCGATACGTTATCGAAAAATTCCCGGAACAATTCCTAAAAATTATTTTAAGGCATTTTGAGACACTTACCAATCTCGATTCACAATATTGAACGGCAGAGAGCTCGATTCTGAAACATCATAAACTTTGACTTTCTCATCCCTCCATTCGCCGGCGACAACGGAGAAACGGAGGATACCGGTGGACTCGGAACGATGCAAGGAACACGATGATGTAGGAGGTGTCGAAAACGGATGGCCGGATCGACGTGAATCGACGGAAATCCAACAAAAATTGAGTTAAAACCGACGATACTTCAAACTGAAATTAACGACGAACGACGACGATTCACGATGAAAGATTTGAGGGGTTTTGTTCATCGGTCGATAACGAATACGATGGTGGTTTCGGTTCGTCAAAAGGACGTCGGACGGTGAGTAGATCGGAGTTGAAAAGAGGGTTGATGGAGTAGGAAAACTGGGAAACAATCTGGAAACTGCGCAAGGGGAAGGGGTTTATATTCTCCTAAAGAAAAATGGTCAAATCATGAGTTTAGCCAATGAATTTCCTGCACTTCTTAAAACGGTCTGCCAACATTGAAATTTTACAATTTAATATATTGTTTCTTTCAAAATACCAATTAAATTCATTTTATAATTTCTTAAATTTTTGCCCTTAATTGGGGTGTGACACCTTAAATAGTAACGAAAAAACGTTAAACATCTATTATGAGTGAATATACTTTAAACATAAAATTAATAAAAAAAGTATAATGGAAACACTTATTTCTTTTATTAAGATTTTATTATATTATTATTTACTAATTATATTTGGCTATTATGTTTTCTAATTTTATTATCAGTTATTTTGTGCATGATACAGATATATAAACTAGTTATTATTCGAAAATAATTACTCAAATAATATAATATAGGTAAATTGTACAAATAATCACTTGATTATTAACATCATTCAATTTTGGTCATCCGACTATCTAAAATTATAAAATAATTACTCATTCTATCGATTTTGTATTTTTTGATTTATTTGCGTCAGCGAACTAATCATAGATGACGGGGTAGTTATCTAAATTTAATTATCATATAATATAGGTATGTACTAGGGGTGTACAAAAAAATTGATCCGGATAATTTTATATGTTAATTAGATCCGAAAATTTAGTTTATGTCAGTGAATCAACTTTCTGTGAAATAATTCATTGTGAAGTGTATGCCCTTAATTATTGTAACATTTTTTTAAATCAAATTTTCTTTTATCAACTATAGGTGCATATATTTAATTTGAGTTTAAGTTATGATGAATGTAAGTCTTATATATACGTATTGTAATACACATTGCAATATATGGAAAATAAAGAGAAACTCTTCTTATAAAGGTTATTCAATTGTCTTTTATCTCATTTCTTATTTTATGAGAATTCATATATTTTATTTTCCAACAAAGTGGTATCAGAGCCAGGTTATGGAGAAACGTTCACTTCTATTTCATTATCCTCCTCATACAAAAAACAACTATGATAGTTGGTTTATTCGTGTGAAAGCAATTCTTGGATCAAAAGGTGCTTGGGATATTGTTTCTAGCGAGTATGATTTACCTGAATATGGAAAACCTTGAATCAAGGTCAAAAGGATATTCAAGAAAATAATCGAAATAAATATCAACATGCTCTTTAGATAATCCATCAATGTTTGGATGAATCAACCTTTGAAAAGGTGGCTAATACAACAACCTCAAAGAAAACATGGGATATTCTTTTGAAGTCCTTTAAGGGAGTAAAGAAAGTGAAGAAGATTCGTCTCTATACATTACGAAGTGAACTTGAAGCACTTCGCATGAATGAATTAGAGGCCATATTTGATTATTTTTCTAGAGTTCAAGTTGTTAAACAATTGAGGAGGAATGAAGAAGAAATGCTTGAGATTCGAGTAATTGAAAAGATTATTCGATCTTTAAATCCAAAATTTGAGCACGTTGTTTACTATTGAAGATATAGAGACCTAGAAACTTGTCCATTGAACAATTAAGTGATTCATTACAAGCTCATGAGGAGAGTTGAATAGAAATAAGACCGACTATATAGAGAAAGTCTTGCAAATGAAGTTGTCCCTTCAGTCTAAGGGAGAAACAAGTGAACAAGGTGTGACTGGTCCAAGAGGCCCGGAAGAGGATGTGGATGAAGTAAAAGATATGGACAAGGAACAAGGGATGGTCATAATTCATTCAAGAATAATAAAAAAGATCAAAACTCATCAAGACGTCGTGGACATGGACGTGGAAGAGGAAATTATGGGAATAAAAGGTATGAAAAATCTCATGTACAATGTTATGATTGTCAGAAATTTGGTCATTACGCCTCAGAATGTTGGGCGAAAAATGAAGAAATATGTGAAAAGGTAAACCTGATTGAGAAAAAAGAAGACACATATGAGGCTACGTTGTTGTTAGCTCTAAAAAAGGAAGAACGGGATGAAGATTATTAGTACTGTTGGGATTTTCGTAAGCTCGAATTGACAACAGGAACGGTTTGTAAAGAGGGGTTGGAATGGTTTTGTGTTTAGGGACTAAGGAGATTGAAAGATAGAGAATTGTACAGCGATTTATAGTGGTTCGACTTTCTCAACCAAATTCTACGTCCACTACCTTAGCTCCCAAGGATTTTCCAACAAATTCACTAATTTGTTCTTTCTTTTGAGGATAAAGAGTAACCTTACAAACTCCCTAGTTTTTCCGGGCTAAACTAGAACATTTCCCTAGCTTTTACACGGGATTAGCTAGAACCTTTCCCCTTTACAAAAAGATAAGAAATGTAAACAAGAAAACCTCTCTAAGGTAGGTGTTTACAAGAATTAAGCTCACAAGAACAAAATATTTACAATAGAAAGATGAAATAAGAATGAAAAACTCTTCTCTTGTATTTGATTGCTTGGATGGTTGTTCTCTTACTTCTTTAAGTGTCCTTAGCTTGTATTTATAGCTTGGAATATGTTTAATGTCGTATATAACTGTTGGGGATGTTTTGGAGCCATTTGGGGATGATTTTTCTACTCAAAAAGGCTGCCCATAACATGGTACATCGGTGCACTATCAAGATGCATAGATAGCCCTTCATTAAATTCAAATAAACTAGTTGTTACTAGTCGTTGCAGCCTTGGTACATGGATGCACAGCAGGATGCATCGATGCACATCAGGATGCATCGATGCACATCAGGATGCATCGATGCACATCAGGATGCATCGATGCACTAATTGCATTCAAAATGGAGTGCATGGATGCACTACATGGTACATCGATGCACTAGTAGCAGGTGCATGGATGCACTAGTAGCAGGTGCATGGATGCACTGCAGGGGTGCATGAATGCACTTTGACACCCTTTAGCATTTTTGCTCAAATCCGAATTTAATGGACTTTGAATTATTTTTGAAACCTTTTTAAAACTTTGAATAAATTCAATTCAAGTCCAAAAACATTTTGCCTTTAAACTTGTTATATCGAAACATAATTCAACAATCTCCCCCTTTTTGATATAACAAAATATTTTAAAAAATGTTTTTGGCAAAACTCCCCCTTAATAAAATGTTTAATGAAAAAGATATTAATTATTAACAGAATGATATCAATTGTTTGAAAATATATGAAAATGTTAAGCTCCCCCTTTTTCATTAAGAAATGAATTTTCAAACCAAAACTTCCCCCTTTTTTGTATATCAAAAATAATTCAATCTTTGAAGTTCAAAATAACTTTGGAGGTAAGTAGTAATTTTGAAATTTTAAAAATCATTTGAAAAATCAAAGCTCCTCCTCAATAAATGCATTCCAAACAAAATTAAGCTTTTAGGATCATGACACTTAAACAAAATTGAATTTCAACAAAGAATAACAAGCATGTTATTAGTACATGAAATTCAATATATCCAAGTCTAAAACTTTATGCATTTAATTATTGAAATTAAGTGCATATGCATAAAGTTTTCCAAAAATGTTATGCATTTGAAAATTTTGATATCAATTGTTAGAGAGATATCATTATCATTTAAATCACATGCATAAACATTTAAATTTAGGTTAAAAAAATTAAAATTTGTAAAATCAAAGTTTTTGAAAAATTGATATCAATTGTTAGAGAGATGTAATTTGCATTAAAACCAATTTTGACCAAAATTTTATTATGATGAACTAAAAATAAAACAAATCATTAAAAATTTAAAATGTTCATCATAACCATTTTTTTTAAACATACATGAGATTAAAAATAATGCATAATCATTTAAAATCAAAACTCATGCATGCATAAATCCTATGAGCAACCAATAACTAAAATTAAAAACATTAAGCTTAGAGGTTCCCATTCCTTTCATGTGTGGCTAGAGCATCTTGAATATCATCATCTTCATCACCATTGCTCCCACACGCCTACAAGAGACATTCATTTTGATTTTGGTATCCAAATTGCTTTGGATACTTGGACGTTAGTTTCAATGTCCCTTGTTCCCTTAGGAACTCATACTTGTCTAATTTTAAAATGTTTTCCTTTCTTTAAAGGATAAGTATGTTCCAAATGACCATAAAATGACAATGTGAGCATTTTGCCATTTTTAAAACATAATAGGTTATTTTTATAAATTAATTCTTTTTCTTTTGTTAAGCCTTCAAGCTTAACTCTAACTCAAATTTCTTTTTCTAAATCATTTATTTTGATTTTTGAAAGCTCTAAATTATTTTTCAAAATTTCATTTTGATTTTCAAAATCAACTTTTGCTTTCAAAATCAAATTATCTTTAATTTTGATTTTTGAAATTAATTTCGTATATTTGGAATTAATGGTCTCAAATCCCAAATACAACCTATTATAAGCATCTTGTAACTCATCAAAAGTAAATGAATTAAATTCATTTGAGTTAGAAGATACCTCGAATTCTTCTTGAGTGGTCATGAGGCATAGGTTGACTACTTCATCTTCATCATTGGAATCATCTTCATCACTCCAAGATGCAATAAATGTCTTCTTCCCCTTTTTCTTTAGAAGAGGACATTCATACTTGACATGCCCCTTTCTTTGACAATTGAAACATATCGTGGGACTCTTCTTCTTGGTTGATTCATATTTCACTTCCTTGGAAATCATGAATCTCTTGAGTTCCTTCAAGAGCTTGACCATCTCTTCTTCTTATTCATCATCGTCTTCATCCACCTCATCACTTGAATCTTGATAGCTTTAACTGGTGGATTTGAAGGCAATGCCTATCTCCGCCTTCTTATTATTTTTCTTCTCTTCCCTTTCTTCATCTTCCTTCACCATCATCTCATGAGTGAGAAGGGAACCAATTAGCTCGTCGAGAGTGAGAAACTTTAAGTTTATTGCTTCGATAATGGTTGTCTTCCTCGATTGCCACTCCTTTGGAAGAGAGTAGATCATCTTCCTCATAAGCTTCTCATTAGGGATTACTTCTCCATATCCCTTGAGATCATTAAAAATCACAGAAAATCTATCCGTCATAGCTTTGATGTCTTCATCGGGTTTCATCTTGAAATTCTCGTAGCTATAGTTGAGAAGACTTTTCTTTGATTCCCTCACTTCGTCGGTTCCTTCAAGAGTGACTTGGAGCTTATCCAAAATCTCTTTGGCACTGGAACAAGATGAGATTCTTCCATATTCATTTGGGCCTAAAGCACATAATAGAATATGTATAGCCTTAGAGTTAAGTTGGAAATTTTTATGCTCTTCTCTACTCCAATCGTTGTACTTGCCGGGTGAAGAGGAGTAACCGTCCGTGATTGAATTCCAAGCTCCTAGATTGTAAAGAGATTGAAAGATAGAGAATTGCACAGCGATTTATAGTGGTTCAATTTTCTCAACCAAAGTCTACTTCCACTACCTTAGATCCTCACCAAGGATTTTCCAACAAATTCATTAATTTGTTCTTTCTTTTGAGGATAAAGAGTAACCTTACAAACTCACTAGTTTTTCGGGGCTAAACTAGAACCTTTCCCTAGCTTTTACACGGGATTAGCTAGAACCTTTCCCCTTTACAAAAGGATAAGAAATGTAAAGAAGAAAACCTCTCTAAGGTAGGTGTTTACAAGAATTAAACTCACAAGAACAAAATATTTACAAGAGAAAGATGAAATAAGAATAAAAAACTCTTCTCTTGTGTTTGATTGCTTGGATGATTGTTCTCTTACTTCTTCAAGTGTCCTTAGCTTGTATTTATAGCTTGGAATATGGTTGATGTCGTATATAACCGTTGGGGATGTTTTGGAGGCGTTTGAGGATGATTTTTCTACTCAGAAAGGCTGCCCATAACATGGTGCATCGGTGCACTATCAAGATGCATCGATACCCCTTCATTAAATTCAAATAAACTAGATGTTACTAGCCGTAGCAGCCTTGGTGCATGGATGCACAGCAGGATGCATCGATGCATAGTAGTATGCATCGATGCACAACATGATGCATCGATGCACATCAGGATGCATCGATGCACTAATTGCATTCGAAATAGAGTGCATGGATGCACTACATGGTGCATCGATGCACTAGTGGCAGGTGCATGGATGCACTGTAGGGGTGCATGAATGCACTTTGACACCCTTTAGTATTTTTTCTCAAATCCGAATTTAATGGACTTTGAATTATTTTTGAAACCTTTTTAAAACTTTGAATAAATTCAATTCAAGTCCAAAAACATTTTGCCTTTAAATTTGTTATATCGAAACATAATTCAACAGGTACCTTGATTGTAACACCCCCAACCCGTATCCGACCCGGATACGAGTCCGAAGTGTCACATTGACTTTTCAAACCTTGACTCTTAAGAAAAATCCCGGGAAATTTAAAACTTTATTTAAATCAAAATAAAGACTTTATCAGAGTGCTCGTACTTAATGACTTATTACATGCCAACACTTTATACATAACCAAATACATACTTTGTCAAATATTTCTGATCTGATCTTTTGGTAAGGAAAACTGACCTGTCTTGCTCTGCAACACTCCTTACTCTTCTCGAAACCTACGTGTGAAACAATCACACGCTAAGTCGAAGACTTAGTGAGGCATAACAACTTATAATGCACTTTAAAACATATATTGATACATGCATGTTCTGTTCTATCATGTTATAGCAATTCCATGCATTTTTCATATCGTATAAAATCATATCAGATTAATTGCAGTAAATACATACATACACATAATTCATCATTAACAGTTTATCATATAATCACATACTTTTTCAATCAAACACTATACACACAACATCATATCATTTCTATAGCATTTATCATACCACTAACTTATATTTGTTCATTTCTCTGGATTAGCCCATGTACATATGTGAGAACTATCGATATGTGAGTCTATAGAGGTTGTGCACTATGTTGTCACCACAGCTCGTATAAATGCACCGAAGTGCCCCGTAGAATTGCACCGTAGTGCCATATAATGATGTCCATAAGGACCACGTAGAATTCTTTAAGAATCATATACATATGCTAGGGATCAAGTATGTGTCTTTCTAGACTTCACACATGTTCCAAAGAATATACATATGTCTCGAAGAACCGCGTAGAATTGCACCGTAGTGCCATATAATAATGTCCATAAGGACCACATAGAATTCTTTAAGAATCATATACATATGCTAGGGATCAAGTATGTGTCTTTCTAGACTTCACACATGTTCCAAAGAATATACATATGTCTCGAAGAACCGCGTAGACCCTTGACTCTTGGCATGCCAACTATACCCCTAGCTCTCATGACACATAACATGGGCGTTATCATTTATTTCATCCCAAATATTCACATAACTTGTAATTCACTTTCACATATCACTTATCCCATAGCTTCTTTTCATATTATCACATAGTCACGTAGTTCACTTATACGTAGATCATTTCCATATAATTCACATGTCACATATCTCATGTTCTTGTATTCATATAACATATAATCACATAGATTACTTTCACATCACATAATTCATAGTTATGATTTCCTATAGTTACCTAATTATAAAGCTAATTCACCTATACATGTTTTCATATAATTTCTATCATTTCTCACCCAACCACATTTATTCATGTACACATACTCATCATATCTTGTTCACATATGATCATATACTTCATATAACAGATAGGAACACTTTCACGTAGCTTATAATCAAAGGTTTTGTCTCATAACATATACTTGTTTTCACATATATTTCATATCAATTCTTATACCATCACATAATTCCTTTAACATACATAACATATCATGTAACATTATAATAGAAATATCTATGGCATATCACTTAGAGCACATATACTTATAGTCACATTGCTTATATCTTAATCTTATGCCTTCTCTTAGACATATATATATATATATATATATATATATATTCACATGTTCGGTAATCCACCATTTCATCACATAATTGTGTATTCATATAACTCATTTCATTTCATTTCATATCTATCTATATATATATCCTCAAGATTATCCTAATATAAATCATATAGCACTCTTATATTTCGTATTCATATTCATCTAGGGCAGACTTATAAACATATCTCACTTCTCTTTATTTCTCTATATATGATCTAATCTGTTTACTTAATTCAATTTCATATAACTCCTATAATCTTCTCATATAACTTCATAATTTTCTATCATACAACCCATGTGTTATAGTTTTATTTAAACATATGAATCCTTCCCATCTAGCTTGTCTTATATGTTCATCTTATCATTTATGTTCAAATCTCCTAGTTAGTGTACTATTCTCACTTCATCCTATAGATCAATATTATCCATCTTATTTCACTTATCATATAGTAATAATTATATTTTACTATGATCACATAGTTTATATCTCATATAATTCATAACCTTTCTTATGTAATTACTTATACTTTATCATCTAACACATAAAAGAACAAATCAATCCATATACTCAAGCATACATACATGCATATTCAACTCATGCCTTTAATCATGCATTCATGTGTAACACTTCAGGAAATAGACTCATCGCAAGTCTTATTCCCATTGCACATCATATACTATTGAATATGCACTCACCTGGCCTCACTAGTCAATTCCAATCTCTTATCTTTCCCTTGATCGATCTTACTTGCCAAACGTTCCGGAATTTCTTTATGCGTAGAATCTACATAAATGTACATTTCGAGGTAATCATTAGATACCTACACCTTTTAATTAGATATTAGCAACTTAAACGAACTTATTAAACCAATATTCCCATTTTCCTTTAGGGGGAATCGGTTCCCTACTGAGGGGTATCGATTCCCTCAAGACATTCTGGAATTCTGTCGTTTGAAGGGGTATTGGTTCCCCTTGAATGGGTACCGATTCCCCTTGCCCAGAAATCATATTTCAGCCCGAAAATTACTTCATTTTCTCTCAACTACTTCATATATCATCCCCTTTTTCATTCTTAACTCTAGTACACATACTTAAACCAATCTATATTCATTTATTTCATCTTAAACCTCAAAATCCTATCTTCCATATGAGATTCAAAAATCATACCAAATTTTCAATGTGTTCTAATTCCAATTCTAACACTTCATACTTCTTAATTTAACTCTTGACAAGTCAAATTCAACTTCACAATCTATTATCTCCTTCCATATCAAAAATTCACTTAAAAACTCATTTTTCTTAATTTCTCATAACTTGTTAATCTTTGAGGTTTAAGCCACCTAAAGCTTTCCTTAATCTTTCTTAATATCCCAAGAATCAAAACAAGCTTTAAAACGAAAGAATTAACCAACTAAAGACCCACTTACCTTATACCAGGCTTCACGGTTGAGATGAGGAAGAAGAAGACTGAAGAATGCTCTGGACTTTTCTTCCTACGTGTTTATTACCCTTTATAAAGGGAAATAAAAATCTTCCCTGAAAAATTACCATAGTACCCTTAATATTTCCAAACTTAATCATTAAATCCAACATCAACTTTCTTCAATTAAATCCATGAACTTTTAACTTATTTTGAAATCGAGCACCTAGTTTACAAAATTTACAATTTAGTCACTGACCCTGATTTGGGATGTTACATTGATACTGGTAATAGTAATCATATGTGTGGTGATAAGAAAATATTTATAACATTAAAAGAGTATTCTAGTGAAAGCACATTTGGAGATTCTTCCAAGATTGAAATCAAATGCAAAGGTACTGTCTTAATTTCCCTAAAAACTGGTGACCAAAAACTTATCACAAACATATACTATGTTCTAAAATTAAAATGTAATATTTTAAGTTTGGGATAACTCTTAGAAAAAAGGTTATGAGATTCAAATGAAAAATCATAGTGTTACTCTAAGTGACGAAAATTCCAGGCCTATTGCAAAAGTTGTTATGACAAGAAACAAAATGTTCTTGTTAAATCTTAAAATTTACACAGCCAAGTGTTTGAAAGCTTTTATGGAAGATTCTTCTTGGCTATGGTATATGAGATATGTGCATTTGAATTTTGGTGGTCTTAAGTCTCTTGGAGAGAGAAAGATAGTCAAAGGTCTTCCCCCATCAAACATTTGGAGCAAATTTGTGAAGCTTGTGTCCTTGGCAAGCATGCAAGGAATAGATTTCCAAAGCAATCATCATCTTCTAGAGCAATGATGCAGCTCCAACTTATTCATGTACATTTATGTGGAACCAGCAAACCATCATCTCTTGGTAAAAGTAATTATTTCTTTTTTTTTACTGATGATTTTATCAGGAAGTCATGGGTATATTTTCTTAATAAGAAATCTGAAGCTTTTAATGCATTTAAAAGCTTTAAAATAATTGTGGAAAATCAAAGTGGTTATGATCAAATCTTTGAGAATGGATAAAGGAGGTAAATTCACATCAAAAGAGTTCAAGTGAATTCACATCAAAAGAGTTCAATGTGTTTTGCAAGAACCATGGAATTCATCGTCCTTTAATAGTTGCTAGATCTCCACAACAAAATAGTGTTGCAGAAAGGAAGAATAGATCAATTCTCAATATGGTTAGAAGTATGTTACAAAGTAAACAAATGCCTAATGAATTTGAAGGATAATTCTCAAAGTCATTTCTTGTGCATTTTATCTTTCTAACATATGTCCTACCAAGAGTTTGAAGGATAAAACACCTCAAGAAGCTTGGAGCGGAAAGAAGCCTAATGTCTCACATTTACGAGTCTTTGAGAGTATTGCATATGCTTAGATTCCTGAACAAGAGATATCCAAGCTTGATGATAGAAGTAGTAGACGTGTCTTTATTGGCTATGACTCAAATTCAAAAGGATATAAGTTATTCCAGCCAGATACAAAGAATGTGAATATCAGTAGATATGTAGAGTTTGATGAACAAAGTACTTGGGATTGGAATGTCCCAAAAGAAGAATTGTATGACTTTTTTTCGTACTTTGACACCGAAGATGATGAGATTGATGATAAACCACCACCTCCTACACAAGATTTAACGGATAATCTTGTATTAGATCCAAATGAATGAGAAGAAGCTCTAGCTGTTCGAAGATCAACAAGGGATAGGAGATTTCCATAAAGGTACAAGGATTATTATTTAGAAAATAATGATAATCCTTCACTTTCCTATTTATTTGCAGACAATGAACCATTAAGTTTTAAAGAAGATGTGAAAGAGATGAAATGAAGACATGCTATGAAGGAAGAAATTGATGTTATCAAGAAGAATAAGATTTGGAAGTTATATACCTTACCTGAAGGTCATAAACCCATCGGTGTAAAGTGGATATTTAAAACAAAAAAATCTACCAATGGAGAACTAGAGAGGTATAAAGCAAGATTTGTTGCAAAAGGCTACATATAGAAGCAATGTGTAGATTATGATGAGGTATTTGCTCATGTTTCTCGTATGGAAACAATCATATTACTAATTTCTATTGCTGCTCAGAACAAATGGAAAATTTATCAACTTTGTGAAGTCAACTTTTCTAAATGGTTTTCGTGAAGAAGAAATTTATGTTGAACAACTAGAAGGTTTTGTAATTAAAGGACAAGAAAAAAAAGGTCTTAAAGTTAAAGAAGGCTTTATATGGACTAAAACAAGCACCAAGAGCTTGGAATAGTAAAATTGACTAGTATTTTCATGATAATGGATTTAAAAGGTGCACTCATGAGTATGCACTTTATGTTAAAATCCATGAACATGATATTTTGCTTATTTGTCTCTGCGTAGATGATCTCATTTTCTTAGGGAGCAACCCAACAATGATTGAAGATTTCAAAAAGAGTATGTCAATAGAATTTGAAATGACTGATTTAAGTCTCATGTCTTATTATTTGGGCCTCGAGGTAAAGCAGACCAATATTGGAATTTTTGTTTCTCAAGAAAAATATTGCAAGAAAGTAGTTGAGAAGTTTAACATGCTTGGGTGTAAGCCTGTTATGGAATGTGGAGTGAAGCTTTCGAAATTTAATGAAGGAAATAAATTAGATCCTATGATGTACAAAAGTCTCATGGGGAGCTTAAGGTACCTAACTTCTACAATACCTGATATTCTTTTTGTTGTTGGACTTGTTTGTCATTTAATGGAAAATTCCTTCATCTTCTCATCTAATGGCAGCAAAAAGAATTCTTCGGTATCTCAAAGGTACTCTCAATTATGGCTTATTTTATGGATTTTCAAATTCATTTGAGCTTGTGAGATACTGTGATAGTGATTTTGGAGGAAATAAAGATGATAGAAAAACACTAGCAGGTATGTATTTTTCATGGGGATACAGTTGTCCCATGGAGTTATAAGAAGCAATTATTTGTGGCATTTTCTAGTTGTGAAGTTGAGTATGTTGCTACTACATCTTGTGCTTGTCATGCTATTTGGCTACAAAGATTGGTGACTGAAATTCAACTCCCACAAGAAAGTGCTACAAAGATTTTGATTGATAACAAGTTTTCTCTAGCTCTTGCAAAGAATCTAGTATTTCATGATCGAAGTAAACACGTAGACACATGATATCACTTTATTTGTGAATGTGCTGAAAAGAAAGAAGTGTATCTAGATTACGTAAGATCTCTTGACCATGTTGTAGATATTTTCACCAATCCCTTGAAGTATGATGTATTCTGCAAGTTCCAGAGGTTGTTAGGAGTTGGTCAAAATCAAGTTTAAGGGGATGTTATAAATTAAACTTTTTTTATTAAAGAATTAAATGTGTTAATTTAATTAATTAAACTTGTGAGTTTAGCTGAGTTCATAAACCCACTTCATTAAATATAAAAGTTATTAATATTAAATTTGAGTTTAAGTTATGATGAATGCGAGTCTTATAAATACGTATTGTAATACACATTGCAATGTGTGGAAAATAAAGAGAAACGTTTCTTATAAAGGTTATTTAATTGCCTTTTCTCTCCTTTCTTATTTTGTGAGAATTCATATATTTTATTTTCCAACATATCATGTATGCATGAATGTATGTATATATGTATGTATGTATATGGAGAGAAGAAGCCTATATGTATGTATGTCATGCATGCATATATGTATATATCTATGTATGTATATGGAGAGAAGAAGCCTATATGTATGTATGTCATGCATGCATATATGTATATATGTATGCATATGGAGAGATGGAGAAGCCTATATGTATGTAATATGGCAATATAAGTGAAGCAAAAGGATTCTGCAAATCTGACTTACATGTTTCAGTTGTTATGGTAATGAATTATATATGTATATATATTCAGATTGGAAGATTTCTGTAAGCAAAAGCGAGCAAGTAGATGAAATTATACCATATAATCTAGCATTGCTAGCAATGTAACATATCGACAAGTATATAAATTTTCATCATACGAATTTGGATTCGATTCCAAAAGATTAAACCTGTTGTTTCTTGATGTTCATCATCAGCTACATATGATCAAACTAGGCTACGAAGAGCTTGGATTGGTAAAAAAATCCGAAAAAAAAACCCTTGTCGTCATCCCCACCGATTCAGCATAACATCTTCTAAAATATGAAGCACGAGTAACCTAAGTTGCATAGTTATCTCACCAGCACCTTGGTCCGCATCCGCTACAATACCCTCGTAGAGAGGGTCCACAGTAAACTCCGTTGCAGCAGCATTGAAAAGGTCCATAGTAGCAGTGGTGGAGCTATACGCTTTTTGGGTCTGGAGTTTAAAATTAATTTATTAAGTATTCAATTTTTATATATGTACACACCCTTAAGTTAATTTGTGCCTATCCTAATTTTTTTTTGTGCCCACCCTGGATTTATTTCTGTTCAAAAGATAACTAAAAATGTCTATTATAAACATTTTTTTTGTTTGGGTTTAAAAATTCATTCATTAAGTCTGAATCAAAATAAAACCAAAAATATATCTAGTTAAAACTCAAATTCAATATGCAACCCAAATTTAATATACAATTCAGATCGAATACCCTTAACCCCAATAGTAACCGATAACCGGCCAACCCAACCCTTAATCCCTTCAAATTCACTTTGCACCCAATACTGGAAAATAACAAAATCATTACCTATTCCCATATTTCAGTGAGACTAATCTAGAAAACTCCAATAACTTGATAATATTATAATCTGTAAAAAAAATTTGTAACACAACCTACATATCTGCATAGTCTACAAACCTGTAAAAAAATAGAGAATAACTAACCGAAGAAACTAAAATAAATAGAGTAAATTTAAAGGAAATGTAAAAAATGTATTGAGATTTTTCGATAACGTAGAACATCTCCGAACATAAATTCCTTCAATGAGCAACTTCACAACGGTAAGTGGACAAAGATTCTCTGAGACCACATGGATCAAACAATGGTGAGCAACGTTCCAATAATCAAAATATTATATTTGAATTAACTAATATATATCAACCATAAATTTATAAATATCAAACATAATATCAAAATAATATATATATATATATATTAAATCAAATAAAAAAAGTATGCATACTAAATCAAAGAATTAAAATTTACAAATACTAAATAAACATATAATCAAATCACTAAATCGAATCTATATTTCATAACATTAATTAATAAATACATTTCAAAAATTAAAATAATATAATTGAATCAATCAAAGGATTAAAATCTATAAATACTTTTGAATAATTAATAAAAAATATTAATATTACAGATCGTAACTTATTTCTTAGTGAACCATGATATTCTTGGCGAAATCTAAAATGTTAATAGTATCCATAACATTTAGTGATTATAACTCATTTTCTTACTTTGTATAACATTTTAGTCCAGTCTGTTATGTTACTCCGATTGATAACTTTTTTTTCGTTCTGGTTTATAACATTTTGTGCTATGCTTTTAATATATTACCTTTTTTTACCAGTCACGCCATTTATTAACCTTATTTTAGGTCCTCACATCAGAACTTCTAACTTGTATTGTACGAGGCATCTCCAGCAGTTCTGAATATATTACAGGGTCAACATTGTTGCCTCATCCGACTAGGGAAACAGGAGAAGAAACTAAAGCTAAGATAGAGGGATTGCACCAGGATATACTCTTAAGTCATATCATATATCTAACGATTATGAAAACAAAAGCTAAAATATTGAGATATTCTAAAATAATATAAAAATAATATATATCTAAAAATATTCTTAAAATAACGAATATGAAAACAAAATCTAAAATGTTGAGATTATTCTAAAATACTATAAAAATAATATATATATATAAATATTCATAAAATAATTTAAATATTTGTAATATTTGATATTAACTATAAATTTTCAACATTTATAAGATTGATAGCTAAAATATTGATATATATTAACAATTATTGAACACTAAAATTTATGAATATGAGATGGGATTTATCATTATTATTAGAGTAGTAAAGAATGTATCTACCTTAAATTTTAGTTGTGTCCACCCTGCCACAAAAGTAAGCGTTGCAAACCCGAATAAAGCACATATTTCATTTCTAGTGAAAACCATTTTCGAAAATGATAGAGAAGAGTTGAAGCTTTTTTATGCTTTTTGAGCTTAAAAGGGTGGAAGTTCTGTTGTGCGGCGGTTAAAAAATGATGTGAATGGTTAAACAAGTAACCTATTAAAATGTAGACCGGTTATGTTATGTCATTTAATCGGAAATATTATTAAATACAATAACATATTAGGTAACACTAATATAATGTAATAGGTAGCACTTATATAATAAAATAGATTAATTACTTAAATTGTTATTACAACATATTAGGTAAACACCTAAAATGTTATCAATGATAACATAACCGGTTAATTACTAGAAACATTATCAAGCACAATAACATATTAGGTAACGATTATATAATGTAATAGGTAGCGCTTATATAACGTAATAAGTAGCGCTTATATAATAAAATAGGTTAATTATTTAATTTGTTATTATAACATATTAGGTAAACGCCTAAAATGTTACCAAAGATAACATAACCGGTTAATTACTGGAAACATTATAAAGCACAATAATATATTAGGTAGCGCTTATATAACGTAATAAGTAGCGCTTATATAATAAAATAGGTTAATTATTTAATTTGTTATTACAACATATTAGGTAAACACTTAAAATGTTATCAAGGATAACATAACCGGTTAATTACTCGAAACATTATAAAGCATAATAACATATTAGGTAGTGCTTATGTAACAAAATAGGTAATTACTTACTTAATTTGTTATCAGTTATAATAAACTTACCTTAGGGATAAATGTTAACAAAATTTAAACTACTTATTACATTAAAATACATACCGGTTTTTTTTAAAATTGTTAATAATGTAAACGGTAAAAAAAATAGACGCTGCCTATTACATTAAAATACTTACCAGTTTTTTTGAAAGTTGCTATTAATGTAAACGGTAAAAGAAATGGTGCTACCTATTACATTAAAATATCTACCGGTTTTTTTAAGGTTGCTAATAATGTAAACAATAAAAAAAATATGCACTACCTATTACATTAAACTACCTACCGGATATGTTGAAAGTATCGATTCCATTTAAATAAGTGTCGACACTTTTAGAATTTAAAAGAAAAACAATAATAGCGCTTATAAAGTATCGATATTTTATAAAAATGTATCGATACTTTACAATATAACAGGTAAAAATATGACAAAACCAGTTTCATTATGACAAAACCGGTAAAGAACTACCTGATATGTTGAAAGTATCGACACTTTATAAAAATGTATTAATACTTTACAATATAACAGGTAAAAATATGACAAAATCATTTTCATTATGACAAAACCGGTAAATAGCTACCTGATATGTTGAAAGTATCGATACTTTTTATAAAAATGTATCGATACTTTACAATATAACATGTAAAAAATATGACAAAACCAGTTTCATTATGACAAAACCGGTAAAGAACTACCTGATATGTTGAAAGTATAGATATAAAAATGTATTGATACTTTACAATATAACATGTAAAAATATGACAAAACCAGTTTCATTATGACAAAACCGATAAAGAACTACCTGATATGTTGAAAGTATAGATATTTTTTGTACATGTATCGATACTTTGTTGAAAGTTCTGTAATTTATGTTTCAAAAATTTTTAATACTGCTTCATGTTTTCTACCTACAATATTAATTTAATAATTTTATTTACACAAAAAATTATTTGATTGTTTAGATATTTTATAAAATATTATTTAGAATTCAAATTTAACAATTTTAACCAAAAATAATAATAAATATGTAATATCTATGTTTATTATTTTTAATTTAATAATAATATATACCGTAACATAAAAATAAATCATTAGACACGTATAATTACTAAATTAATATCTTAAAACTCACTCAAAAGATAACCTTAAATTAATTTTTTTCACAATAAAATAAGTACGGACACTTATATATATGTATCGATACTTACCGATAACCAAAGTTTACCGGTTATCAATTTTTTTAATAGTTATTTATGTTTTCTACCTAAAATATTATTAGTCTGTCAACATAATAAGTAGCAATAAACCGAATTTATTAAATATCTTTTAATATATCTGATAACATAATATATTAACCGTATATTAATCTACCTTTCCTTATACAAACCCTTAAAAAGGGTGCCATGATATTGTTGCATGTGGCTCTTGTAAGGACAACAGAGCTGATGCAGCAGTAGACAGCGTTCCTCCACTCACGACTTTTGGATTAAAACTATGGTGAACTTGATTTAGTCTCAAAATATTTTAAGTTATTTCAATTGACGAGTTATATTTTATAATTTGAAGTTGATTTGAAATTTTTTCTAATTGAGTTGAGTTTATAAAATTCGAGTGGAGTTGAACTGATTTTTTAAGTTTTTGTTTAAATTTAATCGTAAACATCTATAATATTACAATATTATTTGATTCCAATTTAAAAGACTTTTTATAACCATATATACAATATAAATATATTTCTTCATATTTTTTATATGTGATAAATATATCATACAAATCGAATGACTCGACTTAAACTTAAAAATAAATCCACTAATTACTAAAAATTTCGAATTATTCGAGTTATATTTTACAACTCGATTTGAATTTGAATTTTCTTCGAGTCGAGTCGAGTTTATGAAATTACAACTCAAAATCAATTTAAGTAAAAATAAATAAATTTTTCTGTTTTTCAACTCTACAGTTCTAATAATTATTTAAAATTATTTAATCGATTTTGATTTAATCAAGTTCAAATTTATCCATTAAATTACTTTTTCCCTACCCATAACTCGGTTAATTGAACTAATCCATTAAAGTGATATCGGATCAATTACGTTGATTTTGATAAAGAAAAACGATTGGTTTAATATTTTAAGATTAAGTTGGTTTAATTAAAAAACAACCGAACTAACAAACCAAGTATGAACTAGAGACATCACTCTAGTCATGATTGGAATTAAATCACAAGTTTAACTTCGGACAACTTTTCTCATCAAATAAGGGGGGAAAGTAACCGAATTAACCGATCAAGCGGAACTAGTAATGAAATTTCCCATTTCACAACAAAAATAAATTAAAATCGAACATTTCAAGTGTCTGCCACTACCAAAAGTTTTCAGCTAAAGATTCAATCTGCAGAATCAATATGAAATTTATCAGTACAAAGGCTTAATACCTAAGCTACTCTTCTATGGTAGCCCACCAAGCAATGTAAGACTGCAAATGCCTTTCAAAATTACAGACCAAAACACAATCTTTATTACAACCCAAAGTCAAGAAATGAAATCGTCCACGAAAAATATCAAACCGAAACCCTCTAAACCGTATAAACAGAACGTGGATTGGAAATATCGAAACGTCGAAAAAGGGGGTTATATTTACAGCACCGGATCCAAAGGAATGACAGTATCTGGAAAATCTCTTCTCGGTCCGGCTAGAGAGTAGTAGGCGAGTATATGAGCTGGATGTTCGAGCACAATTGTTTCTCCGACTTGATTAGTCGTAACGACTCGTCTTGCGTGAATTAGCTCAATATTCCAGAGCGGACGAGCCATGGCTAACAGATCGCGACCTGATTGTGATGATGCTTTATATCCTTGCACCCATAAGTACCTCAAAGACGGTAATCGCAACGCAGCGTGTGCCAATGCTAGCTCGCTGAAGCAGCATCCCCTCATCTCAAGTTTCTGCAAGCTAGGACATCCTTTTGAGAACTCCAAAAGTCCAGTATCGGACCCCCCGACATATCCCAGAAGCATCCATCTCACGTTCGGACTATATCGACCAATATAACCGAGGCCTACATCAGTCAAACCACCAGGTCGGAGATACAGCGCAAATCTTCTTAGCTTTTCACAGCCTCTCAGTAAAGCACGGACTCCATTGTCAAGAGGCAAATCTGTTATCCTTTCTTCTCGGTCAAGCAACACCAGACGAAAATTACAGAGGTTTTTGGAGTACGTCCCGATGGATTCCAATGATGCATTCGTGACATCGGATACATAAACGGCTATATATTCCAATTCAAGGCATCCCTGAGCTAAAGCCATTAATCCTCTATGCGAAACCGCACCTTCTTCGTCTCCCATTCCCTGCTCATCGGCTCCTCGCTCGATTCTAAGATGCTTTAGTTTCTTACAACTCTGAGCAAGAATTTCTAATCCTCTGTCTCCAATAACATTCCTTGTCTGTTCATCAAGCAAATACATTTAATAAGACATGATTGGATATTTAGAACAAAAACTAACAACATGTCGTTTCTCGAACACTTGTCGGAATCTCAAATTTTCCAAAAATATCAAAAACTGCTACAGCATAATGAAAAAGATCATTAAAAACAATGTTACTCGGAACACAGAAACTAATAGACAGCATTACCTCAAGAACTTCTAAGTTGGGGCATCGTTGAATTAACGAGCAGTGATCTTCCGTGTCAAGCAAGGCATAGAGGAGATCCAACTTCTTGAGCAACGATGCAAAAGGAAACACAATTGGCATTTCATGACTCCCCATGTATGATAAACCCAAACGGCATAACCTCCGTGGAAATGTTACAGCATTATACCTGTCCGATTGCTCGATATTGAAAGAACCACCGCAGAACTCTTCTAAAACAGAAGCAGCACGAAAGAAGCCGACAAGATCCAGAATTTCGCAATCGCTGATTTTCATGGAGGTCAAGTTGCGACAATTCCTGGCAATCAGTTCAAGGTCTTCGAAACTCACTTGGACGAGATCAGTCATGTAAAAGTTTAAAGTCTCGAGAACGGAGTTGTTCATCGCAATCTCATGAAGCCATCGGCCATCTCTCTCTATAATCGAACTCTCTTCTAAAAACAATGTTCTTAGCTGCCTGCAGAAACATATCAAGACCTAAAGTCATAAACAAGGAATCTAAGATTTAATAATATTACACCAAAAGCACAACTAGCTAACCCTTTATATCCAAACTACCTTGTAGCTCAGTATCTCACAAATATCCATGACATTCTCTAATCAACTTGAAACATCTAAAAATAAGAAAGAGAAGAAGAAAATTTCCACTGTTGATGCGAGAACAGAACAGTTTAAGCTCGAGACGAGACGAATCGAATTTAGAAATAAATCATTATGCATATCTTATAGTTAGCAAATTCTGGCTTAAAATCTAACCATATTAACTAAGTATATAGATTAAATCTAGAAATTTATTGAATTAGAGAATGAATTTAATAGCGTTTAATAAGCAAAGTTAACACCATCAATCTCATAGCAAGCAAAATTAGGCAGCAGAATTTCTTAAAAATTATAAAATTACCTGCACATGCTTCCAATATGGAAGAGTCCATCAGTTGAAAACCCAGAGCATCGATCAAGCTTCAAAGACTGCAAAACTCTCCCTCTAGACCGAGCCAAAACTTCGAGATCCGTATCCCTAACGATCATCCTCCTAAAATGAAGAGATTTCAAGCAATTGAAGTTCCCCGCAATCTCATTCACCCACGGCGTTACATAACCTCCCCAATCATCGGGTATCAAATTGAACATCGCCGCCCGAGGCTTCCCTTTCAGTTTCAACGATTCCAGCACCGGGAAACGCAGCCGCAACCGATCGGTCGTCGTCGTGTAACAAAACGCGATGGTTATGTGCTTACGAGACGACGCGTCGAGCTCGTACCACCTCCGGCAGACGAGGGAAATGGCAGCGCGGTCCCTCGGGTCGTGCACGTACGGCAGAACGCATTCCAATACCACGTCGGACATAGCGGAATTGAACGAAGCCGTTCTGTGCAGCTTGTTATCATTTTCCTCCATCCAAATAATCAAAACGGATTAAAGAAAACCGGAACGAGGAACGAGAATAAAAAACCGATCTATAATAAAACAAGAAAACGGTTTACTTGAAAGCTTCTTTTATATTCAACGAAGCAGGA